>NW_024499240.1:10335179-10935179 GCF_017590055.1 Onychostruthus taczanowskii | reverse complement strand
AAGTATGCAGAATGTTACAGGGGCAATTTTCTGGTACAAAAATGACCTATGGGTGTCACTGTTTTTCCTCCTCTTCAGGTTAAACCTCTGGTGAAAAATATCTTTCCTCTGGTGAAGTCTTACTACTTTTGCTGTGTTTTGTTTCTATCTGCTGTCCAATTTCATACCTTGTTTCCGCCCAACTTATTTTACCCCAGCCTTATTTAGACTACCATGATGGTGGGAGTTAGATATTTATTTCTTCTTCCTTTCTTGCTTGGTTTCCTTCTTCCTTGCTTGCTTCGTTCATCATATCTGATTTGCTGTATTTTTAAAATCAGGTCCTCATGTTTTCTCCCAGCTTGAAGCCAACAGTTCCCATTGCCAGGTCAGTCAGTTCCCTGCTCCACTGCTGGCATGTGCAGTGGCCATGGAACTCAGTCAGCTGGTGCCATCTGGCTCAAGGGGGCAAACCTTCAGCTCTTTAGGCTTTCATTTTGTTTGGCTGTGTGTCTTTGTGTCTTTGTCTTGAGCACTGCAACCAGCACAGCTGCTGTTCTTAAAGCTTGGGTCTGTGTTTTGGCAAGCTGACCTTGCTCCTGCAATCAACAGTCCATTTCTAAAGAAAAGTTAAATTTCCAAAACGTGCATTTATGGACCGCAGTTAAACTGCCCTCCTGGCCAAATATTCCACTCTGACAACCTCAGAAAGCTGTAGGGCAGTCATAACCCACCACAGTTTTCTCCTCCTCAGCCAGCTCTATTCATTCTTGGGATTTTTACTGGTTTCTTACTTGCTTTGTCTCTGCTTTGTTCCAGGGTTCTCCTAAAGTTCAGAGTTAATCTATCAATGCAAAGTCACACAAAATAATTTCAGTTTTTTGTTGGCTTTTTCCAGCTCTTCATGTTCCAGCTTTTGCGTGGCCTGGCTTACATCCACCAACAACACATTCTTCACCGAGATCTGAAACCCCAGAACTTGCTCATCAGTTGCCTCGGTGAGCTCAAATTAGCCGACTTTGGTGAGTCACAGTTTGGATACAGCTGTATATCTGCTCAGACCAAAGCTGTAGCATGCATGTAGATCTGTATCCACAGCCAATTAAGGCAGAGAAGCATAACCTTTTCTTGAACTTCAGGGAACTATTTCTGTGGTCAGTCCAACTTTTCTTGTATTTATACTGATAGGTGCAGGGATTAAACTCATTTAAGTCAGAGCAATTACCGCCATGTAAAACTAGTTGAAGAGAACAAAGAATCAACCTCTCTCTGTTCAGAAAATAATGTAATGTGTAGAGTCCACAGCAATGTGTGACCCAAAAAAGCTTTCTCAGCATTGGTTTGGGATTGCTGCTTCAATCTCAAATGATAAAGCCCTGCAAAACACAGCCTATTACTTGATTTGATCTGCCCCAGAAGTATATTCCAGAAACACTTTCTTTGTCAATTGCTGGTATGCTGCATTGAGATTACTTGTGTTTAAAGAGAAAATAATGTCCTGTTTCCAATTATTATCATCTATTCACTGTACAGGTAGAAGGACTGCTCTAACATAGCATTTTTTTGTTGGTTTGTTGGTTTGTTGTTTTTTTGCAGGCCTTGCTCGTGCCCAGTCCATCCCCAGACAGACATACTCCTCTGAAGTTGTGACACTCTGGTACCGTCCTCCTGATGTGTTGCTTGGAGCTACAGCTTATTCTTCTGATATAGATATCTGGTACTGACCAATATCAAAGCATCTGGGGTTCCCTGGGAAATATTATTTTTATTGGAATTAAATTAAATCAGCCAAAGTTACAGTAGATACGGCTGTAAGTAGAGGAATTAACACCTGCGAGCAGTAAATGTGTGAGGAGAGTGGAGTTTTGTAGAAGTTTCAGAGAGGGTTCATAGAAGTTTTTGGGAGTTATGTCACTACATCTCAGCTATGGATTGATACAAACCTCATCTGATAATATTTATGAGAGATATGCATCTTGTCTGGTAACATGTATGGAGCATTTTTGTGTCTTGCAACAAAACACTTTTGCTCAATGCAAGCGTTTCTGTGTAGTCAGCTGAGTCAGTAGTAACTCTCTGCAGAAATGGCTTTGTGTAAAAAAAATTGATCCACAACTGTACCATCAATTATTTAGGCCTTGGTAGCAGAATGTGGCATTACAGGGTTTCTCAATGAGTCTGCAGATAGAAAGGTGTCTGAGAATTTAATTATTTCTATGATATTTTGTCCTTCTTCTCAAAGACCATATCTCAGATGCAGTCTGTATTTCACTCAGCAGAAGGGCTGTGTCTGTTAAAGACTTGTTTCCTTATGAGCTCTACCCAAAAATCTTGATGTGTTTGGGAATCAGAAGGAAATAAGCCACACATTCATAGATGGGAGAGGAGTCTCTGAGAGTGGGCAGAAAACAGCAGAGGATGAAGGCTTTGCAGGGTCTCAGTGGTCTTTTGGGCTTGCTTGGATCTGTACCAGGGCTAACTGTAAGGTTCATCAACCTTCTGGCTTACTTCTGCACCAGCCTGAGCTCACTTCCAGCAACGCAGTCCTGACATGCTCATGGACAGCGTGCAGCTCATGAAATTGCAGGAGACCTTTCTTATTCTGGCAATTTTACATCTGTAAATGGTATTGCTGCTTCACCCTTTCTTCAGACCAGTTAGTCTTCTGCTTGTACCTGTCCCACCAGGACTTACTCTAAACTACTGCAGAGTCAAAGGCTGGGAAGGGGTAGGAGTGCAGCAGGCTGAAGAATGTGCGAGACAGCTGGCTAAGTTTGCAAACAGCAAAGCTCCAGGTCTTCACAGGCTGTATCTCCCTCCAGTGGTCTGCAGCTTATCAGACACTCCAGTGACCTAAGTCTGGAGGGTAGGTCAGGGAAACGGAAGTTTTTAGACTGTTTACTTCCCTAGGACTGCTGCTAATTTAATTATTTAAAGACTTCTCTAAGGAAGGAAACCTTGCTAAATTCTAATGGCTTCCAGCTGCTAAGCCAGTCTAAATAGTCCTGTCTACTACCCCCACCACCTGTCATTTTTCCCTCCAGACAGTCTCTCAGCAATGTCTGCTGAGTTTGAAGAACATGCCTGCCTAGCAGATTAGAGGGTTTGTATCAGACATAAGTCTGTTGGTTTTTTCCCCTGAAAGCTAACCCCTGTCCAAAGCCAGCTATGCACAGAAAGCTTGTCATTTCTGCCTATGCAAAACCCACATCCCCACTGCATAACTCTGCTCTGGGGTAATGAATAGCAACGTAGGAGTGGTGTACAGAGTTCCCAGCTCTAGCAGCACAGTGCTCTCCATCCTACTGAACTACATCCACACTATAGGCACCTTTGTTATAACGCCTCCTTATAATAACAACATTCAAAGTGTTTGCCCTAAAGAAAGATGTCATGCTGAGAGAATAGAGAGTACTTCAGTGAGCTCTATTCAGTAACTTCCTCTAACAAGAGTCATTTATTATCTTGATGTACACTGCATTTAAGTTCAATTTTTGTCTATTAGGAAATAATGTGAATTCACACAGATGTTACTTGTCTATTGGGAAGAAAGGAAAAAAAAACCCTATGTCTTTTGGATGCTACAATTTACATGAAGGCAGGTCAGAATGCCCTTGGTAATGGCATGAGACAGTGGGTGTCAAAGCCTTGGTTTAAAGAAACCAATTATAACAAAATAAAACATTATTGCAATTCATGCATAGTGTGCTTGAGCAGCAATACTGTCAGTGGGAGGCACATGGGAAGTGAATGAGGCCTTGAATAGATGAAGAAAGAGATATAGAAGGAGACTTGGTCGCTCTTGGACTAACTAGAAAAGCTGCTTTAATCTCTCTGTATCTCTTTTCTCTTTCTTTCTCCCTCACTATCTCTTCAGTACTTTAGAAGATTCAATTAAGGGATTTCAGGGAGATTACACTGCATAACAGAAGGACTTTTTTCCTCTTTTTTTGAAAAACACCAAGTGCTTTATATACAGCCACAGTAATGCCTGCAAACATCATGAGTGCCTTAAGATGTCTTATTTTCAGTCAGGCTTTCCTTGTATAATCTTCCATTTAAATAAAAAGAGAGAGAAAAAAAAAATCACAGTGGTCTTCCCTGGTAGATTCATGTAGAATAGGAGTTCACATGCAGTCATTTAACATGGACCTGCCAGGCTCACTACAGCCTTCTCCTCACCCCTGGTTCACAGTGCTCCACTTTGCCAAACTGGGAGATATTGGCTAAGGGCTCCACTGCACAGACCAGGCTTGGTGATGAACAAGAGGAAGGATATATTTCTGGTTAAACACAAAATTGCCATCTCCTAGTGCCAACAAAAACTCCCAGATACGGAGAGGGAACTGTGGGATGCTGTAGAGATATCTTAAATCTTAATCCTGATGAGAACCTTTCCACTGTGTGATGCAGCACTGCAGACTGAGGGCAAAGTGCAGTGTTCAGACCTTCCCCAGGAATTGCAGATGGATACAACTGTACTGTCTAAATCAGCTCTGCTTATGCTCCCTGAATATCCCTGTAACTTCTACTTTAACTGTCACTGTTTTGATTTGTGTACATATCTGGCACTTGCTAAAATACCATGTCTAGGCCTCTTCCCAAAAGGCCCCTCCCTCTGTCCTATCTCTTCCCAAGGCAATTTTATAGGACTGAGACCCTCTTAGAAACTTATAGACTAGAAGAGGTAAGAAGACTTGAGAAATTAATATTAGAGGGGAAAGAAGGAAAAGGGAAAAAGCAAAACAACCCCAGATTTAGAAACACTTAAAAGTAAATGCTTTTGAATCATCCTCATTATCAGAAGGATCCTCATAATGTCAGAGCTGTAACTGTAACTCTCAGAAGGAAGACTGAGGCCTCTACTGCAAGGCTAATATGACTACCATTAGTTTTCAAAGTTCCTGCTCTTGCCAGTTATATGGCCCTTTCTGGCTAGGATATCAGAATGCAAGCTGTGGTAGAACATCAGCATCACTTGTTCCAAAAACACAGAGAGTTGTTTCTCTCCCCCCTGCAAATCAAGAGTACCCAAATTGCTTTGGCCATACACAGTTGAACTTGTGCAATGCAATCAGGCGATTACAGCAGCCTCTGTGGTTGCAAAATAGGGTGAGCCATTTGGACACATCCATCAGCTGTGAAAACAGTCTTGGTATGCCACTGGGCTCAGCAGAATCTATCTGTGGGCTCCAAAGTAATGTCTAATCATGTGGTTGTGCTGTGAAACACCAGGAAAACTCTACGTTGCATTTAAGTTTTGGGATGCCTGGACTCTGTAAGAGGATATTAGACAAGCAAAGAAGCTCATCTCACAAGACTTGCCAAGGTTAGGGCACAGGAAGCTAAGGGAAAGTGCAGCAGAGATGTTTATGAAAACAGTGTTAGATATGGATCTGCAAACAGGCTTGGCACCACCTGGTGTGCAAGGATGACCAGAATAAATGCCGCAGATGAGCTCCGTGCCAGGGTATCAACTGACCACAGCCAGGTGGGAGAAGCAACTACAATACTGCAAAAACAAGGTGCAAAGGGTAACACAGGAGTACAGATGACCAGAAGAGATTACCAGTTATTGCTAAGAAGTGAAAATAATACTTTCAGAGCTTGTAAGACAAAGCTGGGTTTTCAAGAGTTGAGCCTAAAGGACTCACATATGATATAACCAAAGAAGAATGAGACTGAAACCTGAAGAGTTGCAATGGGACTCTGTGAAAAGACAGAAAACCCAGAAAAAAATTGAAAGAAATGCTTAAAAACTAAATGAGTGGAGTTTTACACCATATAGTAAGAGATGGGAATAGTTGCAAATAGGCAAGTCTACCTTGATCACAACTATTTCATCATTAATGCCATGAGGACTAATCCACCTTAGGAAAATGCAGCAATTTGGCAGGTGTTGAGGGTTTTTTAAGCTGTCTGGTTTGTTTTGGCACAAGTGTAGAGCAGGGAATGACATAAAAATAAGAATATTTTACTTACTCTTACGACCAGATTTTTATGATATGAAATCTTGCCTTCAGCTTTCCAATGAAGAGCTAATTGCTTCTGAAGAAAAATGGCTATAGTAGTTAGTGCCTCTGGGTTCTTTCTGCATCTAATATATCCTTCAAGCCCATGAAGTGTGTAGTACCTCCCTGTTTATCTTTCCTACTGTAACCTCTCCAATTTTGGCCTTTTCTCATGGGAAGTCCATCCACAGGCTTCTGCCATGATCTTTTTTTCACACAGTTTGTAACAGGATTAATGGACAGAGACCTGAAACAATTTTTTTGGTACTGGAAAAAAAAGGTAGTGCTTAGTGGGCTTCTTTTCCAAGACAAGACAGACACCTGTCTTGTCTTGATGGTGAAAAATGAAATTTTTTTTTTAGTAGGTGGTGCTGATGAGGAAAAGGAGATAGGAACAGACATGTATGGAACCTTGACCTCTTTGGATTTTGAAATCCTGGAGGCATGTGAATGTAACTTATCTTTGGTCTGCTCCCGTCCTGTTTCACTTGTATGCTTGTATCAAGGTTTCTACATTTACAAATCAGAATTTCTATATTTCCATTCCAACAATTATCTCTGCCTCTCTCCCCACCCTTCCTAACAATCATGTTATATATATCATTTACGTGAATGAGTTAATAGCTTGTGTTTCTTGCAGGAGTGCAGGCTGTATATTTGTGGAAATGATCCAGGGTCAGCCAATATTTGCAGCAACTTCTGGTATTCATGAACAGCTGGAGAAGATCTGGGAGGTGAGTAAAATACACTCTGAAATGGAAGAGAAAAAGAATCCATTGCTCCAGACTACTTAATTTTGAAGTCCTAAGCATAGGTCCTGTGAGTAGCAGAAATAATTTGGTCTAATCTACCAAATTCATAGCAGACTTTGTAACCCATTTTATATTTGGCAACTTTCTTACAGACAGAGGAGTAAATCAAATTACTTCCTTTTGAAGTTTGTCATCTCATCAAAAATTTAAAGCCAATTAAAGTGACATCAAATTGAAAAAGGCATAAAAGGTGTGCAGGCACTGCAAATTCTGTTGCTTCTTTTTAAATCCTTTACTTACTGTAGGATACAGCACACCGCATTTTCACAAAGGAGCTCTAATACTGCTTTGGAACTACCTTGAAAATGGCAAGACCCTGAGGTTTGTCAGAGATCCTTCTTCATTTTAACTTGGCACATTTTGTATCATCTGGTTTATGGTGAGGCTCTCGAGACTGATTTGGCATAATGGAAAGTGTGAAATTACTTTATAAAGTGAGTGAGAGCAACATATTTGGGAGCTTCCTAAGTTGTTTTTTCTACTGGGGAAACAGCAACACAGAGCCACATTCAGTTTGGCAGAACTGAGGCAGTCAGCAGCACTGGCAGGTTCTGTACGTTCCTGATCACTCATTCTGACCCTGTTACTGACTCAACAGCAAGGTCAACCTATGCATTCATCTTAGGTCTTGCTGGAGGTATCACTTGGTCTGCTCAGCCTAGAGGAGAGGAGACTAAGGGGAGTTATCATTTCAGTCACAACTTCCCTGTGAGGGGAAGAGGAGGGGCAGGCACTGATCTCTGCTCTGTAGTGACCAGTGACAGGACCAGAGGGAATGGCCTGAAGTTGGGTCAGGGGAGATTTAGGTTGGATATTACAAAAAGTTCCTTCACCCAGAGGGTGGCTGGGCACTGGAACAGGCTCCCCAGGGAAGTGGTCACATCCAAGACTGCCAGAGCTCAAGAAGCTTTTGGACAGCACTGTCAGGCACATGATGGAATTCTTGAGGTGTCCTGTGCAGGGCCATGAGTTGGACTCAATGGGTCCCTTCCAACTCAGCAGATTCTGTGATTCTGTGTCTGCCCTTTCACATTTCCTCCCAAGGATTTACTCTTATGCATAGAGTGTTTCTGAAACATGTGTTTTCAAAGGAGAAAGTACAGAAAAAATAAAATTCATTAAAATAATGAGAAATTACTTCATAGCCATTAGACTGCTGCATTCTGTAAAATCTGACTGTAAGTCAGATTTTTCAAGCTTAACCACTTCATGCAGAAACACTATTGCTTGGTAAGGTTTTCTTCTCTGCTTTAGTAGGAATGTGATAAAAAGTCAGGTAAGTACATCCAATTCTTAGACTTGAGTTCAGTCCATTTAAAGAAATGCTGAATTTCTCTTTCATAGAGAGTGTGTGGGGAAAAAGAATTATTGGGGGGTGGTGGGGGGGGGGTTTGTGTGGAGTCCATACTTGGCCAATTAACAAGGTTCAAAACCAGGGCAGGGTCCAGTTTCTCATAGTGTGAATGAAGGTTATCCTTACACTTATGTCTGAAATCTCTGAATACATTTCCTGTGGTTTTGCTTTAGAGGGTTATAGCACTATCGTAATTTCTCTGGTATTATAACTAATACCATGATTAACAGGATTTGTGCCACAGAAGGCAAAAAAACCCCTTATTTAAAAATCATGAGGAAGTTTAAAGAGCTATGAAATAATTAGTGCTTTTCACAGGAGGTTTTATGATATTATACAGCCTGGAATGAGGCTCTGAGTTAGACCAAGATTTCAAAGCTCCTTAGAGGCTTTCGATGTCTAGCATGAGATATTTTGCTGAGTGTGAGGTTCAGAATGGGGATTCCTACTGTTTTCTAACAGTCAGTTCCTTTCATGTACTACTAGTAGAGGCACCCTGCACTGGTAGAGAGACCATCTGCATTTGTGTGCATGAATCTCTATCACCCAGCATGCTCATCTCCATGTGGGACTGCTGGACATATGGGACAGTTGAGGGACTGTTCACACACCATATAGATGTATGGTTGGAAAATCTCCATTCTGTGAAATGTGTTTGTCCTGTTGAATCATCAGGACTGAGTGGTTGTCATTTTACCAAAAATTCTTCTAGAGGCAAGTGCCACCTAAAGCAGTCTCCATCTCCCATCCCTGGCTGCTCATTGCTGCTCCTGTTGTCACCTCTCACATCTGGGGCTACAAGA
Organism: Onychostruthus taczanowskii; assembly: GCF_017590055.1. NCBI lineage: Eukaryota > Metazoa > Chordata > Aves > Passeriformes > Passeridae > Onychostruthus > Onychostruthus taczanowskii. The sequence goes on along the minus strand of NW_024499240.1, from coordinate 10,926,220 downwards.
ACGGGGGACCCTGCAACTTTGTTTTCTCCCTGGCTTACTCTGAATGAGAACAGCTTCTTTTCATCCCTGGCTGCTCATTGCTGCTCCTGTTGTCACCTCTCACATCTGGGGCTACAAGAACTGGGGACCCTGCAACTTTACTCTGAATGAGAACAGCTTCTTTGTCCTTCTCATCCTCTGGCTGCACAAACAGTAGCCCTAATGAGCACTGGTACTCATGAAGGCATGGCACAGGAGCAGGGACAAACATGGAGCGAAGGCTGGCAGTGTTGATTATGGAAGTGTCCAATAAGTCTCCAGTTTGCTCGTGGCATGGAGAGGAAGCAAACCTGACCAAATCAAGATCCATTATTCAAATTTTAAGAGGCCGGCATAGGATTTGCATGCAAAAGCTCCATCTTATTGATGAACATTGTGCTGAGAAGGACTTCAGGCGGGCTGGATTAGGCTACAGAATGCCACCAGGGTGCTTCTGCTGCTGAGCCAAACATTGTGCCAAATGAATGACTACAAGGCTCCTCAACACAAAACATACAATAAGACTTCCCAACAAAATCAAACCAAATCAGCTAGGTTGATTCCTTCAGCTAAGTCATCACAGGAGAAGCAAGCAGTTAGAGGGCAGGGAGAAAGATCAATGATTTACACCATCTTAAAGCACTTGCTGAAATACAAGCACTGTAAAAATGTTTCTGGCTGAAACTGTTTCTTCCCCAGTAGGCTGAATTGACCTGCACCAAGACCTTTCACTACAGAGTGTAGAGAAGTTGCTTTGTTTTTTCTGATAACATGGACAAGAGAGTTAACATCTAGATTTAGGGTGGATACACAACAGGTAAAACAATTGTCAGAGTATAATTAATTTCAAATAATTAATTGTAACACATTGTCTGATTTGGCAAGGAATCTCACTAAAGGTCCAGGGTGGGGAAAAAAGAGAAGACAAAAGAGAAGAGAAGAGAAGAGAAGAGAAGAGAAGAGAAGAGAAGAGAAGAGAAGAGAAGAGAAGAGAAGAGAAGAGAAGAGAAGAGGAGATCACTTGCCCCATTTGTTTTCCATTGGAAAACAAAAAGAGATGCAAGTTTACAGGTTGGAAAAGTATCTTTTGTAAAGAAAAGGCTCAGAAAATGCAAATATACATTCATATGGCATTCAGTGATTGGCGCTCTGAACGCTTTCACTCCTCAATGCAGTAAAATGTAATATTTGCTATAATCCTTATGTAGAAAAATATAAGCACATGCAAATAATTATTTGTTTAAATTCTTCACCAAAAGAAGCAGAATGCTGAGCTGACCCTGGCAAGTATGATTATACTATGCACTGAACTTACCCAGTTTCCTCTGATGCCTGAGGAACTTATGTCTGACAGCTCACAAGAAACCTTGAAGAATGAGGGCCCACTGAGCAGGGCTTCCTGGAAAGCTAACAGGATAGCAAAAAGAGGACAAATTCTGGATTCAAGTTCAAATTCCAACTCTCTCTTTCCTGTGCATACAGATTTTGCTTTGGGCAGACTTGTATTAGTCACATGATACACACACCAGTCAGGAAGGCATCCTCACCCAGGACTGTCAAATTACCCTTGGTGCAAGCCAACTGCCACAAGCTGGCTTTATAGTTCTTCCTTCTTTAATGTATTTTTTCACTGATGCCTGTTTTCTTGCAATCTTAATACGAATCTTGGGGAGGCCAAATTCCCCATGGGGAGGCTCACACTTTAAGAAAAAGGAATTGTCTATCATATGCAAAGGGTAACTAATGTGAGACAAACCTAGTGTTGGAGAAGAGAAAGTGAATAAAAACCCTGAATTTCACTGCTTTTTAAGGAACCCTGATGATTCTGGGTGTTGTCTGATGAAAGCTTTGAATGCTTGGAGCTAGCAGTACTGATCTATACTATAATTTCACATGCTGTGAACTTTTCTTAAATATGTGGCTTTACTGCTTTAGCACACATCATCCATATCAATAGGCACAGGGCACTTTGCATGCATTGAGTAGTAATAATAACAACACCTGCAACTGCAGAAATCTAGATATGATCGATCTCACATATTTCAGCAACTAAAATGAAGTTGGAGGAGGCTTTACTGGCCCAGACTTTGCTCAGTGAGCGCTACTGCTGAAGCCCACAATCCCCAATAAAGGCCAAAGGCACTGCTGGAGCTCTGTATCCTTCAGAGTGAGGCTCAGCACTGCTTTCTAGCTCCAGATACTATACCTGTCTGCCAGCTTTACTTTTTTACCTCAGAAGGCAAGGGTTTCTCTCAGAGCTCACAGCCTGTGCTACTGCTGAACATACCAGCTGCTGCCAGTGCAAGTGGGCACAGTAAGTCCCCAGGGCAGCTCTGGTGTTGGAGGACGCCTTCAGCACTGAAAAGGGCTCAACTCTGTGACCCCTGGGCTGGCAAACAGGCAGCAGTGGCACCTGGCAGTGAAGCTGCATATGCCTTCTCTGATGTTCCCAGCAGTAACAGCATTCAATCTCAGCAGGAGCCTTTCTGCTACATAATCAAGTGCTGAAACATCAGTGTCCTTTATGCACAGCGGTAGATCCAGCACCAGCCAGGGCAGTGTAATTCTGGTTCACAGGGAAGGCCAGTCACTCTCCACTGAGAGTGATTCCTCCAACTCCACACCAAGGCAAAGAATAGGCAAAAAGATGTCATTCTTCTCACTCTCTTCTTTTGCAGGTATTGGGGGTCCCAACTGAAGACACCTGGCCAGGATTTTCCAAGCTCCCCAACTATAACCCAGGTAGGATTTAACTCATGAGAAGGCCAGCTTTTTCTCTGAGCCATTCCATTTTTGTAATTCTTATTATGAAATGATTGTTCATTCATTCTTACTATGAAAAGTCCTGTGCTTCGGTGTTGCTAAATCCCTTGAGCTACTTAATTACAGTGGTCTAGGACCTACAACAGGACTGTGATTGGCTTAGTTTACAAACAGAGGTATGTGTGTGGCAAACTGAGTGCTGGTATATATAAGTCTAATAGAAGATTTCATTGCTCAAAATCTCACAGTGTATTTAGTCTCCACTCCTCAGTGGAGTGGGGCAAAGGACCAATGTCTCCTGGTTTAGACTGGAAAAGCTGACAGGCACCTGGAGATGCAGTTTATCTGAGCTTTCCTTATTTTTATGGAGATTGGTTTGGGGACCTTTAAACCTCAGATTTAAAGGCCACTGTCCCTGATTTTGATGTCGGCAAGGTGAGAAATCTGTGTGATTTACAAAGCTGGATTCTTTTATTTCCACATGAGCTGGTAGAGAAATCTGTGTCCTGAACTTCAAAGGGCCAGTTGTCTCTTATTTTGATGTGGGCAGGTTGAGAAGTATGCTTTGAAAAGCTAGCTCAGTCACTCTCCCTCTCCCTCTCTCTCTCTCCCTTTCTCTCTTTCTCTTTTTGTTTAATGTTTTCTCCTGGGAAAATATATTCAAGTGTCAGTGAGGGGGAAATGATGAGCACTGATTCTCAGCCTCTCAGCAGGATCATTCTGTAAGAGAAATATTAAAGTGAAATATTAAAAACCCTAGAATGTGAAATTCAGCCATCCACAATCTAGCCATTCTCTCTCACTTATACCATAGGAGAGTGGTGGGGGGAGCCTGTCTATCTGGACAGGGAAAAAAAGAACAAGGGGGAGAGGAGGAGGGAGAAGACGTGCTTTGAGCAAGAGGTTTACAGGTTTAGTAGAGCATAGTAACATCTTTTCAAAGAAGTGGGTGTTGCTCTGTGACCCAGTCCAAGATGCCCCTCCTTTGATTCTGGTGCATGAACACTAAACAGCCCCCATTTTCACATGGCAGCCGAGATTGGCTGAACAATAACCTGGTCTCACAGTCGAAAGGACTGGAATCTTTCACACAATTAGCTGAGACACATTAATCAAACAAGCGTGAAATGGGAATGTGTCGCTGTCCACAGCAAGTTTAATTTGGATGGCAAGCAAGCACAGAGCAGACAGCTGGAGGAAGCATTTTCTTCTCTAAGTTGTAGAAGGCCTGGCTGGATAGTCTACAAGTTGAGAAGAGTAGTCTGGGAGATACAGAAATGCTCATGTGTGGGAGGAACTAATCAAAGAATTTTTTTACGTCGGTCATCTGCTAATACATAGCCTCAAACACACAAACATGCAAACTCTGAGTGATGATGGTTAGGTATCCTGGTGCTATGTAGAGGAACAACCTAGAAAGGCAAGCGTTAAGGCTATGTTAGCAAAGACACTTGCACAGACAACAAAGAATGTGAGTGCCTAGAACTGCTCTGAGTAGTGATTTCCTCAGCTCTCTTTTGTCTGAGTAGCAGTGCTGTCCTCTGCTGCTCTGGAGGGTGCCAGAAGTGGCAGGGCTGGGAAGGAGAGGACAGGCACCTGGACAGCAGCGAAGTCGAGTAATCATAAGCAGTTTTCAAGTCTGACTTGTTTTCAGACTTGATAGAAAGTTTCCCTAGTGGGCTCCAGAGGGGCATAATTGACCTGTGCTGTGATACTGGGATGCTGGTGCCTTTTGTGGCTGGACCAGGCAGAAATGCAGGACTCAGAGGACACTTCTATTGGAGCATCCCACAGAGCCGGCAAACACATGGAAGGTGCTAGGTCAATGTTTGGGGCAATAGCTGTGTTAGCTGAATAGGCAATATCCCTTTCCCCTCTTGAGAGCCTAAGGGGCTGTGAACTGTTCCAGCCACATACAGGAACCAAGCACTTGGATTACACAAACCAGTCTGGACAGAAGAAGGATAGTTTAAAGTTTGACTATTTGCCCTACTCATGAACTAAATCAATTCAGTTTTTGATGAGACTGCTGGTAAGAAGACAAATTAGTCTCTTTGTTTAAAGCTAAATGCCATTTATATGCTTCTGGGCACTTCCCCTCCTTCCCTGAAGCACAAATGCTGTTCCCCCACCCAGGACACGCTCAATCCGAATACAATCTGTGGAGTCAGCCTGAGAAAACCTTCTCTCCTGAGGTTATTCCCAGACCATTTGTGCGAATCTGGGTGCCTGGGTTGGTTCAGATAAGCAAACAAACTTTGGAGCTCTTCCCCAAATCTGATGGTATGAATTCTTTTAGCTAGTCCTATTGATGTTCACACTGAGCACAGGCAGCAAACAAACAAACAGGTTCCTGCCCGCGGCAAGGAATGAACACGGGCAAAACAAAGCACTGAGGTGTGATCCTATTCTCATTGAAGTTGATGGCAAAACTCCCACTGGATTCAGCACTGTAGGCTCAGCCCCAGACTGAGATTGTTACTGGAAGGGTTCCTGGGCCAGGTGGGTTAGTAGGAATCTTTGAAATAAAAGCTGGAAACCTTTAGATGTTTTCCTGTCACTGCTGTGGGCTTGAGCACATCCTGCTGCAGTCTGGAAATGATACAGCATGGGCTGTGGGGCCTGTGAGTCAGACACACACAGGGCAGCTGGAGGAAAAGCAGCTCCTCTGCCTCCTCTATGGGCAGCTGGCAAGGGATGAAATGTGCAAAGGCGTTTTTGACTACCCTACCCTGGTGTCTTGCACAAAGTTCAAGAACAGTCTCATGCCCATTCCCTACAGTTTGCCAAAGTCTCAACCTGACTCCAGGTGAATGGGAAGGATGGGTGAGTAACCCATTTGTGGCCAGCCCTACAGTTTGTGATGTCACCTTCGCTCTGCAGGAGAGACGCGTGGGGTAGGGAATTATGTGCAGTCATAGGGCCTGCAAGCAGGGTGGAGAGCCATTCCCTGAAGAACACGAAGGACTGGGAGAGCTCCTGCCCCACATCTCAGCAAACTCACTGGCTGTCTCCCTGGCTCCCCAGGCTTACCAGCCCTACCATAGTGACAAGGCTTTGCCCTGTGTTTGTTCATTTGTTCTGTTCCCTCATTTTGCTTCCCCTGAAAGAGGCAGTTGCAGCTCTGTTAACACTATTTTTGAAAGCTCTCATGCTGAGTGAGCTCAAATCCTTGCATTAATCTACTGCTGTGTTCATTTCACTGCGCTGAAAAGCAGTGAGTTTAAATCCCCTCTAAACACCACTGGTGACACCAGAAGGCCAGTGTTTTGATCCAGCCCCATTAATGGTTACAAGTTTGAATCTAGACAGCAGGGGTCAAGGGCAGGAAAGGATTAGGAATCACAGCCCATGACATTAAGCTAGTGCTTTTGCTGAACTGGGAATACTGGAGCGCCCAATGTACCAAGTTAGTTTTTATTTCCTTTTTCTGAAATTTGGGCTCCAAAGAGTGGGGAGCAGTGCATATCTATCTATAACATGATGAACTGAGAGTGAGCTTTACTCCTTGATTTATTGCACAGGCTGAATGATGAACTTGCCTGTGCCAGGTAATATCACCTCACAGAGCAGATGCAGGTTTCACACGAGGCCTTTTCAGATGCAACAGTGACTTTCAAATAAAGCCTAGTGTTTCACGTATCTGCCGGCTTTGGTATGAGATTTAGAAGCTTTCCAGAGTCAACTTGTGCTCCCAGGTACGTGTTTTCAGTGTCTGTTGCGTTTCCACAATGTCACCAGCAGATGGAGGCAACAAGCAGCAGGCCCTGAAATGCAAACTTCCCGTGACATTTGTGAAAATGCAGATGAAGTCTGCATTCCGAGTGCTTTGGGGGTTTTTTTGTAATTTCACTTTTTATGTTGATGTTTCATTTAACACATGGGATGGTTGAAAACTGAATTTTAAAACGATAAATTTTTTATTGTCATAATAAACTGCATGTGGCTTTGATCTCAAAGGGAAAAGCAGCACTGTAACCAATGTGCAATGTATGCTAGCCAGGGTGTAGGGAAACTTCTCATCTGTGTGCCAGTGGGCACAGCCTGCAGTTTCCAGCCTGCCACACAGACAGAGCTCTGCTCCTGTCCTGAAGCCACAGAGATTTCACTAATGAGAGACATTTTCTCTGTGAGCCTGCAACCCCACTGCCTTCATCCAGCAGTACTTGGCATCCTTTTTCTCTCTCTTAATCAATTAGGAAAGTTTGACTTTTGTCCTTTGGCTTGCTTGCCTCATTATCAGTTCGTTAGCCACTTCCACCTGGGTTTTCGAATAGGAAGGTATTTCCTCATTAGCACGCTCTACCTTGCATAAGGATAGAAAATAACAAACCTACGTGCTACCTTTCAGATCTAGTCGTACTGTTAAAAAAACCAATCAGCCCTACACAATCCCATCATTTTATGTCTACATCATCATTGTGAGATGATGAAATCAGTAGTTCATCCGCTGTTTTGAATTACCTAAATATTCTTTATCTCTTACCTTTACGGAGTAGCTGTTTACAGTGGTTTACAATTTTAGATTGTTCTTAATCTTACAGTAGGGAAAATATTTACTGCTCTGTTTTACCTTGTTCAACACAATGAGGCCTCGGCGTTCTCTAAGGATTTGTCTGTATGTGGTCAGTCGGGAGATTAATCTGAACTGATTTAAAGTGCATTAGTTAACTGTATTAAATCCTTGAGCGGAGACACACTGTTTTCTTACCCATATCTTCCATTTATAAGCAAAGCTCTGTATACTCAAAGTGGCAAATTTGGCAGTCCTCACTCAAGCTGAATTCTTCACTGAGGGATGTGTTTGGACAGGGACAGGAGTAGTTGGCTCACTGGCTCTTACACTACCCCTTGCAGATAATTATTAATCTCCAGGTTGCATAAAAGATAAATTTAAGTCAAGAGGCTTGCTCAAGCCAGCAAACTTTATAATTCAGGTATTCCTCCCAGTTCCCAGTAAGCAAGATGATATTTCTATTTCTAATGTAAAGAAAATCCTATTTTCTTTTTTGGAATGTTAATCCTGAAAATACACTCTGCAAAAACAAAGTGACATTTCACTAAGATATCATTGAAATGTTTTGCCCTGCTGTTACCAAATGAACATTTTTACAATTCTGTGTTAAACTCATTAAAAGTACTAATGTTAAAAGATTTCAGTACAGTACTTAAGTAATCTTGGCATTTTTACTAATATTTAATGAAATGGATATATTGTCATAAAATGTTTTCATCTCACAAATCAAAATTTTCTGACAGAAAGTTACCACATCTGAAAGATTTTGGCCAACTCTGTGAAGAGGCAAAAATTTCTACCTCACACAGAAAAATTTTTTGCCTTTCCAAACAATTTTTAAAATTGTTTTCCTTCTATTCTATCTGGAAATTTTACATCGGTAATTTATTTCTACACTTTTACTATAGTCAAGGGGGCAAAAAAAAGGAAAGATGATCAGTGAAAATGTTACTCATGATCCAAGAGGAGTGTTCTGCCAGTCTTGGTGACTTATTTGGGAAGGGAGTATTCAAGATGCTAATATATCTTATGTATATTGGTGATATGCCAGTGCTCTGGCACATAAACAGCCATGAATCCCATCCCAAGTTATATTCCCATTTACTGCCCTAGAAATTACCTTAGTATTTGGGTGTAGGAGAACAATTCAATTCTGCACTGTTACTTACCCTGTGAGAGGTTTAACAACCTGCTTGCCTGGTTTAATGGTGCAAGATTGCTGCTGGAAAGGTCAAGGGCTGGAAGTTCAGTCATTTGCACTTTTTCAAGTTGTCTGTGCATCAAGTCAGACGCTGGGTCTGGCACTCTGGAAAAAGCTGCGCAGGCAGAAGCAGAGGGGACTCCCACTTGGACTGCAGCAGGCAGCTCCTGAATGAAGTGCCTGGTGCTTCCAGGCAGGCAGGGAGGGCAGATGCTCTCGAAGGGTGCAGCATCAACCCCAGCCGAGCTCTGAGTCTGCTGGCAGCAGAGCAGTGCTGCTTGCCTCCTGGTGGTCTCCCTGCTGTGGGGAATGCTTGTCCAGGCTGAGCTGGAAGAGAGGTGAACACCACCCTTCCTGCTCTCCTTCCCATGACTAGAGTGCCACTGTTCATTCTCTGCTGTCAGAAACAGTGCTCAGGAAAATGTAGGTGGGTAGAAATTGCCGCCTTTCTGATTGCAAAAAAATCTCTCTGTTCATCAGCTCTACGGGGAAATTTTCCAGGCTTAAGCCATTCATTTGTATCTAAGCCTGAGAAAATTCATGCTTTACAATGGAGCATTTGAGGAATGTATTCCTCTATATTTACCACAAAGTTTAAAAATACGTCCTTGAAAAATATCAAGAACACAGACTTCACAAAACTACAAACTCTGCCAAGTTCCAGTCTGATAGAGATCACAATAATCAGCGAGTTGCAAAGCCTCCATGAGCATGGTTAACGGGACAAACAACAAACTTAGTGAGAGCTGTGGGCAAGAAGAGAGTGGGATCAAAGTGCTTTGTCTCCATCCCCAGTGTTACTGCTGCATCCATGTAGAAAAGCCCCATGTACCCATGGGGGCAATATGTGAAGCTCAGCAGCTCCTTGGAAAGTCAAGACAATTGACTGGGGATTCAGGCCTGCAAACTTCTTTTTGCTTCCTTTGTGTGAAGGCTTTAGGGACTGATACTGCTTTTATTGATGTCAAAGCTAAGACTCACACTGTAACAGGAGGAGGTCCAAGGCCTATACTCACAGATATATGAAAGGAAAGGGTTACAGAACTGGAACAGCCTTATTAAGATCAATGCAGCTACTCAAGTCCTGTAGGAATAAAGTATATTTATAAATAATAAGATGATAAATTCTATAGGGCCCTTTAAAATTCTGAGCACATTTTTTGTAGGGGCTCAGAGAATGGGTTTTGGCTTGATTTTCATTTAATCTTGTGATTGCATATTACACTTTCTAGAACTGGTTCCTTCCAGGAGACCTCAGAGACTCCGAGTCATCTGTGACAGGTAAGCTACCTATAACAGCAATGTCAAAATTGCCTCTGGGTTTATTTGTTTCTTTATGCAATCATTTAACTTGAAATGAGCTCTTTTGGCAAGCTCAGGAAGAGCAGGGTGGCTCTGTAGTAACAAGCAGATCTAACATCAGTTAAGCAACTGATTTTGAGAGATCGCAGCAAAGGTAGGCACATAGTGGGTTTATTATTCTCAGAGGAGTAGTGATTATTCTGAGATAGGCAGTGATTCAATGACTTTGTGTGCAGCTTTTTGTGGGGCACAGTTCAATTGAGAAGGTCATATTTTCCCAGGCCCTCTTGCCCAGACTGAGGACAGACTTCACACTGTCCCAATTTTCATTTTTGAAAACAGACTGTAGGAATGTTGCTCAACAGCGGTAAAGGAAGACATGCTAGGACAGCATTTTCATGAGACAATGAAATAATCTTGTGATTAGCTAGGAGGGGAAAAATCACATTCTTAGTGACCAAAGCTATGAGATGAAGGCCATGGTTACACACACAGACCAGACACACCAGCACTGCTGAATCACTCCCTAGTGTGCAAAGAGAAGGGAGTATTTTTTCAGGCACACACAAACACACACACACACAGAGTGTATATATGTATCAGTGAAAGAAATTTATAATCAGACAAAGTGCCCTCACCTAGCTGAGGGATTCAAATCAAATCCCCCTAAACTGATTTTGAGGCACATAGCAGGTTTTATAGATGTGTAGGAAAAGGCAAGACAGGATTTGTCCTCAAGATTGGGTACATGAAGATGCCAATAATCAAATATCCTTTGAGGACATAACCACATTTTTCATTGCTGTTTATTATCTGTTCAGCTGATTGCTTGGGATCCAGCCTTACTAGGAGGGAAGTGTACTGCTCTTCAGAGCAGGATTTCCCAAATGCTGTTCTAAATGGCTGAACAAACATGCTAAAGTTTTCAGCAAAGCACAGGTTACTGAAATGCCAGACATTGTCACGCACAGCTTGAGAAACAGAAAGCTGAATATGTCCCAAACCCTTATAATGCAGGTCCTGGAACAGAACAAATCCTCTCTCAGCCTGAACAAAGAAATAAGTATATTCCTTGTGACTGTGCTGTATTGCACTTCTGCTTTTTGGCCATAATCCTTTGACAGACTCCATTACAGGTCAAACCAAGGGGCTGGCCTAGCATCTCCATGGCAGAGATCTGGGCTGAATGTGGGCCAGCTCCAGCTCTGCCTTAGAGTCCTGGTGCTGCCATGGCCAAAGAATTGCCTTGGAATGCTCAGCTTGGGAAAAGGAAAGAGCTGCTTCATGCAGACTGCTCAGCCATGACTCTCCATGGACAATTAAGAAATCAAAGGGGAGCTCTCCACAGAGCTTGGCCACCACCAGGAAGCCTGAGCCATGGTGGGAGGCACAGAACTGTGTCGCTGCGCAGAGTGGGAGCCTGCAGCAACAGGGACCCAGGGGGCAGAAGGTCTCCAGTAAGACTGTGCCAAGACAAGGGCAGCCTGTCATGCAGTTCTAGCAAGAGGCCTCAGACAGGATGCTTTGGCTCCCTGTCCCATCCCTGGTGCCCAAGGAAGTGGTGGCTTGAGCTGTTTTTCTCTAGGTGAAAATTCAGCAATTATCTACCACAGTGAGGCCAGATACCTTCTACAAATTTGTTCCACAGGGTCTCTTTCTCTCCTTCTGTCTTGGTGTTTTTTCCTCTTCTTTTATATTTTACATTTTATCTCCTCCAAACAAAAATGTCAGCATGTTGAATGTCCTGTATAGGGAGGGGGAGTGTAGGAGCAGGGGGATCCCAGCCCCTGATGTCACTTGGAGGGGAAGCACCACTGGGGGCCAAGGGAGGAAGCACAACAGGCCATGCTCTGAAGCTGAAATGTGATCAGAACAAACAAACAAAGTAAAAGCTGTAAAACTAAATGACTATTTTTATTTGTTTCCTTGTTGGTTTGTTTTCGCTCTTCCACTTCCTCGTCCCCAGCTGTGTGCTCCTCTAGGGAGCAGCCACTTGGCATTGGTATTTGCTGGGCATGAAGCATATGTGTATCACATTTATTTTAAGCACTCGTCCTGAGAAACAGAGTCTTCTCTGTGAATCCCCAACACATTTTACAACCAGCTGCACTACTGCTACTGGGGTAGGAGAAAAGGAAATGGTGTTTTCTTTAGGTTTATTAGGGTTGACCTCTAGTCTTCTCATTGGGTCAGTCATGTTATTTTCTACATTTGGATTGTCACGGTACACTGGTACCACCAAACTCTGATATTACGGTTACATCACGTAAAATATAGTCTCCTCAGCATCATTTCCCCTTTCACTTACAACCTTCTTTTTAAAAACCGGAAATTGGTTTTCAAAATTTGTCTGTAAACATGAGTTTGCGCTGAAATCCTGGATGCATATACCCCAACACAGTCAAACTCAGATGGAAAAGCAAATGTCCTGCAAAGCTATATAGCTGGGTGGGTTTATCCAGCTCCCCTGTGTCCCTCCACTATCTTTGCCACAAGGTGAGAAGGGTTGGGTCATGTTCTGGTTCCAGCTTTCTGGCTCATCCTCATCTCCTATGCTATTTTTTCTTCTGTTTTCCTAGGATGAGCAGGGTGCCAGCAGCAGAGAATTTGGCCTCCAGGATGCTCACAGCCTTCCCTCGAGGCCGAATCTCTGCACAAGATGCGCTTCTTCATAGCTTCTTCAGCCCTCTGCCTCCTCAGCTCTATCAGGTTCCTGCTGGTAAGTTAACTCTCAGTTTCATCTCACTAAGAAATAGCTGCTGCACGTGCTATTTACTGTGAGTTTCCTCTCCGTTTTGAAAGTCTCTGCCATTCACCTGGATGTCTCTCTTTTCTGTCTACACTTCCTTCCCACTCCTATGAGCTGCAAAGTTTACATCCTGTGACGAATTTGACAACTTGTTTTTCTGTTTTCTTCCACTTGACCGCTGTGTTAATACTAGAAGGGGACCTTGATGGGCTGCTGCCATGGCCCTCTGCAAAGCAGAGGTGTATATGCTTTGACAGGTCATCTCTCCCCCATTCAGTAACCCCAAGGGCCTGGACATCTCCCCAGCTCACACTGTGTGTTCAGTGTAACTCACCCGCTGGTCCCTCCTGATGTCCTGAATTCCCATCTGCTCAGCATGGTGTGCTAGCCCCAGTTCCCTTGGACTGCTCCTCCCACTCCCTTTTGATGTGGAGACAGCTGTTCCTTGTCCCCTGTCACACCAGTTCTCCCCCAGTTTTACCTTGCTCCCTTCTCTTAAGCACACAGCTGCACACACAGTTGTGCCTCTCCTGGCCTGAGCTGACAAAAAATACAGGGTCTCCCAAGCTGCAGTTCTGCTCCTCACTAGGGAAAGCTTGCTCTTATTGGGCTGCAGGCCAAAGGGACCTTGCATTCCCTGTTGCCTCCTGGGCACCCTGTACACTAGTTAGTTTGGTGGTGTTTTTTAAGATAGGGGCAATTAAGAAAAAGTCTTCATGGACTGTGTTGTCAAGCTATTGGAAAACCAAATTTCTGGCTCCTGTGACACATCCCAAGTGGAGAAGCAGCCAGCTAGCATCTCTCCCAATCCCCCAAACTGCTGCCCTTCAGAAGGTGCTCTGTGTGTGTATGTGCTTGAGTGAGAGACATCTGCATTCCTTTTCTGTTCACCCAGCCACAGAGCACAAATCTACTTTGACACTTTTAGAAAAATGAAAAGATGGAATCTCGCAGGAGCCTGCCTGTGCCGGGGGGGGAGGAGGGGAGCACGCACAGCAGGAGGGAAGTTGACTTTTCTTTATACATATAGGGTTTTTTCCATGCAGAGTTTAAATTATGCCTGATAAAAGGAGTTTCGTGGATGTTTCAGTTCTTTCAAACCCTCCTGGCTTCCTCCCAATTAAATGAGGTTTGTCAAAGCCACAGGGCTCTGCTGCTGCCAGAGAGGCGGACAAGCACTTCCCGCAGTGACATCTCCAATCCCCAAGGGAGAAGATGAAAGTGTCAGTGCTGAGAGAGAGAGAGAGGGAGAGAGAGGAAAAAAACAGGTACAGAGACAGACAGTGTGAGAGAAAGGGAGAGAGTGAGGAGAAATAGAAGGAATGAGAAAACAGATTGGCATAATGTGTCAATCTCTCCGATATGCTGCCGGTGAGGGGACAGATTCCTTTCACCTGGGTTTAGGCACCATCCCGTATTTATTATCCCCCATATTGCAGCAAGAAGTGTCGTGTGGACAGGAAACTGCACGGTGTTATCATAGCAACCAATGTGTTGAGAACAGAATCAAAGTGCACAGGGCTGAAACAAGTACAGTACAATCATGCAAGACCATATTCATGAGTGACTCATTAAGCCTGTAAAATTTAGGCTATTCTGAATAATTCCCCATGTAGCCATTCCTATTGCCATAATTGTTTAAGACATTTGCTCTCTTGTGTCACTTTGGCATAACACTCTTTTGGAATTTAACTGTATCATTTTAAAATTCTTGTTGCTATGATAACAGTGCAGATTTTAAATATATTCTGTTCCCACTTTGTTCTGGAGGATGCTGGCTATTAGTTGCCATCCTCTGAAAGGGAAAGTTAAAGCAGAAGGGCAGATGTGATCTGGAGATGAAAGGTGAAAGAAGAGGGGGTTAATCCCAAGTTGTGTGAGAGAGTAAGAGGGAAACAACATTTGAAAAAATAAAAGGTTCTCATAAGAAATTATTCTCTTTTTTTATGAAATAATTGTATCTATAACTGTCCTTTTTATAAGTTGTTATGACAAGCTGGAAGCTAGAGGATGTTTTTCAAAGGTCAGTCCCTGGGAAAAAATAATTGGAGAAATCACTGTTTCGAAGTTAAGTACCCCTCCAAATAGCATGTTTCTGATTCCTAGGGGGAATGTTAATGGTTAGAGGCTGGCTGCTGCCCCTGGGAAGGGGGAGAGGGAGCACAGGGCTCCTTGCTTCCTTGAGAGCAGCTCCTACAGAGCAGGAACAGGTTGCTGTTGCTATGCTCATCTGAGCAAAAAGTGCTGGGAAAAAAGAGTAGCCTGTGCTCGAAGGGAGGAAGAAGGTTCTCTGTCCTCTGAGTGGGGCTGGCCCACAGATGGGCCTCTCCTACAGCTGCTCCTTCCTGTGCCTGTAGCTCTAGGAGGGGATTCCTGAGGCCCTGGTTCAAACCTCACTCATCATTCGTGGCCTGAATTCTACGTGTGCCACCAGCACCTCTGGATATAAAAACAGAGAGAGGTGCAGGGGTTTTTTCACCTTTCTTTCCTTTAGGCTAGTAGCCTAAGAGGTGGCAGTGATGACCTTTTGTAAAACTGGAGCATTTGCTGTCCTTTTTCTAGCCAGAGCCAATCCTGAGACAATTATCTTTGTGCAGTGCAGCCCTGCACTGCAGCAGCTCTGATAAAACTTCATTCTAACCCTTTGCCACCTGCTAAAGCAGAATGTTTTCTGTCCAATTAATCCCTCCTGGAAGAAAGATGAGATCCTTGAATCAAGAAAGCATGAGCTGTGCTCTCAACTCAGTGTCAGTCCTGAAGTGCAAAAGGGCCTTCCAAGGAGGTATCTCACTCTGTTGTCAGACAGGTCAGACACAGTAACAATTGCAGCTTATTATTCTTGGTTATAGATTTGGTTTGTTTTCCCTCTCTTTTTCCCTCCGATGCTTTAGAGCAGGCTTGCAAGAAGGGAAGGTAAGCAGTGGGATTTGGGGTTATCAACAGTGCATTTCCAAGAAAACACACTGCAAGAAGAGCTCTGGCCAAACCACCCAGGCACAGGGGCCAGGGAAGCCTGAGCTGGCAGCTCAGATCCTTTCTCCACCAGACAATGTCCGTCTTTCTCTTAGTGAGGAGACATTCAACCCTGGCCATACCCTCAGCACGGCAGTTAGTAAATTCCAGTACATGCTCCATGAGGAGGACTGTGTGTTGCATGGATAGGATCTCAGCTTTGACTAGGAGGTACTTGCTCTTTTGGGGTACAATTGGTCTCTAATTGTTATCTCCCCCAGCAACTCAAAATCAGTGCACCAGGTGATGAAGACACTGTACCATTTCTCCTGAAACAGCCCACTATTCAGCCTTTCAGAGACAAGGAGGATGAGGAGGGAGGCTTGATGTTGACAGTCATTTTAATGTCTGTTGCATCTATACTAAGACAAAGCAAGTAAGTAAGTGTGGGCAATGAGGAGGTTAAGGCTGCAAGCCATTGCCTACCAAAATCCCATTACTGTTGGGATTAGCCAGCACTGGTAAATGTTATTGCAGGGGACATATAAAGAAGAGCTGGCTTTCATCATCCCTTATTTGGGTTGGCTGGTTGCCCTAGGTTCTCCTACATAGCTAAAAGGTTCATACAGTCACTTGATTTTTTTTACCACTCCGCTTTGTAACCTCTGTACACAGCAAACAGATATCCTTCACTGTAAGTCAGATACAGACACCTAGAAAGTTCCTGCCAGGTGTATTATTCTGGTTTATAATGTGTCTTAATACAGGAATAAACCAAAGCTGGTGATGAGCAGGAAATCGTCTGCCCCTCCTAAGCCAGAAGCATTCTTATCTGTGAGGTGATAAAATAAATCTTCACTTAACTCAGGAAACCACCCCACACTTCACCTGGTGTGATCCCCACAGTGGTGGAAGATGTGCTTGCCTTCATACTGACAGGACATGAAAGTTTTGTATTGTGTCATTAAGCCACCACCCTAGGAAAGAGCTGTTGCAACATCACAGCGGATGCTTGCCAAGTGCACAGGGCCCTTGACATGTTGCCCTGTTGAAGCTCTTCCCTGCATGCTCTCCTGGGGCAGGCATTGTGCTGGGCACTGTTTAGGAGCACGGGGCAAAGGGGAAGATGGGAAAAAGGAAAATTTCCTTTGCTCACTCCCCAGCTCCTGCTCTTGCAAAAGCAACTGGCGCAAAGTTTGGCCCACATGACTTGTGGAAACAAAGTCCTACAGACATGGATCAAATGCTCTGGCTCCCATTGATCTCAGGCCAGAGAATCTCTATAAAGGTCTTATTGTTCAGGGAGACAAACCACTCTTGGGGGGAGTGCTGTTAATACCGTTCGTGGAGGCAGACACTATTGCATCAGAGGTTTGCAGATGTTTTTCTGTGTTTTGTCTAATTGCAAGTTATAGCTGAGGTTTCTTTAACTTCCATTTTCCCTTTAACACTCTTAAATGCAAATCTGAAAACATTTAGTTGTCTTGTTTGCTGTGAAAAGACATCCAGACTGAAAGTCTCACATAGTCATTTCCCATCCTCAGGTACACTTGTGACTTCACCCAGTTATCAGCAGAAAAGAGTAAACGGGGAGGTAGTGATCAGATTTCTAAGGCACAAAAGTTAAAGCTAAGTTTGAGATTGTGACAGCAAGCAACCATGAGCATAGGAACTCAATTAGCCTGAAAGACAACTATCTCATTATCTTTCCGAAAATGATATAAATACATAAGAATATAAAAATTTAAAATAAACTCTCTATTGACTGTCTAGATGACTGAATTTCACTGCTCAATTTCTTTAAACACCCACTTTAGTATTTATTTATTCTAAGCGTGAAGCAGCTACGATAATTAGACTGTCAGATTTGGTAAGTTAATGAGGAGTCACTGGAGTGGAAGGTTTTGCATTTGTGAGATTGCTGAAGGAGAGAAGCTCTGTGCCTTCGCTCTATCTCTTTTTTCTTTTTCTTTTTTTCCCCTCTGCTGGGTGGGAAGGAGAGAGCTTGGCAGTGCGCAGATCCATTTGAATCCTTTTGATTAGCGGGTTGCCTTCCTACCACTGTTCTACCAAATAGTATTTTGCTGGTTGCTCCAAGAAAAAGAAAATGAAAAAAAGAAAAGAAACTGCAGATGAGATTTCTAGAGAAGAGTGTCTAGATTAAAGAAATAATTTTCCAAAAACAATCAGAAGAATGCAGCTGTGAGAAATGGGATCTTGAATTAGTTTATATTGCAGCTAATGTCACAGGAGAGCATTAAGAAAGTAGTACAGTGAAGGAAAAGGACCCTTTTGCAGCTTTCTCTTTAACCTGATTTTTCCACAGGACAATCAGTGCTCACAGTTCCAGGGGTGAGACTGCAACCTGAAATCTGTGACCTGTTTGCTTCTTACCGAAAAGGCCGTGTCTCAGGAGGTTCTAGCAAGTTTTGGTAGAAATCATGGATGATTGAATAATTCTTAGGTAAGCACGTAGTTGCCATTGTCAAAGCTGCTGCCATCACCCTTAGGATATTAATTCCTTCGTGTACTGAAGGTGGGAAAATAGACTTGATACTCAGGGCTGGATGATCACATCCAGGGTGAGAACAAAGTGGGAAATCTCATGTTCAGAGAGAAGAGATCAGCAAGCCAATGGCCCCCAATGCACAATGTTCAGTGGTATCATGGGAGCTTTGAATTTGTTTTGTCATATTGCCAAGTCTCAGACCAGTGCCCTTTCCTCCAATGCCTCCCCAGTCAAAGTATTGCTTCATTTCCCCATTGCTTAAACTGACCAAATTGCTTTGTTCTCCTTTGCCCTTGCCTACTGAGTTCACATTTCATAGCTTACTTGTTTTGATTTCACACACATTGGAACCTGAGCAGAGCTAGGAAAAATCTCCTTATCTTGTAATATCTTTGGTTTTAATTAATCACTATTTTAATGTCAGGTTTCAGAATTATGCTTCAGCATCAATATTTTTCATCTTTTTGTTACAGAAGACCAAAAGGTCACTTAAAATCACTGTTATTTAAAAAAATTACCAGAACATATCCTTTTATTATATCCTGTCTCTTTGTTTACTTTGTGCATTTGTTAGCAGCATGTGTCGTGTCAGTGCTACTGCTGGGTCTGTGCTTGCAGGGCAGACCTGGAAACTGATTTTGAGGCCAAATTAGTTTGACTATCTTACTGTCTGCCAAGCTAAGAGGCAACCTTAGGATAGCAGGACACACCCCAGCTACCATCTGTGCTTTCAAATGCATGTAGATGGCATGTACCTGCTATAGGACCAGGTCCCAGCACTCAGTGCCTGGACATAGCCTCTCTACCCCTTCCGCACTCATCATGTAGACAACAGCAGGCAGAGAGGCCAGCCTGGAATCCTTTTAAGAAAGACCTGACATTGCCAGTGCTGTGACCAGACTGGGTTTTGGAAGCAGCTTGAATGCCTTCCCTGCTCACCTGCTCAGCTGAGTGCAGACAGGATGGCTTTTCCCTCTCTGTGATCAGACAAGAACTAATCCTGTCAGAAAAGCTGGCTGTCAGTTCCACTAAGGCTTCTAGGACAACTCACTTGAGGAGGGCACTCATGCATCAATGTTCTATGAACTTGGATTTGGCCCATTTTAAATGATTTAGAGAGCATTTCACAAATATATCATTTAAAATAGTGAAAACTTGCAACTTCTAGGAGAAACTCTTAACATTTTTTGTTATACATTAACCTGTCCTCAAAATGATTGTGTACCTTTTTTTTAGGTGCTTACAAGCACGCTAGACAAGCTTAAATGTCAACTCAAGTTTTCTTCTGCAGTTCATTGCAGGAAAACATTCTATATGTGATGGTGTTCATATTATTAATTCTCTTTTTAAAAAAGGCATCTGGATTCAGACATGCAAGCAAGGTTATAAATGAAACAGTATTTCTTTTTTGTCATTTTAATAGGCTACCAATGGAAAGCAGGGGCTTCTGTATACTTTTTCAAAACTAATGAGAGGCAGATAGGCATCTAAAGCCTCAAGCTGGCACATGAGAGAATGGAATTTCCTGGGAACATAATGAAACTGGCCATAATGAAACTGGCCAGCCTTCCTTCCTTTGCCAACCTGACTTAAGTTACAAAAATAGACAAAACCAAAAAACTAAACATACTAGGCTCCATCTTGAATCCATGGGCCCCGAGCAACACAACAAGGGACAAAACATCATCAGAGACTCCTCCTTGCTCTCCTTCTGGTTTCAGGAAAAGATGAGATACTGTCAGTTGTCTATCCCAGGGTGATATATACTCCATGCCAACACTCCACCCATTTTCTGCCCTATTCCACCCACCACTTTCCCTCTACCTGCTGAGGAGGAACATATGGGTCATTGGAATCTGCTACTGTTCTCATTCTGCCTCTCAAAATAAATATTCAGATATTTAATGCTGCACCTCCTACATATATGTGATACTGTACCAGCTAAGTGTAGCTGAATCTATAGGAAGAGAAGAGCCTGTTTTAAACCAGCTTTTGACAAGCAGAATAACTGAAGGCACTGGCCCTGCAGAGTATTTGTAATTGGGATTTATTTTTCTTTTTGATTCAGGACTTAGGCCATGGATTTTTCCCCTGATAGAATTCCTCTGCGATAGGGGCAGATTGTACCCTCCCTTACACCAAGGACCTTTGAAATAACTCCGTATATTGACAAAATGAAGAAAAGTCTTTGAGATTATAAAACAAGGACACAGTTTGAGGGGTGTTGTGTGTGTTTTTCAAAAGTCACCTTTCAGTAGAAGGGAATGAAATTGTGCAGATGTCCTGCCTTTTGTTTTTCAGAAAGCAGTGTCAGAAGGATTGGCTTGGCAATGAAGAGGTAACAGCACAGTCTGGACACTGGACTTGCAGAATATACTCAGCCATGTGTCACTTAATAGAGAGCTCCCTGGACCAGAAGATCGATGTACAAACAGGACAGATGGGGACTGACAATTGAAAGAATGTGGAGGCTCATCCAAGGCTTACAGAGACCTGTCTTTCCTGGGGTATGCCTACAATCTCCCTCAACAAAAGAGCTCCTGAGGGAAGGAGGGGATTAGTCAAAAGTTGAGTGAAGTCTCCAGGGAAGATGGTTTCTTGGATAGAGTTGTCAACAAAAGGAATTGTTTAAGACTATTTGTGATAATTTCCTAGAGGGAGCTTCTGCCATTGCTAACAGGATTACCAGCATACTGGTTCCACACCAGCAGAGCATTAGACATGTGCATTGCAGACTGGTTGCTTAGAGCTGAATTCAGGGGTCTTACACAGCATCCCAAATGTGGGCAGGTGTTGATGAGCAGAGGGGAGATGGCAGAGAATTAAGATGCAGCCAAATGTAGTCCATTTTTGGTCCAGCTGTTGCAGAGAGTCCTGGCTCATTAATGAGTTTCCACAGTGTTTAAATCTCCTTGATCTCAAGGCTGCTGACAGACCATAAGAAGGAAAGCTAATCTGAGGTGAGTGCTGATGGGGATACATGGGGAAATCAGAGACCTCTTTCCCAACTGCAGTCACTGTGAAATTTCTCATAGAACTCCTCCTGGAAGAATTGGGAAAGCAAGTAATTTACTGTGTTCAAGTACTAGTCTGCTTGGTTTCAGTTATCTCGGATACCTTTTCTTAGCTCTGGGACATAGAAACCAGTAGCCTTGGTGTAACCTCCCAGTACAACTGGGAAGAAAAGGAAGACTAAGATAAATCACTGAGGTGCAGACATATAAACCTTCTTGAATATTTTTATTTACCTGAGTAGTGCCACTGGCATGGCTGGGAGAGCTCCTCTGAGCAAGAATTATGCAGAGCATTGAGGCACTGGAACAAAACCAGTCAAGGAGCCATGGGTGGCAGCCATATAGAAACAGCTGAAAGGTGAACTTCAGTTAAGAGAGCTGCATCTCCAGCCCCACTCCAGTCCATTGTTTACCAAAACCACACTGCAGATCTGGGCAGGAAGCAGCACAACAGTTTGTTGTGCTTTCCCTACAGACATAATTTCAGGAATGTATAGATTAGCTACATTAATGGGGACATAGACTATCTGCAGGCACTGCTCAGTTAAGAGGACAAGATTTTCCTTAGGATATGTTTCTTAAAATTCTCTGCCTTGATGAAAAGGCAAGCTATGTCTCAAAAATCTTTCTACCTCTAGATTGCATGGACTTGGATCTCCTGAACATCAGCCACTCTCAATGACCTGACCTCCCTTTGCAATACTGAACAGAGCAGCTGTACATGATGCCCAAGTGGGGATAGGGGTTGTTTTGCATTCCTTTTGCATTCTTGGAGATGTCTGGACTAAGAGCAGTGAAGAAGCAGGATCTCCGGGGCATGCAGTGGGATGGTTGTGGCTGAATGTCTGCTCCTAATTGAGAGCAACTAAATGTTGAAGATAGGTTAAATGAAAGGATTTGTTATGCATGGGCAGTGAGGGATCTAATGATGAGAACTGAGTGACTTTTCCTCATGGTCTATCCAGAGCATAAATTGTAAATTTCTTCTGCCCTGGAGCAGTGGGACAGAATGGCTTTGCTGTTTTACATAGCTGCCACCCCATAATGGCCATGCCATTGCTAAATTTAGCCATATGCTAAATTGCCAAAGAGTCAAATGATACCTTATAATTCTGTATCTAGAGGAGCAGAAAGACAGGATGATCCTGGATATGCTGCAACCCAGCAGTCTTCTGTTCATTAACTCAACATTGTAGGCCCAATGTTAGGCCTAAAATGTGCCAGATCAGAGAGAAACTGACTCTGAACCACTCCTCTCCTCAACTAATGGGAATACTATTTACATCAGGAGTACTATCTCAGTAGATTTTCCATCCCCTGTTCTGCACAATCTCAGGGGCAACAGCCTTGGGGGAGAATGGCTGTAGTGTTGTAATGAGTCAGAAAGAGTAGGTAACAAGAAACGTCTCAATCCATGTACCAAGTTAGTGCCACCCAAAAAGGCAGTTCTCCTCGCCCCGTTTTCCTCCCTGCTTCAAGATTTACAGTCTTTCTCTTTTTCTGTCATCTTTGTAAGCCCTTGAAGAACTGATTTAATTCACTAAACAGATGGAAGACTATGAACTCTTTTGCTGAGTTAGTTTTTCATTGTTTTAGTGAGCTGAATCAGATTATTCAGGGAGAAAAGCACCAGACTTAATATGGATGAGTGGGGAGTAGGAAAGGAGGAGGTGGAAAAATCCATGAAGTTCATATTCTCTTATCTCCAGCCTGCTCACATCTAGTTCCTGTGGTGTGATCATCCCCTGTCACATTTGAATGTCTGATGTTGTTTTGAGATAATAACTGAATGGGTTCTGGCAAGTAAGTTCTCAGTACTGCTGTCATTTATGTGGGCCCAAGTCAAATCCAAATGTTTGCTGTTGAACACCTCACAAAAAGTCCCAGACATTAGATTAGCAGAGAGGTGCAGGACTGACCTTTTTTTTTTTTTTTTTTCCCAGAAAATACTTTATATGGCAGGGGCAGGATGCTTTGGTAAAGCAGGTGAGAGTTTATAAAGTGCATGTAAATGGAGATCATTGTGCTTAAGGGTCATCAAACTGTTTCTTCTCATCACCTTATAAAAAACCAAAACCAAATCTGAGGTTTTTGAGAAATCCTTTAACATCCTTCTTTATGTTAAGAGAATTTAACATCAGACTTAAATATTTGCTTTAAAAACATCTGGAAGTAAATGAAATAACTTCTTTCCCAGGCAGGATTCTGTTTTGTTTCAGCCTGGAGCAAGTTTTTTGGCCAAATTATACATGTCCAAGAAAAGATCCAAGGGCTTTAAAACTAGCAAACCCCTGTCTGTAATGGTGCAAGTGGGCAACGCTCTTTAAAGTGTGTGTGGGGGAGGGAAATGCCAGGAAAATCCCCCTCACAAGGCAGAACTGCATTTGGGGAGCCCAGATGAAAGCGCTGATGCGGGTCATGTGACAGGTGTCACTT
This sequence comes from Onychostruthus taczanowskii, assembly GCF_017590055.1. Taxonomy (NCBI): domain Eukaryota; kingdom Metazoa; phylum Chordata; class Aves; order Passeriformes; family Passeridae; genus Onychostruthus; species Onychostruthus taczanowskii. Next base: position 10,902,760 of record NW_024499240.1, on the reverse strand, counting down.
CAGTAATGATATTGGGGCAGAGATAAAAGTCCTCGCCGGCTGGTCATGTGACATTGCTTCATTACTGGCACAGCAGGTGGTCGGAGAGACTCAATGCCTTTATTTTTTATTATTTTTTAATTTTTTTTTTTTTTATTCTGTGATAATGAGAAAATGTTTAAACTTCCATCCCTGTGTTTAAACACTTCTTCATGCTGACAGCAGCAGGAGATCCCTTGATCAGCTGTCAGATGGGAAAGTGCAATTTTTCTGGAAAGTAAACAGCGTGTTTGCCAGTTGGAAATCATTTTCTGTTTGTTGGGACTGCTAGTCGTGGTGTGATGGAGCCATGTCACAGCATCTGACAACTCGGGAGTGGGGAATAGAAAACAGGCTGAGAAATGGGGTTTAGACTCTGCCTCTGATAACGGAAGCTTGAGATTTTTGACACTTCGTTATTGTTATTTTGTGGAAAAAAACCCACAACTTACGGGTTGCTATGAAACTTCTAAAGCGGCAGCTCAGTGCCAGTGTGAATGTGTGGGACCTCCTAAAAGAAGCTCCTGCATTTTAATACAAACTTTCCTAGGAGAAAAGCAAAAAGGACACAAAGGAGATGAGTAGGTGTGATGTGTGGGGGTGAAGGTGGTCAGATCTCATTCCTGGCTTGCAAGAAGAAACAAAAATAAGTCTTATTAGAAAACTTTACATGGTTCTGATGTCAAGTAGGCTTGGGTAACCCACTGGGAATTCTAGGTAAGAAAAGGAAGGCAAATGTGGTCACAGGGTCATGCAAAAGAGCTCAACCCCGCCCTGAGCCTAGCTGAAATCAGAGGTGTTATGGTCTCCTTCGGAAGTACCCTGGAACCCAAGTTAACTTTAAATGCTAATCACATTTTTTAAAATTTTCCTGTTAGGCAAATACCTTCTCAAAGTCAATTCCTGTTGAGAAAAAGGAGATACAGATATTATACACATAATTCTAATTAAAATTAGGGTTTGAATGTGCCTATGCAGAGCCACACACAACATTTTTCCTAGGCACACACAGACAACATCTTTTGTGCAGAATCAACAAATCAACCTGATTTCGGCACCGGGAAAGTTAATTACGGCTCAATCACTAAAAAATATTCGCAGCAATTATGTTACATGAAATCCTTGGTAGCCTCCCAACAAATGCTTTCCTCTGCGGGCTGCACTGCAGCATTCTGCCTCTTCCTAGAGATCCCAAATAAAAGCTTCCTGCCTGTTACACCGGCCGGCAGCCCACCCGCAGCCCAAAGGCTGCCCTGGAGCCGCTGCCTTGGCCTCAGTGCCCGGCTGCAGCTCTGCTGGGGCCGGTGGGGCTGGGGGCTGGGCCCGACCAGCAGCAAAAACCATCCCAAGCGAAGAGATCACATCAGAATCTGGCCCCCGTTGTTAGCAGTCATTAAAAAACATTGCACTTTTAATAGGAGCTTATTCAATTAGCAGACTAACAGGCTCCATCAGATAAGCTGGGGATTTCCCCGGGAATCTGAGTCACATTCGCTGAAGCTGCTCTGCACTGTATGGTTAACCCTCTCCATGCACAACCAGCATGAAGAGGCCGGCCGAATCCCAGGAAAGGGCTTATTTTTGGGTTTTTAAAGGAGAAGAAGGAGCCCTCCACTGCGCCTCGAAGCCTCCGGAGGTGCCAGTGCCGAATGAGTCACTCACGCTGCAAGGACCCAGGAGGATCATGGCACCAAACTCGTGCTGCAGACAGGAGACTCGCCTGATCTCCGATAAACACGCTGACATTTGGCAGCCTGACAGCTTCACAGTCCCATAAGAGGCTTCCTAATTAGAGCCTGGGTGAGAAATAATCCACAACTTGAAGTTTGTCTCTAGCTTCCTTGCTGTACTTTTTTTCTCCTCCCTTTTTGTGCCTTTTTTCCCTTTTCAGTGTTTTCTCTCACACATTCTCAATACATCCCCTCCCCGCAGGCGGAAGCTGTTTGAAACACCAAGCAGGATAAAGGGTCACTTTTGCCTGTCCTCTCAGCTCAGAACAGCTCCCAGCAAAAGCACCCCTCTTACATTCCAGCTTTGCCCTTGAAGGAGACGGAGAGATAAGGCAGGGGAAAGGACAGTACATGGTGAAGTTTATAATGAGGCAAAGTAAAACCGGTCTGGAAGAAAACCAAGCCAGTCCCATTCTTTCCTAGTCAAGCAAGTAAGCCAAAACTAGTGCTCCTGGCAGCAGGAAAATAGGGACTCTGGGGCTCTCGGTCTGGATCCAGCCCTGAACTTTGCTTTCCTCTTCAGTAAGTGCCCCAAGCAGCAAGTCATGGCATCCTGAGCCCTTCAGCTGAAGCCAGGATCTGAATTTGGCACTGTCTTCAAAATGTACAGTACCATGATGCTGCTGTATCATAGTAAGGCATTCAACCAGCTGGTCATACAATGAAATGTACTTTTTAGCAATATGTACTGGTACACAGCCTGACCTTTTAAAGATAAATCATATTCTACTCATTTACCCCATCACATGTATATTTTCTGAATAGTTCCAGAATAGTTCTTCAAATGAAATAACCTATGGAATTGAGATTATAGCAATATTGGCTAAGACAAGTATGACTCTTTTACTGTATTTATCTCTTAGAGGATTATTTGCTGATAGTGGGATTGTTCTCTGTTTAGTATCCCAAAGTCTTTTCCAGGGTAGTGAGACAGGGTAGCAAGGCTCTTAAAATACAGGTCATTGTATACCCTGCAACAGTTTGGATACAGATACAAACGTCAGAATTCACTTTTTATTAGAAGGTTGTTCTCCCACACTGTCCCCCTCAGTGAATACCATATGCCCTGGATAGCCACCAGAAACAGGCACAAACTTGGGATTCTCTGTTCTTGGCCATACATTACATCAGACAGCTCTGTATGTTACTGGTCAGCAGGATTCCAGATGATGACATGGGAAAAATACCTACAGGTAGTTGACCATTATCTCTCTCCAGAGCAAACAGACTTCATTCAAAATATGCAGTTGAAGCTGTTTCCAGGACAAACATATTTAATGCTGAGATACACTGGAAGGTCTCCATCTAACATCTAGATGGAATGACATCACTAGAATTCAAAATGCATCTCACCCAGAGGACTGGGGGTCCTTGGGGAGTACCTTTCCTTGAAGTTTCACTTTGGGGGCTTGATTATGATTGCTGATGCCCAAGTGCTTCATGTGTTGCAGATGTCTATGTATGGTGCAGCTGTGAGAAAAGAACGGTGGTCCTACACCTTTGTACTGGGGAGAACAACCCTGCACAAAGGCCAAAAAAGGATCATATGATCATCTTCACCTGTAACATCTGTACTGCTGCAATGCTGAGGCTGAGAAAATTGTTTAGCAGAATGGTATTTCCAACAAACAGATGTTTGTGAAGTAAGCAGAGATACCTCCTGAGGATTTAATATTAATACATTCTCTGAACAGATTGTAGTTGTGTGTTTTCTACCATCCCTCCCTATAAACTGAAGTATGGATTAGTATTTATAGATCCCAGCCTACCCACTTGCTTGGAACACCTTTGAAGCTGTGGGAGAGGTAGCTGCATTCATAGCCAAAAGTCATCTCCAGGGTCCACACAGCATCATGGCAGAATTCTGCCTTTCAGCATGGTAGAAACCATGGAAAACATTAGATGATATACTGGACCTAAAATATCTGGCTCCATTTGTGCCCTGATACTTTTTACATGACAAATGAGTATAGACATGAAGAAAGAAGAGAGCACAGAAAAGGGGAAAGCTCTCTGGAAGGACTGAGTGGGGAGGAAATGAAGCAGAGCTGTCCCTGAATGACTTGTTCCTTGTGTACCTGTATTTCCTGGTGGCTGCAAAATGGTCACAAGGGTGAAAAAACCAGAATTATACACACACATGCCTGTTTGAGATGGATCATTTTAAAATTCAGGAGAATCAGATGTCAGGAGCAAGTGTAGTAGCGCAGAAGAAAAGAAAAACTGTGATTCTTTCCAATTAAACCTCGTATTTCCTGGGTTTAGAATTTCAGACATTTAAATCTATTTTAGACTAAGTCTTAGAAAAAGAAGTTGGCAGCCTGGAGGAATTAATTTTTTTTATGATTTTATTTTAAGAGATTAACTCAAGTTGATGGATTTAGAGCATATTTTAAGTTTGTTGGTTTCAGATGTTTAAAAAGAAATTTAAAATAAACAAACAAATTCCAGTAGAAAATTAGGCAAGGGCTGAATCCTTTGGGCAAAATTTTCCCAGGAGAAACATAGATCTTTGATAAGCAAAAGAGGAGATGCTGTATTTCACAGCTTCAATGCAGATCTGAGGCCTCTCCAGAGACTCCCACATGCTAAACAGGGATTTCTTTAGTTTAAATGCCAGATCCACTTTGGTCCCAGTGAAACTCCAGAGGGGCATTACCTAGGAAAATGGGGCATGTTTAATCCACTTTATCATTAATGCAAAGAATAGTCTCAATATTTGTGAAAATCAAACCCATGTGTTATGGAAGGTCCTTCATATCTTGAGTGGATTAAGCTCTACGTGCCAGCCTTGGCAGGGCAGCTGAGCCATGGTTTGTTTGTTTGCAATGTCTCATGACAGGGGTCTGTAATGAGGCAAACATGAGCCAGACTGCTGGCCTGACTGGGCACTTACCTGGAGGATGTGCCGGAAAATTTATTTCAGTGACTAAGGCTGCAAGTGCCACAGGTGCCTGAGGAAAATAACAGCTCTTAGCAATGCAGTCTCACTTTGGCTTCACCCTTCTCATCAGTAATGGTTGTTGCATTTTCTCTGCTAATGAAATCTGGACCATTATCACACTTGGACTGAATTTAGAACAAAAAGGCTGAAAAAAATTATGTCTCTGAAGAGAGCTCTTGGGTTTGTCACCATGTGACAGTACTGCCAAGGTCAACTATCCCCATGATGAGGTCTGGGAACAGTTCTTATGAGCTAAACATGATGCTGCTGCACAGATCACCATGCTGATGCTGGTGAGCTGAGGGCTGAGCATGCTGCAGTTAGTAAAAAGCCCCAAGATAAACTACACCATGCTTCAATGGGTAAATGCTGAAGGCTTCTTACTTGATTAGATGTCTGTTTTATATAAAACCCTCTCAGAGCCATTCAGCTGGACACAGACCTGGAGGATTTAATGACACTGAAAGATGATCTGCAAGAGACCTGGGAGCAGGGATGCTGACCATCCATTGCAGATCCTGTGGAAAAAGAGACGAAAGACATTGGAGATAGCTGTGAGCCCCAAGCTTGAGACCATATTTGAGGCTCCTGGAAGCAGAATGAGGCTGTCTTGGGGGCTGAGTGAGGAGGCAATCTGAGAATGTCATTGAAGGTGGCAGAGAGAAACCCAGGAAAGCAGCTGCCCTGCTGACAGAGGAGGAACCTTTATCATTTGGACATGACCAATGCAGGCAGACAGGTTGCTAGCCATCACCACGTCTTCAGGGAGCTGCCAGCCTGTGCCCAGGCTGCATCACAGTCTCTGCCAGGGCAGGCTTGCTCCGCTCAATACACTGAGGAAAAAATGGGAGGTCTGGAGGGGAGCAGTCCATGAGCAGAGGGCTGGATCCTTCACATCCACAGTGCCTGAGGCAACTGCAGAGGCAGGACCCTGAAGGGGCTGCTCTGGCGCCTTGGTCTGGGGGAAAACAGCCCCTGAATTTGACCCCAACCCTTTCATAGCACGCACTGCTATGCCAAGCCCCGTTGGTTTGTACAGGTGAGGGAGAGAGAACATAGCCTCATCTTACTGATTTCCACCCACCTGCCCTGTGGCTCCAGATAAAGTTTTGGAGGGAAGTGGAGCAGAGAAATCTCCCCAGTCGTGAGCGTCTCTGGGCAATGCTCACTTTTGCAAGAGCTGCAGAACCTGCGAAGCTGCGTGTCTTTCAGAAGGAAAAGCCATACCATCCCCTTCAGCTGAACATTCAGCTGACACTGGAAGGCAGCCTTAGGCGGCTTTTTGAACCCACCCAGCATGATCACCACATTTACCAGGCCTCCAGACTTTCAAGGGTCTGAAGATATCTTCCACTGCTAGTATGATTACAGGTCTAATGAGATTAGGTGCAAGCTGTTTCTTCTAAACAATGGTGCTATCTCATTCTAACCCATTTAGATTATAATCTGCTCTTCCAGATATTAATATTTTCATATTAATGTAGATCCTTTTATCCCTGTAGCTTAGCACTGGTTTCTGATTTATTAAATAGCTGGCTCCCTCTGGACTAGAGGAGCAGGATGCTGCGTTGTGATGAGCTTAATAACTCACTGCTCCCTATTAGTAAATCACAGACTAGTGCTTCAAATTTGCAGAGAGAATTGGATTGACTTTCCCCTCAGTCCTCAAGCATCTTAGTCCTGTTGCGCAAAACTACCTACTAATGATCTTTCTTAAATGAGCCAAGTGCTCTAATATGGGTTCAGCCCACTGGACTGAACTTTTACCAGCAATTTGGGGAGTAAGGACAAGAGCAGAGTTAACAGATTTCACTGGCTTTTCCCATCAAATGGTGCCAGGGCACTTTTCTGGAGGCACCAGAAATACAACATCCAGCAGAATTAGTGTATTTATTATTTTAGAAGAGCTCATGTTTTTTTAATATCTCCAGGTTTGAAGCAAAGGTTGAAAGTAAGGGCAGCCTATTTGCATTGTGAATAAAGTTATCTGCCTCTTCCACCCCTGCCCCTGCATCCCTGACTGGAATATGCAGAACTAAATGCCTTCTAATGATCCCTGGGGGGCTGCAGCTTTGATATGGATCTTGCCCGGGGTATAGTGGTTGGGAGAAGTTCTGCCAGACTGAAACCCACATGGAGTGGGGGTGTAGGCAGCCTTCCTCTGAGTGGGAAAGAAGGGAAATTGGATTATCTTGCTAGCAGTTGGTGTTTTTCTGTCTGTAAGAATTTACAGATGAGAGGCCCCAGCTGGGAAGTTAAACTCAGCCCTCTGCAGAGAGCAATGTGTGTTTTCCTCATCTAAATAAAAGAGATGATCCCATCCAAGTTCTGGAAAGTTTTTTTTCGTGCTTTGGCTGTGTGCAGGGCAGGTGGGTAGAGAAAAAAATTTGCAGGATTTGAATTTCAGTTTGGTGGCTGCTGAAAATGTTGAGTATGTGTGGCCATGTGTTTGTAAACACAGATTACTCTTTGGATGTGACATCTGGCTTTCAAGGATCTCCCACAGTAGGCAGAATCACAGGAGTACACACTTCAGTTCCCTCAGACAAATCTATTGTAGGACACTATTTTGCAGTTTACAGCACACTGAATAAGCTCAAAAAACCCCAAATGCAGCTGAAGCCCCTTAATAGAGAAAACCTGTTTAAATGGGCTGCTTTCTGGGAACAAATTGTTGAATAAAAAGAACACCCTGGCAGTGGGAAAGTTTTCTGCATTGCCAAGAGGTTCCATAAAAAGACTATTTTATAGCATTAACCCATTCCCTGTAGAAGGCAGAGCACACCGCAGAGGATCACAGGCTGCCTGGGAAGTGGCAGCAGAGAGATGAAATAGAGCAGCCAGGCAGGGCTCAGAGCCCTGGGCAGAGGCTGGGGAGGGCTGGTGCCCTGGGGATGATGCCAGACCGAGCAGCTTTTCCCCTGGGGTGTAGACACAACACCTTCCTAACAGAGGGATACCAAGAATGTTGAGCAAGCTCCCAGGCACACAGGATGTGCCAGGGAATGAGCAAAGGGAAATGCCAGATTTTTTCCTCGCAGAGAGGGACAGGATTCTGCAGGAGAACTACTACAGACACAAAGGAGCCACGACATAAAGAGCTGCTGTGTTTTTCAGTTTTAGGATGCCGCACAGTAAGTTTCCTAAGGCTCCAGCATCCTTATGCATCAACTGCAAGACCCCAGTAGCAGCATTTTGGGATGACTTGCACTGATTACTCGAGAATTGCTGAAAGGTTTTTGAGAGAGGCGTTTATTCCCCTTGCTTCTTCTGTGCAAACTGTAGGTCAGGCCTGGCACACAGGAGAGCACTCTGGGCAGGCTGTGGCATACCCTGCACCACCAGCTATGCCAGCATGCTGTCTGTGTAGCACATGGTGAATGGGACCAGAGAACTCATCCAGATAAAAAACAACTCTAGGAAAAAAAATGTTTATTTTTCAGTTGGATTGGTTCCTGCCCTGGGTCACTGCACAGCAGGGAGACTCAGGGATGAGAGCAAGTGCTGAGGATGGGATCTGTAAACTGTCAGTCAGTAAAGGTCCCCACCATCACCACAGCTTTCTCCTCCTCTGTGTGGTGGATTAGAGTTCATTTTATGTAGGGCCTTTTCTTTCACCCCAAGTTTAGTTTTCTAACAGTTGCAAAGATGTGATTCAACCTACCACAAGAGCTAGAGAGTCTTCTTATATCACATAACAGCCTTGGAGTGTCAGGCTACATCTCACTGTGTGGCTTGCTGCAAGGATCCCCAGGATCCCAAAAACTTAAAAAATTCTGGGGGGGATTTGGACTATATGGCTTTAAAAGGTCCCTTCCAACCCAAACTGTTCTGTGGTTCTACCTCCTGCAAATAGAGGAATTGTCCATTTATGTGCCACCATCCAGCAGCACTGTGTGTAAATCCAGTCACAGGAACAATAGAGCTGTCTTATTAGCATGCTGTACAATCCATACATAGCTCTTTCCTTTTCAGCTTGGTTTCTGGTCACAGGGATGCAGCAGCTCTGCTCCCAGCTCTGGGATTACTGACTTCTGGGCAGCGAGTGTAAGGGTCGGCCCCATTCTCCGCTGCAGGCGGAAAAACACCGGTCAAATCTCATGAGGCACCTTCTCACCAGGCTGCACGAGACTTGTCTGCCTTGTATTGCAGTGGGCTACTTTTAGCACCAACTGCTTCAGTACCAAAAGGTGTCATGGAATTTTAATGGCCACAGATGGCCACAGCTTCTGTTTTATGTCTTATCTGAGCCCCCCACCCTCAAAGCAGCATCACAGCAGTACCATGCTCCTCTTGGAAGAGGATGGGGAGAGAGTGGACTCAGGTGGGTGGGAGCTGCCAGTTCAACACCTCTGCTGCCTGAAGCTCAGCCTGGATTTTCCTTTCCTAATACAGAACCTGTTGGCTGCATGCAAATGTGATGGAGTCAGGCAACAGAAAACTGTAGGTGAATATCAAATAAAATAGTTTTGATCCTTCTCCTCAAAAACATTCCAAATCCATGTCCTTAGGGTCTTTGAGGCACATATTTGCTGGAACACCTTCTTTTTGTACTGGATGATTAGATTCCCACATTTTTCTGTAGGCAAAGGAAGCATGCCCAGATGCAGTTCCTAGCAACTGTGCAAATTCATTTTAAGTCATGGCCAGATGTTGGCAAGAAGAGACTGAAGAAAAGCTCATGCTATTTTCTCATTTAAGTATATAGGAAAATGGATCCTCCTATCCAGCTGTGAGCTTTTCCAGAATACACCCCGGAGTGCAGTTGATGGATGTGCCTCCCACAGCCCATAGGGTTTGATGCTGTTCCAGACATGCTTCATGGGGAGTATTCCATTCAAAATAATTATCAACTTGAATAGAGTAAGTACCAATCTATGCAAAACCCACTTTGTCTGCTGCCTGGGAAGAGATTACAAAGCACATTTGGCTATTGTGTGCATGCTTGTAAATTTTAAAGTCCTGGGTGAGATCTCTGTATCTGGAGAGCATCAGAGGATCTTGAGAGCACTAAGGATATTTGGAACCCAAATCTTTCTTCTTCTTCCTCCCAAAGGAGTCCCAGACTGTATTCAGTAGAAGCCACCACAACTTCAGTAACTCCTAATAAATCTTACACTAGCTTTAGATTTGGAGAACCTACACAGGAAAAACCTGCTCCCAAACTCTCATCTCCCATCTTGGTTACATTAATTTCTCCTTGCTGTCCTTCCCTGACATCCATAAGGCTCCACCTCCAGCCCGGACAGATCAGTGTAGTGCAGATCTGACTCACACCGCGTTGCTCCCAGTCCCCCCTCTGTGGCACCACTTTTCATCACGCCACACAGCAGGGCCTTCAGGCTCCTCACTAACCCTGCTCTCTTTTGTTATCCCAAGAGGTCTTCTGTTCCACTGCCAGTGGGATGCAGCTTTGCTTCTCCAGTGCTAGTTGCTTATTTTCCTCATTGGCCTTGGACTTCCAGCCACTGTGTTCTTGGTTCCAGCTGCAATTCCTTCCCTCAGCACAGGCCTGCCTTGGGAGGTCTGCACAACAGCACCTTCCTGGATACCAGTATCCTTTGCAGTGACCATAACAGTCTGTCTAAATTAGTCCCAGGCTTCTATACTTCACTTTGCAGAGATTTTCCTTAAAAGAACTGGAACATTGGCTTTTGAGGTGCATCTCAGTTTTAAAGACCCTGAAGGCAAATGAGACAACAACCTATGTATAATTTAAGCCCACAAAAGACTCCTTGAAGACACAGTAGGCTGGAAAAGTCCCCAGTGTGCTCTGAACATGCTGCCACCTGCGGTACCTGTCTGTACCTGAGGTGCAAGTACAGATTCCCCACATGTGGTTGAGATTTGCAGACTGGACCACAAAATTTTGAGCCTTAGGCTGCGGTTTGATTAGAAGATAAATCTGACTCTGGGGTTCCTGTATTGATCAAAAATGCCACAGCCATATGACATGAAACATGGATCTAGCACTCCACCAAGTTAAACACATTTTAAAAATTTAAACCAGTCAGTTTTTTCATGGCAAGGTGTTGGAGTAGACCAGTTCCTACACCACACTACAGTCCTGCCAAATCAGCTAAAAACTGTCTACCACAAGTAGACATAACAGCATAAAGTTGCAAAAATTCTGTGTTGTGTGCTTAGACTAGTTTGACAGAAACGCACTTGTGTGTATGGGATTGACCCAGGTTTACTGGGGACTGCTGGGTGATCTGTCAGAGCCCAGATCTGCAGTGCTGGCAAAACTTCACCCTTCAGAGCATTGTGGGGTTATTTCTTGCAGGACAAGGCATGATTTTCAGTGTTTGCAGCTTCATAGTTAATCCTGCTGCAAAAGCTGATACAAAGAGGTTTGTGTGGGCTGTAAGCAACTTTGAGATTCCAGTAAGAATACTGGAAATGGCAGCTGTTAACACTGAGAAACCTCCTTCTGAGATGAAAACTTCGTAGGCAGACTGGCTGCTCTAAAGCATGTCACATACCATGAGTGAACTGTGCTGCCTGCAACAAGAATATTGGTAACCAGTCACAAACGCAGGCAAAGGTGAGAGCCCTGTGCCAGGAAACAAGCACAAGCAGAAGAAGGGGATGCGTTTTAAGGATGGGAAGGTGAGTGGGAGGAGGTGCCCGAAGCAAGGGATGTTGGCATGGGATGGGGTAGCCGGAGGAAATGGGGCAGCCAGGCAGAATGGGTACTCAGCTAGGATGGGATACCCAGGAATATAGGGTTCCAGGGTAGGATTGAGCACTCAGGAGGTGTGGGGCTGCCCAGAGGAGATTGGGTGCTCCTCCTCCAGTCCCCTGCAGCCTGGGAGAGGGCTGCAGAGCTGCAGAGGCAGCATTTATGTCTGCAAGGAAAGGAAGGGGTTAACTGGATTCGGATACCCCCCTCTCTGTTGAACTCATTGATTCATTTTCTCTGTTCCTATTTCTTTCTCTCACTTTCTTCTTCTCTCTCTTGCAGACTGATTAAAAACTCTTTGAGTTTGAAGGTTTTTGTGTCAAAACAGCTCAGATGCCAGCTGGGTGCCAAGCAGTGAATATTCATGGTATTTAAATGTGACAGTGCGGTGGGGGCTAAAGGACGGGCTAGTTAGCTCTTTTTAGATGGAGATTAGCTGCCTCTTTGCTCCTAATCACCACTGTTGTTGAAATATTACAGCTTCTGTTACAACCATTAATGTCCTAAATGAAGAACAGGCTCCTCTGAATAACATCAAACACAAAATGGTCACTTCCAATTTTAGCCTGTTTCTCTCCTCTTAGTTAATGTGTGTTTTCATTTCTGTCTGGGGACCTGTCTTGGTACCATAAGGTGGTTCAGCTTCAAACCCTGCAGGAGAGGAACTAGCCTGGCCCGAGGAGCTGCTAGAAGCCAAAGGAGCATTCATGTCTCAAGAGAGGTCAGTAGCTATTATTTAGCTCATGAGGATGGTGGCTGCTTGGAGTCGGGAATGGGTACCCAACTGCACATCAGTCCTACATGGTTAGGCATTCAGAATCTGTCACTCCAGGTGAAGCCCCTGTTCCCTGCACAGGACGGATGAAAGTTATTTTCCTGCACCAAACAAGAGTGCAGGGAAATGTGAGTGGAGGCCCATCACTGGAGGGGTGCGCAGGAGGGCACAGTGCTCTATTGCTCTCTCAGGGCTGGTGTTTGCTAGGGCCAAAATGAAGCCCACAGCCCCAGCTTCCACCAGGAACATTGTAAATGGTGAGGTAAGCCAACAGGCTCCTATTTGAGCTTTACTCAGATAAAACTCCCACTAAAGTCAGAAGCTGGATAAAGTCTGTGACAGGGTGGTGTGAGTTGGTCCTTTCATAGCAATATCTGGAGGGAAGCCTGATGGAAAATACTTTGCAGCAAAACCTGCCCAGATGTCCAGTGTGTGTTTGGCCATTTGGAACCTCTCTGCATTCATCCCCAAGAACTGCCTGCCGTTATCCGAGAGCATGCCTGGCAGTGTGACGAAGAGGAGGGAAAACCCATGTGTGGTCCTTAGGCTCTGGCAAGAAATAGCAGAGCAGAACACCAGGCTATTGATTTCATGTTTGCTTTAAAAACAACCTAAGTGCATTCCTGGAGCAAGGCTGGTCTGGAAGCCTAAATAAAATAATATTCTTCAGCCTTGAAAACTGACACTAGACTTCAATGGGTGCTTTAAAGTCCTGCCCCCAGACTAAGACTTGCACATTTCCTAAGCTCTTGTCTACACACAAAAATGGTGCTACTTTAACTAGATCAGTGTAGCTAAAGCAACACATCTCTCCTCTCTTCCATCCCTTTCTCTTCCATGCATGAAAACTGTTAAAAAGCATCCTTATTTGACAAAACCTTCCTTATTAGAGGGAAATATCTTTTTACTAATACAAGACTTATTAGTGTCAGCACATCTAAATAGTACTAAAGATAGCATTACTGTTTTGGTAGCAAAAAATCACATCCACAGCATGCTTAGTCTGTCTCAGAAGGGATGCACAGAAGAAGCCTATGGAAAAAGGCAAGCAGAATTGGTCTAACCCATCTTCCTCATGACAAGGCTTATGTCCTGCACTCCACAAAGTGCAAACGATCCCATCTGAGATAGTCAGGGACTTCTCGGGCTCTCACAAGGCTGAGGCTGTACAGTGTCTAGATAAAATGTGTGCACAGTATTTATAATGCACAGGCAACATCACTGAACTCAGATTTTCCACAGCATAAGCAGATCAACAGAAGCTGCGTGTTAGCTAGGCTCACTAGAAAACAAACAAGAAATCCTCTAACTACCAAACAGAAGCCACAATGCATTCACAGACACAAAAAATAGATTTGCATGCTGGTCTGTCAGAAATGCTAATTTCCATGGATGGTATCAGAAATATGTGGACCTGACCCTTTGAAATATTTTCCTTATAGGAAAATTGCATTGGCTACCAGTGGGCTCCTGAAGAAAAATAAAAACAAAACCATACAGGATATAATTCCCTTCTAGCAGAATATCAGGACTATGGATTTCAACAAATTGCATTTGATATTCAAGATACTTTTAAGCAATGCAGTTGTACAGGAAAACCAATACGATTTCTCATTGGTACCTTTGTAAAGGCAGACTGGTAATAATAATAATAAGCATCATCATTGTCATCATCATCAAACTTCTCACTTCTGTCTTGATGCTCTCAGGATTTTCCTGCATCAACCCTATTCCTACTCCAGCTGAACAGCTTCCCAAATTTCTAAATGCTGTACTTTAAGCTTCACCAGTTCTGATATCCTCAGTAATAATATCAAAGCTTCAGGTGCCTTATCCATTGAAGTTAGGATGACCTGAATAGCATTAGATTTTCCCTTCATCAGTGGTTGTTTCATACTTTATGAGTAAATCAGATGGTACTTAGTACATACTCCTGGTGGAAGAAAAAACTAAAGACAGATGGATGTGGCTCCCAACAGGCAGCAGTTTGAAAACATGGCACCAAATACATCAATAGTCCCAGTCTGTTCTTTGACATATCAGAGTGCCTGAACATGCATTTCCAGATCTCTATTTCACTACAGCCATGTAATCTCCTCTCTCCCCACTTTCTAGCTCACCCAAAATACACGGTTGCCTCCTTTGCTTCTTTACAAGTCTCATCTTCCCTCTCTCCACTCCATCTGTCCTTCTTCAAGACTTCAACTGCTGACCCCATGCCCCGTTCAGTGCCTTCCCCTTCCTGCTCCCTGGCTTCCTTTGTGTCCTTTCAGCAATTCTGTCTTTATCATGCTGATCTCCCCTCCTCAGCACAGTGCTACAAAGCCTTCCCGCTCCTCCAGGGGCACCACTCTTTACAGCAATCCCTTCTCATCACCAGGATCTCTCTTTATCACAAGCCTCATGAGTGTTTGTTTCACCTGCTTGAATTGATAGGTGCAGACCAATGTCCAAATTTGATTTCTGAAAAGATTAATAATGAGGAATTTTATTTTTATAATGTGCATGGCTGTACATTACAACAGACCTTCACAATTATGAAGTTGTCTCAGGTTCCCACTGTCTCCTGGTGTTCCAGGTAGCCCAGGTTTTCCTGTTCTGTTTGGCTAGGAGGTACATGTCTTTTCTTTCTGCTCTGAAGCTGGCTTCAGGCTGGGTAATGGCCCTGCACATGGCAAGCGACCTTGGCTGTTGGCTGAAGCAAAACCCAGTTTAGCTGGGAGAACTCACAGATCCCTGAGCTCCTGGTGCTCCTTCACTGAACAAGCTGCAAATGGACTCTGAGGAATACTTCAAGATTAATCTCGTTAAGTCCTCTCTCTGAGACCACCTCCTTTCTTTTCCAACTTCCCAAAGTAAAAAACCCACTTTGCTGACTGTTAACAGCTGCTGGACTACTTTAACATTGGTCTGATGCAAGTTAAAGCAAGGGCTGAGGCCACATGATACAGGAACGTTTCCCATGAAAAAAGCTGGAGGTAATCAATTTTCTCCTAAGTGAAAGCTGACTGATAATAGGTGGTAAATATACAAGAACCTCTCTCCTTTACCCGCAGCTCAAAGCATCCAATTGCCTGCATTCCTGCTAATCCTGGCATCATGCCTTCTCCATGAGCATCTCCCATGTCCCTGCTTCCAAGAATGTTGTACAAACTGACCTACTGTTTATGCACTCATTTTTAGGAGTATTTTCATGAGAAATCAGAGAATAGAGGCTAGGTGAATAAATATTTCCAATCATTCACCCCCCCACCATATTTTAATTTTCTTGCCTTAATCACTCCTTTTGGCTGTCTGGCACATGTCTTAGCACAACAGAGACTGGGGAAGGCCGAGGTGAATCCTCCCTCACTTACAGCTTACCTGAGAGGCTGAAAGGACCTTTCTGTATCGGAGCACATCAGATCAGCACTTCTGTCTAGAGCATTGACCAGAACAAACAAGGATATGCCTCATAGCCAAAAGCACCCTTGGCTGTCTGTGGCAGAAGGCACAACAGTGACAGAGGTGACAGACTTCCCTAGTATCTGCTTGTTTGCTGGCTCTGCTAGTGTCTGTTTGCTCTTCCTCGTGCATGGACCCTCAAGCCTCGCCCTTCCCACCAATTCAATGTCCAGCTCCATCTTCATTTTCCAGTCTCTATTTTCATTTTCCTCTTGCTTTTGCTTTCTTTCTGTCAATCAGGACACTGGTTACTTTATAAACTTATTATATCTATTATATCAATTTTTTAGCAGAGTTCATATCCTGTTATGGATTTGTTTCATAAATTACCTGCATTTGCAGGAGGGCCAGTTAACTTCTCAAGGCATTGCCTCACTACATGTCTGCCAAGCAACATCATGCAAAAGCAGGAAACTGAATACAGGGTCTGGATCTTTTCACAAAACCAGGGGCTGGCTTTTGTCCAGGGAATGCAATGTCTCCACCTGTCCCTTCTGCCACTTGGACCTACACTTGAGCTCTGCAGGGAGGAGCTCTGAGTGAAGAAGCCCTGCTAGCAGAGGGTTAGTAATGGCCCAGTCCCTTAAAGCAGACCCAGGTTCAGGATCTAAACCCTGGACAGGATTAATTATCCAGCAAACAGCTTGTTAGAAGCTGTGTTGGCACACAGATAAGGGGAACTGTAATGGAATCTGCCAATTAACCAGACGATGGTGCTGAACTAAAGGTGACCCCATCGTTAATTGTGGTTGTTTCTCAGCAGTTTTCTCATCACATTGGGTGCTCGGGAGAGGGGAGAGAAAGAGGGCTTATCCAGGTGCTTAATTTATTTCTGTTCACAAACAGGAATCATGGGATATAAACTTCATGACAATTACATGGCAGAGCTTTAAATCTTATTACATCTACCCTTCCTGAAAGAGAAAGGAGATGAAAGTCTTGGAAAAGCAGAAAAGAAGGAATCCTCACACTTTTCGGCAGAGTAAACAGCTGTCCAATATAATGAAGCCTTCTTAAAGTAGTTTACCTGAAGGTAAATTTTCTGTGTGAGTGGTGTGTGAGAGGAATTCCTCTCACTCTATCTTCCACATGGCCTGTGGCCCATCTGCACCGTGAAGAGCAGAACAGAGCCGGTGCTCTCAAAGAAAGCTGACATGAAAAGCTCAGGATGGCCTCGAGCTACAGCTGTGGATCTGGCTCCAGACTTCCTCTCAGTTCAGAGGTGTTTGAATCTCAGCCCCTTGCAGAGCTTTTCAGCCAGATGGAACGTCCAGGAATGAGTTTCCTTAAAAGTTCAAGAGGGTTCAAGAGGTTTTGCTTTAAATCCATCTCAAGGGACGACCTAAAGCAGTCAGTGATGCAGAACAAAGGTCTATCTTCTTGTGGCTGCTTCCCTAAAGGAAATGCTTGGACAATTCTTTGTAAGGAATTAATCTCACATGCTCCTGAACAGCTAACTCCTCCCTGGAGTAGGACTGTATTGAAAGAGTGTCAGTCACAAGAACTAGGACATTAATTGCTAAGTATGTCTTTGCTTCCTGGAGGATGTGGAGTCTGTACTGACCTAGCCACAGCTAGACCCCTAACACAGCCTCTGCCATATCTGCCTTGGACTTCAAGTCTGTCTTCTTCTGCATCCTGTCTGGCAGTAGCCAATGTGGCATCCTAGGGCAAAACATGGAAAGGAACAGGATGGAAATTCCCCCAACTTCTTGCAAAGAAGCTCCTTGAGCTGGAGGTTGCATCTGTATCCCAGTTTAGCATCCCTATTTAAGCTACTTTCACAACTTTTCCAAGCCCTTTGAACTAATTTATAAACATGTCACTGACTTGTGTCCTATGGTAGCCAGTTCCAGGTTTGTCCATATATGATAAAAAAATCCGCTTTTTTCTCTTTCCTTTAAATTTTTTGTGTGATAACTTTGTTCCTTGTCCCCTAGCTCCCACGCTGTGATAAATAGTGAATGATCATTCCTTATTCACCTCTCTGTGCACATCACAACTTGACGGATCTCCAGTGTAGCCCCCTCAGCTGTCACTGTTTCAAGCTGAAGAGCTTGGTTACTGTCCCTTCATAAGGGAGTAATTTCTTACCTGTTGCCTCAATTTCTTACCTGGTCCCTCCAGACCAACAGTACTTCAAAATTTCACCCTGTGGCTGCTCCCAGCCTCTCAATCCCAGCCAAAGCCCCCTGTCACCCTGCAGGCATCCTGCCAGCACTGCCACACCTTCTCTCATTTCGCTACATTCTCTCTCAGGGAGCAACTGCAGGCAGCATTTAAGACACATATGTACCATGGATTTATACAGCAGTATAATGATGTTTTCTGTTTTGCTGCCAGTTCCTTTCCTGGCTGTTCCCTCCTCCCACCTCCAGTTTGACTGATGCTGTACAGTTTTCCTCCCCAGGATGGCTCCAAATCTCCCTTCTGGGTGGTAATAACTAATGCGTACTCATGCACTTATCATTGTTTTTCCCCACATTACATCTACATACATCAACATGGAATTTCATCTGCCATCCTATCACCCACTCACTTTGTATCCTGCAGCTCTTTGTTCATTACAGCTTATTACAGCAATCTTATGGAAAAACAAGCTCATTATGGTGGAGAAACTCACGCCTTATTCCACTGACTGAGGGGCTGCCTGTGTTGGAGGTGGTGCTGACTGCTTGAATTTCTTCCCAGCTATTAACAGAGGGCCCAGTGTGCACTCCCATCCCCTACCCAGAGGGGTAGGACTGATTGAGGCTCCTTCATCAGCCAAAAGGGCAAAGGATCACATGCACAACACACCATTATTTCCCTACTGCTGGCAACTTTCTCCCTACAGACTGCTAATGGCAGTCACCTACCCACATCCCCCTCCAGTGCTGCCCTTTCCCAGCACCACAGCTTCTCAACAGAGGGAGAGAGATCAGCTGAAGCAAGACCCTTCCCAGCACAGTTCAAACCTGCACATTAAGGATCCACATGGAGTAAGGAGAAGGGAGGTGTTCTGGGCAAGGCTTTCAATATTTATCATAACAGAGAGGTAAAGAACAGCAGGAAAACCCAAACCCTTACTGCAGCAGCTACTTGGACCCATTAAAATGGAAGAGATCAGCGCAAGGTTGTTTTCTCCAGCTGCGTATGCCATGCAAAAACACTTCCTCACCTTTTTCCCAGAGACTTGTCTATGGGGTAACGTGGGGAGAAGTGACCTCATATTACTGTCAGTTATTTTTAACTGACAGTATTTATAATTTTATGCCTCTGTTTCTGGTTATAGAATGTTATACATTGTGGAACTTGCACCTGGCAAGCACATGAACATATATAATCTCATTTTTTCAGGCTCCTTGTTATCTATGTTGTCTTTTTTTTAAATTTTCCTCACCAATCAGCCTCTCCAGTCCTACAGTACTACATCTCAGAGCCTCCCCCTGTATCCTCATGGATTTATCTATACCTTTCTACTGTGATGCAGCCCAGGACTGAAAGAAGTATATTTTGTTTGGGATATCATCAGGCATTGAGAGGAACCAGTGCCTCCCTTAGCTGTGGTTTGATGCCTTTCCATACATAGATAAGAATCTTGTTCGCTACTTTTTTTTTCCTACCATAACACACTGTAGACTCACATGATTCAATTTGCTGTCTACTATCACACCCCCATCTCTTTTAGCAAAACAGATTTCAAGCCCCTCTTCCACTAAATCACTCTGGGCCAGCTGACTGGAATGGTGAATTGCATCAGTTAAAAAATTTGGCCTTTTGTTTGGCATAAGGCTTTTTGAGGCTAACCAACCTTCTTCATTCCAGGTCAAATCTTATTCCACTTCTTGCTCCAGTTGCTAACCTTTGCAGTTTCTGGGGCATTTTTCTCAAGGGAACAGTTGTAACTCTCTACTTTGATATCACTTGTTCATTTCCACCCACAGAGCCCACAAGACAACTCAATACCAAGCACCTCCAGAAACTTTTTCCCCTAGAATCTTGCACTTCATTTCCATCTGTTTATATACTGTCTGTACATGCTGTACTGCCACTTAGCAGTCCAGGTATGAGAATTGCTTTCCAGAATGACTGGAAATGTGTAGTTCAAGCAAAGCCATACCTGACTTTCCACTTCTCCACTTCTGGTTTCAGTGGTGGCCACGCCAGTGTGGAGGCAGATCCCATGAGTGTCACAGCAAGGTGTGTAAGAGCCGCTCCACTGCCCATGTTCACCTTTGTCACAAGCTTTCCAGGTTTCGCGTTTCAGCCAGTCCTATAAAACAGGGCTAGTCCTACAAAGCCCTTCCAGAACTAGCTCTGCAGTGCACATGCCTTTTTGCCACATGCCCAAAATATTGCACAAGAGTTGCCAGGATTTAGACCCAGATAACAAGATTACCTCAGCCTACATCTCCTTACCAGCAGTGGGAGGCTTCAGGGAAGTGGGAGACTTGTCTCATTGTGTTGTTGACTGGCTCTTTGTTGTCATGAAACCCTGAGATTAGCTCAGTCGATTAGAGCATAGTGCTAATAACATCATGGTCAGTGTTTGATCCCATATGGGCTGTTCACTTAAGAGTTGGACTTGATGATCCTTGTGGATCCCTTCCAGAATATTATGTGATTCTGTGAAAGGATTCGATGTTATAAGGGTCTTTTACTTCCTCTATGAAGGACCGGCATTCACAGATGAAGAGTTTGGTAGAGCCTCCTAGCCACACAATACAATAATAAGATGGAGAGCTGGCTGCAGTGTGAAAGAATAACGGGGGATGACAGAGGGGACAAGTTATCTAATCACCTTCTTACCATGCTTGCCTTGAGAAACAAAGAGAATCCTTCCCAGCCCATATAGTAGCCAAAGATATGTTATCCCCTCTATATCAAAGAAACACCTCATCCTATTCACACAAGCTCCAAAATTTTGTGCTCCTATTGCAAAACAGCTGGCTGCAGATGTAATGGAGCATATTGGTTCTGGGACAGGCAGAGGAGTTAGAAGAATCAGCAATCTGTGGTGCTGGCAGGGCAGGGCTGAGAGACCTGACAGGGTGCCTGCAGGCTCCTCCTCCTGAAAATGAAGGTTAATTGTACCTGTGGTCGTGGCTGGTGTGGCTCCTGGGGAGAATGTCACCTGGCTGTGCAATGAAAGACTTAAGGCAGGCAAAATTTATTTCTCCAGGCTTACTCTTGGTATTTTCAGAGTGGCTAGGTTTAAAAGCAAGTAAAGAAATTGAAACACATAGGTTTGAAATGCTTAAGCCTGACTCTGTGAACAACTTAATCCAAAATAAGGCAGCATAGGTGGGGAAAAAGGTGACTTTACACAGTCATACGTTTCCCGATCAGTTCTTAAGCCGTCAGGAGCTTTCTTGGTCTGTGCTGAGAGTTAGGGCCAGCAGGAATTGATCACATTCATTCTTGGGCTGCCTAAACTAAGCAGCACCTTAGCTGTACTTGCTGGTAATTTCCAGAGCAAGTCAGCTGTATGGGTTCACTAAGGAATTCCAGAGATTCCTGTTTATGTTCCTGTTTATCATTCAAATCACCTTAACAATAATTAGCACAGATAAGACAGATAGTGTGGGACAATAGATTTCCTCCACAGATTTCCTTTATCTTCTGCAAAAGGTCTGCGAGACTTTCACACCTCAATCCACCTCTTTAGTCTGTTCTCAATATCCATACAAAGACAGTGCCCGGTGTTACTGCTCGTTACAGCAGCTGGGGGACGGCCCTGCCAGTCTGTGCCATGAAGTTGTTTCAGGATCCAGAGTCCCGCTTGGACTATGGCTCTGCAGGAAAGCAGACCCAGCTGGAGGGAGCCCAGTGCCAGTTTAATGTGAAGCACTATAATACCAGAAACCCCTGAGATGTTACTTGTCGGCTCGAATTTACCCCGAAAAAGAAAGAAAAGAGAGAATTTTGCCCCTGTAGATTTGATGCTGGATCAGGTGCTACACTATTTCCCAAACCACCTCCTCCTTCCCTGCAGCTAACAGAGGCCAGTACCGTGTGCCATGCAATTTAACTTTCTAGGCAGAAAATCATTTGGGCTCCCTCCTGATGCAGACGAAAGTCGTGCAGCCTCGGGAGGCATTACCGAAGGTACAGACATGCTCTTAAACCGAGCACCTGCATGCTGTGCAGCTGCGCCGGGCGGCTCCTTCCCCGTGCTCCCTAATGTCCCCAACATGTGTGATTGCTTGGTAGCAATGAAGGGCTTCATCCCCTTCACGATCTGGCTCCTGCCCCCAGGGGCTTAGCAGAACATATTTTAAAAACCCTCCTGGGAGCTCACTCAAGCTCTCTGTTTACACAGCAGATTGGTGGCTTCTCGTTTGAAGTCAGGATTTAAGCTGTTCTTTCTAATTACAGAGAGACTCTGAAACCTGAGAGATCTCTGCTGGTGAAGACTAAGCACAGAGGGGAAAAAAAACCCAGTTGCATAGGCAGAATAATGCTACATCCAAACCCTAGAGTTTGCTATAAACAGAAGGCCCCTGCAGCAAAATAGGACATATGCTGTTATTCGTCCCCTATAGTCTCTTTTCATCACGCTGTTTTCTGTTCATCACCTCTGTTCCTTGCAAGTATCACCGGCACTCAAGGACATTTGTTCCACTTTGTCTGCTACAGAGGATGAGGGATAGTAAAAATATCTGAATCCCAGTGAACTTCCCTAGACAGATGAATGAAAGCCAGAATGAATCCTCTCCAACCTGATGGCTGCCATGGGATATAACTACATTAATAGATTGATTATACGCTGAAATTCATTTGAACTGATCAGTCACTAATGTTTCTATTAGGAAAATAAAAGGGAATATATTACCTTTTTTACGCCGTTTCAGAAAGGCAGTTAGTTTTTAAATGATTCTTTTGTAACTCTTGTATTTCTAGGAGGCAGAAAGTAATGCCCCAGTGCCCCCTTCCTGTGTGGGTGTTCCTTCACTCATCCTCGCAAGGAGGACAGGATGGAAGATTTGGGGCAAGGTGGGACAGCAATGTTCGCTCCCTCCCTCAAGAGCCCCTTGTTTCTGAACAGTGCAAGGCTTCAGCCCTTCATCTGATGGCATCCTGAACCCGCCTGGAGCTTCCAGACACGGCTATCGGCTGTGCTGAGATGGGACACTACGTCTTCCTTTGCTGTCACCAGCAAGTGTGATGTTTTGGCAGCTGACAGAGGAGGCAGGAGGTGGAAGCAAGGTGAGAAAAGACTTTGGGAACTTTCCCAGCATGTCAGAAATAGTCCTCCAGCAGCACAAATCCACAGCTGATTGGTTCCCAGTTCTCCTTGGGAGTGTGAGCCAAGTGGGGGATACGTTAAATGGAAGGTAGAAAGTAACACGTTTGAGAAAAGCTGAAACACACGGGTCTAATCACGTTCTGAAAGCAAGTCCAGTCCTTTCCTCACCTGAGTCTCCTTGGGAGAAGAGAATTGCTCTCTGTTGCCTGAGGGCAGTGCTTGTCCCCTTGGCTCACTCTGCACTGAAAGGCCAGCACCTTTCAGTAATCAGATTAAGAGCCTCAAACAACAGCTGTGTTTGTTCTCTGATTTAAAGGCAAAATAATTATAAATTATTGTTTTCCTGTAAATTAAAATACTGTTTCCTCTCCTCCTGCTTTCCAATTTGTTCCCTGAATAAATACATCACAGCATTAACTGCTAGGATCATACTGATCTGTGCAGGCTTCATAACACTTACAATCTCTTATCTGAAATTATTTAAGGGAAGGGGGCCATAAATCCCATTGAAAGTGAATTCCTTCCAGTATTATCCACCATTCAAATGGACAGAGGCTGAATAATTGGACCTGATTAATTAAAAGCTGCAGGGCACCAGTGGGAAAGACTAATGTAGGTCTTCACTGAACACCCTCCCCCCAGATTTCTGCATTATTTTAAAAGGCACAACCCCCACTGCTCTGGCTTCATTTGCTCCAGACCAAGTGACACCAGAGCAGGATACCTGTGTCCAGTGCTGTGCATGACATGTTCCTTTTGCCCTGCAGAACAAACACAGCAATCACCACAGCACCATGCCAGCACAACATTGTGGCATGGGCTCCTCTACTCAATTTAAGGGACTCCTTGCACATACAACAAGTGATATATCTTAAATGCTCTCCTTCTCGGAGCATTTAACCAAAAATCAGCCAAAAAAATTATGACAGGAACTTTTGTTCAATGTCCCATCCAGATCACATGGTGGACACAGCTGCAACAGCATCTTCCTGCCCACTGGTATGGCCTGAGACACGTCCCTGCTGCAGAGAAAAGGTGTATTTATGTGTCTTAACCAAGGTGTGACAGAGAAATTTTATGCAAATTTTGTGCCCCGTGTTCCCAGTTTTAGTGTCATTTGGGTAATAAAAATATCAGTGAAACAAGACCATGCCAGAGACAAACTATACAGGCAAGATAAGTATGATATGATGGGAAGCAAATAAAAATAAAAATTACCCCAGTTCTCACACTCAGGGTCTTATTTACTTCTATGATCACTCTCCCATAGGTGTTTGATGATTTGGCAACAACTGAGCTGAAGCTGAGCCCTCTAGGAGTTGATATTAGGAGCAGAAATCACCACTGTGAAATCTGAGACAGTTTTCACACATGTAGTGGGAACTGAACAGCACGGGCTGAGGTGATCTTTACCAAATCTGCAGTGTAAGTAATTCTTCTCTGGTTTCTAAGTAAAGATCACCAGCTTTCCAACCTGAATATTAAGCATGGAGCAGCAGAGCAGCAGTGAGACTGCTGTGGTTATGAATTTTTATTTCTTTATTAATGGGGATTACAGACTCTGAAGAGAAAATAGTGAATACAGGAGATAGGGAAGAGGAGGGAGAGAAAAAGCTAGTAGATGTTTCTGGTGCAGGGGAAACTGCTCATACTGAAGTTAACAGTGCAAATTTTATTTCAGAGGAGACAGAGGAAAATGACACCCCCACTAATGAAAAAACACTTCAGCACAGCCACCCTCTCTCTTGCACTGAATCTGCCACGTGGAGGGACCCAGGGACTACGCCCGAGGTGGGGGACCTGTGTGGAGAGCAGTAGCACTGACAGTGCTGACACTGGGCAGCCTCTCTGTGGGTTCCTGTGTCTCACACCATAGTGCAGGAAATTCTGCTGGGGTAAAAGGCTTATTTCCTTGCTAGGGGCTTCTCTGCTCTCTTGTATATATGCATGTGTGTATGTATAGTCTTAGCTCTTCAACTTCTAGAGAGTTCTACTTTAAAATGCCCAGCAGAAGCAAGAGTCAATTATGATGCACTCAAGCACAAAACAGCACTCAAAATGACCCTCAGTTCTTTGAGTTTCATTGAGGCTTTTAACTTTTTAACTATCTGTCACAAAAAATATTGGGAAGGGAAAAATTCCCTTTATTAAAGTTAAAGCAAGGCCAGTGTCAACACTGCTGTTAGACAGTGATGTTAGACACCTCTGTCCCATACCTGGCTGGCTTGACTTTAGCTCACTGATTGCTCCTGAGGGAGAAAACCTGTGTTTTCTTCATCTGCATGTATTTCTGGTGTTCAACAGCATAAATCTTCTGCAGTGACACTATGCTGAAACCTCCAAAGCTAATGAACTTCATGTTTCTAGGAACTAATGATTGAAATTTACATTTTAGTAATGTCCTCTGCAACTCTTTCTTGTTTAAAAGCACTTAAAACTAGTTTCTGTTTCTTTCTGCTGTCACAGAATGATCAGACACATGCAAAGAGGTCATCAAATAGAGAATTTTCATTCTTAATCCGTGTGATATACTGGTCTACAAATTAGGTAGATTAAGAAGTTCCTGGTCGTCTACCTCTTGCTGTTTCTTCCCAGGCTATGTTGCAGCTCCCTGCCTCCACAGTTGTGACAGAATAAAATAGTTCACAGGCCATTATGCAAATCGAGCACAGAATGATCTAGGCAAAAAATAACCTTTTAAAAAATCCCCTCGTGTTGTTTTTTCACAATGAAGTGTGCACTGGAAGATGAAAGTGTATTTCCCCTTTGGGATAATACAGTTTCCCTACATCATTCTTAGCTTGCCACAGTACCAAACTATAAAAAATGCCACAGATTTATTTGAAACTGTTCTTATGTCTAGAGAGTAGGAGGGACAGGTAAACCATCAGAAAATGCTAGCCACACAGTCAGTCAGAGCCTTCTTTGGGTAAGGACTCCAGAGCTAGATTCTTAGTGGCTGACTCCAACATCCGGTTCCACCCAAACCTGCTACAAATTGAACAGTATTTCCTTAAAATGATAAAAAAAATTGTAAGGCTTCAGCTCCTTGGGAGCTTCAGCACCCAATGGTGATGGCTGTTATGGTACAAACCTAAAACCAGAGAATGACTTGTCTGACTCTAGTGCCAGTCAGGTATCCTGAAATTTTGTACCAGGTGAGTTCCTATAATCAGATGTGGTCTCACACAGATGGACATTCCACTAACAGCCCCTGTGCTGTGACCAGGGCCAGTTTCTCCCTCCCAGGCACTTCAGAAGGGAGCCATGGGCTGTATGGACAGACAGGGCTGCTCTTCCCTAGACAGTCACAGGGCACGTGTGAGAAAGAGCATGGATTTGAGGTGAGATGAATAAAACCCAGTTCCCCAGAGCATGAAGGGGGAGGGAGGTGGCTCTATATACACACACTAAAGCAAGGTGTCCTGCGGTTCAGGGAAAGGTGAAGCCACATCGGAGCTGAAGGACAGAGAACTGTTGGTCAGATGTGAACCAAACACAGGCAGAGGAAGAGGGCTCCACTTCCCCTTGAGAAAGCTGAAAACAAGACAGACTGTTGAGATCTGGGCTGTCTTCTAGAAGCATTCAGAACAGCATTAGAACAAGCTCTCTTTGCCTAGCAATGTTCAGGACACAAAAAAATACAGTAAAATGTATTCATTGTATCTGCACTGATAAAGTTCATGGACTGTACAGAGTGGGCAATCTGTTTTGACCATCCCCTAAATCCTCCATGTCCTAGGAAATACAGCTCTAGCAGAAAAGTCTGAGGCCACTGATAGGAAATAAAGAGGAATGCTGTTTTCTGAAAGTGATAATAAAAATTCAAGAGTTTTACAGGCACTGAATTTTGTCACAGTAAAGGCCAAGAAGCCTTGTAAGATGAAAATGAGTAGTGTAGCTGTGCGCTGTGTGGCACTAGCTGAAATAAGGGCTCCAGTTATTTGTGTGGGGGAAGGGAAGCCACAGTTACTCTATTTCCCTGCTGTGTTTGCTTAAAAAGTCAAGGGCATGTGATGAGTTGATCCTTTCCTATTTAATGACTCTGAATTTCCCTCTTCTCTAACACTGTAACCAGCTTTCTTTCAGGGGCAGTCTGTTTCCAGCACAGGTATTTGCCAATTTGTTCTCCTGAGGTGAGCAGTGAAGGGCCCCTGATCTGCTGGAGGAATACAGAGCTGTGCAGATGTTTTTGCAACCATTACAGGGAGAACAAGGTGTAAGCTTCAACTAGGTCTGTTGCTCTCTACTGCCCAAAGACAGAGCACTGGGAGGGGAATGCATGGGCACTATACTGAGCCTTTTCTTGTGAAGCAAGGAGAATATGGAACACTAATAAGAGGAAGCGGAAGGGGATGAGGAAGGAATATTTCCTGAGCTGATTCAGAGGGAAATAGAGGGAGATGGGAAAACAGTGTGCAAAGAGCTGGAAAGTGCTAAAAACCTCAGCAAGAAGTTCTGAAGCACTTATTCATCTGTTTTACTCCAGAGTTACCCAAAGACAAGCCAGGCTGACACCAGGATACAAACACCTGTTTGTGGACCCCGAAAGGGCAGATGAGCCCTTTCTGGCAGGTGTGTGATAGAGATGACAGGGATGCCATAAAGACAGAGAGGTATCACAGGCACCAGGGCACATGGTGCTTTCATTCCCAACTACATCTATTCAATTTTATTGCAGAGCTATACAAACACTTTAAATGTAGCCAGGAAAGCTGTGCCCATTTAGAAACCTCTCTGATTCTCTTCTCTGAAATACACACCACTGAGTTCTCAGTAACCTGGCTTTAGCTTGGGACCCTTAGCTTCACCACCTCACAAATGCCAGAGGAGTTTTTCAGTATACTGCAAGAAACCTGAGCTCTTAAATTACCAAATGGAAAAACAATAGGAACTTTGTGATGAGTTCCCATACAACAGCAGAGAAACATCATATTCTTGTGGTTCATCTGCAGACATCTGCAATCCTTTTGCTGTGACCCTGTGCAGGTACAAACAATCTGTGCAGGAAGAAAGAAGTGCTCAAGTACAGAAGCTGTTCCACAACAGTCCCTGACTCCAGAACTGATCCTCCAGGGCCCACTGTGACTCTGGCCAGGCAGAGAACTCTGGAGTACAGGAACAGCACAGTGACTGGGCAAGGCTGGAGGGCCCCAGAGGACAGGGAGGCTTTCAGAGCACACAGGAGAGAGAGGCTGAGGGAGGCAAGGCAAACCATGAATTAAGGTAACACATCTTGAAGGCAGTCTCCCAAAGCAGCTATCAATAAAGCTACTGAGGATAAATGGGATTTGGGTGTAATCTGCAACACTGAGGCAAGGCTAAGCTAGCATCCTGGTTCTGCACACCAGGGGTGTGTGGAGACTGGTGGGATCAGCTCATGCAGAAACAACTGCTTTCTAATTCTTTTTTTTAGGAGTGAGTTTTTCTGCTCTCTGATACTGTAGATAAATTCTCATCGGCAACAACAATATCAACAATTAACACTGTAACACATTCAAATCCCTGAATCTTCTTGTGCTAAACGCAACTCTGCCTCTTCAGCATGTGGGTGGCTCAGTAGACTTGGCATAAACAATTGGCATTGGTGGGGTGTCACAGTAGGGCATCTTGTTACTGCTCATCAAATATCAGCAGCTTCCACCGTGTGCCACAGGAACAGGCAGGAAAGTGTCTCATCTCATCCAGTTCTTGTGTGTGATTGTATCAGCATTTTTCTGAGATGCAGTTAGTTGGGTTCTAGTAAAAAACTGTCACTCCACCTTTGAATAGATGATAGCAACATTTCACCTATCCCCAAAGAAAGAGACACTTGCCAGAGATTAAATCATAAACCTTGTCACTCTCCGCCAGTTTTAAAGTGCATGAAATAACAAACCCTGCATCTCTCTGGCAGTAAACAGCATGGCAATTAGCACAGAAAACTCTCCCTGAAATACTTCTTGTAAATTAAATACCTGAGACCTTGCCTCAGTCTATAAAACATGACAGAATTAGACAAGAAGGACCAAAGGCTTTCCAGTGACTCTTTCCTGACCTTTCCACACAGCCCTTTTCCTACAGATATGGGAGTGGGAAGAAGAGCACTGAGTCCCTGCCATGAACACCTTTTGCAGTGCTCTGTGCCCCAAGCAGAGAAGAAGCTTCCTGTGAGCTACCAAGGGACCAAGACTGCTTTGATTTTGCTGAGGCAAATGTACTACCTCGATAGCTCCCACACTTGCTACAAGGGCTGCACTGATTTTCTATGAATCAGATAAATCAACACCACCAAGAGCTTAGGCCATTGCTTCCCTCTGCCCCTGATTCTGACAGCTGAGCACAGGCACAGCTCATTTTGTTTCCCCTCACAGTGCATATGGGGTGCTGGATGGTATCTAGATCTTGTTTCCTCTGGTTTTCTTCTTTTCAGTGAGTGATCTTTTCTTTTTCTGGCTTTTATTTTTTTCTTTTATTTAAATCAGCCTGAACCCATGATAAGCTTCTCGCTTAACACTGAATGACCACAGGGTATTTTTGCATGTTGCCTTGACATGAGCTACTGCATTTTGGTGGATGATTTCTTCTATCCTTATTATTTCCAAATCTCAGTTTTGACTGCTGCTGAACATACTCCACATGCTTAATGGTTTCAGAGTGAGACAGAAGAGAAATTTCAAAATATGGGTTTAGAAGCCACCTGGAAAAAATGAGTAGCTATTTTACAAACCAGTTTGAGTAAGTCCATAGACTTCCTTCACACTCAAAAATATGCAAAGAAATAAAAAGAATTAGCAGTTGTGATCACACTTATGAAGCAAGTTCCAGAAGCTGAAAACAGACTTGCTGTGTTGAAGTAGAGCATGCACCCTTTGAGGGCTCTATATGTGATTTATAACATTTGTCTTTAACACTGCAATGAATTTCAGCTCCTAAAATGTGTACTTCCTGAGAACCCCTAGTCTAGCAGCAAACAGCTGGGCAGAAAGAGCAGAAAAGCCTTCCTACATTGCACGTCATTCAAATTAAGCAATTGAGAACTTTGAAAACCAGAAAAATACATCAGCAACATGTGGTGTCCTGCCAATGCCACTGTCACATGGCATCTTGAACCCTTTGCCTTCTGATACAGTACCTGAGACCCAGCCCTGGGGTGCTGAGGGAGCTGAGAAAATACTCAGCAAAGCAAGGCAGCTCCCAAACCTACCTCCGAGCAACCCTCAAGAAGGTAAGGATCAATCAGATGAACGGCGGGTGCTGTAGAGATCTGATGCAGACAGCAAGAGAGAAGACTACAAGATTACAAGATGTAGTCTCCCTAGTAAAGTGCTCATCAGTTAGAATGGTTTTCCCTGTCTTCTCATCTGTTATTTCTCACTTTTATCCCTGCTCCGGTTGCCCAGCTCACCCTTTCACAACTAGCCATAGCCCTTAGGCTACCTGCCAGCAGGCTATTCTCAGTCGCAAGGAGGTAGAGAGAAGGCACAAAGCCAGCCAGTCAGAGGCATATTAACCAAGCCTCACAGGCAGCAAGTCCCTTTCTGCCTCCCCTGAGTCCATTCAGGACATGGATTCTTGCTATGCAGAGAAAGACCTTCGGTATTTCAAAGCAGAAAAGGCATCTGTGCTTTCTTTTGTCTGGGGATTTAAGCACCAGTTACATGTTTGTCCCAAAAAATTTAGCCAACAAGAGCTTTAGTGAACAAAGAAACACAAGCCAACCTGGACTGGAATGAGGCTGGAAGGAAAGCAGATTGGGTTTCCATGGCACTTATGTAGGAAGCCATCATTAGATGCTGCAAAATGCTCTCAGAATTTCATGTTGGAGCTGAACTCAATATAATCAATGCCAGCTGTTCCATCAGTTTCAATAAGATGCTTTTCAGGCCCTTTGAAAGCAAACCATAAATTGGCACCAGTTTTCCCTTCCTGAGAGCAACTGATTCTCTTTTTCCCTTGTAATAACACAGGTTCTCATTTTCTGATGGATGTTGGGCTGATAGCAGAATCCTGATGGTAACAGGTCAGTTGGAAAACCTAACAAGAGACAAAACAGGAAAACCTGGCTTTCCACATGGATTACTCCCAAGTGAGTTACTGAGACTCAGGGTTTCCAGCAGCTTACCTCGTGTTCAGCTTTCAAGAATATTCAGTGGGTGCAATTTGCTCTGTCTTGCTACAGCACTTACAGTAACATCAGCAGTTGTGAAGATGAGAGGGGTGGTATCAGCAAAGTAAACAAGCAAAACCAGTTGGTTTTGAGCATCCTTAGGATGCTCCTGTCTTTGTTACCTGTCATGGAGCAGTCCTGGTTCTTGCTAAGTAAAGCAGGCTGCCTGGATGGTGCAGAGCTTCCAAACCCTACATTCTGTTTAGTTTGCCTGCCAAGAGAGGTGCCTGGTAGTAGAATCTGGGTTCAAACTGATGTGTATCCAATGTGACTGGGGCTGAGAGGCTGGAGCAGAACAGTATGGATGCACCAAGTCACCCAGGATACAGAGAGGTAAAAGCAACATTTTTTGCTTGAACTGTACAAGCACAGGAACAGATGCTCAGTCACACTCCAGTTCCCCTGTGGCACACAGAGTTGGAAATGTAGCCAGATCTCCACTCCTAGAGGAGAAATCTTTATAATTTCTGTAAGAAATCTTCAGCAGCATCAGTGGCTCTAATACAGTGTTCGATGCAGGCAAGATGTGCTGCGGGGCTGAGGAGAAAGGATATCTGTGGTAGAAGAAACCACCTGAATCACTTCTGTAAAATCCAATTGCTCTGAACTTTGCAGAACAGGTTTTTGGACCTGGAGTGGTTTATAGAGTCACTCTGAGACTGTTAAATGACAATAGCATTTAGCAAAATGCTCCAAACAGAAGCTCTGCCTGAGAAATCTGTTTCCAATTAGGACAAATGTTGAGGTCCTTCCCTAGGGCATTCTTCCTGTGATTCTCATAACAACTTTTGTGACTGCCTTTTCACAAAGACTCAGGGATTTAGGCACCTGCTCTATTACAGATACCTTAATTCCTATGACTTTGGAAAATCTCGACCACCACTGCCATTCATTCATACAGCACTGAAAAACACAAATTATACAGACAACTTAGTTACAGATACAAATGATATTTAATGCTTTAGCCAGGCAGACTAGGCAGTCCAGGTTAGAAAGGCCCTTGAAGAAGACACTCACATCTATTTACATCCATTCTGCACAGGTAGAAAGGTCTTTGAATTTTATGAAGGTGCTATTTCCTCTCAGAAGGCTCTGAGTCTCAGGTTCACAAGGGTTGTTTACACAACACTGCTCACTGGTTTGGTCAGAAGGGTGCATGAAATAGATCAGCCTCAAGCCAAGGCATTCCATAAGGTCAGAGTAGTCACAGGGATTTAATAATATTATTAAAAGCTTTGAAAAGTTTGCTTTTCAAAGCAGTTTTACCACTACTACTCCTAGCTTAGATGCCACTACCTCTTGTTTCTTAATATCTTAACATAAACAGGCCTTCACATCCTTTTGCTGCACAGCTTTGTGCTGGTCCTGGCATCTATTCTTCCACAGGGTGTATGTCTGCTGCTGAACCTAGTGCCAGGGAAGGAGCACTAAGAGCAGCAGGCTTAGCAGAATGCCAAGTGTCACAGCCAGAGAAGAAGCTGGTCACTGATAGGGATGAAGCAAGTCAGATGGGAGCTGGCAGGGCCCAGCTGCTGTGCCAGCTGCTGAACAAACCCTCCTCACTTCCCTTTGCTGGGCTGCCTCCCACACACTGTGCTGACAAGGCCTGCATTGCTACATCCAACACTTCATTCTGTGCTTTGAAAGTCCAGAGTAATTGAGTGACAAAGTCATCCTGCCTTGCATCTCAGCAAAGGGTTTTCCTCTAAAGACCCTTTCATCTTCTGACCTTCTCCTCTCTGCCCTTCCTGAAGCCTGGCTAGACCGAGGCCCAAAAGGGCACATGAAGGGGCAACTGAACCTTTCCAAAAGTACGTCCTGTGCTCTCCTAGCCTGAGCTGTGCCAGTGCAGTTGGTACCTGGGGGAAGCATATGACTGGGAACCCCCAGCATACCCATGCTTCCTAAGAAGAACCCACCCCCTCCACAAATACAATGCCACACAAGAGCCGTCCTGTTCACAGCACTCCCACCAAAGCACAAACTCTTCTCATGCTCCATGAGCAGGTATGGACTACAACCACTTCAACCAATGCTGTTACCATAGGCAAAAAGTTTAAGATCTTACAAAAACACTGCAAATACATGACCTGGCAAGGTTCCTACCCTTCCCTGCTTCCATACTGGACACAACATTAGACAAGCTTAGAATAAAAAGTGGAAATGGGAAGGATAATTGTTCCAGGAAACACATAACTCAGGCTGCCCATTCTGATGAGCGTTACATGAGTCATTTGTCCATCTTCTAAGTTCTGATGAGCTAATTTCTTAGAAAAGAGTACTCTTTTAAGTACTCTTGTTAAGAGTAATAAAAGTTAAAAACTAATTAAAAATAAGAACCATCACAAAAAATTAGGGGAATGTAATATGGTCCTTAGGTATACAGCTCCCTGAATTTACTATTAATGCCAATCTTGCTATAACAGTAGACCAATCCCTCTTATACCACTTTGCTTTCACAAACTTTATCATTCACATCACCTCCACAGAACTCTCCCGGCAGTCTTGCCATCTCATTTGACATATGTTCACATGGAAGGGAGACAAAAAGTAGGAGAATTTTGCAACCATCATGATTCCCAGTAATGGATGCCCAAGTGTTTTTTCCTTAGAAGGCATGTGTTTTCCTTCCTAATCTGCCCAAGTATTCTCTCCTTTCTCTCATGATCCTGTACTCTCAGCAGTTCAGCAGAGAACAGTCCTGTGGTTGAACACACCAAAAGCAGAAACAAGCAGTTTCTGAGATATTTCCCAGCTGGGCTACTACTGATTCACTTTGTGATGTTTTCCTTCCACATTGCACAGATAACTTCAGGAAGTGTTTTTTTGTTTGTTTGGGGTTTTATTTAAAAATGCCCTGTAAAAATTCTCATGCCAATATGTGAGATTCCCCTCTGCCTCCCTGAAACCCCCTATGTCTCTTAACTGATCCTTTCTTTTTTCACCTTTACTCTAACTAGTCCAATCCACCCTGTAGATGATCTGTCTTCCAAGGTAGTTCCATCTGTTCTGCTGTCTTTCCAGAGGAGGAGGGGGATGTGCTGCCTGGGCAGAGCAGAGAAACACTGCAGGAGTAAAGGACAAGTGTGCCTGTGAAGAGCTTACAGCTGTTTCACAAGGGAGGAAGGAGTGGCTGAGGCCATGTCTGTTCCTATGCTCAATACAGAAAGTAAGAGCTCTTTTACTGTTACAACCTGAGTCCTAAAAGGCAAGGCTGGACTAGCCCAGCCTCAGCTATTAGATGCAATTATGATGCCAACATAAGCTCCAGAAGTGCCTTCATTTCATGGAAGACATTATTTTACATTTGCAAATCTCTATGGAGAGAAACATGGGATAAATGTAAGTATAAATAGAAATATACCTTTATATTTAAGTCTTATGCAGCAGTATATTACTTGCCTAACAGGTATGTATGCATAATACGTATTGAATATCATACAATCATAAATATTAGAGATAGAGCCAACTAATGTATAGAAATTACTTTTCTCTTGCAAGGAAGCTAATTATTAGCAGGTGAAATGCAAGGGTTCTTTTTACTAGCTAATACCCTTCTGGAATGTGGATTTTAGTCTAAGAAGTGATGGCAGGATCTGTTCTGAGGGTATAAGGCTACTTTGCTCCTCATACTTTATTCTGTGTAAGCATCCAAAAGGAAGCCATCTGGTCTGAAAGATGGCTACGGTAGCAATTATCTGTGAGGATGTATTTTCAAGGGAAATGATATCCTTTCAAGGTTTGGCTACTTTGTTTAGACAGCTTTACCAGTGGAGAATTTGCTTTTAGGTGCCTTAAGTGTGTAAAATTTCAAGTCTGAATATTTGTGAAATAATGAAGTTTAAAAGGTCAAACAGGAAACTGAAAGGCAAGCTGGCTGTAGTCTGTACTATCAATGGTGTACATTGTTCTGCCAGAAATCACTAACTGGGAGGTATTCAACCCCCTAGATAAGTATAGAAAGAATGCCACAGAGAAAGACATGTCCCCTGTTAAGTTCCTGACGTGCAGAAGCCCACAGGGTAGATGGGGAGACTAACAAAGGAAAAGTAGAAATAAGGATTCTGCTCCTATATGCACTGCTGGGAACTGCTCAAGGAGTTCAAGACTAGTAGAGCCTCTGGGTGCAGTAGCCCAGAGACAGTCCTCCCCAAAACATGGCCAACCTTGGCTCCTTGGCTCCAGCATCTACAGTCACAGCTCAGCGTTGTCAGGGAAAAGAGCATTTCACCTTCACTACTGGCTGCTGATGTCTCATCTCTCCTATCTTTTGAAAGACTGAGAAGCTGAGGGCCCTCAGCACAAGAACAGCTGGCTCAAGTGGGCCAGGTAACAGACAAACTGAGAGTTTGAAATCGAGAGTCAACTGTGCATGTTCTCCAGGGTGCCATACCTGCCTGTTGGAAATTCCCCATTAATCTCAATATACCACAGGTGAATATAGTGGTGACTACCTGCATTTCTCAGTATAATAAATAAGGCGTCTTGGCCTGCAGGTAGAAGGATTCCTGAAAAGTGTTCAGCTGAAATGAAATAACCAGTTATTGAGATGTGCTTCTGATCTCTCACAACTTCTTCCAGGGTCATGTCCATTTCTCAGTTTGTGCTTGAATCTCCCATTTAATATTTAACTGCTTTATATATCTATATCTCTATCTCTATAAAACAATGTTGTTAAAGTAGTTGCCTGAATAGACAGTTGTGGCATTCTTTTCAAATACATAGAATAATTTTTTTTCAAACTTTTAATAATTCTGGTATGTTTTTTGGTTGTTTGGTTTGTGGGGTTTTTAGTCATCATGCAGCACAATCTTCAAAACACTGATAGCCAGATATTTCTGTTGAAACAAACAACCTGGTTTTTAGCAAATACTTGCATTCTCACACTCTACACATCTACAGCACTCCATGAAACCGAACTGACACTACTGTCATCTTGTTCAACACCAAATGGGATTAGTCAGCTGTAGGTCTGCACCTCCAAAGAGCAAAAATGAAGAGTAAATATCAGCTTTGAGCACTTAAAAGAGACAGAAAATTATTAACTACTTCTAATTAGGGATACATGTTTATACCTGGAGCTACTAGCTTCTCATTCTTGCTGTTCTGGAAGAACTGTACTGCTACCATAACCTTGGAGCAGTCCTGAGCAGGAGAGCTGCAGCTTGACAAACCCTCTGAAACCGCCTGTTATTTACTGGGAGTTTTGGTTGAGACCTTGCTGCAGCAAATACACATCTCTGTGTACTAACATCAACCATTCACTCCACACAGATCTTGCAAGAACAAAGTTCAGGTTCTGCCTGAAGATCTCTTCCTCTGAACACAGTCACTTACCTATCTCAGAATTATTCCCAGAATATGGAAGTACATGTGGTTTTAGGGCTCTGGACCAAAACCACTGCAGCCACCTAACTTAAGATGCTGATCTAACATGAATTTACTCTTCAAGCCTAAATTGTTCAAAGACTTGTGAAGGTTTATCTTTGTGTGAGCAAGCTTTCTGCTGGATCAGGTACTTTTGGTCCATGCCACTCTTCCTTTACATGAATAAGACATCACATTTCCAGAATAAATCAGGGAAACATCTATCACCAGCTCAGTGGGGTGGCATGGCTTACTTGGATCACACGTGTGCTCTAACCTATGGAGTGACCAAACCACCAGCAGTAAACTCCACCATACTCCTACCTTCTGACCTAGCAAT
Organism: Onychostruthus taczanowskii; assembly: GCF_017590055.1. Lineage (NCBI taxonomy): Eukaryota > Metazoa > Chordata > Aves > Passeriformes > Passeridae > Onychostruthus > Onychostruthus taczanowskii. Next base: position 10,866,077 of record NW_024499240.1, on the reverse strand, counting down.
GTCCTAAGATATTGTTTCCAAAGACCGAGGTGGTTATTTTCCATGCTTACCCAGAGCCTGTCCAGTGAGCTTTACTGCCATTCCACCACGGGTTTGATGCCATTAGCTATTGCCACCAGCAGCCGTCAAACACAGGTCTGTCTGGGTGATCAGCTTGCATGAGTTCCACCCACTGCCTCAATTCTCCATTCATTAACAGTGTGCAGCATCTCTCACTCAAAGCTTCAACCAGTACATCAGATCTGGAGTGTACAGCACTCAGCACTGACCTTCACAACCGGATGAGATGCAGCATGCACAGCAGGCAGGAACTACAGTACTTTACTCCTGGTCTGACACCAGTTCATAAGATCACCTTGGGAAAGCCATGTCACTCCTCCTCTCCTGAGTTTTCCCAGCTGTTAGATATGGATAATAATTTTCTTTGAAGTCTGTCCAAATCCTTTGATAAAGGACAAAGATTTTAAAACATTATTTTTGACTGCCCAGTCTTCAGGACATGAATTGCATCTTTGGCATGGGAAATCCTCTAACACACCACAAGTGCTAACACTGCCCCAAAGAGAAAACAACAAACTCTGCACTGGCTTATCACTACAAGCACTGGAAAAATACACGCTGGTTGCTGATACACTCTTGGATTTTGGCAAGTCTATGTGTTATTTCTGAACACAATCGCAACTTGCTTTGAGTTCAAAGAATTGTTCAGCGCTGCTCAGGGTTATCTAGGAGGCAAGTCAGCCTCTGGCTGTAACACCCTGTGTCCTTGGGAATATTCCTCTGGCTTGATGTGAAGCTGAGTGGATTGTGAAGACACACAGCTGGGTTTCTGGGCATCCTCTTGTACTATACATACTCCAGTCAATGTATTTTAGTTGCCAAGAGAGTTTTAATTTTCTTATTTAGAAGAATGAATTGTGGTAATGGGTGTCTACATTGGCAATGTGCAATCTTTTTGTTTGTTTGTTTTCTTCCCTTTGCTGAAAGGTCATATAATATTTGTACTAAGCAGTAATGACCAAAGGAGCATACACAGCTCTAACTCAGAACAGAGAGGGTCCTTCGTATGTCACTGCTGTCAACTTAGGACAAAAACTGCGATGAATAGGAAAAAATAAATAAATCTTTTGTTTTCAAAGCTAAATAGCCAAAAATGCAGCTAGAAAAGTTCCATAAAGGTTTAGCTTTCAGCAACACATAGCGGAAACAAAGCTCATTCCTCCTCTTGCTGTGCCCCCTGACCTCAGAGTTTTATATGTCACTGCCTAGAAGGCCTCTAGTCACGGCAGCCTCTGTGCATGGCTTTCCCAGGACTTTAAGGGTTTTCCTTGGGGGATGCTTGAGTTGGGAAAAAAAGGGTTTTAGCACCAGCCTTCGATTTAAAATAGCAGGGGGAGTTTACTGATTAATATTCATGAGAAGGGAACAGTCTGCTTTTTGTTACCGCAGTCGTTTCCCATGCAAGGTGGGTTGAGAGGGAGGAATACATTAAGGAACATATCCTACTGTCACAACTACCACCACCTTTAGAGATACAGAAATCAGGAGTCTGAGCAGAGCTCAGATGGTAAATATTTAACAGGGAAAGGACTTGCCTCCTCTTTCTGCCTGTATATATTAAACTCATTCTTTCACTTTAACAAGGGAACTGTGTTTTCCTGCTCTCTCAACCCCCACCCCTGCCCCTCACTTAAATTCTAGGACTAAGTGGATAGTTCCCAACATGCTATAAATCCCCTCCACCAGTAACCCAACTGAATGTATTTCCTTGTTTGGTTGTTTTCTAAAGTCATTGCTAGTCCTTCTCCAGCGGGAGAGGTTCACTCTATTCACTGAGGCACAAGGAAGAGCAGGACTGGTTCCCTTGCACTTATACCAGAAAATTTCTGGGATAACCTAGCTTAAATCCATGATTCTCACACCCATCTAAAACTGGTATATGAAAAAAGCACAAATGAAACAAAGATTTTCAAACACAGGTGCTGATTTGTGGTGCCTCTGAATTGTGGCCATTCAGGACATTCAGCACAGCATGGTCTTTGCCTTGACATCCTCAGTTCTTCTGCTGTCAAATCCATCAGCATCTTGGTTCATGGATCCCAGAACCAAGAATGATTTCTGAACAGTACAGTGAAGGGTTCAAAGCCTCTTCTGTGAGGATAAGCAAGGACTTCTTGTTTTCCTGTGCAATCACAGGGAAAATACGCCAGCTCGTTTGGCAAATTCAGCTTTATTTAATTACTCCTTAGAGATAGGAGACTGTGCTACACCTCCAGTTCTAACATCAAAAGTGGATTTGCGCAGGAGCTGACAGACCTCTTTGACAAGAAATTTGTATCTGTGCTCATAACCCTATAATAGCAAGGCAGTAGCAAAATAGCTGAGCATTACAATTTGACATTTTCTCTTGCACTGAGTGAAACAAACTGTCCTGGCACAGCCACACTTCAGCTGATGCAACCAGCACCAGACTGAGCACCAGAGCAGCACACATGGGAACTCTGGGGACCTCACAGACAAGAAGGAGCCCTGTGAGCTCATACACTTGAAAACTAGCTGATCATGAACAACTATGGCAATGCACAACTTAAATCATGTCTGGATAACAAGACAGCATCATCACCCTGACTGTAACCTTATCTTCTTACCTCCACACAACAAAAGAGCATTAGTGGATCAAAATGGCAACGCATGTGGCCTGTGTGGGGGCACGTCTCTCACAGAGGGCAGCAAGAGCCACACTCTGAGAGCCAGGTTAGCTCTGCCACCAGCTGCTGGCAAGGCCTGGGGTCAGGCTGGATTCAGATGAACTGTGATCCCAGATCAACCTCACTGTTTTGACAGATGTCCTTAGACTCAGTGCAGTTAAATGGATCAGTACAGTCAATTTCACCAGGGGGAAGAATGGGGTAATGAAGAAGAGCAGAGAGAAATGACCAGTTTCACCACAACAGCTGTCCTTGTCCCAAAGGCCCTGTCCCAGTGCAATATCCCTCTATCTCTTCAGCATCCAGGTAGAAAATTTTGCCAGTGGAAACATGTTGGCTTTGCACTTTTGTGGAGATAAAACTGTGAGATAGCTGCACCAACAGAAGTAGTTTTGCCTGTACAGCATCTTTTCCCTGGGAACTGAAACATTTCACACTGGCAAAGGACATCTACTGTCAGAAGCTTCATTTCCATTGCTTGGGTAGCAAAACTTCAGTAACTCAGATAAAGCAGATAATGAGGCCCAGAGTTTCTCACCGAAGCCAGAGAGGTGAGGTTAGGATTTGGTTTAAAGATGGCATGACACATGAGAAGACATTGCATGGAGATGTGAATTTGATAACGACCAAGAGGAGTTGTTATCACCATGCCAGTCAAGGCTAAGAAAAAAGGAACTTTCTGAACATGGCTGGGGAAAGGAGGGTCTCCCTGACCTTGGCTGCAGCGCGCTCGCAGCCCAAGCAGTGCACGCCTCTCTGGAGCTCTTGCTTTGAAGAACTGCGCCTGACTTCAAGGTGATTGTGAATGCAGACCATGACCCATTTTAAACAGGTAGGCCAAGAAAACCTCCATCTCTCTGCCTTTAGGGACCTGTTTCAGAATACTGAGAGCTTACCTTGAAAATGTTTTCCATACTGTTTGATGTTGTGGAACAGTCAGTGGGAATACTGACAGCATTAGTTGCCTGGGTGGCTTATTGATTTGTTCTAGTTTTATTAAATCGGCTAAAGTTCATTCAGAAGTCTCCATTCCCCACACACAAATACTTATTCTGAATGCTGCCTTCAGAGGAGTAAATGGGGGGAAAAAAGAAGGGAACTTTAAAGTTGAAAAATTTATCTAAAGAAATCTGTGATGTGAAAATGGACTTCATAAAAAGTATATATTATTTATATCACTAGCATAGTCTTCTGGGTTCAATACCTTTAGCTACTTAAATTCTGCAAAAAGTTGAGTTGCAGTGTGCAGGATATTTCTAATGACACATGCACACAAATGTGTGTGTCTGTGTTCAGGAGGAGAGACTCCTGAAGAGAATAAGAATGATTCTACCACAGAAATAATTTTCTTTTTGTCAACCAAGTAACTAAAGAAAAGCTTAGCCTGTTGCCTTATTTTTGTAAGAAAATTGAGAATTGCGCTCTTGGTAACCTATACCCATGAAGTAGTGACAGACAAATTAAATGGCTGAGGTCACTCAAGACCAGTCCAGACCTTTCCCCTTCCCCCAACAGTAAGATGAGAGCCCCAGGCAATTTCCAAGGAACTTTACAAATTGAAGTAGGAGCTGTGAAAATGGCCAGTGCTCAGCAGCTGAGAGAGAGAAGGACCCCAGGATTTCACAGGGACAGGGTGTGAATGGCTCAGGTCTCGCTGAAGGAGCACGGGGGAAGAAGAGGCACAGTGCTGGTGTTGTCAGAGCCCAAGTGCTCCTCCAATGCAGGCGGGACAAAAGTATCTTAAGTATCTCCTTGGATGGAATTCCAGATTTATCCATTCTGATGTGATCCAAAGAAAACTGTCAAAGGAGTGACACCTGCCAGAACAGGTAGACGACCTGAGTTTAATCTATCTCTTTGCTTCTGTGCTGAAACAGATATTAATTTCCATGTTACTAACCCAAATGAGACTGTACTGTTGTTATGATCTGATTGAGATATCAGGAAAGATTTGGAGACTCTTTTACGCTCAAAAAACCTCTTCTTTTCCACCTCTGGTTTCTAAGAAAAACACCACAGGTTTAGTCTATTAGAACATCACTATTCTTCTCTCAAAAAGTAGTGATGTTAAAATAGCTTATTATCCTTCAGCAGATAATTTAAAGGCACAAATAAGTTAAAATGTATAATTCTTCCTGCTGTCTAATTCTGGATATATTTTAAGATGCATTTGTGTTTGAACGGGATCTTTTAAAAAGATCATTAATTGAAGCTGTCTGGCTCTGTCATCCTGCCCTCCCATTCTCCACCCAATGAATCAGTAAATTGTAACAAGAGAATCTGGCTAAACAAGTTCCTAATTCAAACGCCATCTTATGGACAAAGAAGTCTTTGAAAATAGTATCCATCATCTGGCTCCTTGCGATGGAGCGGAAAGTTGTTTTTATACTGTTCACAGAATTCACCTCTCCCTTCAGCGCCGTCAAATGTTGAGTGTGGTGCCGTATGAGAGAGTGGAGCCCAGGGAGAGGAGAGGGAAGGGGGAGGCCTCCATCAAGGAGCCCAGGGCAAGCAATTTCCTGCCAATTAACACACAGCTAGTGATAATATTTCTCCCAAGAATAGAGTTTCAGATAAGGAGAAATTTTATACTGGTTGATTCCAGGTTACTGATAGAGCTTCCTCTTCTAAGGTCCCGTTGTCTTCTTGGTGGAGTGACTGGCTCCAGCGCGAGCAGTCCGGGGTCTCGGAGCGTGCACAAGCCAGGCTGGCTTTGATCACAGGAATGAGATGATTGGCAGAAGAGTCCCGCTTCCCAACAGGAGAGATCCCAAGAGCAGCCTCTGAAGCTGAGCACACAACTTGTCATGGCTGTTTTTGTGAGGGTGTCACTAAGCTGTAGCTCTCCCTGCAAGCCCTGATTCATAAGCCTCTGCATTCATAAGCACAGTTGCAAAGTTCACCGTGCAGCACTACAAAACAAAATGAATCAATCTGTGCAAAATGATTCAGAGCCAAGCACTGTACTATCCATGATAATACACTAACCAAAGAAAGTACTCTTGACTAGTAATCTATAAAACTAATTTCAAATGTGTTCATTAATGTCCTTATAAAGAAAGCTACTCTTGGCAAGGTGGCAATTTTATATTTTTTTCTTTTCCTTTTCAGCTGTTGGAGTACCTGAGAGCAACAGAGCACAAGGAAATCAGAATAAAAGACATTTGTTCTAAGTATAAATGCACAGGGCATTTTGTGTGAGGAGACCAGACCCTTTTCCTTCACTCTCCTGCATCTTGTAGCTTCTTTGAGAAGGCTGGTGGGAAGAGGTTAAAGGTTACCTAGAGCTGCCAGTGAGAGTGAAAAATGGTGGATAGTGCCCCTGTTCTTGACTGTGAGTTCCTTTATTTTCTTTTGTCATGGCAATACCTTCCCAGGGAAGGACTGAATGTTGCAAATTAGTGTACCAACTTATCTTTATAATTACCTCTTCAGGTGCAATACTGAGCCAGCTGTTTGCATGAACAAAAGAAACTGCTCAGTAGTGTCTGTGTATTGATATCTGCCACAAACACTTTTTTAGGCTTATCAAGTGTCTGGCTCATTATCAAACAAAAACAGTAATAGAATTTTACCCCTTTTTCTGGGGAAGTAAAGATCTTTTCCTGAAAACTTCAGCCTGATACAAATTATTCTAGGAAGAAATCTCAACTTATACCAGTATATCTAAAAATGACACAATTAGGAGAACATCTGATAAAATCAAATATGTGAGCTGAGTTTGAAGAAGCAAAAATTGGGTGCTGCTACAAATGAGAAAGACACGGGGCTTGGGGAGGGTGAATTCTGCCAGAGTTGTGTGAACAAGAGCTGCAGCTTTTATTTCCCACTACATGCTTCTTGGGCACAAAGGAAAACTCCCTCTGATGGGAAAAGATGATGATTTTGGTGACCATGCATGAGAGAAGTCTCAGGAGAAACATTCAGTTCTTGTGCTTGTTCAGAAAAGAAACCTTGGAAACTTGAAATAAATTTACAGGAATGCTGTTTTCTCTTGTGCTCAGGCTGCCTCCAAGTACACAAGTCTTCCTGGGAAAGAGGTTGCTGCCATGGAAGACTCCTTCCAGGTGAAAAAAGCTGTGATGTTCTGCAAGAATTGTCACCAACACAGAATTGCAGAAACTCAAAAGACAAGACAAAGAGATAATAGACCATTTCTCAGGACTCTATCTGTAATAATAGACAACACAATCTGAGCAGGATACTGAGCCCATCCTGACAGATGGTGGTCCAGCCTCTAGCCAGGACAGGGAGATTAGGTTAACCCAAACAAGCCTGGCCTTAATAAGTTGGTAAATCAGGAGGGCACATGAACCAATGCATGAGATCTGATTCAAATACTATTGTGGTGGAAAAATCTTTTACTGACTATCATCAAAGCCAACTGAACTCTTACTAATAATATAAATACACACAGACAAAACAAAAAATTACATGGGACTTGTGGCCAGACAAGATCCTTGTCAAGCTATTCTGAAGTATAGTGTGAGTTGCAGTGAGGTGAAAGAGCTCAGTGCAATGGAACAAAGGGGCTGTCTTGGGTACATGACTAAGTAAAATCTTAATGGCTGGGTATCTGCATCTAGCTAGAAACGTTGACTCCTTAAAAATTAGTCCTCAAGGGTTTTTTTGTGAGTCTGGCCAGTGTACAAATTTTCATTTTCAACACTGACTGGAAAATCCTGTCACTAAGGAACTATTCTCAGAAAAAAAAAAAAAACAACTTGTACTGTTACGTCAAAATACACCAACCAACCAAAACAGCTTTTAGGTAACAATAAAATGGAAACATTTTTTTCTGTATTTTATTTATACTCCAGTGTCTATGTCAGTATGGTGGTCCAGAGCAGCAAATGCAAATCCCCTGTGCATCCCAAATTAGTAGGAACTGTTTTACTTTGCAGAGTAGTTTTGGTGTGCACCAGCCCAATTGCTCATGGAGAATGCTAAGCCAGAGCTGGTTTGGATGCACAACTAGTTAAGCTCCAGTCCATAATGGGAAAGCTGGGAGTCTGAATCAATGCATGGTACTTTGGAGAGCTTCAAAACACATCCTTGGTGGGAACATTTAGTTCAAGCAACCAGACCACCTCATCCAAAGAAAAGCTCCCAAACTGCCAACAGCTCAGATGTAGGGCTTTTGGGACCGAGTATCTTCAGTGTACTGATCCACCCATGTTGCAGTAAATAACTTTAGACACAGCCTGACTGACTCAAAAGATGCCAAGTGTTTACTATTCCCTAATGAACAGTTCTACAGCTGTGATTCCAGCTCACAGCACATGACTATAGCCAAAGTATAATAAATAAATCAGTGTTTATACGAAATCATAAGGAAAAATGCAGCAGATTAGACATTCATTAGAGATTAATTTCCAAACTATAGACTGAACAAAGAACTGATGTGATACAAAAGTTTTCACTTAAACCCACAAGGTTCTGGTCATATGAAAACAGATAATGCATTCTTATTGGCTTTTCATGTTTAGCCAATCCTGAATAAACGTATTAAAATTAGAGTTTTGCGGTGTATTTTGTGTTTGATTGATAGTGGAACACTATCATTTTGCCATGAAATAAGAAGGATAAGATGAAATTCCAAGTGATTTTAAAAGCTGATTTCAAAATCAGCTTGGAGAGGTCTTTGATGGGTTCTGGTGCTGTGGCACCTGTGGTAATTCAGAGAGCTGATCAGTTCATTCAAAATGGTTGGTTTTCCTCCCTCTCATAACTTAGAAAAAAGTCACTTGTCAATGTCAGGCTTTACATGTAAAAAGTAAAACACTGCACCAGAGACAGAACTGTTCTTCTAGAAGGCAGAGTATTTTCTTCCAGCTATTATTATATAAATGGGATAATAAAGACATCCCAGAAAATTCAGTTAGCTTCAGTTATTATTTAATACAAAATACTGCAAATATTTCTTCAGCTCTTATGTAGCTCTTCATCACACCCCCTCTATTTTGTGTGTTAACACAGTTCAAGCATGTGTGTTCACACCACGTGAACAGATCTGATGCCCACACTGGGAATTTTCTTTCCTTTTTTGCATATTGGATTGTTCCAGTTGCTAAAAGCTACAATCTGCTGAAGATGACCTATATTTACTGCATTATTATACTGTACATTGTTCTTAGAAGCCTGGGACATTGCATACAACAGCAAAGGTATGTACATGTTTATATTTCAGATTTCAGCAGCTTAATTTCAGTAACAGAAGGCAATAGAATGGCAGCCAGGTAAGAGACCTGTTATAAACATGTTACCTGAAGAATAAAAAAATAATACTCCTTATTCTTTCAGTCCCAGGGAGCTAGGGACATGATCCTATTAAGCTACATACAGTTACTTCATTTACATGAGACTATGTCTTGATACTCAAGAGCCTCCCTCTCTTTGGTGCAGAAAAGCTGTATGTCCAGATGATTTCCACAAGCACAACAAGGGCTTTGCATGTCATAGACTCAGCCAGTGACCAGCAGTGTGAAAACGTAAAAATGGACTCTGGAGAACATAATGCAATTTTTACATAGCTGTCCCTACAAAATGTTGTTAAGGCAGGTGAATTCTTTACACCAATTTTACACAAAGGTGAGAGAGGAATTCAGATTTTGCTTTGTTCCAATTCCACATCCTTCTGTAAGAAGATGGGCTCTAGCTAGGCACTTTGTTTTTCTGACTGGAAGGTGATCTGTAGTGAACGGATGGTCCTCCATCTTTTCCTGCCCACAGATACCTCTGCCCTTCTTACAAAGAGGAAAAGCTGAGAAACAAAAAGTCCTATTTCCATTGTCTTAAAGCAGCACGTTCATGATCTGAGAGTAGCCATCTGCAGGGATGAAAGGGAGGTTGAGTGAATGAATCACGTACAGAACAAAGCCAGACAAAACTCCACCAGAAAGTAATGTTTACACCTGAACAGAGCTGCACAGAGAGAGGAAGGAGCACACTAAAGGCAGAATCCCTTTCCAGTCTGATCACTAATTAATCTAATACTTGGAATATGATTTTTCTCTGTCTCAGAGGGACCTAAGGTGGTATATTCCTCAGAGCCATTGCAGGGCTCTGGGTCAGGGATCTCTATGGCAGCACTCTGGCAAGAAGGACAAGCTCCCCACCCCAGCTCCAGGCAGCAGCCACAAAGCCAGTCTCTCCCCTTCTGAATGACCCACAGCTGTTCATTCAAGTTGTGTTTTTTGAAAGTCCCAGCTGTGATCTGAATGTAAAATGTAGAAGAGTAGTGACTTCCAGAGGCATTTAAACCAGGAAATTCTTCTTTGACATATTTCTGGGCAGGTTTTTTAATTTGAGTGGATGATATGTCACCACTTATCTGAGAGGACACGAACTAAGATCAGGGCATTCCAGCCGTGGGAAGGTACTCACCCTTCCTAGTTAGCAGCTAGGACTTCGGGGAGCCTGTAGGAATGCCCTGTCTCAGGCAGCCGAGTCACTGTGCAGAGCTGCAGGCTGACTGCAGAACAACAATGGGCAGGAAATGTTGATTTTTGGGTGATTTTTTTGTCATTGTTGTTTGATTTGTAATTCCAGCAAGCAGCCACACCATAACCCAATGAGATTCCTTTAGTGCCTTATGACTGAGTAGCCAAAAGACCTACCCTGAAACCCAGGACAGGTGACAGTGCTTTAAATTCGATGCTAGGATGTGCTGGGTGGTTGGCCTGATCCAATCTCCTGGCTACTTGGAACTGATCTGATTCAGTAAGAGAATTCAGAGTCCCAGATACTGTGAATGCAAAGAAATGAAACTGTCACATACAAATTTGCCACTAAGCAAACACCGTGACTTAGGAGGAGACTATAAAGTGGATAAAAAGAGAATACAGAGTGGGAAAAGTATTTCAGATGTTGATCCTGTGAAGACCTTTACACTAATTACTTTTGACAAACACTGAGAATGAAAGGCTGCATCAATATGCTAACATTACTCACAGCAAAGTGTGGTTTTAAACTGCCACACCATTCATTTTCTGCCTGATCTCTCTGCATCTTGCAGACATCCAGCAAACAGATTAGAGCAAGGCTAACATGTCTGGGTTTAATTGGACATGCCCTCTTCTGCCCACAGATTTTGTCTGGAAGGAAGGGAGACTCTAAGGACCTTCTTTACATTTATGTGGGATTTCTGTAGGTCCAGTACCCAGTTGGAACAGCTACATGGTAGCAACCCCAGGTTATGCAGTGTCCAAAAACCGCAGACATTTCCACAGCATCTGCACAGATCAGCTGTGGAGACCCTGCAAGCCAGTCCAACACTTCCTGGAAGTGTCAGAGGGGCTTGTGGTGCAAGTTGGAATCAGCTGTGAAGCCAGGACAGAGTAAATTCAATGTTTCCCAAACCAGTGGGTTTGTGGTGCACATGCAGACCACCTGTGCAATGCACAGATGATCTTCTGCCACTGTCTTGTTATGTTTTTTCTTGACAATATCTTTGCCAGCATTCTGCAGAAAGACATACAGCAGTTCTGGACTAGAGAAAGAGCCCAAGTAAAAAGATTTGATATGAACCTTGGCCACCATTTCTGCTATAATTAATATATTTCTAAGCTTGGGTCCTAACAGCTACAATGCTAATACATATGGACCCAGAAGTGCTGGAAGCTTCAGGCTAGAAATCCCATGCTGGTACCATGAAAGCTAGCTTGGTATGAAGGCTGCAAAAAATATCCTTCTGGGAATCTCTTTGGGAGGGGTGGGGGATGTTCAGCTGCTGGATATGAACAGAAAGAAAAGGTTACCAAGTTTTACTTTTGTTAGAAAGTAAAATGCAACAGAATCTGATTTTTGGTGGACATCAAGGTGAAAAGGAAGATGCAACTAAACCTTTCTAGCCTCTTTCTTGCTTCTGAAATAACTCAAAAAGCTACTTAGAGAGAGAAGAAACTGCAGGACTTTTAATCATCACCAGCAGGTCTTTAACCTCACAGGAAACAGAAAAGGAAGGACACGTTGTAAAATATCCAGACAGACTAAAGGTCATTTCTTCTTTCCCTCGGGATGAAACATTGCATCTCGCCTTAAGGACAAATATGCATCTGCTATATACACAGTGTCACACAGAACATCCACATCTCTTCACTGGCACTCGATAGTGGCACAGCAAGTTTACATTTGAAAATAGAGATAGGCACAGCAGCAGTGAGCAAGCAAGCAAGCAACAAAATGTGAAAGAAAACAAGACACTTCTTCACAATGACAGAAAGATTGACCCAAGCCAGAAATATTTAGTGGCTGTGTAGTTAAAATCATGTATATTACATAAAAATATTATTCTTGTGGAGTCTAAGTTGAGAGGTAGAAAATTAGTCTAATGAAACAGCCTAGATCAGAATACCTTTTCTAGAGCTCACCAACATTTTCACAGATTTTGGGCAGTTCATAAAACCTGCAGGACACACAACAGCAGCACAGAGTAACCAGGCTGGCTGGGATGGTTACAGGAGGGTGAGGGGCAACCAAGCATGCTGCCCTTGCCACACCTTTCACTGAGGGAAAACATCTTGGCTGAAGGACAGCTGGACACTTTCCTGTCTGAACACATTCCTTCACCCACAGAAAATTTCGTTAGGTTCTTGCAGTCAGTTGCTTCATTTTTCAGCATCTAGTCTAAGACCTACAAGGGACCGGCAGCTGACAGTTTGGCTGCAGACAATTCACACATTTTCCTCTTTTTCTCTCCAAAGCCTGAGGGCCAGCAAGGGGTGCTGGTGCTCAGAGCCAAGTGCTGGTTACCTCAGGCCTCTGGTGCAGGAAGGACCTCTTCACTGACCACTATACACAGGGCTGCTGGGATCTACTTGCTTTTCTGAGGCCACCATGTCTTTCAGGGAATCAAAAAGGCTTCCACTTTCCATAGCTAGGAGCACAGAAGAGAGAGATTTTAATCTCCAGCACTTTGTGCCTGCAGAAGGAGGGTGGAGATGGGCCTTCCAGCAACACACCACAGCTGCTAATGAGAAGGCAGAGGGGGAATTGTAGGCAGGAAGGAGGAGGTTGAACATGAGGATGGGTCTTGCTGCAGCACTTCAGGACTTGCTGCTTATTCTTACGTGCTGGTAATATCCTTAAGTAGCAGGAAAAAATAATACCCTGTAAAGCTTCTTTTAAATGAGATATTATCAGCAAACTTACTCTTTGACTAATTACATCAGTTGCACCAGAGGGTTTAGGTTGGATATCAGCAAAAATTTCTTTGCTGATAGGGTTATCAAGCATTGGAACAGGCTGCCCAGGGAAGTGGTGGAGTCACTATTCCTGGAGGTATTTAAGAGACATGTAGATGTAGCACTTCAAGACATGGTTTAGCAGTGGACTTGGTAGTGCTAAGGTAATGGTTGAACTCTAGGAACTTAAAAGTCTTTTCCAACCTAAAGTATTCTATGATTCTATGTATAGACAGATAATAAGAAATGATGATTCAGAACCACTAAATTAAATTATCAAAACCAGTAAAGAGTGTTGTCCTACCAGTTGTGGGGCCAACTCTCACACCCTCCATGCCAAGTCCTGCATAGGGGTGTGAGGATAAGTGGGCAGAAGCAGGTCACAATACGCTTAATACACAGAGAAATTACAAAACACCAGGTTCCCAATCATGCCTAAAAAGTACTTGAAATCCTGGAGCTTTTCCTTAGCTCTCAACCACCCAATACATGAACATTTCAAAATATAAATTGTCAGCGATGCCCTTATTCTGCTCTGAGGCTGGAATCTGTATGGTCTTCGTTGCTGCCTTGGACAAAGGTGACCAGGACTGAGCTGCACACTCCAAGGGAAGGAAACAACCTAGGAGAGTTGCTGACAAAGGCTATCTTGAGCAAATGAGCTCAGGGACAGATGCCTTGTCAGGCTGTGAATAGCCCATAGGGAGATGCTGCTCTCTCCACCAGCGCAACCCCACTGTGCAGCTGCTGTCCTTCCCCAAAAGGCATGCACCATCCAGGCAGCTGTGCCAGGGAGCTTGGAGGCAGCTGTTCAGGTGAGCCCTAACATCTGGGGAGAATGGCAAAACTCATTCAACACCTTCCTGTCACAGAGAGGAGAGGCAGCTCCCTCCTCCTGTACGCTCCTCTCCTGCAGGGTTTACAGCTTCGGTATGTTCCTCTGCTCTTGGCTGGGAGAACTGAACCACTCACTGAGGGCTTTCAGGGAGCCAGGGCCATGGCCTGGAGTGGTGGGACAAGGCCAGGACAGCGGGGGGACAGCGTGGGGCCTGCTATTCTAGCAGGATTGAGGGGATGAGGCTGCTCAGCACTCCCTGCCCCGTTGCACCTTCTCTGGGAGCCACAGGCTAAGGGGCTATGGAGACAGTAGTGCCACCAGCAGCCGGTGCCTGCCGCCTTTGAGGCCTGGTGCCATTGTCCCAGTGACTGGCACCGAAGCTGTTAACTCTCCCTGAGGGGATGGCGAGCTGGGGATTTCACATCTTGAGGAGGTTGGGCTTTCAGCAGCCGCACCGCAGAGGGTGGGGGACACAAATCCCTTTAGAGAGAGCCTGAATTGCGGCACTGCTGAACAGCTTGAGCTGCAGAGGGGCCAGAGGAATCTCTCACTACTCCACACCCTGTAAATCCTTTGCTAATTGCTTTATTGCCATTATTTGTGAAGATAAAGGAAAAGGATTAATTAACTAAGAAAGAAGAGCACACATCTCACTAGATTGGCTCCATTAATTCATACGGGAGGGAGAAAAATCAATTAACAAATTCTTTTACCTTCCTGATCAGTCTGGAAACAGAGCTTTTTGGGAGGGCAGCATTGAGAACGGTAAAAAACCGGTTCGGTCCCCCAGTCAGCTACAGTTGATTCATCCGGCACTTTGCAGTTTACACGACTTAATCTGGTGGTGTAAAGGCTATGTTTTGCAGATATTTTGCAGTTCTATGACAAGAGGCAGAAAGTAACAATGTCAGCGACATGAAGCTTATGGGCACCAAGTCTCTAATTTTGCCGCCTCACTCTTAGCAGAGGGTTACTTTGTATCACAAAAAAAAAAAAAATAGAAAAGGCTGTAAAAACAATTATAACGTGGACTTTGGTGTCCCTGGCATAGTAAGTTAGATGATGATTTTCTGTAATGTGTGAGAAGGGACAAAAGAAGACAAGAATACCACATTTTGCTTTTTGCACAAATTCAGAGCTAGACTAAGATGCAGGAATCTACCCAAGATTCCTTTTGTATGGCATATGAGTTGAAGGAAATGAATGGTCCCCCAGGATAAGGCCTCAGAGGAAAGGAAGCATTTGATGAATGAGGTTAAAAAGGTCTCCGTGTAGCTGTGTCATGCCTCAGTAAGGGCTTCTCCAGACAAGAATGATAGTGGTTTCCACTGCCTACACAAACAAGGGAGGCTATTCAGCATCTGTGTTGCAATATATAAAAAACAAACAAGTAACAACAACCATCAGAAACCCAACTCACCCTATTTTTACAGTTTCATCTAAAGCAATTGGAGTAAACTAGATGTAATGTATTCAATTGTTTAAGCATCATAAATCATACTTTGTGTTAAAAAAAAAAAGATGGGGGAGAGTTGTAGTTATGAACGGGGAATTACACAATTTGATTCTGGTGTCTTGGGCAGCAATTCTTAAGTTTCTTTGTCACTGTCTCCCAGGGACGAAATTATTGAATAAAGGAGAAAAAGACAGCACAGGCAATGAAACAGAGAGAAAAAACTGCAAGAGAGGGACAGAGCAAGCTAATAAATAAAACAAGAGCCTGAAGGGAAGAGCTGCTTTGTCAGAATATAAATATTTCCCTTCCCCTTTTATCTTTAATGTGGTGCGAGAAGCTTATTAAGGGGAAGTGCAGCTCCGTCCCTGGAGTCCATCCACATAACCATGTAGGGAGCTCAGTCCAACACAACCAATGCAGCCACACACACATAAACTCTTCTCTGCTGGAAACAAATGTAATGTACCAAGTAATAAAAGGGAAAGCAGGAACCCACGGTGGTCATTACAACTCTTATCGTGCTGGCCCTGGTGCTGCTTTACATTAATGGGCACCAGTGCTGCCAGGGGCCCTGGTCAGGGAGCTCTGCTCTCCTTGGGTCTCTCTTGCAGCCTGGGAAGAGCAAATCTTATCCTCCTGGTACTGCAACATAGGGAGAACCAATGTGGCAGCTTATAACAAAGCCAAATTTGGGTAAATAAAAAGAGGGAGGGTGAGAATGAGTGTGCAAAGAGGGAAATGCTGCAATGTGAAGAGCCCACACTGTACACTAAGCACAGAGCAAGAAGCTTTTCCTTCTAACCATGGCTCAGCACAGCTGTGCCTGACAGCCAGGCAAGGCCTTGCCCTCCTGCAGTACCACCATGGCTCCCATGCACAGAGAGAACAGTAAAGCACGAAGCAAAATTTTATATTAATGACTCCTCCGTCTGAGATCTGCTTTCCAGTAATGACTTGGTTCCCCTTCCCAGTGCTGGCACCAGCATCTCTTTGCCAGCCCTTCAAGATGTTCGACCATATGGCTGCACAAAGCTGCACCATCAGTCAAAGCCTCCCAGTCAGGAAGGGGACAGTTTCAAATTGCTGGCAGCAGATCCTTTCCCACTATTTTCCTTGCCTGAGCTGTCATAGATACAGGTGTCAACCTGGCTTCTTTACTGCTTCATTCTTTTCATCTACCCTTAATAAGAAGGTGGGGGGAAAGAGAGGAAAAAAAAAAAAAAAAGAAAAAAAAAAGAAAAGAAGAGCTTTGCATTTCCTCTACTCAGGCCTTAAAATGGAAAAATGAAGGGAATTCATTATTGGTGCTTGCTGATCCCTCCACCCCTACTGTTGCACCATTGCTGCGCTTTGAGCATGACAAAATGAGCTCCCCAGGCTTGATTATGCAAGCCACTAATTCCTCCTCTAGGCAAGGGGTGCTTGAGTTCCTTGGCTATACAATTTGGGTTTACCCAGCTTTTGGTTTTGTTTGTTTATAGAGGCAAACACTTGGGCATTTTTACATTAAAAGTGGACCTGATTTTTCTTTTAGCTGTATGCTAGTGAGCAGGAAGAGACTGTCACATACAGACTGTTTTAAACTATTTTTCAGAAGCATTTTGGGGTTTCTCCCCTGATGTTTCCACATGAACTCCTATCCCAACTGTAATTTTTTCATCATGTTTGAAAAACAGATGACTTCAAATATCACCAGTAAACTGAATTTTCTTGAAAAGGCTTTCAACAAGCAATTCTTTTCAGAAGTCATTTTGATAGAAATGTAGTGAAAAGCATGTATTTTTAAAATCAATACTTGCAAAGATGGACAAAAGCAATAATGATTTTCTATACAACCCCCATGGCAGCTCTTGGATTTTTTTAGCTGGTCTTGTTAGGAAACAAGCACTCAAACACTAGGGAATTATTTAGAAAAATACCATTTGTGCTGGCTCTCAGCTTCCTGGCTTCAGCTCCAACTTCCCTGGAGCTGGAAAGCACCTCTGAAAAACCATGGCAGTGACCTGGGTTTCCTTGCCACCCACAGCCCTGGTGGTGAGCACCCAGAATCTGAGAGCATCTTAAAGGGAGAGTTGGTCTAGCTAAAAAAAACCAAACAACAAAAACGGACCAGTTTTAAGACAAGCTTTAGAAGAAAAATCTAATTTTTAGATCTTTGCTGTCTTAAGCACAACTACCCTAAATATTACTGGTAAACAGAATGCTTCTCTGGAATACTGTTGAGCAAATTTGGGGTCTGGTGAGTAGCTATTATTCAGCTACTCAGGTTGCTTCGAGACAGCCCAAACTCACCATATCTGCGTAATATCTGGGGACCGACGCCTATAGACTTTACTCACAAAGAGCTGACCCTTGTGGTCAGGGAGAGTATTGAGTCACAGAAACAGAGGAAAATCAGATGGCTGCTGCTGCAGCTCCCACTGCCTTGCCCTGCCCTTCTGCCCTTCTGCAAGTGGCTGTCCCTCTTGCAGGGATCTTTGGGCCAAAAATAATGTTGTTCCAGGAATCACCTCAGTTTGCAGCTCAAAGAAAGAGACTTAACTGGTGCCAAATCTGAACTGCTCCAATACAGTGAGGCACAAAACAACAGTCCTATAATGACTCTGAGTTGAGCATAGATGTCCTCGCGCTGGAGGAAGGGATCTCTGGCACAGGGCAGGGGATGTCTGGGGACAGTCACCATTTCATCTTTCCACAGGCTGTTTCATGAGTCATCGTCCTTCTCTACTATAACTTGCATGAATAAATCTCACTGGGCAGAAAATGCCTTTACACTCGTGCCTAGGAAAGTGCCAAGGATTACACTGCACTTGGATAATAACAATGATAACAATGGTGCATTTTAAAAGTCTACTGTCTCCCGAACCAGGAGCCACTGGTGTGATGCTACCTCATTCAAATTCAGGTAAAAACAGTTGATCGCACCTCACAAATTCCCACAGATCAGCAACCTTAAAAAATATTGTCAATGTCCATGCAGAGTTTCCAGGATTAGCACTCCTTCACCATCACCCAACACACCATGTCGGGGGAGCTTCTAGGATGCTACAGGAGGACTTGTTTGCTCTGCCCAGAAAGTAATAATTTTAATATTAGACCTCATTTCCCTATATTATCCCCTTCCCCCCACCCCCCCAGCAACAGCCTTTATGAAAATAAACCAGTAGGAGTTTGGCAAAGATGCCAGCATTAACATTTCTACTTCAGCAGTTGCACTTTAATAGCTATCAGCAGCTGGAATTTCAGTTTTCGCACCCCAGGCAAAATCCTGCACCTACAGCAGCAGGGAGCTGGGAGGCAGGGTCAAACAGAGGGATGCCACCTATTGCTGTTCCAGCACCACGTCCTGCAGCACAGCTCTGGCCGCGATGTTCTCTCCTCACCCCACGGGTGGGACCAGCCCCTGCCCGACGTGCCCAACACCCCCGAGTGCGGCCCTGGGAGCGGCATTGGGGGACAGGAACGCGGGAGCAGCACTGCGGGACAGGAACGCGGGAGCAGCACTGCAGGACTGGAATGCAGGAGCAGCACTGCAGGACTGGAATGCAGGAGCAGCACTGCAGGACTGGAATGCAGGAGCAGCACTGCGGGACTGGAATGCAGGAGCAGCACTGCAGGACAGGCTCTCCTCCCGGCCTCGCCGTGACGAGCACACGTCTGCTTACTCACATCAGAAAGGAAACAGCAACCTGTCAACCTTTGTAATTTCCTTCAAAATCCTTTTTAATTTTTTTTCTAGGAGTAACTTCTGCTCCAGGTGAAACCCTCAAGCCTGTTTGTAAACACTCTCAAGTAGCACAAGCTTAGAACAGTTTGGAGTGCTACAATATTAATGTTTTCAGAGATAGTGAGTGCGTATCTTTGCAATTTTAAAACTGTTGCTATCTACAATGGCTCATGAAGATTCCCTTACCTTGTAGTATGGATCCCTGCCTATTGAAAATTTCAACGTAATTATGAACAAGTCCATCATTAAAATCACAGCTTTACTGGACATGTGTAGCAGCTGACCAAAAT
This sequence comes from Onychostruthus taczanowskii, assembly GCF_017590055.1. NCBI lineage: Eukaryota > Metazoa > Chordata > Aves > Passeriformes > Passeridae > Onychostruthus > Onychostruthus taczanowskii. The sequence goes on along the minus strand of NW_024499240.1, from coordinate 10,846,874 downwards.
ATGGCTTTATGACTTCCTATCAGGTCAATAAGCTATAATAATTGAAAGAAAATCAGCTCACTCCAACAACATGGTTCAACAAAAGCCCCTCAGCAAACCACATCCAGCTGCACTCATGTAAGGAAGGCAAACGAGAAACAGAGTTAAAAATTGAGCTTGAGAGCTGTACAGCTGTCTTTGAGATGCTGTGAGTTTTCAGTTTTCTCTAAACTTAAGGGCATGATCTGTGAGAGCAATGAGAGCAGGATGTGTTATTTTTAGAAGTCAGGAGTGAAACAATCCACTACATCGAGCACATAAGAATTTGGCAGCAAATTAGGATTTGAAAGCTTTGAGTACCTTCCCCAGACTGAGTCTGTGGGTTACTAAATACTGTAATGTGTTTTAAGTCACAAACATTCTCGTAGAATTTTATCTCATTTGAAAACAAACAAACAAAACAAAACAAAAAACCCCAAACAACAAAACAACCACCAAAATCCACCAAAGATTGAGAAAAAAACCTAATACAAATATACACACATTCACAAAAAGTAACTGAATGCCCATTGTTCGAAGCAAAGAAAAGAAATTGTAACTGTGGTACAAGCAAATGTAGGGGCTGCAAACGGCATGCAGAATGAGACTGAATTCAGAGCAGAGTTGCAGATGTTATTTTGAATTTCCCAGCTTTGGTAGGTGCAAACCAGACATATGATGTTATTTCTTTTTAGCCCATATGAGAAAATGTTACATGCAGCGGAAATCTATTTCAGACAGCAGTGTTTCTTTAGCAGAATGGGATTTCTGTGATGCTTTGCTTTGCTCCATCTGCTTCTAATTATTGCTCAATTCAAACAGCTATTTCTGCATTGACTTGCAGGAATCTCAGAAGGCACCTTCTACGTAGGCAAGAAGCATAGCCCATAAATAATTTCAAAAAGTATTAAAGAGGGGAAGCTTCATAGCTTTTCATTCCAATCTGACTATGTGGTATTTAAATAAACCTCTGTGGCTTTCCAGTAACATAGTAGGAACTCCCAGGTGGCAGGGCTGGGGGAAGAGAGGGAGGAGAGCACTAAACATACTAATGAACATGTAATTAAGAAAATGGGCCCTCATTCCCTGCAGAGACTCCATGAGGAGGGAACTTATTTAAAATGCTGCTTTCTGGTTCCCCTTCCTCCATGGAAGGAAATCAGCTGAATATCTCCAGCACCAGTCACAGTACCAGTGATCCCAGCTCCAAGAGACTGCAGTCAATGTAGGCTGATACCAAAGCAGAAACCATCGTTTGAAAGGAAGTGATGAAAAAAAGGCAAAGGAGAGCATTTGATGCTGGACCATAAACCCCAGGATCCTAGTTTCTCAGGAGAGCTGTCTGTAAACATTGGTGTTAGCCCTCTGCCCCTTGCCCTTAAACAGCATCGCTACACTGAAATGCAGTTCGGTCACTGCAGCCTGGGGGCCCCTGTGGAAAGGGAAATTCTCCACATGGCAGCATCATCCATCTTCAGGCTGTGCAGGGATGCAACAGGCAGGAGCCCTACACAGCAAACCTTCAAGTACCCTGGAAGCAGAGAATCACCACAGCAAGTGGGTCTTAAGCATGACTGGGACCAAAGGAAAAAATAATTCTTTATAACAGTTTCAATGTAATTGTGGAGAACAGGGGTTCATTTGTGCAAGCCCATTAAGAAGAGGGAAAAGTAATTAAAATGTTTGTTTCTCTTCCCAATTAAATTTTGAAAGTGGAGTCGTTAAGGAAATTTCACAATTTCCTAAACAGAGGATGGTAGCAGTGATTGGTAATTTAAGCATTCATGGGAGGAGACAGGATTTTGTAAACAGAGGCTTAGGAATTCCTTAGCCGCTTTACACATCTGGCAGATTCTGTACTGAATAACAGCTCTTCTTCCCTTTTTTCTAAGCTTTGGAAACAACATGTTTCTGAAGGCTGCACTCATCTTTAGTGAGTCTTAACCAAGCAAAGATAAACCATTTGTTTGAACACCAGGCGTCCTGCCTGCATGATTGTTAGATGGTAGAACCACATCCCAAGAGAGATGACAAAGAGTCCCATTTTTCCAAGCATTTAAAATGAGACTAATTATACCACTATCATATGTAATAGCAGGACCTAAAAGATATAATGGGTCTTTCCCATCTCTTATTTTGGGCTAAATCCCGGTCTTCTTCCTATATAAACAGAGACTGGGGCTTTGATGAGTATCCTGCTGTTTCCATTGAAACAAGTGAAAACTCAAAAGGACACGTGCAAACCTTCAGTCTGTGCATTAAAGAAGATTCAAAATATGACCTCAAATAGATGAATCTATAGAAAGACAAAATTAAACCCAGGTTGGGCATGAATGACAAAAGACACATCACAATGCATCTAACCATTTCAGCAGCCCTCACAACCACAGGGTATCAACAGTACAGTGATCAGAGCAACCAGTCACTATGTCCACACCAGCCATGGGGCTAGAAGCAAGACACAAATCAGTGTTCAAAAATATTGTGGCACCATCTGCAGTAAGCTGGGAAAATTTATGCACAAACTTGAGAAACTTGGCTGTTTTGCATTAAAGTTTTACGTATCTCAGTTGTAACAGCCTTACATTGCTAGAGCTGCATGCAGAAATGCTCCCTGGTAAGAGACTGGCTGCCTTAATGGCAGCTGACAAATGAGACAGCTCTGTGGAACTGGCTCACCCAGGGAAGGAGAACCAGTCTTTTTTAGCTTTTCTGCAGGGTTTTGTAAAGGTGCAGCTCCTTCAGGAAGGACACAGAGATCAGGTGTTAGCATTTGTCTTTGGCCTCAGAAACTAATGGGGGGGGGGTGGTTTATAGGCGGAGGAATCACACAGAAGGAACAAAATCACTGGGTTTTGGAGGAAAAATGGATGTTTGATAGATAGTCCAGACTAGGTCAAGGATCCATGGTATGGACAAGAGGTCTGAGGGAATATAGTTCTGGGAAGGGGAGCTTCAACCACAAAGACATTAGTTAGCTTCCTAAAACACACTGCATAATTATGAGAGCAGGTAGGTAAGGCTATATTTATTTTTACTTGGAGCTCTAATAGTTTTAGAAATATAAAGCAAGGAGTGACTCTGCTAGAGACTTTTGCATATCTGTGAGTCATTTTCACAGACACTGGGAGAAGCTCAGGATAAGCTGGAGCATCCATGAGACTGGGACTCCTGCAGAAACCAAGAGAAGGTGACCAGGCTAGGGAGCCTGGGGCAGGTCCATCCCAAGCAGTTTTTCTCCTGGTGCTGGCCAGGCTGATGTATACATCCCAGTGTATACAGAATTGGCCAAAATCAGCCACAGCAGTCTAGAAAGTATCTAGCCAACATACATTCTGACATACATACTGTCAGAAACACCTTTTAAGATTTAAAGGATCGGCAAGTAAGTTTGCATGTGCCTATGCTACATACAGATTTTGTAAAGCAGGATCTTCCTCACTGATGGAAAGAGGACAGCAGACACAAATGTCATCTTTTCCAATGGAAAAGTTGGAAATGTTGGAAAAGTTGGAAAAAATGTTTCTGGAACCTTCCTTTCTTCACACTGCAGTATACTGCACCCAGACATAATGGTGACAGGGCCTGGCTGGTAATACTGCTGCCAGCAGAGAATTTGTCTCGATAAAAAGGCACCTAGCCTAAGAAACTGACATAGGGAGGGATTTCCTGGGTTCTACACCAAAGGCCTTCTGCTGCCCTAAAACTCTGAGAAAGCAGATTAAATTCAGTTTAAAGAAACAAGGGATTTCAAATTATCATGAAAGGGTTAAAATGTAACTGATGTCCTCAATGAACTGCTGAGTGGGGGATGAGCAGATCAGGTTTTGTTTTCTTATTCAGGGATCTTAGAGATAAAGGCAATCATCAGCCTGATAGCTCATCCTTGTGAATGCTTTCTAAAGTTCCCCCCCCACCCCCGTGTGACCATAAATGTGGAAGACTGTGCTACCTCCCTGTATCCTTTGGGATACTACTCCATAAACTAATAATTATTTTATAAATCCGTGATGCAAAGGGCTTTTACCTTTCTCGCTGTGGGAAGCCACATCCCCTCCAGCAGCATCCCCTTCCTTTTGTCACCTGTGCCCTCCCCATATGCTCTTTTCAATCAGTTTCTTACGTCTTCAACCTAATTCCAAATTAAGGGTTCTGTGGTGGGGGGCAGGGTTTTGCTTTTCCCACTCCCTGCCCATGAAATACGAGGCTCTCCCGTTTCACCACAGAAAGACTGGATTTCTTTGATGAGTTCCGACAAGATGTAATTTAGACTAATCTATCAGACTGATAGAAATGCAAGCAAATATAATACTGCGAACTTATTTTATTTCTAATTATGCAAATAATTATGTAAAATAGGCAAATGCATAATTTTCCCCCAGGCTCCAGGCATTTCTCCACTAAGCTTTAGGGAGTGCAAATTTTGATGTTCTTAGCTCAATAGCCTGTCTGATCATGTAAGACTGTATGTAAGCATGCTTCAAAATGTCGAAGTTAAAAGTGTCATAAAAGTTATTTACTAAAAGTAAGTGGACAAATGTCACAGCTGAGGCGGTGGCACCGGGACTTTGGCAGTGTTGGTTAGCAGGAGGTCAGGTGAGGTGCTGTCCAGCAAGTTTCTGTGGGTGGAAAGGACAAGGGGGAAGCAGTGGCCTTTGTTCTTCTGAGGGCAAGGAGGACTGAAAGCCTTGCAACAGGTAGTCTGAAAATGTTCTCCCTCAGGCACACAAAATAAGTGGTGGGCCAGGGAGGGGGTGTTTTGTTTTGATTTCCCTCCCCCCATGGGAAGAGTTTTCTATCAGATGGGATAGGAAACAAGGAAAATTATATTGGCACCATCTAAGGAGGCTTTAAAAGAGCAGGAAAAGACATCATGTAGGGATGCCACTCCTCACTTTGACTTAGCTTGGAAATTGAACTGGATTTATTTTTAAATGAGTAAAAGACAGACAATTGTTTGTTCCTCCCCATGCACAGTAGTCTAGTCAGACAGCTCCAGAGCTGGTATCAACAGCAGAGACTGTAAATTTATTCTGGAATCTAGGATGTGCCAGGATTTTGCTTGTGAAGGTTTACTGCTGGCAGACCATGCAGTGTACTTAGACCATTAGTAGTTAGTTTTTTTAGACAGAACTTTTTGAACTGCTCTGTGGTTGCAATAGGCTACTTGTCAGATGCTGCAAAGTCTTGTGCAGTGTGTTTGTTCTGGGTGACTGATAACCTGGCTGCTGTGCTTACTGTGCTGATGAGGATCCCTCCTGTTGTGAGGAAATTTAAGTAATTTTGCAGGCTGCCGTTTGAACTGTAGCTGATAGTACTCAGAGAGGTTCTGGATTCTTTGGACTAACCTATGTTCCAGAATAATGAACTCTTTTCTCCTTTTCTTTTTTCTCCTCTTCTCTTCTCGTCCCCTGAAAGCTGTCAGGATGTCTTAGACCAATATAGGAGTCTGGGATTTTCTTATACCACAGTGTGCCATTTTGAGGCAACTGCCATTGCCTCTCTCTGGGAGTGTTTCCCATCTCCCAGTGGGTCTAAACAGAAAAAAGATCTTGGAATTTGGTAACATACCCAAGAGACCCTCTTCATCCATCTTAGTAAATCCTGTTGCACATTCCTCCATATGGGGTGACCTGGCAGCATCATTCCATGTGGTAAGTTTACTGTCTTCTCTCCCTAAGAAACAATCTAGGACATAATCCTTCTTCCTTTCTGCCTATCTTTTCACTTTCCCCCCCTCTTTTGCTTCACTTTGATTCTACATTATATTCATAAGTGTAAAGAATGCTTTCACAGCACGTATCAGAGATCCCAGTTATCTTTTTTTCATTCCATGGTTTGGATGAATGACTGTAACAAATGGGACCAGTACAAAACTGGGAGAGCCACTGATGCCGTTTGCCCCATCTTGTAAATAAATGTCCAGTTAAAGCCTAGCCACTTGATTTGACTGACCTTACTCTGAATAATTCCTGTCACTGTCTCCCCATTGCTGAGAGGGAGATACTTGCAATAGAATTTTACTAGCTCTGAACTTGTTTCTTTACATACAGAAATCAGAATGAGGAATCCATGGGGCAGAAAGTTTGACGTTGCTTTACCTTTCCCTGCATTGTCATTGCCTGCCAGCGAAACATCTTGTATCATCCAATGTTTTTCCTAGTGAATATCACAAAGTGCTTTGCAGATGAAGACAGTCATATAAGCCAAAGTGAAAAAGAGAGGCATTAAAGTGATTATTATAGATTAGAGGGTAGAAGGGGGAAGGAGGAAACTAACCCCCCACTCCCCCAAAACAAATGAAATCAAACCAAACAAAAAAAACCCCAAACAAACACACAAACCCACCACAACTAACAACCACAAAACCCAAAAAATAAAACAAAACAAAAAACCAAACACCAAAACCAAAACAAAACAAAAACCCCCATCCAACCAAAAAAAACCTCCCCAAACAAAACTGTGAAAAGACTAATTTTATTGAAAGTTACTAGCGGCAAAAACCAAACAACAGAGTAGACGAATTCATGTAAATATGTCCCATGCGTGGTTATTTAGGTGAAGAGTATGACAAAAATATTCCCAGTCAATAGGTGTAGAAAAGCAAGGAATTTTGATTAAAAGCCTTAAAAATTTGAAAAAGTGAAGTTCCTCTAAGGCAGTCTTAAACTGCTATAACTGGGAAAGTAGAGAAGACATTTCTTTTCCAGAAGGAACTGTTGCAGCCATGACTAGCTAGTCCTTCCCATATGTATTTTTTTATATGCACAGTATTATTTTTAAAAACATTTCCATTAAGAGGAGTAAATTTATTTTAGCAAGCCTGTTTATAACTGTCAACTTCTCTTAAGAAATGTAACAAAAGCTGCAGCACCATGGTCTTATTGGCATGAGGACACATTGTTCATGAGCAGTAAAAGTATGGAAAACATTTGTCCAACAATTGCTGTTGGAGCTCCCTGTGCCAAACCCTGCTCTCTTTAACTGCCCTGGAAGATGGTACGGATCGGGGTCTTTGCTTAGCTGCTAACAGAAGCACAATCCTGAGCAAAGGAGTAAAAGAAAGAATTTGAGTACTGCAGTTCAGGGGGACCTCTGTCCTCAAAGGGAAGGATGGGGTAAGTTGAATAGTACTTGCCTCGAGCCTGTCTGTGAACACGAACTCTCATGGGTCAGTGAAGCAGAAGCAGGCCTTGTTGCAGAGCTTTTATCAAGCACACCCCTTCTGTGCTACCAAAGACCTGCTCTGCCTGCACAGAGGCTGGATGGTCCCAGCTCCCTGTGCTTTGGCAGTGCACCCCAAAACACAGCCATGCTACAAACCCCACATTCCTGTCCTTAGCAAATGCATGCTGGTGTCTAGTTCTAGATCTGCTTGGCCTAGCGGGCCAGTAACAGGGATCTCCCCACTTAGGCCATTTTCTCCCCTGCAGGCAGGGTTCTTTCACAGAGGAACTCCTGTTTTTCACTGTTTAATTGAGTCTCTTAAGGAATCGCAGCAGTGCAAATGGGGATTTAAAATTTCTCCTCTCTGCTTAGGTAACACTGGATGTTTCAAAAAAAAGCTGCCTTCCCTCAGCCATGGCTTAGATCTGCATGAATAAAGCGTTTATTCTGCCAGCAAAAAGCAACGGTCATGCTGAGATAACAAATCAAACCCCCCACGCTGGGGAGGCGATGGCACACAGACACGAACATCCCAACTACGCAGCAACAGGATCATTCCGCAAATGTACCCGGGCGCTGCGTTTGGAGGTTTTTTCCTTACTCTATTTTTTTTTCCTTCCTTTTTAATAACTCCGGGCACAGGCAGCTGTTCGCATTTTCAAAGCCTGCTCAGAAAGCAGCCAGTTAATTTTAGTTTGCTCGGGCCACCCTGAGCGAGCTGCCCACCCCCCGCCTTCCCGGCTGTGCCGGGCAGCGCTGGGGGTGGGGGCCGCGGGCGGCTCCTCCCGGCCCGGCCCGGCGGGGATGGGAAAAAGTTGTTCCCAACTTTTTCTCCCCCTGGCGCGAGCTCCACCCCCTCCCCTCCCGGCGGGGCCCGCGCGGAGCTGCGCCTTTTTTGTGTGCCGGCGCGGCCGCGGGCCGGGAGCCGCGGAGCGGGCGGTGTCGGCGGGGCCGCGGGCGGAGCGCAGCGAAACGAGCCGAGCCGAGCCGAACCGAACCGAACCGAGAGGCGCACGGCTACCCCCGGACGCGCAGCCCGCAGCAGTGTCCGTCGGGAGCGGAGCCCAGCCAAGCCGCGGGAAGGATCGCGCCGTAATTGGATTTTGAAAGTTATTTAAGCCCCGAAGTAAAATACACGGCTCAGCCGGGCGCGGTAATAATCCGTTTAGCCGTAACCTAAATCCCCGGGGCCGTGCAGGGAGCAGCGCCTCCGCCTCGCCGCCGCCGCGGGACCCTGCGCGGAGCTGGCCAGAGCCATCGCCGGGCTACGCGCGCCTCCTGCTTCGCGGCCGCCGCCGCCGCCTTCTCCGGGGAGAGCAGCTCCGGAAACTTTCGCCTAGAGTAGCGCCGCCACCGCTCCGTGAGCGCCGCCGCGTCGGAGCCGAGGAGAAAAGAAAAGTCGTGGAGGTCCGGCGCGGAGCCGCGTTCCTCCCGTCGCCGCGCTCCTGCCCTGCCGAAGGGGCCCCGCCTCCGCCCTCTGGTCGCTGATGCCCCTGGGGCGTCGCGCCGGCCGGCTCTGAAAGACTCCCCGAGGCTTCTCCGGCCCCCGGCCGCCCCGGCGATGCAGGCTGGACGAGAATGCGGCGGAGCCGCCGGCTGCCCCTTGCTGGGGCTGGCCGCGCTGCTGGCCGCCCTGCTAGGGACCCCCGCGGGTGCCACGGCACAGCAGTACCACGGCGAGAAGGGCATCTCCGTGCCGGACCACGGTTTCTGCCAACCCATCTCCATCCCGCTCTGCACGGATATCGCCTACAACCAGACCATCCTGCCCAACCTGCTGGGTCACACCAACCAGGAGGACGCGGGGCTGGAGGTGCACCAGTTCTACCCGCTGGTCAAGGTGCAGTGCTCGCCCGAGCTGAAGTTCTTCCTCTGTTCCATGTACGCGCCGGTGTGCACCGTGCTGGAGCAGGCCATCCCACCCTGCCGCTCCCTCTGTGAGCGGGCCCGTCAGGGCTGCGAGGCCCTCATGAACAAGTTCGGCTTCCAGTGGCCAGAGCGGCTCCGCTGCGAGAACTTCCCTGTTCACGGTGCGGGTGAGATCTGCGTGGGGCAGAACACATCGGATGCCCCACCAGGACCTGGTGGTGCGGCGGGTCGGGGGGTCACTGCCCACCCCACAGCCGGCTACCTCCCTGACTTTCTTACCCCACCACAGCCACCCTCTGGCTTCTCCTTCTCTTGCCCGCGGCAGCTCAAAGTGCCCTCTTACTTGGGCTATCGGTTCCTGGGGGAGCGGGACTGCGGAGCCCCCTGTGAGCCAGCCCGGCCCAATGGGCTCATGTACTTCAAGGAGGCAGAGGTGCGATTTGCCCGGCTGTGGGTGGGCGTGTGGTCTGTGCTTTGCTGTGCCTCCACCCTCTTCACCGTGCTCACCTACCTGGTCGACATGCGCCGTTTCAGCTACCCGGAGAGGCCCATCATCTTCCTCTCGGGCTGCTACTTCATGGTCGCCGTGGCCTACGCAGCAGGCTTTTTGCTGGAGGAGCGGGTGGTGTGTCTGGAGCGCTTCTCTGAGGATGGCTACCGCACTGTGGCCCAAGGCACCAAAAAAGAAGGCTGCACCATCCTCTTCATGATCCTTTACTTTTTCGGCATGGCCAGCTCCATCTGGTGGGTCATCCTGTCCCTCACCTGGTTCCTGGCTGCCGGCATGAAGTGGGGCCATGAGGCCATTGAGGCCAATTCCCAGTATTTTCATCTGGCTGCCTGGGCTGTGCCTGCTGTCAAAACCATCACCATCTTGGCCATGGGGCAGGTGGATGGGGATGTGCTCAGCGGGGTGTGTTATGTAGGTATCTACAGTGTGGACTCGCTGAGGGGCTTTGTGCTGGCACCCTTGTTTGTGTATCTCTTCATTGGCACTTCCTTCTTGCTGGCTGGCTTTGTGTCCTTGTTTCGCATCCGCACCATCATGAAGCATGATGGCACCAAGACGGAGAAACTGGAGAAGCTGATGGTGCGCATTGGCGTCTTCAGCGTCCTCTACACGGTGCCTGCCACCATTGTCCTGGCGTGTTACTTCTACGAGCAGGCCTTCCGTGGCACCTGGGAGAAGACGTGGCTCCTCCAGACCTGCAAAACATATGCTGTGCCCTGTCCCAGCCACTTTGCCCCTATGAGCCCAGACTTCACTGTCTTCATGATCAAGTACCTCATGACCATGATTGTTGGGATCACGACTGGCTTCTGGATTTGGTCTGGCAAAACCCTGCAGTCCTGGCGACGCTTCTACCACAGACTCAGTACCGGCAGCAAAGGCGAGACAGCAGTATGAGACCCCCCTGTCCCCTCTGGCACACACACTCTCACACATGCATACACGCAGAGGAGATGGATACTCAGCATAGGGGTAGGGCAATGGTTGCCTGAAGAGGGAGGAAGGGAGGCTTTTCCAAACTTTTTCTTCCTCACAGAAAGTTTGACAAAAAAATCATTGCATAAAGGATCAATCAAACTATATCCAGTGGTGCTTATGAACAGCTAAGTGGGAGAGGACAGAAAAAGAGGCCACTACTGGACAGGAGAATCCTTCACCCAGAAGTCCCCTTACTTCTCTCCTGCTACTCCTGTCGAGGAAGAGAAAGTCCAACCCAACTGAAATCATCCTGCCTTGCTTTGGACAAGAGGGAGGGGAAGCCAGATCTGTTGAGCCACCCTGCCAAGAAGTAGCCAAATGCTCTTTGAATTGCCGGAGCCAAACTGCAGCATGGGCATGGTAACTCCCGAGCCTGAGCTCGCTGCTGCTCCTTCCAGCTCGGCAGAGCCATCACGTGAGTACTGCACAGCCGGCTGCAGCCCGATCGTGTGCTGGGGAGATGCCTCTGTTCTATCAGCTCACAAGTTCCTTTTTACCTCAGCGATACCTGTTGTAATTGTTTTAAAGTAAAAATTTGGCCCTCAATCTGTTGTTCTTGCTGCTGTGGGGAAGGAGGGGGTTGCTATTCCACACCCTGAAAAGAAATGACTTGTTGCTTTTCAGCAGAAGGCTTTTCCCCCTTGCCTTTGTTCTAGGAGACAAAAGGGGAAACAAAAGTGTTTTCTGTGTAGAAAGGCATAAGCATGGGATCGGTTTTTATGGGCAAACTAACAAAAAGAAGTCGTTGAGGTTCACCCTTGGATGTGAGGAGCTCACAGAAATAAACATTCCTTTTATGAAAAAAGGAGGAGGCAGGATGTTTTCCTACCATTCAATATGGATCACTTTTCTAAGCAGAAGGAAATGCAAGATTTAGAGGGCAAGAAGAGCTTACCTGAGAACACCTGCCAAAACAAGAGCCACTAAAATATGTAACGTAAAGATAGGATTTTTTTCTTTCCTTCCCATAAACCTACTTTCTCTCCTGCTTTGCGGTGAGCTCACTGCAGAAAAAAAATCAATACACAGCCGGATTCAGGGGACAGGAGGAATAATTTTGGCTCGCGATGGACCCTTTGCCTGCTCCTCAGGTTCCCTGAGCTGCATGGCAATGATTCTTGGTGCAGGTGGGGGGGCTGGTGTTGGGGTTTAAAATCAAATAGTTACTGCAAGTGAGGAGCCTTCTCATTTCGGCTAAAACACAGCTGTTTGAGTTTCCAATGATCAGTCTTTGAAGGAAAAGCATTCAAAAATTTGTCATCAAATGCATCATTTTCTTTTTGAAATGTGACAGATTTTTCTATTCTGAAAATTTTTATGTTGACTTGTTCATATTTTATTTTTTGCATACTACTTTACCTTTATATTCACTGAAGGGTTGTTTTTATAAGTATATGTGTGTGTGTGTGTATTCTTGCCTAAGGACAAAATAGGACATTCTGGATTTTTGGCAAGACTCCACCCTATAGCTGCTCTTCATGTTTTTGGGGGGGAAGTGTCTAGAATGAAACTTTAAAAAGAAAAAAACCTGTCCAGGGTGAGGGGGCAGACTGCTGCTGTCTGAGAGTGTACCAGTAGTCTGAGCATGAGGAATGGGCCCATCAGCCAAATCCTTCAGTGGCTCTGATGTCAGAATTGCAGGGCTTGGTTTGTCTTTTATAATGTGCACATGGAAGAAAAAAAAAACAAGCGTGTCAGACAAGTGCAGTATGTATATTTTGTAAATCCCATTTTTGTAAGAAAATATGTATTTATGTTTTTACTTGATTTTTTTTGAAGGTTTGTATGAGGCCCTGCTTCACCCCATGTACAGATCACTAAATAAATAATTTTTAATACAAGGACTCTAATGATGTTCTTTCTACCTTTGAATACTTGGCAGGTTTTAGAATGGCGGGAAGCTCTGAAAAGTGGTGTCTTCTCCCCCACTTCGTTATGGATAATGCAAGAGATTTTTGGGTGAATGCAGGCTGGAAACTCAGCTGTGGCTTGAAACTGTTCCTTCTGATTACCAGCCCCTCACAACAGGAGAGCACATTTTGAGACAGCCGGTTTCAAATGTCTGCCCTCACTTGAGGTACTTGCATCCCAGCCAAGTTTTCTTCCAGTCTCTGCTTCTTGCTGAGGGCAAGCTGATAAACCAGTTCCTTTATCTAGAAAATAAGGATAATGCTCCCTTCTCTTTCCAAAGAGACTTTAAGATTGAGAACTGGAGGGTGCTACGAGTGCTGTAAATTAGGTCCTCTCTTTGATGGGTGAAGTGTAATAGGGAAACACTGAGGACTAGGTCCTTTTTAATGGCTTTCAAGGGGCAGTATCATGAACAAGTGCTTTTTTTCCCATAGCAGGTTTGCTCTCTGCTGTTTTGTTTAAGTAAGTGAATTTTACTTTAATTTTAATAGCTAGCCTGAAGCCTACATTGTTTCTTATCACAGTAATCCGAAAATTTTAGTGGAATGGTCTATTTTGTGTAATTTTTTAGACTGAAATGAATGTTTAGATCTCAAGCTGTGTTGCTACAGTCATGGAAAGTGCCCCAACAAACAGAATTGTACACCTGTGAAATGATATATTACAGCATTTCTTTCACAAGGATTTCAGCCTACTGCCTGCATTCATCACACTTCCTGTACCTTCAGTTATGCCAATACTAAAATTTAAGTTACAGAACACACAGACATCTAAGATGCCTTAGCTAGATGCCATCATAGTAGCTGTGGTTGCACTGCAACACTGTTTTGTTTACTAAGCATAGTGTGTAATCGGTCTGCTTTGAGGGCAGTATTTTATTAGGACAGTGTGCTCTCAAACTTAACCTTTTAGAGTGTATGAACTACTGATTTAAAAGTTCTTTTAAGAGCTAGCCCCATTCATGCTGTCTCTATGGAAGACCCACATCTTTTATTTGAAAACACCTCTTGCTGCTCCCCAGAACTGCTCACTTGTCAAGTTTCCTTTTTGAAAAGACCTTTGCGTTCCTGCCAGTCAGGCTGCTTCAAACTGCTCCGTGACATGAGCTTGCTGATCATTTCTGAGGGGGGTTTCATTCCACTCATTCAGGAAACCTGAACCTTTCTATAAACATTTCCTCCCCTTAATCCAGAGCGGTGGAACGGCTGGAACAGCCTGCGCTGTGAAGGAGGCAGTATTTTATTAGGACAGTGTGCTCTCAAACTTAACCTTTTAGAGTGTATGAACTACTGATTTAAAAGTTCTTTTAAGAGCTAGCCCCATTCATGCTGTCTCTATGGAAGACCCACATCTTTTATTTGAAAACACCTCTTGCTGCTCCCCAGAACTGCTCACTTGTCAAGTTTCCTTTTTGAAAAGACCTTTGCGTTCCTGCCAGTCAGGCTGCTTCAAACTGCTCCGTGACATGAGCTTGCTGATCATTTCTGAGGGGGGTTTCATTCCACTCATTCAGGAAACCTGAACCTTTCTATAAACATTTCCTCCCCTTAATCCAGAGCGATGGAACGGCTGGAACAGCCTGGCAGCCGCTGGGAGCAGTGGTGTGACTGACACCCCTGTGCTGTGCAGCCACAGCTGCGCTGCTAAACATGCAATCAATCCTCACTGCATCACGGACAGCTACGCCTGCCATCCATGCAGGGGCCTGTCCCCCGGCTCTCCGCTTGTTTTTTGAGAAACCATTCACATGTGATTCACATGTGGTCGCTACTTTTTTCTCCATATGTGGAAAAACTCTATATAGGCTTTTTTTTTTTTTTTTTAGTTCACAAGACATCTACATCTGAAAAAAAAAAAAAAAGTCTCCATTTCCACCAGAAACCTTTTTTTTTTTTTTTAGTTCACAAGACATCTACATCTGAAAAAAAAAAAAAAAAAGGTCTCTATTTCCATCAGAAACCACTGAAGCTGAATGCTTTTATTTCAGTATTTCCTATGAAAAACCATCCAGATCCTGGGAGTTAAGATAATTTTTAAAATTTGAAATTGTAGGTGAAATTTGATGGTGATGTAAAGTAGAAACATCTAGTATTTACTTTTAAGCAGATGTGACTCACGTCAAGACTGAATTTGCTCACAGTGGAAACAATTCGGAGAATTTCAAGTAGTGATAGTGTCTGGCCTTCTGGAATAAAAATGTCTATCACCGTTTTGATAACAAAGTAGCAGTTACTTTCATAATGGAGTACAATTCAAAAAATCTTTGTGAAGCTCTCTGGAAAAAACGACGAAAAATAAGCCTTTACTAAGCTTTGATAATCACTGCAAAACATTTTTCTCTGACTAATGTTTAAGCCCACTTTAATTTTTTTAAGTTTTAAGAAAAGTTGCCTCACTTTTACTGTTGTCTCTTATCTATGCAGCAGTTTGGTTCAGAAGAACTTAGCAAGCAATAGTTATCATTGATCCATATCCCTGTAAGTGTACACCACACACTATATTTTCATGACAACTACAGAAACACTGGTTCTTCAGTTTCAAAGACCTTTGTGTAACTTTCTAAAATGAAGGATTATTGTTTCAGGCAAGTTAAAAAGGAGGCTTCAACAGTTCTAGAGTTCATGAATAGCAGCAGCAACTGAATGTTTGTCTCCACAGAAAAAAAATGCTTTTGTAATACGTCAGTGTTTGTTTGGGTTTATTTTTGGTGGAATACCCACACTGACTATTGAATGTTTTTGTCTAAGTACTTCACCCGCAACCAATAGCTTTGCATGCAAGGAAAAACCACACGTCTCTGTATTCACCAACTGGCAACAATAAACATGACTTATAATTTCACGTGGGTTTAGAAGCCAAATTACTAGCCTGCATTTCAAATAGCCGCTTTTTTTCTTCATCTCACTCTCATTTCCTTCCAGACTTTACAGGTTCTTCATATACCCTTCATACCTGCCTTCTACTCCTTTTAATTTTAAAATCATGAATCCAATGGAAAGGAATTTAGCCACTTGCTTGGAGAGGAAAAGATGACACTGAATCTTCAGCACTCTAACTGTTCATTGAGGAAGACTGTTGCCAAGCCTGCCCTATATAAACCAGGATAATTGTTTCATGCCAACATGTGTGTGGTTTTGGCAGAAATAATGCACAAATAATGTAGGATTGAGGGAATAAATACAGTCATGGCAAATTCCCAAATGCCTCACTTAGAATCATTTTGACTAAAGTGATGCCCAAACTGTAAAACTAGAATATGTACATCAGAGTTTAACACTGCTCAGACAGCCAGTTTGTGCTGCAGTCACAGAAGGGAGACACAGGGGAGGGTTTTGACACTGTTTAAACCCAAGGTCCAAGGATGCCTGCTTCAGTGGCTGGGCACTGCTTGTCTCAAAACCAGCTCAGTGCAAGTAAGGCAGAGGCAGCACTTTCTCCTAATTCAGGTAAACACCAGGCTCAAGCACAATGTTACCACAGCTGCAGCCAGATGGGATTCAACTGAATGATGTCAGGACAGCCCCAAACAGGGTCATGAGCACATACTCCTCTGCATCACCTGCTCCTCTGTGTACAGCCAGCCTACCCATGCCAGGAAACTATGGGACTGGGATAAATGAGAATATGAACAAAAAGCAGGAATAAGCAGGGCCTAGAGCACATTTTTAAATAACAGCTGTAAATTGGAGGAGAGCACTAATCCTTATTATTAGTCAAGAAATTCTGATTGTAACAACTTGTTCATTTTGGCTGCCCCAGCTGTATCACAGCTTGGCTTGGTAATAGGCAGCCCTTCACTTAAGCATGTTACTGTTACAAATACACATAGAAAATCCAAATCTGCTGCCTAGAGGAGTAGCCTATGTGACTAGACTTTGGCTGCACGGATCTTGGAAATTTAGTCTTGTCATGTGGCTACCAGGGTAGCTATAACCTTGCCATGAAAACTTCAATCCCAAAGGCCAGGGTGACATCTAGAAAGAAGAAAAAAAAAGAGGCCCAGTTCTTCCCTACTTCAAGCTTTACTGCAGCTACTGCAATTCTAACATTGTTCTCAAACCAATCTGCAGAAAAGCAAAGTCAGGGCAGGCAAGGAGATGATAGATTATTCCCACCATGCTGTCCTTTTCCTCAGGCTAACATTCTGAGGGGCTTGAAAAAACTTGTGGTGAATAGGGAATTCTGCCAGGAGCTGCACTAGAAGAAAAACGTTATGTGGCCCAGATGGACACAAAAAATTCTTCTAGCAAGTAGGCACTAATCTAAGATTTGAAAGACAAGGGTTTGATTACCTGCACAGTCACAGATGGTGGCTAGATCACATACAGCCAGTCTTCCAGTAGTATTCAGGCAGTTAAATGTGGAGGCATGTTACGTGGAAAGCACTTTTCATAAACATTAAAATTTCCAGGTGCACATCTAGAAAAATCTTGTCTCTGTCTCTAATTCCTTGTCTATAAAATTGGAGCAGTGACACTTCTGTATATTATAGGGATGTTGTGAGAATGAATACTCTCAAAAGCAGAAGAAACTGAATGCAATTATACTAGAGTTTGCATAAATACCTCTGTCCCACAGTCTGATATTTTTCAAGTAGATTCTGTTTAAGAGAATGTCAAATTAAGACCACCAGCTAAAATAGATTATTTGTATGTTTTCCAATACCTTATCTAAAACTGGTCAGGCTGAGCACCTGCTTTCATGGGAGTATCATCTAGCCAGCTCAAGTACAAAGTATGAGAGGGTATAAAGAGGCAAGCTAGGTAAATAAAAAATTACACTAAACAGGGAATGCATGTCAAACAAAATGGACTCGTGTTATAGTGGTGCTTAGGCATAGCAGAGATAAGGCTTTGGGCCTGTGCTGCTACTACAGGGTTCTTAACTCTTCCAGTACTCCCCGAGCTCTCATTTGCTGTATGTTATAAACACCATTGTCATCAACAGGCTCAAGGACAACTCTGCTGTTCCTCTTTAAATAAATACTGTTCACTTCATCTTGCTGCAAGTGCAATCTAAATTTTTGTGGTAGGCCTAAAGCAGAATTGACCAAGATTTCATCCAAGCCCGTGGCAGTGAGAATTCACTTTTCCTGCCATGTTTTCACTTCATCTCTTAGTTCCTTGACAGTTTCTTTCTGCTACCATGACCTCAGACAACATCTCTCTCATTACTAATGATGGCCAAGGAGAAGGATTAGTTGGATGCTTGGACATTTTCCTGCCTTAACAACAGGGAACAGCATGACGCTATTACACTTCTTTCACCAATGAAATACAGAAGTGTCTAAGCTGACTGGGGTAAATGTTTGTGTCTTGCCCTGATGCCAGCCTTTTCCAGGGCAGACTTCTGCACCCATTCACCTTCACCACACATCAGGTTTTTGTTGCTAAATAAAATAAATCAATAAATCACAAAAGGATTCCTAAAAGCACCAAAGCATACACTAATTTATAGCTTACCCTCCCCAGCAAACAAAAATGCAACTTACATATTTTTCATGGAAAACAGTCAAAGGAAACTACTTCCAAAAATATTTACCTAAAGCGCAAATCAGATCACTTTCCTGACATGGCTTCCTTCCACAGATTTTCCATGTGTTCATGTGTGTGTGAGCACATCTAGCATAGTGCATGTGAGTGTAACAACTAGAAGTTACAACTGTAGGTAAATCTCTCATCAAAAACCCAGTGAAGAGAAAAAATCAAAAGGCCTTTGCCCAATGCAGCTGTCTGCTAATTAAACACTGGTGTTAATTGCAGTAGTGTGGCTGGTCCTCATTCCCTGTGTTTGTTGTGGTGCCTGTGTGAGCTCCGGATTGCTCAGAACTTTCATATTCTCTCAGAAAATGAAACTGTCTATAAAAGGAATGAAAGGCCGTGATATGTATGTATATCTATAGGGCTATTTTTAAAGAAAAAAAAAAGATTTTTTCTATGTGTTAGTTCAAAGCCAGCTTTGATTATCTAAAACAAATCAGTCTTTAGAAAGGGTAAAAAACTAAAATGTAAACATGGAATCTTTTTTATCTAATCCATGATGAAAAGAGCATTTATTATTTGTCATGCTCTTGCCTCTCAAATTTTTAATTTTATTTTTTAATTAACGGCAAAATGTAGAAGTCTCAGGCAGCATTTCCTGCCCTTACTTTACGAGATGTGCAAAGAAGCATTCCATTAGGGCCAACAGCCAGTAAAAGGGATGTCATTTGACACCCTTCCACAGCTATGCATACCAGGCTGGAACCAAGCGGGATTATGTGAGCGGATAGAAAGCCCTTCTAGAGAGAGGATTTACTCATATTGTTTTTCTTTACACATTCTGCTCTCTGAAGATAATAAATCAGCTATTGGATTTGCAGAAACAACTCTCCCGACGGTTAAAGAATTCCGGCACAAAGTAGATGAAGGCAGAGATGTGGCCTCTCTAAAGCAGCTCAGAGGGAGCACGGGAAGCAGAGACCGAGCCGCAGCCGTGTGCCTGTGCCTGAGCCACACTGCTCTGCAAACAGGGGCACGAGGGGGGCTGGGCTTCCAGAGCTCAGACCAAACCTCCCGGCTGCTTTCTGCTTTTATGGTAGGCTAAACCTAAGTCCGGCATTTGGGCGCTGTAAGATTTCAAACCCTGTGCTTTGCAGTTCCTTTGAGCCACCAACTGTCTTTTCTGGTAAGAAATCCCTGATCTGCAAAGACTAATTAATCTGTGGATGGTTTTGCAGTTATGATGGGACAGAACTTTGTATCATTGCCCACAGACAAGCATCTAGTTTTCTGTCTTTGAGAGTTCTTAAGACTTTTCTACTTCAACTAATAAAGTCAATATAAACAAAGTTAATGCTTTAATTCCATGTCCTTCATTTTCCTCAAGCAAAGATCTTCCTGCACTGAATTCTGAATCAAATCTTTATCAAAACCTCTCAACATGAGAACTGAAAACAAATGTTTCTCAGAAAACAATTTGAAGAAACTCAGCAATTTCACTTAAATGACTCTTTCATTTTGCTATGAATTTTCATTAAAGCTTTGTTAATGAAGTGTCCTTTGCTCAGCATTTCACTATAGCACCGAGATGTAATACTTTAGTTGAAAACAGACATTAAAGATGCAATAACAAGTTATACAACTAAAATAAGCCAATGGAAAACTGTGTAATGGGAACTGTTATTTTCAGAATGTCCACCTCTCAGCATCATCCCTGGCTGCATCTTATTTAGCTGATAAATTTCTTTCCAGCAATACCAGGCTATTTTATTTATCCTTTAATGTAATTCTGCACGTACAGTGACACTTTTTTAGTAAATGAGAAGCAGTGTGTGCTAGCAGACAGGGCACCAGACTAGAAGTCAAGAGACCATCATACTTTTCCCAAATTTGTCCACGGTCTGCAAATTCTTCCAATCATCCTTACCTCCATTTCTTTTTCTGCCCTTCTCTAAATAGGCTCATGCTCTTCAGGACAAAAAAAGGGTCTCTATTGTCCCCACATATGTGTTGGTACTGTTCCCATCTTGTTGGAGCCCTGGTCTTGATGGGGACCTCTTAAGATTGGACACAATGCAAGAGGTTCCAATTAAAAATAATTGATCATTAAGAGGCAGAGAATAGCAAAGAGTGAGCTGGCACTTTACTTTCTATGAGGAAATAGTCAAACACTAGTGGCAAAGTAGAGACATATGTGATGACACCAAATCTTCCCAAAGAAATGAAAGTGGGAAGTATCACTCATCACCTTTTGGGCTTTTGTGTAACATGCATAAGGAATGTTCCCTTCTCTGAAGAGTCTCTGGGGGCTCTTCAGATGATGGGATTTACTGTCACATGCCCTCTTCTCCCTGTCTTTTTTTGGTTGTTGTACAAAGTGTTGCCATGTGGGGTCTGTGTGATAGCACATACTGCAAAACATCTCCAGCTGAGCAGAATCACTGCTGGCCAGTAAGATTGCTAGCTGGCTGACTATTCCCTAAGAATGAAAACCAGACACTGAGGAAACTATCTTGTTCATAAAAGGAAAATATTTATCTGCAATGAAATAAAAATTTTTTTTAAAAAAGCCCAAAAAAACAAAACCAAAATAACTACCTGAGTATTTCATTAAAATATCACTAATGAAGTGATTAAATAATTCAGCAGCAGAGCAAGGAGGAAGAACACTACTTCCCCATGCACCCCAAAAATATGGATTTGAATTAAGCAAAACAATTTTTCAGTTAACTGTAGACTGCTTCAATTGAAGAAGAAAGTAAAGGGGGAAATGTCTGAATGCTTTGGTAACATGCTTTTTACATAAAGCAACCCCAAATTTGAATTTGAAACGCACCTATAAAGATTGAAAAACATTATGCAACCTTATAAGGTTCAGCTGGAATTAAGAGGGAGACTAAGAGATGGACTAATGCTAAAATGACAGGTGAAGGCAGATAGCTTGGCTTTGGAGCCACAGGGAGTTGAAAAGAGACACAGGAGTCAGTTTTACCTATAGCCTGCCCCATATGACTGAAAAAGTCTAACCCACTTCACTTGCCCCATGCAGTCAACACCAACAGGGGACAGAGTAGTAATGAACAGAGGAGGCAGGGAAAGAGGCAAGCCACCTCCCAGAGAGACAAGGCCTTTCTCATCTACATCTACATCTACCACATGTAGATGTGGTAATAAGGGACACAAGGCAGAAAGTTGAACATTTTTCTTAATGAGATTAAAAATGGCATGTAGGGAAAAGTGTTTGGGGAGAGCAGAGGAAGATCAATGAAAACTGTTGCAAGAAGCTAGTGGACACAGCTACAGCTGCATGTACGTTTGCTTTTCTTGTGTTTCAGGCTGACCAAAAAGAAAACTGGTGTGAAGCCATGCTTCTGTGCCTGTCAGGCCCATGCTCACACTGACTGGCCCTGTCTGCTGGCCAATGCAAGGGCCTGGCTTGTGGACTGGGCTGGCTCATGAACACCCATCCCAGAGTCCACGGAAGGTGAAGGTGTGACTGTCTGCCCCAGTCCAGGCAGGTGTTGCTCTGGAATTCCTCCCACTGCCTTTTTGACGGTATATTCATAGCAAAGTACTGCCTCTGTCACCAGTTAAGTGTGGTGAAGTGCCCGGGCTGTGAAGGAGCACTCAGGCACACTTCACTCCAGCAGCATCTTCAGGCCAACGGAATTTCTGACCTGTAAATTGATATCATCAATGTGAATGCTCAACAAGTTATATTCCTCCCATAAATTTTCAAAAGTATTAAGTTTGCTGACAAAGAAATTCATGAAGGTTGCCAGGACCATGTAGTGCTTTTCTAGAATGTCAATCCTAGCTATTCCCTTGGAAACTAGTAAACAAAGAGTTAAGGAATGAGCAAACACAACCTTAACTGTGCTGTTGGAGTGATGCCCCAATATGGCCATAGCATACAGAGCCTGTGCTATCTCAAAGGCAGAGTGCAAACATTTGGGGAATAGGGCACATGACCGCAGGACAGAGTCTGAAGCCTTCTTTTTTGCAAGGCAAGACTGGTCTGTATGGAAGCCCCAGGGACTGAGGACAAGGGGAGTGTCAACAGCAACATTTCCCAGGAGACAGCTGATCTCCTCCTCTGGACTTGTATCTACTCAACTCACAGCCCCTGTCCTCACAGACTGCCATGGGAATGTTCCCTCCACCCCCCAGCACTGAGCCCACAGACCATCCCACAGCACCTTTGTGCACTTCTGGTAATTCCCCAGGGGAGGAAGAGTTCCAGGCACTGGTATTACCACAATTTCCAAAGTCAACACCAACAGGGGACAGAGTAGTAAATGAACAGAGGAGGCAGGAAAAGAGGCAAGCCACCTCCCAGAGAGACAAGGCCTTTCTCATGTCAAAGCTCAGCGGTTTCCTTGTGTCACAGCCACACAGCAGCCAGGGCTCCAGCTCTGCCAGCTGGAGCAAGGCAGCTCTCACAGCTGACCTGCATCAACCCCAGGGAGGGCATGGGGAAGGTTTCTCAGGCCCTGCTTTTCAAAAAGCAGGCCTATGGCTGACCACATTTGCTAAGATGGAAAGGCATAAGAGCCTACCAGACAGCTTTACTTCTGTCTCAGTTAAGTGTATTTCTGGCTGGGATAGGATGGCAAAGAGTGTCAGCTACAGCACAAACACTGCTCTGAAATGCAGGGCCATAGAGTCCTGCTCAAACACTTCCTATCATGGAAGGGGTACACTCACAAGTGATGCACTGCCCCTCTTCTCTATTTATTTCTCATTCTCCGCTCCCTAGGAAACAGAATTATATTAGTGTCTTTCTCTTTTTTGTCCTACTTTGAATGCCGAGCAGCTAGCACCCATTATTCTGTGACAATGTCCCATCTTACTGACATATCTTGAATATGTACATTTTCATACTGCTTTAATAGTGCTATTTTAAACTTTAAAGCCTGTCACTTGTCCTCATGAAAGTCAGATGGAAAATAACACTATTCTCATATTTTTTCTGGTCTTAACATCCAAAGTAGCAGTCCCTAGAGCAAGCCTCTGTCCTCCTGCTGGTAAGAATTTCTGTAGCCAGTTTGCACAGTGCTGTCCTGCAAATCCTAGTACTACAATTACTGCACATCTGCAGCATGTGAGGACTTTTTCTGTGATCACTTGCAACCCCTTGATTGGAAGTTTTGTCTCAGCAATAAATGCAGTATCAATTGAGAAATAAATACAGGAATTGAAGACTACAAAGATAAACTCTGGGCTGTTCCCAGTCATGTGTGGACACAGGCATGTACTACTAGGAGTACAGTGGTGTGAGATCAAGAGGTGCATCACAGAACTGCCTTGAATCCAAACCTCTAATCTCAGAGACCCAGACACCAGTCTCTGAATACATGAACATTCCTGCAGGTTTTTTCCAAGATACCTCACAAGGAAAAGCCTTTTCCATTAACATCTACCAAAAGCTAAAGCACATAGGCTGTCCTACAGCAGATAAAAGCAGACAAAAGCTCATGTTCCGCAGAAACACTCGCCTGATTCAGGGATGTGTTTGCAGGGCTGCAGACCCTATGCTTAGACCTGAACACTCTCAAGCCTTGAGACCAAGCCCCAGGTGCAAACATTTGCTGCCTGGTTCAGGAAATCAGGCTAAGGCCTGTTCTGTTGACAAAGAAATGCCCTGTGGTCGAGCTGGCTAGGAATGACCAACATACCCTGCCCACATTTCATGTGCTGGGAGAAAAATCTACTGAAGATTGCACAGTGCTGCCTTGTGCTCTTCCTAGTGCTCACCACTGCATTCTCATCAGAGCATTTGTCACCAGCAATTTCAGAGTTAACCGGGAGAGTGGACAAAACAGCATGTCTCTTATTTGTCTCCTTTTGTAGCTAAAAAAAAAGCCCTCTTAGATGCAGGTGTAAATGTCCCTTTTCCTGACCTACAAGGTATTTGCCATACAGTCTGTCTCTAGGGTTAAAAAACTCCCTGACAGTAAGGCTTCTGTAAATACTCCCACTTTATCTGCAGAAAGGGAGAATCCCAGCAGTACTGGAAACAGATATAAATGGAAACTGTTAAAAAAATTAATTTAAAATAAAGCCCATTCAGCATGTGTTAAAAGTAGCAGTGATTTCTGGCAAGAATTAATTAAACCAGATGAAACACTTCTGATATGATTTGTGTGATCAGATCATTTAATTAGTTCTGGCTTTTAGTTCATCAGTAACAAGCTTCTGTGAGGGTGAAAGAGGAATAATTGTTTATTCAAATGGTAATAATTTGGGTTTCTTTAATTGATTCCTAATGTGAAAGCATTGATTCCTGCTGTTTTCTAAAGTGCAGGATGGAAAAGTTCCAGCATGATGTCCAGTTCTAGAGGCCACCAGGTCCATTCCCCAGTGCAGCCCCCCAGTTGTGATCTGCTACAGCCCTATTGCTTCCCCTGGCTTGTCTGTACACTGCTGAGCAGTGAGCAGGGCTTAGCCGTTCTGAAGTGCTTGTGGGTTTATTAAGTATTCCTGTGTGAAGCTGATGATGTGCTCATAAATAATGTTTCTGGGACTGAAACATGTTTTCTTTACAGCAGGCAGGATATTCTGAAAAGGAAATGTTTTAAAAACAAACAAAAAAAATTCAGACACACAGAAAGCATCTAAAAGTAAAGAAGTTTTAGATAATATAAAATCTTTCTTTAAGAAGAAGAAAATGTGTGATTTCTTTTCTGTGCTTAAAGTTAATTCACCAATCTTTGTCCAAGGACCCCGAAGGAAATAGACTTTGTTTCACTACGAGGATACAGTGTAGTGATGTTGTGGAGCTTACAAAAACACATAATGGAAGTTTTAAAAGTAGGGCTGGTGATCCTGTTTCTGCTCATTGCTAATTTGGTGGGTGCCAGTCAGTAAAAAGGCCATAGAATCCCTGTTGGGTGAAAGGTGGTAAAGGATGAAGGTATGCAAAGCAACAACCACTGAAAAAGGGCATTTCTGCAGTCTGAAACTCCATGCAAGCATATTACAGATTTATGCCTAAACCAGTGCTGACTTATGTGTCACTGCTGTAAAACCAGAATTCCTCAGATTACTTAATCTAATGAGGTCTCTGAGAGAATAAAAAGGCCCCAGTCTACAAGATTTAAGGGGTTGAGACCTTATCTGCACACTTTCCTGTAAAGCTCCAGGTGCACTGAAAGATCTATATCATCAGTTCCATGCTAAAAACGATGTTGTTTAAAACTAAACAATCAAAGGCTGAAAAGCAAAGCTCTCAAGTATCATGAAACAGCAAAGCAAAGGTTGCCTAATGTAACCTTCTTCTGCCTCGGGGTTCTATGGTATAATATGCTGCTTCAGTCTGTGACCAGGTACTGCCCCCACATTCATTTTTTTGGCAAGAGCTCTGCTTCACTCCAGGCACAGGCCTGACAATGCTCCGCATACAAAGCAGCTCTTCAATATTCTTTTTCATCTCAGCTCTTCAGTGCGGGGCTCTGGCTTCATCTCCTCCAAACTATCGCAACACTGCACGAACAATGATACTTTTCCATTCTGTGCTGTTCTCTTCTGTTCAGGCCCAGAGCCCTGAATGCTTTGCACTAGTTAACACATTTGTTCCCAAAATGTCCCTGTGAGGTGAGGAAAGAAATACTATCCCTAGCTTAAAAAGTAAGATTGAGTTACCTTCTAAATAAAAGTAGAAAAGAGGCAGGAAAAGCAACCAGATCTCTAGAGTCCCAATCAGCCACCTAAATCATCATTTTTACAGCAGGCCTCTGGCCTTTATTCACACCACACAACTTCTGCTAGAGGTTAGGCAGCAGTGCCAGAGACACAGCCCTATTCACTGGTATAACATAAATCTACTACTGTGACTCCAGACCAATATATTATATGACCCTGTTCTAGGTTTACTTAGGGTGAAATTCACTCCTGTGCAGAAAGCCAGCATTTACATCCTATCTCAGAAGTTTGCAGTTGTACATGCACCTCATGTTTATCCCTCTGATCTTTTTTTTTGAAAGGGAAAAAAGAAAAAGTTGTGCTGTTTATCCACTAGATACTGTGAAAAAATAATTAAGCACATGTGTACACCCTGTCATTAGAAGGAAAGGCTTCTTGAGAACACTCTGATAAACAAAAAAGTAGAAAATAAAATAACACAAACTCTACATTAAAATAATTTTACCCAGTGAATTAGTGAACAAAACAATCTCCTTTCAATCATCTTCTTTATAGCAAGAGTCTGTTCTGTATACTCAAATACCTTCTATGTGCAAATTAAGAACCTTTTATCTTATTTAAACACACATCTCACTGTGTGAAAGAAAAAGCCTTGGGTTTCTTCACAGAAGTACCTGCTCAGTGCTCAGTTTATGTGTTGGGGAGGATTGAGGCACCACACTGGTCTTGTTCCTTCTGCACTTTACCAGCTTTATAAATTTTCAGTTATCCATCTGTGTGGCCAGTGGAAACTCGTGAAAACCCCTAAGCAATGGAAATTCCCTGTCCCTTTATATCTGAAGGTGATTCCCAAAACTCCTTTGTTCCAGAGGTCATGGTAAACCAGTAAAAATAAGTAATGTTTTCTGAAATCATAACTAAACCAAAGCAAATCTGAGTTTCGCCAGAGCAGTGAAATGTACCAATTACCCCTCTGAAGTCATATTTTCATTGCCTACCTTGAGGCCCATAAATTAGTCAAAAGGTCAGGATTTTCAGTGCAGCAGAAAAAGTGTAGCTCCTCACACACACACATGCACTTCCCTGGTCTTTGAAAACATTCTGAGAAGGAGGAAGCAACAACACCCACCACACTCAGTCTCTAAAGCAAATTTACCAAATCATTAATGACATTTAATGTTCAAAATAGGTTGTTTTATACCTGCCATGGCCTCATTTTTTTACTGAGCAGCTGTTAATAAATTTAAATAATTTTAATTAATGGCTACAAATGACTGAAGGAAACAGGCTTACCATGTTCAGAATGTCATTTTTTGCTGCCATGATTTCTAATTTCAGCTTTTGAATGTCTTCCTTTAATATATATCTGATGTTTAAAAACATAGGCCTTTCAGGGAAGCTTTTAGCCATATAGCTACTAAGCATCTCTCGTATATTAGGATTCATATTTTTAAGGATATACTGAATGAAGCAAGAATTATTCCCACTTTGCAAATTGTACAACTATTGTACCCTGCTGGTCCCATAGCTGGGCCTGTGTGATGTTATTGCATTCCAGTCCCCTGCCTGTATTACTGTGGTATCTGGGGGAATGAGAATACTTGGGGCTGTAGCAGTGTTGACACAGGAAGCAAAGGTACCCCAAACAAAGTCTCTGGAGGTGGAGTGAGGGTGAATTGGACACAGGAAAGTCAAGACAGAACAAGCTCTGGGCTTCTCCTCTGTGTGAGTTTTGCTGTCCCAATACAAGGGGCTAGTGCTGGGCTTACAAAATACCTAGACATAATGTCAGAAAATCTATTAATACAAAGACCCAGTGCTGGCTCAGAAACTAATTGTTTGGGTTGCAGAGTGAATTTGGAGAACGCTCATCTTAGCCTTGATGTTATTACTCTTTGGCACCTGTAGTTGACCAGAGCTGGAGATTGACTAGATGACTAAAGACATACATGTCCCCCCACCCTGACAAATCACAGTAGCTCTGCTCTCTTAGTTGCACTGCCAGAACATTTTAGCCACAGAGAAAGGCTAGGGCAGAAATGGGAATGAGAGCTGGGGACTGAGCCTTTCTCAGTTGCACTTGCTGCTCCAGCTGCCTCTGAAAAGATGAAAGGGCTGAGGCAGCCAGGCGTTACCCTGCTGGCTCTGCTTGGCCCTGGCAGCAGCAGCTACCCAGGCAGCTCCCCTGGGCTCTGCCGCAGCCAGAGGAGTCACCACAGCTTCACTTCTGGTTTGCCTGCCCTTGGTTAATGTCTGTTTTGCCTATGACAGACTTCCCCAAGGCCACACAGAGGTGGAGGCTACACCCAAATTTCGAGTCTCGATATAGTAGCTTAACCACAAGTCTGTCCTCCCTATCTCCTTTCTCAGGCACATATTGCCACAGACTCTCTATGCCAAATACAACACAGCGTCTCACAAGACAAGGCTTCCTTCTCCCCTCTTCCAAGCTTCTAATGTTCACTTACTGTTTTCAAACAAGGGATGTTTTAAAATAGCAAAGAGGTCTATTAGGAGACTGCAGTTTACCTTAAAACCTAACCAAAGCAGACACAAAATCAGTGTAACGTTCTCTGACATGGTATTTCATGACTAAAGCCACGCTGCTGAAGATGTCTGCTCTCCAGCCCACATTCTTAAATCCCTGCTCGCTCTCCTGCCCAATAGCACAGAGATAAGCAAAGGAGGGGGTTGTCTGGCCTGTGTGCTTTGTCTGGTAAACAAGTAACCACTGTAGCACATAGATTACAATGCACACACTGTCTCTCCTTGTGCTTAGCCTCACCTACATCTCTGCTCCAGCTGCACCATTCCTGTGGAGTGCAATGGCCTCTGATGATTACAGAGCACCCCTCAACATAGTCTACAAGACTAGGAAAATAAGGAAAGAATTTCTATCAGCTGCCAAGTCAATCAAGACTTCATTTCTAACAGCCATTTCATCATGAGGGCAACAGTGGAAGCATGATTTCTAACAGTGGAAGCATGATTCCTGAGCACGAGAATGCTTGAGTTTGTTGATCACTCTGTACCCCAAATTCTGTGAGACACAGGCAGAGACTTAAGAGATTTTCTCAACTTTTATGCAAAATCTGAATTCTCAGAAACCCCAATATAGGTAACCCTGGAGGAAGCTTAACATGAATCCTTTGCTGATGTTTTCCTCTAATTCACATGTTGGGAGACTTCTTCCTGCTTCCTCCTTGTCAAGAAGACAGCTTTGACAATATGGATTTTATTGTACACCGCCTACATCCCACTTCTTCCCCTGGTCAATAGCACAGAGGCCCAAACGCCACCTCAGCTGCAAAGAGGAAATGACTATTCACAAGACACAAAGGTTTATGGATTTCTGCCTAACAAAAGATTATTTCTAAGCAGACTCTTGGTGTATTGGTGCCTCATCTCTACCAGTGGGAAAGCAGATGCCTCAAGTACCCCAACGGCAAGGAGTAAGAGCACTCTCCAGGGCAGGTGTACTATGCAAGGTAGCCTCTTAATCTTCTCACATGCACAAGCATTATTTTTCATACCAGCTGCATCTTAAACACTCGGTTAAGATGGTGATTAGTGGTGGTGGTAGGGTGTCACAGTGGGAGCTTTCTTAAGAAGAAAAGGCTTTGATTGAGCCAATGAAAGCTGTTGCCAGGGAACCAGATGCCATGAACACACCACTCCAGCAGAGCAAGAATACAAACCATGTGAGTGCTGGACTGAGCTTTAAATGCATTTGCTGGTTGAGGCCTGAACACACCATTAACTCTTTCAGTACCTGAAATAGTTCACACAATGAACTGGGAAGATGGGAATCTGTTGCAAATGCAAAGCAGCAAAACATCTCCTGACATTTCTCTCTAACAGATTCAGAAGAAAAACAAACAGGGGAAACTTTTGACCTTTAGTTTTTGACTGGCAAAGGACATTTGTTTGTTTTGTAAAATGTGTAAGGAAACTTCTCTTCAAAGCAACACTTAGTTTTACACTAATGTGAAAAGGAATTAAGTAAGCACTCAGATAACCCTATAAAAGTATTCATTTTGTTTTTGCAGGGGGTGTTACAACGAAGTTTGGTGTGCACACAGTGTGTTCACTGGTCAGTTCCTCTGCAAGAGGAAAAGAATAGCTTAGATTCCATTTTTCCCAGATCTGAGCTGGTTTCCAACACAAATGTTACCGATTTGAATTTTATCTGATCAGCTGCCAATTTGTTTCAAAGTTAACTTTCCACTCTGATTACTAAACAGCCTTGTACTCTACCGACAGAGCATTTTTTTCCTAGTGTAAATTCCACAGTGCTCTGCAACCCTACCAGTAAAACACAGCTAAAGCTCTAATTAAAAATCATGCCTGCCATATGTCAATTCATAAGAACTAAAATTAAACTAACAATGGGCTGTAACCAAAACTTTTTTTGAACACAAGAGTCTGCTTGCTCTCTTTTGAAGCAGAACATGTGGAAGCCTGGGTAGTTCTCGCAGGACAAGGCCTGGCCCCAAACATTTTCATCTTCAGGCTTCCAGTTTGAATCCAGCACAGGTTCCTAAGCATGAAAAGCCATTCCCCACTCCACAGCCTGAGTGAAAACCCCTCCATTCCTGTGCAGCCTGCACTGGCTGTGTATCTGCTTTGATCCCACAGAGCTGGTAACTGTTCAGCAAGTAACATGTTGCTGGCAGTATTATACTGAACTCCTCCTCAGTCTCCTTCCAGCCTATTTATATCCTGTGGTAATACCAGCCATCTAGTGAGCTCTGAGTTGGGATCCAGAGTACCACTGCCTTTTTATGCCTCTCCCACAGTGCAGAAGGCCTGGGGGGAAAGGACATAGCAATACCATTATAATGCTTAAGTGGCCATAAAGTCCCAGTGTGAGTCCTAACAATCTGAACATAAGGGACAATAAAACTTGGGCCCCTCAAATTTATTCTAGGGAATTGGCAAGAGTGGGTAATGTACAAAGCTGATTTAATATCTTCACACCGCTCCCATGCCAATTCTAGCCCAGCTTGGTGTTGCTGGAAAGTTGGGCTCTGCTGTGCCCATTAGCCATCTAAACAGGCAGAGCATCACACCATCAAGACAACGCCATTCACTCTTGGAGTCCCAGCTAGCAGCTATTGCATGGCTACAGTGCACAGCTGAAGAACTGGGAGAACACAGACACATACACCAAAATCAATGCTGAAAAATATGCCCCATGTTCATACAGAGCGCTTTTGCCTCCCTGGATTCTGCAGTGATTGACTTGAGGGTTCATTGCGCTGTGGGCTTGGCCCTGAGACCCCTCATTAGTTACTATGTTGCTGTGAAGGCGGGCTGCCTGGCTGCTTACAAATTAACTTCTGGGTTTAATCTGCAGATAAAATACTTGCCAGGCTTGCTGCAGTTGCTCCCACTGCAGAGCCCATTTCAAGAAGGACACAACTTCTTTACGAAAGTTCTTGCGTAACGCATAAAACAGGGACAAACAACACTGCAGCTCAATCTAGTTAGCACTGAATAAGTGAAGAAGTGGAAGAGATTTCTAAGCAGAGCAGAGAATCTAAACAACTTTGGTAACATATGAGGGCTAACAGCCCAGTTTTCTAACTAGTTCCATACAAAATTTCTAGCAATCAAAACCAGCCAGCATCTGTGCTTTGTATTTGAGCCTAAACTTACACAGCTAAACACTGCATGGTGGCAAAGGAAGCCATTGTGGTGTGCTGGCTTAGTGGGGCATCAATATGAAAGCATTGCTTACTGAACAAACATGGCTCCACGGCAGGTCAGTGACCTCGGCAGAGCCCCTGCCAAAGATCCTATGCAGATGTGATCGTGCTCAGTTTGCAAGAGCAAACAGAGCTGCATTGCAAGATGGTGCTGCTACAGACGCTAATAACCCAATCTCTGTACCACAAAGAGGTGCAGATGTATCGAAGTTACCATGCTGAAGAGTGATATTTAACACTGCCTGTTGCTGTCCCTCTCCTCACCAAAGATCATCACCAAAACATAGGTATTCCTTACACTTATGCTCACATGAACACACTCATGCTGCCATGTTAGAGGAACTTAACTGAAGACTTCAAAGACCTACAAACTGAAGATTTCAAATATGAAGTGCAAGATGTAATTACAGCATTTTCAAAACATATTTTCCTCCTTCCCATATGCCTCAAGACATTATGTCTCAGCTGACATAACTGCACATTCTCCCCACACTGAGGATGCAAGCCTCAGTGTGAAAATTACACTTGCTCCAGGACAAAAGTGACAGTGGCCTCTAGGACTCTGACACATCCTTTTTTTTGCCGTAAGTGGAACATGTACAGTTTGTTTCCCAACACAATGGGAAGAAATGAGAGTTTCATGGACTGTGGGAATCGAATGCTGCTCTGAACAACTGTACTCAGACCCCAAACACAGCACAGAATCCCTGTGCTCAACACTCAGACTCTGTAGTCAGTCCAGAGCCACCAACCCTCCGACCAGCTTCTGCAACAAGTCCATATTCACTCCACCCTACTGCCCACTCAATCCTCAGTCCTTCTTTCCCTTTTTCTCCATGCCCAGCATCCCCAGAGCTCCCAATGCCCTTGGTCTCTCCTTGGAACTGGCAATATTTTCCATTTCCTTCCTCAGACCCTACCTCTGTTTCCCTTGTTCAAATTCTCCCCTCTTTTGCTCTTAATCCCACCTTTACTCAGATGAGCTTCAGGTCCTACTTGAGTAAACTCATCGTTTTTCCCCCAAACAGACCTTTGATTAAAATCACTGTCTCAATGAGACATACTCTGATATTCACTGAAAATGCATATTTTTCACAGCTACAAGACTGGACAGTTTATTCCAATAATATATTGCTCTGAATTTATACACATTTCTTTTAATGGCATTTAAAACAGATCAGATGTAGCACTCAAAAGTGCTGAATTTTTAATTGTAAAATATACCTCCTTTTATGACATAAACTAACAGTACTCACAAACACAACTGAAAAATCATAAAAAGCAATTACCAATACAGCCTTTTTCCACATTAGCAAAATGTAATTAAGCACTGCTTAAAAACTATGTCATAGGGTGCTGGAGAAAAATTGCTAAAGGAATGCAAAGCAGAGAATCAGCAAGAGGCTTTGGGACAAAATTTAGATTGATACTCCCACCTAAATCTCTATTTTCTTAACTTATGTTTGGTTCAACTCATTATAAAGTCATGAAGAACAATCATGCTTGGAATTAAGTTATCTTAAGCTGGGGAGAATTCAGAACGCCTCTGCCAGTACAGGCTCATTTCTATTGCTATTCTGTTGTGCAAAAGTGTCATTTTTGCCGTCTGAAGAAAGCAGCTCCTCTGTTTGAAGACATATTTGTTTTGTACATTTTCTATTGCTGCTTGTATATTGTAAAGCACTTTGAGCACACGTAGAATGAAAGACACAGTACGAAATACAGTTAAAAGTTGCCGTGTTGTAATCTGCTGTAAGTCTTTGTACATGGCAGCAGGGGGCACTTCCACGAGACGATGCTGAAGCACAGTTGACAGACTTCCCTGGTTTCAAGGCCAGGCAGAAGTGCTGCTCACTGTGTTCGCATCCCACTTCTGAAGGCACAGCATGATTGCACTGAGCAACAGCACCCACCCCTCTTGCTCCTACTGAAAACCCTCAATGCAAGTTGAGTAGCTTAGTGAGAAAATTAAAGAAACATGATCCTTTGAATGAAGCATGAAAAGGGCAAAAATCACACACCCGAGCACCAAAGAAGTAAATGTCTGAACAGGTTCTGCCATCCCAGTGCTAGTGTGGGGGACAAAGAACTGGAAGTCCATCACAAGGGTCAGGAACACAACAAGGATACTGGCACTCCTACCTTTGCAGTTACCTGGGTTTTTTAAATGTTTCTAAGCTAAATTTCTGCAAGAAAACAGTTAACAATCAGAGAGAAAGTAATTTGGTAATGAAAAATCTACACAAACGCCAAGAGGATAAGTCCTCTACAAAACAATCCCCAAAATTGGTCTCTTCCAGCTCTGTTTTTCTCAATGTTGAGCTAGTAATGAAATTTGGAGGGTATCACAAAGCAAATACAAAAAAGCAGCTCGGGAAGGATGATGTTTGGTCACATTGGGGAATTTACTGCAGGGCATTCCCTGACTCCAGTCTTTGGAATATTTCTGTGCTTGTTTGTATCCTCCCTAGCTGATATGAGGATCCCAATTTCTGTTTAACATCATAGGAAAGAAGAAACAACCCCTGATCACAATGAGGTGGGTGATGGTGGTGGCTTAGAGATCCTAAGATGTTAAAACAACCAGAACAGAGAGAATAAGAAGCACACAGGACAGGCAAGAGGGGAAAAAGTAACCAACAGCACCACACTTTTCAAAAACCCAGGATGCTAGTCTGGCTTTTCTGCTATTTGGAGTTGTGTGCTAGACACAGAATTACAAATTAGTGTATTTGTGAACAAGGAATCTGTCTGAGCACTCAGGCTCAATGTCTGACCTCTCCCTGCTAAGATGCATGTTGAAAAAAAGACCAGGAGAAACTGAAAAGTGCCTTAGGAACCAGAGGTCAGTTGCTGTTAGAAAATTCTCCATAGTAGCTCTCAGAGATTAAATTTCAATTTCAGAATGTTGTGTTGATATAATAGAATGACAAATTATTTTACAGTATGTTCTTAATGAAAATCAAAATGTGGTAACCAATGGCGTAATATAATGAGAGAGATTTATGTCTGCTGTAGCTAAAATTCGAACATCTTTACAAAATCATTGTTTCGGAAGGCAAAACACACACAAAAAGTAGATTTTAAAGGGAAAATCGTGATGTCAGATGAATGAGTAAACCTGCTAGTTCTAGTATTTGTGTATTTTTTGAATCTACATCTGTTATAGTGATTTAAAATAATACTTTATTTGAATGGGGTATTCCATCAGTTTCACAGTGGCTAAAAAAGAGACTTATCTATATGTTGCACTTCAGTGTTGCATAAAAACAGAATACATTAAAGCCACAGACAGTGCTTTTTCCTGTCAGTTCACACTGAAAGCAGCAACCCTAACCTGACTGTCTGCAGAATTATTTCTGAAATAATTTTAATCGTATTTTGATCCAGGTACACAGAAAAACTGAAAAAGCCTGTAAAATGCAGATCAAAATTTATCCCAAACTTCCCTCCCAACTTCAGCACTGCAGTTCAACTAGAGCCAGAGGGACTAGGAAGAAAGCATCAGCTTTGTGTATTTTTCATCCTGCCTTGAGGCAGATTGTGAACCTCTGCTCTACTTCTCACAAGAATCATGACTCTTCACCCTGTTTAGCATTGCTGTCAGAACAGCTCTTCTAAACTTTTGGTCATTTTTTGTGATTTTTGGTCATTGGAAGCCAGAATATGACATTCTAACTTTAAATCAAGGAAAGTATGTGAGCACTCCAATTACAAGAATAATTTGGAATCCCCTGCCTTCATTGCATTCAAGGCACCAGTAAGTTTCCCTAGAGAAATGTTGTATCTTGTTATCACAGCTTTCTCTCTGGGCTGGGACAACTGATCTACCAGAGCCCTTCTTGGGCCACGTCATTCAAGGCAATACCAAAGCACAACAGTCTCAAAGCCTCTATTTTATCTCTGCCTTCCCTGGGGCAGCCATCCCTCCAACGTCTGAGTGCATTGGGATGCTTCTCAGGCTGGGATGGATTCTCACAGCGAAGACAGCACAATCTGTCAGATGTTGTCTGTTGCTGCCTTTGCTACAACAAAGCATGCTAGAGTTTCTGAGGGAACCCCCTGGTCTTTCTATAGTCCTCATATTAAGACCATGTTATAGCAACTCCATCATGTAATTAATCTCTCTGCTGCTGATGGCTAAAGGCTCATATAAAGATGAGAAAAATTTCTTGAGCTAGGATGGGCCAGGTTTATGTATTCACAGAGAAGCGAATACAGCATAAAAGAATCATGGACTGATTCAAATGATAGCTACAATAACACAGTAGCTATCTCTCTAGTGCAGCAACTACCTATCCCATCTGAGGTTTAGTCATGTTTCTGTTCTTGGTACACCCCCTTTTCTAAAGAGAGCAATTATACAAAGAGAAAAGGAAAAGGGGAAAACATTTTAAACTGAGAGAAATTGCAAGCTACATTTTTTTATATCCCTAAGACATTTAATCTCTATACTATTACATATCAAATTCATTAACTTGTCAATCATGAAAAAAGAACATGTTTCAGAGTAATAGTGGTCATGGATGAGATGCAACAAACCAACACCAGTACCCCAGACTTTGACCTACAGTATTGAGGAACCAGTGTGATACAAACCATATTGAATACAGGTATGAAGATGGCTCTAGCATGCATGCTTATAAACAGACACCTTTGTCACATTTATTAGCAGTATACTACACACGCTACTTGTGTGTAGAACACTTCCATGTCTGTTATGTACTGCTCTTGTAGTTGTCCCCATAGTTAGGGCACTTCTTAGATCCAGTCAGCAGTATTTTAAGAGCACTTTTTTTTCAATTTGTGTATTCCATAGCCAATGAAACACACTGGACTACAGGTAAAAACTATGGAGTACCCCGATATACTTCAAATTAGTCATCCTTTGTAGACCTGTAAATTCAGAATACTGGGCACAGAATTGTTCCACTTGCTCCTCAGCACTGCAGGCAAAACAGATTGTTCCCAGTGTTGAAGGGCTGCTGTGGCTATAGGAAGAGGAGATGCATTGGGAAGAGCTGAGAGAAGGAAGAGAAAGCTCTGCAGATAATAGTCTTGCTGCTCCTGCTGTCACTAGGATAAAAGGAGGAAAAGAGCCACAACTGCCACTGTCAAATGAGACTCCATTTGGATTGGTGGCACAGGTGGCAGCAGCAGCAGCAGCCTGGCTTTACCTAGGTCTGGTTTTACACTAAGTATGCTGCATGCTTACAGTCACTGCTCACAGTCACTGCCCAATGCATCTGCTGCCCTGGGCTAATGCTTATCACATCTTTGCCTAGGGCAAGACTTGTCTGGACCTAAGCAATAAAACCTTCTCGCCGTTGAGAAGAAGCTGATGAAAGTCCTCATTGAGGTAATGTATCATGCTGCCAGATTAAAAGTGGGCAAGATCTTGATGACTAATTCACAGCCTGAACTCTCACTTTCCAGTACTTCCTGCTATAGCTGGTCTGTTGCAGAACACCTCATCTCAGCTCCTAGTTGTGCTGCACAGCAATTCTTAGGCTCAGACAAAAGTTTCATTTGATAGATTTGCTGATAATAGCAGGTAAAGCCACAATGGAGAAAGCACGTAAGGAAAAAATAATTTGCTGTGTAGTTAATAAGCCACAAATTGACAAACTCCAAGCTGATTAAAGGTTTTGTTTTTTCCTCTCCAATGGCTTTATCCTTTCCCTGTTTCAGGATTATTTTAACTGGAAATCTCCCTTTGAAAGTTACTCCCATTTTAGCAAGACTTTAAATGCAAAGCACATAATGAAGGACTGCTTGGGTCTGTCCCTTCCAGAAAAGGACAGCAGGAAAAAGGGAACCCTTATTCTGTACTCTGAGCCTTAATGGAAAAAGGGAGGTAGGCAAATGGGCCTGCAGGGCTACTGTCATAGAAGAAAACTACAGCTGGAACTACACACCCTCCAAGACTTGACAAGAACCACCTTGACATAGAGAAGAGAGCAGATCAGAAGCCACAGATAACACAAAGCTTCTGGCTCCTGTTCCTTTAGATGTTAACTACCCAGTGACTCCATGAAACCTCAAAATGACTACTGCTGTTCACTGACGGTGCCTGTTAGCAGGCTCTTCATAAAATTAACCTGATATTTAAACGTGTTCTTTAGTATCACCTTCCCCCTCTTTCCTTTGAAAGATACCAGCTATAGTCAATTTGTCATGATTAAACCTGTACCAGGGGAAACTGAGGCAAATTATGACATCACACCGCAACATGTGCTGAGGCTTTAAACGGTGCCAACGTGGTCTCTGTGCATTCACAAAGGCTGACTTATTTCCCAAACACCTTGCTGTATGGAGAGTTGCTTTCTTTGAAGTCCATAGCCGGATTTTGGTTCTTTATAAATTGTACTGGAATTTTGCCATCAGCACCAACAGAGCCAGTTCGTGTGTGGACATCATGTCTACAAAGCCTGACAAGGAAAAAAGCTTCTCTATTTCTATTCAAGTGGAAGAAGTTTTCATGCTAACTAGCAAGGGGTTTGGGTGTTTTTTTCCTTGGATTGGAAAGTATCAGCCATCCTACATGATATTCATCATTTCACTGGCTCCCATATTTCTCAAGTCATGGTATAATAACCTAAGTGATTACATAATAGCATTTTGTATTCTGCATAACTCATTGCTATTAAAACTACTAAGCCACACCCTTGCCAATGACATGATTCTTTTTTCTGCAATGCAGCAACTCTGCTTTAAAAAAAAAAGGTAAAAAAGCACAATGAGGCTTTTTAAGACAGGAGAATTATCCATTAATCTCTGATGGTATGAGATATCATAGAGCTGCTACTGACATTTGTCTGGGAAGATTTTGCTTAACTCGTTCTTCGCTCCACCAGTAGTGGTATAATGAGTTCATCCCAAACTTGAGGCAAGATTTTTTTTCCCAACATCCTACATCTTTATCCGTGCTATATGTATACACCCACTGATACATTCACTGATGTCTACGACAGTAAATTCTGAAACTAAGTCATTGCTGTGTGACAAACGTTCCTGATGACACAGGATATTAATAAATTAAGATGCACATCAAGTAACAAGTATCCACATCCAGCATCATATATTTCATTTTCCTACAAATGCTTAAATACAACTTGTTTACACTTTACACTTGACTTGAGAGAAAAGTCAGACCTGACCAAACAGTTTAAAAGCCAACCATAGGTTGGTTTTCCTTCCAGTAATTTCCTAGTAGTTGTTAATTTTGTCCTATGACTCTGTCTCTACATTAAAAATCAAAGATTTTTCCTCAGTCTGTTTCAACAGTCTCTACAGGAGATAGCAAAGACAAAATATTTTCTCTTCATCTGTACTCTGCTTCATGAACTGGGTATCCAGCAGTGTGAGGGCACCGGCATGTGTTGATAAGAGATTATAAGCATGTAAGTACTACAGCAGGCCTGATGGTGAGCTGTGTCCAGTTTCTCATGTCACAGGAAGGATCATGCACAAATATGACTTAATGCTACCTTTGTAGCTCCTTAATCCTGGAATTAAGTGGTTTAACCATTCCCAGCATAACTCACTTTGCTGCTGCCTAGCAGTCCAACTCTAGTGAGCTGAGGTAGCTGAAGATTTTGGCAATGCCTTAATGTCCTGACTAAATCCTTCATTCTCTGGGGAGGAGACTAGGGAGATTCCATCTTGACAAGACAGCACTTCACTCAGGTATTTCCAAACTGTGAAGGTATTATCCATTATACCTTAGAAATCAACAAATCTTGGAGATCAGGTAAAGGGGCAAATTTACCTAGACCTGTGATTTCTTATTCCTGCAGCAGAGTAGAGCAAAGAATGTTCCCAGTGATTTGAAAAGGTCAACATTTTCTTGTTTGTTAGAGCCTCTCTGCAGTTAGTTTTTTGAGATAATATTGCAGTAGGTTAGTCTTAAGATTTAAATGAGGCATAGGTTGACATTTTGGAAGTGCACCCTGAAGGTCTGGAAGGACATGGAGGAAAAAGCAGAGATACTGCTTTGCAGAGACTACCACTGGCAAAAGCTCTGCAGACCCCAGCTGAAACATCTACCACCAGGCTGGCACTGCCAGACCTGATGTTCAGAAACACTCTCAAGCCCAGCTAGTTATCAACAGCTGTAGATGTTCTGAAAAAAACTCCGGCTGCCCAGAGTAGATGTTTCCTGAAAAACAGCACTGGAAGGAGGACTTCAACTTTCAGTTGGGAAAGAAACTGCAACACAATTATTTCCCCTCAAGTCTGTGGTCACAGCCCCTAGGGTTTTCTTTCCTTGATCAGCTATGTATCCATGCTAGTATTTATTGTATTTCATTCAAGAAGAGTAACACAGTCTCAAAATTCTGGGAGAAGAAAATGGCACATAGCACTTGCACACTGTGTGCCTGCTTACATATGCATATGTGGTATATCTCTATAGGACTGTATGGGTGGAGAACAGAGAAATTTTCTTCCTCTTTTGTCAGTTTGCTGAAGTTACTTGATTTGTTGAAAGTCACACAGAGCAGGACATAAAAAATACTGGGCTGGGATTCAGTAAACTTGTGTTTAAATTGCCACCATCACTGAAATACAGAGAAAAGAGAGTCTTAACAAACCACATCATTTGTGCAAGCAATCTGGGAACAAGCAGCAAATCTGTGACAAATCTGGCAAAGTCAATTAGAAGTTAGTCAGCAGGCAACTCTGTAGTAGAAAGATCTGGCTTTGTCTTAATCCTGTGATATGCTGTTACTGTAATACCTCACTAGAAGAAGCCCTGCTTTGTCAGTCCTTGTAAACCTACACCAAAAAATATCAGCCCAAGAAGTTTTCTAGAATCCATCAAATCCATGAGCCCAAAGAGCAACTACAGTTACTTCTGCAAGGGGCACTAATAAAAACCAAAATCAATACTTCTAGCCTTTCAGCTATGAAACAAGGCACTAACTCTGCAGTATTTGCAATGGAACAGCTAGATTATTTTTTTAAATTATTATTATTATTGTTGAACAGTATTGAGATTGACTTTGGCACATAAAGGATCAACATTTCCCCAAGGCCCACAAGATAACTTCAGAAGCAGGATACTAATGCCTCAGAGCATGGCCTCCCTGCTAAAGATTGTCAATAATTATACAAACTATCTGTTCACTGGTGCCTGGACCAATATGACCACTTACTATTGTGCTCTCTTTCACATACTAACATGCACACTCAAGGCATCAACCAGCAGGAGCATGGTTGAGTTATTATTAATCCGACCAGAATGGAAACATCAAATTCCTTATATGAGAACACTGACTTCCATACAATTTCTTAAAGCTCTTTGCTTTTTGTTTATTGCTCATTAGCCCACAAGGTGTTAGTAAAATGATTCATGCACAAGGCAGCAAACTACTAAATCCTGAAAAATAAGAGTTGAAAGCCCCATTTTTTTTAGGAACTTTTGTCTTGGAAAATAATTTGGAAGCTTTGTCATTTACCTTCTGGATGTTTTTACTTCTTGATATTACCAACTTTTTTATCTAGGTTACAGATATATACATCACCCATGTTGTGGCAAGCACCACACAAACACGTAATGAGCCAATAATCCTTTCTTCTAAGAGCTTACATACAAACATGAACACTGTGAGAAATTTAAAGGCATTGCCAAAGCTTAATACTATTTGTAGGTTAGGAAGAACCTAGGATATTTCAGCAGTATTACCATTGTGTAGTTTAGACAGCAAGAGCAATGTTTAAATCACAGTAAGCAATTTTGCTAGTCATAATGACTTCAGATACCAAGTATTCTGAACAAAATATTTCGTATCCCAGCAACCCCAAAATTGCTGTTAAAATTTTAATCCTACTGCTTTACATAGGATATGAAAACTTGACCTTTTGTACTAATAACACCAGATGAATATGCTGAAAGGTGCAACAAAATACAACACTATCCACTTTATAAACTAACATTTTCATGTTACTAATTAAGCACATTTTTAAAAACATGCATGTGCATTTATATGGGCCTGAATAACTATGCACACATACACAAATATTTTTCAGCTCCAGCATTTGTGTAAGCCTTTAGCTAGCTTTATCCTGTCTTATATAGTAAAGCTATCTGCAGAGATAAAGAGTGAACCTTTACAAAGAGAATGCCTTTAATCAGTCTTCTAATCAGAGTTTGGACTAAGGAGGAAAGTCTCAGTGCAATTGAGTTACCTCTTGCTTAACTGCATCTGACATTTTGGAATAGATTAGGTTCTAATGGTCTATGGCAGAGCCTTCTCTTTAGAAACCTTGGGACGTCATTAATAAATATTGGCCATCATATAGGGACTCCACACCTCTGTAGTTGAGACAAAACATCTTATAGGAAATCACTGCCTACTGTGTCGTGAACCACATCAGTGAAGCCAGGCGCAACATCCATCAAAGATTAAAAGAGCAGAAAACGAACACTGCTGTGACCAAACACTTGAAATCATGTGCCGACTGCCACAAACAATTAGAATTCAGCAGGGGTATTCTCAGGCATTCACAAATCATGACTGCAGGAGACCTCAGGAAATGGGGCCACGATTAACCCATCCTGCTGTCCCCAGCCAAAACAACAGGCTGTTTCAGGGAAGACGCTGCTAGCTTTCTTGTCATGAAAAAGCCTAATTTTACTAAAATCTCACCTTCTAATCAAGATGTGATGCCTAGTCTTTTATACACAGAAACTCACAGTTACAGAGAGGAAGGAATTGGAGTTCAATTCTGGTTTTGAGCAAGGAAGGAGATCTACTTTAGGATTTTCATTTGGCAGCAAGAGGAATACCTCAAAGGCTGCAGGCTTGGGGTCTCCAAGGAAGGCAGCTGCTCTTGTCCTCCAGTGTCTAGTGACAATCCCAACACATCTTTGTGGAGCACCAATAGGCTCCATCTGTCAGGATCCATCTTGTCCTTATGGCCAAATCTGTTTACTACAGGAAGACAGGTTGGAGGTGACATTTACTGATTGTGTGTAGGTAAAAAAGAACAGAAAGCCCTTCTGAGCACAAAAGAGTGTAAAAATTTGTACAAACTGAAGAATAAAATCCCCAGGTTTGAATAACATCAGGTTCACAAAAAAACAAACAAACAACCCAAAAAAAACCCCAAAACCACGAGGCCAGATTATTTGGAATACTATGTCCATAGACACACAAAATTTATGTAAAAGCTCCTCCTTTTTTTTCCTACTTTTTATTTTAAAATGGGTCAGTTAAATTTAGCCCTTTATTCTCAAAACTGCTGCAAGATGCCTTGAGACAACCTGAGAAATGAAATGGGAACTTTCTTACTGATATTTGAAAAGAACATAGAATTGGATTTTCAACAAAACAATAACTCAAAAAGGCTGGCCTTGCTGGCTAGCACAGACCCACTGCCTATCAGTGACAGTACCTGTCACTTGCCTTACCCTGTCCAGCCATCTTTCCCACAGCCTCTTTACAACCTGGTTCATTGCAGGCTCCTCCTGCAATGCCTCAGTAGCTGTAGCTGACTGCAGACCTGTTCAAAACAGGAGCTTGAAGAGGAAATAGCTTTGTTGCTTCTTGAGAAGTTTTCTAGTTTTTAATGTACATTTAAAGTTTCCCAATACTCTCACAGGCAGGCTTATTTGTGGGCAAAGACCTGACATGCTGCCTGAATCCAGCTAGAGCTGAGAGCTCCCAGTACCTTCAAGTCAAGTCCTGCATGCTAAGAGAGCTCTTGGGGCTGGGCAGGCTCAAAAGCAATGAACACCACCGATGTCAGTGCAAGTTTTCCACTGCATGGTATTAACCTGTTGTTTACAAAGGCACTCACTAGAAAAAATGATCAAATGGTGAGGACAGATATGTACAGAGATGTAGGCAAAGAATAATTAAATGCAGTAATTGGCTGTAGTGCAAAGGAACATGGACAGGCTTCAACATGCCTCCTGTATTGTGAAACACTTGGGCAAGTATGGGGTGGTTTGTTTTGAGAATTGCCAATAACTACATTCCACAGATCCACACAAACTAGATGACTAACTGGCAAACAGCATCAGAATTTTTATAGAACTTGCAGTTTATGGAAACGAGTACTGTTTAGAGCTCTTATTTCTGCAGTTCATTTATTTATCTTCTGGGAGAACATTTGATTTTCTACCTATGTCCTTTCCATTCTTTATACACCTGTTCACTGGGATGTAGGGAAACCAGATCTTTCCAGACCATGAAGATTAACAGGTCTTTCCAGGTTAGTTCTTCATGAGCCACAGGAGTGATAGGACACAGACTCACCCTATTTAGGGAACAAGTATACAGAATACTTGAGATAAGACACCAACATCTCATTAACTCGTTATCAGTTCTTACATTGCACAGCACTATGAATTGTTCAGATCATTGGCTACACACTGCACAGAGGCAGAGCCTGGGATGAAGGCCAAAACCAAAGAGCTGGCTAAAATCAGAATACACTGAAAAGGTAACTGGCCTCATCATTCTCCAACTCTTACTGTCTGGGCTGCTTAACTAGAAGCAGCTTCATAAGCACCTTCTGAGTTATTGATTAGAGCCTGTTAACTCAGCAGCAGCAGCATAGTAAAGTCCTCCCACATGAATTACTGCTGCAGAAGGATGGCAAAGGAATGCCATGACATTCCACTTCCATTTCACAAACCTGGTAGCCAGACAGACCAACAGATTTGCCCAGGCTGTTTCTCAAAGAGGATTTACCTCTTCAGACTCCCTTGAACCTGGGATCCTGACATATAAGGCGGGCAGGCAGGCTCTACTGTACGGGTCAGTAGCATTTAAAGTTAAATTACAAGGTAATTACACTGACCTTCCTTAAGTCAATATTTTTGTGTTTAAGAATCATGCAGATGTTTCTGAAGTTATTGGTGGGGGGTGAGAGCGGGTGTTGAAAAAAACTATTGCATTACATAAAGGGAATTGGAAGAGGAAAATGAATATTCATGCATGCATTCCTTCCTGCTTGAGTAAAAGGAAAATAGAGTAAACATTCTTCTCAGATAGCAGGATTCACAAGTTTTGGAGTCCAAACCAACTTCCATTCAAATCAATGAATAGATAATAGCAGGAGTGTAATCAGACCTCAGATAATTCTTACTATTTATATACAAAATAACAGTACTGCATAATTGAGCCTGGTAAATTAATAATTTTAGTACATGTGACACAGGAAAGGGATACAAATTTGTGACTTTTCCAGTTCATTGGCTCTCACTTCCATAAGGCAGAACAGTTCATACTCTGAATAAATGTGTGTTCCCAGGATTTGACATGTAAGTTTTTTCTCTGAAAGCAATAGCTGCAAAGGTAAGTACCAAAGTGATAAACCTCCAGACCATTCAAGCAGTATCTTATTTGGAGATAGTGTTATGTGAGGTTCCAACTGGGCGCTCTCTTCCCCAGTTCAGTGTCTAAACCAGTTTTTGTTAAACTTGTCAACCTGTACAGATTAATGTAATTTCTACCCAATGGCACAGCTGAGCATGAGCAATTC
Organism: Onychostruthus taczanowskii; assembly: GCF_017590055.1. NCBI lineage: Eukaryota > Metazoa > Chordata > Aves > Passeriformes > Passeridae > Onychostruthus > Onychostruthus taczanowskii. The sequence continues at coordinate 10,802,088 of NW_024499240.1, read as the reverse complement.
TAACAGATACTCACATTTCTGCCATTACTGGGAGTGACCAGAATAGTTTTAACAAGAAGTTTCAAATGAAAACAAGCCTATTAAAGAAAAGCTCTTCCAAATATTTTCACTTTCTGATGCTGTTTAACAAAATCCTAATTTTCAGTCTCTTGATTTTTTTTATGACAACAAAATGAAATAAGTGAGGGGATCACAGTCTATTTCCTTTCAATATCCGAGGCATTGGAATGCACTGAGCCCTTTAAAGTTCCATTAATTCCCAAACAATCTGTAAACACATACACTTATACATTAACAACCTGGTTTTCTCTCCCACACAACCACTTCTCATCAATTATTGCCAAAATAATTAACATTTTCCACTTTCCTGCCCTAAGCCATTTATCTCTCTATTTGCAATCAATCCATTTCAGAGTGTATCAGGAATCCACTGCCTCAGGAATATTCCAGAATTTGTGAGAAGACACTAGAAGACCTGTCTGCTCTTTCTGAAAAATACCACTTTTTTCTTATACTGCCATATTTCTGCAATGTACTAAGCCAACAAATCCACTTCCATATTGCTCAAAAATCTTTAAGTAGAAAAAATGTTCTAAGTCATAAGCTGTAATTTAAGATCAAATAATAAAAAGGAAGGAAATTAACAGACAGTTTATTTGGCATTTTGCTAAAACATGCAAAATGCCAAATGGTGGGGCTTTATGCTTAATCAGTAAGTGGATGGGAGAGTTTTCTTAACACTGTGCAGGTTAGCTGTAGAACTCATTGCCACAAGATATGGACTCTCAAAATGCACTGTTAAAAAAAAAAAAAAAAGAAAAAAAGAAAAAAGACAAACCTGTGGGGTAGAAAAAAAATAAAATTAAGGACTATTAAATCTACCAACCCAGCCATCTGCTCCTTGCCAAGCACTGCAATAGTATAGGAGGAAAGCAGTCAATATACTTCTCTTTTTCTCCTGAGCATCCATTACTGACCACAGAGAGACAAAGTGCTGGGCTGAAAGGGTCTCTGGTGTGTCCAAGCAAGTCTGTTGCCATACAGGCAGATGCCCAGTCCTAGCAGAGGCTGGCTTTAATGTCTCATAAGGGGGAAGCCAGCCCACAGCAACAGTACAAAAATGCTGAAATTCAGTGACTGTCTTCCAAGCCAAAGATTTCTTACATGCTGCAGCTGAAGTAATGGAAAGACTGTAAAAGCTAGAGAGCATGAGGAAAATTCCTGTACAATGTGCCTCTCCCTACATCAGCCTCAGGCTTTTAAAACTCATTTCCATAGTAATTTCCTTCTCAACTTGACATTGCTTTGCTCCTAGTTCAATGAATACTTCCCCTGTTTGGTGAAATTCCTGCTAGGATACAGGATGTGAGCACTTAATACAGTTTGCATTCAAATTATGTTTCTATGCTTTCTTTGGGATACATAGTTTTAAATTCCACAGTACTGGTCAACAGAATTGCTGAAGCAAATAGTCACTTCCTAGAATACAGTATGAATTCTCAATTAGGTTATAACTTAACATGTGCCCATGCATATTAAAAGGTAAACAAGAAGCTTGCCATGCACTGCACAAGAATCAAATCTCAATTGCTGTCCTTGAGTGTAGGCTGCTAAAGCCCAGCCATATAAATTTCTTCCTGATTTTGTAAACCAGAATCATTCAGTTGTCACTGGATGTATCAGGAGGGATAGAGATTCTTGCAGCCAAACCCACAACCTGTGATCTCACACAGTAGCATACTTCTCCCCGTTGGACAGGCCTGTAAATCCATAACATTTCAGTCCAAAAAAACTAGACTTGCTTTGATCTTCCATTGATGCTGCACTTCTGCCTCAGACCTCCCAAATTTGTTTCTTGTAGGACAGTGTTATTTGTTTCTAAGGGAGCCTGAGGACAGTGAAAAGCTCATAAAAACTGTGGAAGCCAAGAAACATCTGTCAGGAATAGAGGCCAATTACCTGTTTGGGCATTATCAAGAGAATAGAAACTGAAGGCTGCACAGAACCCCATCTGAACCCAAACTTCTCCTGCTTAGTAGTCCCACAGATACTCAGTGTTGGCTGCTTTGCTGCCTCTCAGCCAATTCCTGACCAAAAGCTCTGAGTCCCCTCAGACACCCCATCTATTACACTGAAGTCACTGAAAGTCCTGCCAAAACCCTCTGGAGACTAAGCACAAATCCTGTGCTGAATTGTATATGAAATGGAAAGAAAAACTGGAAAAAAGAAAAAAAAGAAAGAAAAAAAATTATCTATTTAAGCACTGCAGCTAGAAACAAAGAACAGAGCAACTTACAACTTATTCCCTCTCTTTCCTGCTCCAGCCCGCACACTCCCATACACTCTTACTCCCTTTGTATTGGTTGTGGTGTTCATTTCATTTTGGAAGAGCTGATTCAGCTCTCTAAACCAGCTAAAATATATCCCAGCCAAGGAACAAACATGTGAATAGAACTCAGACATTAAAAGAAAAAAAAAAAAAAAAAGGAAATAAGAAGAAATTCCTTCTGTAAGAAGCAACTGGATTTTGGACTATGCAAAACTTCTTGAGAGTATCTGGTTTTCACAGAACAGTTCAGGTTTGTCAAAAATGAAGACTGTCTTCAAGTCAAATAACAGAAATTCAAAGAAAACATGGAAATCAAGCCCAGAAGGGGCAGAATAGCATGTTGTTCTGATCAGTGCTTCCATGAAAGATTCCTTCTCTTGCTTCCTAGAGCACACAGCTGAAAGTTCTCCAGGTCACAAAGGCTGCTATGGCAGAGCACAGGCACAGGAACGAGCAGAACTCTAGAGAAAATCCAAGGCACTTGAAACTCTGAACAAACCCACTGTTTGTTAAGAACTGATGTTAGGAACATTGCTATCAACATCTCTCATCTTTACAGTGAGAAATCCCATTCCACTTTTTAGGGAAGCCATTTCCCTGAAAGAAAGAAGCCCTACAATTATAAGAAATATGTATATTTTTTGCATGCCACATAGCAGGCAAAAAATTTTTGCATGCCACATAGCAGGCAGTTCATTGTTCTGAACTTCACAGATTCCCGAAGAATGACAAAGCTTAGAAACATGGAGAACTCAAGGAAGCATTGATTTGACTGTCACTGCTGTCACTGCTAGCTGTGACTACAGGGCACAGAGAATCTTTCAAGTATACAAGATCCAATGTTTGTGGCTGTGTGTGGCAAAGCTCTGTAGAAAGGAAGCACAGTTGCAATGCAATCCATTTAAAAGCATTATGAGGAAACATTCCTCCCCCACAGGGGCATCTGGAGTGCAGGGACTTTTTTCCATGATAAGTCTCCCAGTAGGAGGCACTGACCTGTTTTTATCTGCCATTCATCTTTGGGCCATCTCCCATTCTTTCAGAGCTAAACAAGGATATGTGAAGAGCCAAGATGTTAAAGTAAAAGGACTTAATGCAAATAGCTTTTTTTCCTCCCATCCCATCTGCCACAGACTTGGAACAAGATGTGGTAATAGAAGAACATAGAAAGGTCAGAGGATTTTGTTGGGGGGGTGGGGGTTTAATGCTTCTGTAGTCAGAATAGCTTGTGAAATGGTCTCAGGGGTCATAACATAAGCATGACACATAAAAGGTGTACAACTGAGACAAACCGGTGATCCATCTGGACCAGGACCCTTTCTCTAACAGTGGATAGCATTGGACACTTCCCAGGAAGGGGCAAAAGTGGACAAATTATGAAGTTATGAGTGTTTAGCTAGTGGACCAACTTTTTCCTCTTTTAAGGAAAAAGTTATTTTTGAAAACCATTAGTTAGAGATTGGTCTCAAGCTCAGGATCCCAGAATTAAAATATATAACAAATACCTATGCGCACTTTTTTAGGAATTAATTTTTTTACTCTCTAAGTGCTTAGTGATTTGAAAATAAGAGGAAAATTGAAAGTGCACTATTACTTCTTTAGAATTGCAGACAGAAGCAAAGTGCTGAAAAACCTATGTAGGGGCATTTGTAAGTTCATTCCTGGGGCTGATCTAGGCACCTGGGATAATGACGTTTGAAATGCAATGACAACAAGTGGTGTGACTAGAAATATGCCAAGGAAAAGCACATAAAGCCCCACCCTGTGCTGCAGGATGAGCAGGGTTGTTCTGTGACATTGTTACCATGCTGTAACTGCTCTGTATGTCTAAGGCTATATTCTTGTTAAAACATGATCAAGGTCTCAGCCACACTGCATACTTTAATCATGCTGTAATTGCACCAGGGGACAACTGTAGGAAAACCAGGTCCTATGATACAGACATTTTTGAGGTGGAGTCAGACAGAGAAAGAGGATATCCAGGAGTAGAAAAGACAGCACAGTTAAGTGCCTTAGGGGAATAGAATCATGTCTGCCAGAAAGTCAGAATAAAATGGGGCTTGGATAAAAATCCTATTATAGATTTGTCAGTGCAGCAGTTTAATACGTTTACTTACAGGTATAAATTAATTGAAACCTGCTGCGGTTAAAAATCAATCAAGCAGTATGGCTTCTTGTAGAAGGAAAAGAATGCAAATATACATATGCCCTATAATAACAGCAGAGAACTGGCAAGAGCTCTCAGGTCAGTATCAGGGACCTTTTGACTTTTCTTACTACAGTATTCCTCTGTAAAAACACAGGTTTCAATAGCTGGCTATTCCCTTAAAAGCAATGTTTATCATCTTACCTTGACCCCATAGGCTGTTCCTAGTATACCATGGTGCTGCTCTTCTCCACTAAGCTGTTTTTACAAAAAAACGTGCTGCAGAAGGGAGTCAGATCAAATAAACTAACTGTGCTTATAAAGGAAAAATAGGGAGGAAAAAAGGGGGGAAAAAAGAAAAAGAATACAGAGATAAGAATTCATATCATGTAGGCTAAGAAGGCACTCCTTTGAAAACAATGGAAATCAAATTCTTTAGACATTGGATCAGGTCAAATGTGCTTTGGTTTTATGGTGCTAAGAACTTGACTGGTATCTTTATCCACTGTCATCTCTGTTACCAGCTGCTTATTGATTAACTGCTCTTCTTTATGTATGTGTTTATCCTCACTCTACTAGCCAAAAGTTCAATTATTTATCAAGCTGAGATAAAAGTTAGATGCCAGGGTTCAAGAAAAATTATTAATAGAGCTAATACATGACCAAACTGCAGCCTTGAGAATTATCTACAAGTTCCAAAATATACAAACCATCAAGCATGAAGGAGTTAACAGCATCCAATTTGTCTTTGTGCAGCTTTTCAGCTACCCATACTGCCACCTACGCAAAGAACTAAGTCCAACGCTATTGTTTTTATGTTTAATGTGCAAAAGTGCAAATACAGGATGTAGAATGACAGAATATGTTGGCAGGAACATCTGCGTTACTGATCCAGAAGCAAATGCTAACTTAGGAAGTTCAAGCTCCTAAGCAAGAAAGTACTCCAACATGAGGCTCTTTTCTCACATAGAATATAATTTTTACTCTTTCCCTATGAGTCCATTATTGACCACAGACTGAGATGGAATTCTGGGACAAACAGACCTCTTGATCAACCTGATATTGCTACTCTTGTGGTGGTAAGTGAAATTTACATGGATTTTAGAAGAATATGAAAAGCTCTTCACTCAGCTGAACTTTCTTTGAACAAGACTACAAAGCAAGAAATAAAGATGACATAGTGCAGGACACTTGACACCTTGGCTTTGTATTTTACAACAGATACTGGAAACTGAAATCACCTAGAATTCTTACAAGAGTCACCCAGGGTTTTTCACACTTCCCAAGAAACATCTGAGATACAGTCAAACTCCAAAATAACTTGTCATCATGCCTTCGCTTGTTCAGATGCAGACCCAGCTGAAGGACAGAACTTAGAAAGGAATTGCTACAGAGAAGTAAGCTACATCCAAACATCTTGGGAAGCATCTAGCCTAAGACTGGAAGAAAGGGATTGCTCCAATCCTGAACTGCATCCAAGCAGAGTCAGCTTTTGAACTCCTAATCTGAAGGCATTTCAGAACAGGTGTCTAAATTTCACTCAAGGGTGTGTCAAAGCTGCTTCCTCAGCTGTCCAGGTCAAAGTGAGGTAGTATCTTCCCATACTGGACAAACTTTTAAAAAATTGTATCAGATAAACCACCCCAAATTTCAGACTGTTTATCCAAAGCTTGCCTGAATGAGCCAGGTCTCTTTAGCTAGTAAAAACAGGCTTGAATCTCTTGCAACAGCACCCTTACTTGAAGCAATCAGCCACTTCCAAAAGTTTTGCCCACTTCTGAACAGCATATGAGGGCAGCCATCACAGAGGAAGAAAAGGAAGCACCTGGGAGAACCTAGAAACCAAAAGCATATTCAACATGGTGGGCAATCATACTATATACCAGAATCCTGTTGCAGTGCTGTATAAGATAAAATAAGTTCCCAAAACTGAAGGGCAGAGGAAAAGAAAAAAAAAAATCAGCTTCTGGCCAAAGCTGCTCCTACTTTGTGTTGGCTGGAGCAGTCTGCAGCCACCCTTATCTCAAATGCTGAGGTGTGGCTCATGCAGCCAGCACGCCCTGACATGCAGCACACATCAGATCTGAGCACTTGCTTATCAGATCAGAATGAAGCACTGCTTGCTGGGACCTGTAGTCTCTGAAGGCCATATCTCTTTTTAAAAACGACAGTAAGCCACAGGGCACATCACTAAACTGAGGATTGCATGTGGCCCTCCCACGGTTAGTTTCCAACATCAGACACTGCCAGAAAAAAAAGAGATCACATTTGGAATCTGGGCTGCCAGGGCTACAAAGACAAAAGTGTTATTACGATATGTTTCTCAGCTTAGGCAAAACTGAGAAAGAAAACAGCTGAGATAAGCAGGTCCTTCAGCAGCTACATTGAGCACTCATCCATTTATCCACGCACATATTAACAAAGTAACAGTCATGTCTTACATTGCAACCAATATTGACTCAAAAAAAAGAAGGGTAAGAAAATATCTCTGCTTTCTCAAAAAAAACCAAAACAAACAAAAAAAAAAAAAAAAAAAAAAAACACAAACAAAAAACACCAACAACAAAAAAAAAAAACAACCCACACACACAAAAAAAAAGCTTTAATTGCCAATCTGATCATTTCCTCCTTTCCCAACAAAAGAGTTTAATATCACCAGTCCAGAATATTGGAGATATGTCTGCCAGTCCTCTGGGTCACAAGCAATAGGACAAAAGGAAATGGTCTCGAGTTGCACCAGGGGAAGTTTAGATTGGATATTACAAAAAATTTCTTTACAGAAAGGGTTGTTAAGCATTGAAGGAGACTGCCCAGGGAAGTGGTAGAGTCACCATCCCTGGAGGTATTTAAAAGGGTACATGTGGCACCTTAGGGACATGGTCTAGTGGTGAACTCATTAGTGCTGGGTTAATGGTTGCACTCAATGATCTCAAAGGTCCAACCTAAGTTTTGTAATCTAAACAATTCTGTGATTCTATATCTGCATCTCAACTCCTTCTTCTCCAGGAAAATAAGCCTATCACTTGAGTTCCACATCTGGTAGTATTATGTTTGGAGTTTGCCAGAGGTTTTTGGTTTGTTTTTTTTTTAAACAAGTCCCTTTAGATTTAAACTAGTTTTATTTAGATAGCTTGACAGATTTTGGAATATATTACTTAAGATGCATGGGACTTTTTACTTATTTTGTGAATAAGAAAATAGAAATACTTCGGGAAAGTTTAGTTTGAAGCTTTTCCTCAGTAATCACTATTTTATGTTTAAATGTTTTCCCCTTAAAATGCAAAATTTGGCAACTATTTCTCTTGTTACTTACTTTAAAAGGCGATGACTTTTCCCAGTATATCTCCCTTAAATGTAACAATTGGACCACAGATACCTTTAAAAAAAACAAACCACAAAACACCAAAAAACCCCAAACAAAAACAAACACAATCCCCCCCCCCCCCCCCAATCACAATCAGGAGTTTGCCAACTGGAAACAGAGCAAGAGAGTTTTTCCATGTCCTACATTTGCCTTTAGTTCATCTCCTGACCTCCTCAGTTTCCCCACTCCTCCTGCCTGTTCTTTCACGGTTTTGGACTACAGGGGACCATCAGGAGCCAGTTCCTCAACCTGCAGCTATAACATAGGTCAGAGTATTTAAGTCTTTGCTTGTGCTTTTCCTTCCCTGGGTTGTTACTACTGTCCTCATCTGCCTGTATGCTCAAGCACACTTCTCATTCAAGAGGAAAAATCTTCACAAGCTTAATGACATCTACTCCCAGAAAAAGCTCACCAGATCAACAAAAAAGAAATTCACAGCTGCTTTCTTAAATATTTGACATATTAGAAGAAAAAGAAAGTTTTGCGTTTGCAGTGTCACCTAAGAAATCCAGCAGAAGGACCTCATTAAATAGGTGTTCATCTTCTCACAATAATTGCAAGTGTCAGATGTATATCTAGAAGCAAAAATTAGAGGCTTTAGGGCTGGATTCCACACACATGCAATTCCTGATTAACTTTATATGAGTGGCATTCATTGACTGGTATGAAAGAAACTCCAGTCCCTTAACAGACATTGCTTATTTGAATAAAAAGCCTATTACTATTTATTAATCAAAGATAGTTGAGGGAGAAGAGGAAAATCTCATGCAGAAAAGCCCATCATGAAATGAAAGAGGAATGGGTACATCTAGGTCATATGGGCAAGATACAAAATTTCTTCCCCAATTTCTAAGATTGGAAATGCTAAAACAAGCACCAGCAAGTGCTCCTAATTTGACTCCAGCCTGGTGAGCAATTCTAACTGCAAATTGCCAGTTCAGTATTGCACAAGGGTGAAAAATTATGTTGTATTTATCAGGTTCCTAACAGCAATAAATATTTGAAGACACTGCTCAGAGCTATTGTGCCCTTTGACTTGGCTGAGTACAGTCTTCTCAAAACATTACAAAAGGATATTACGAACACAGACATTTGAAAATTATTTTTTCCAAGGAACTGGTTAAGGGAATGAAGCACAAACACACTGACTTGTTCTCATTTCTTTTACTTCTGGAGCTCTTTGTTACACATACAAGCCAAAGAACAGTGGCCATGAGAAAGTGCTGATCTCATTTCTGGGCCAGAAGGTCCAGCTAAGCAGCAGCAGATGGCCACTGGAGGCTGTCCAGGCACACACCAAGGTAGTTTCACCTGGTCCCCAACAGGCAATCAAGGCTCTGCAGGAGAGGAAGGCCAGAGAAAGGATGAACACAAGCATGACAAGAAAAGCCAGTCAGCCTACATCAAAGAGACTGCCTTTGCCTAATGTTAGTCACACAGACTTATTTTCAGTTATAAATCTAGCAAACTTCTAGCTACTCACAACCAAATGTCATCCCTCAGCACCTGATTGCAAGCACATCAGAGAGTCCAAAATAACTATCAATTACTGTTCAGGTGCCAGCAAAATCTAATTACCATCTCTGCTGATAATTATCATCTCTGATTTGTTGATACCAATGCTTTCAAAGACTCAAGGCACCAAACGCATCTAAAAAATAAGAGTTTATGTACATATAATGCTTTCAAATGTTTGTTGAATTATATACATTTCTGTAAGATGTGAAAAGATGTGAAAGGCATTGCACAAACTTTTGATGCTGCACTGTACCAGAGATGTCAGGGGAAGTTTCAGTGGAGAGAATGCACAAACTGAACAGGAACTAAGGCAGAAGGGCAAGTGCTCTGTATGTGCCCTATTGAATGGCACAGCATCCCTCAGCCACTCAATTACATGCATTTTATAGCTTTTAGGAAAGATAAACCACAAGCAAAGCTATTTACACCATTCAAATTAACTCATTTAAGGCTATTTCAAGTGTGCTTGTGCTCCTATACAGCTATTTAGGTGACTGAAATCCACACAGATTTTCTACAAAAATTAAGCAGAAAATCCTATCATTTAATACTGCCTCATTAAAATGTTTATAATAGCAAATAAGCTGTTTCTGAAAATGAAGCTCTGACTGAGAGTACCCACATAAGAACAGAAAGAGTGGTTGTGCACCTAATACTTCACAAGTATTAAGGTCAGAAAAGCAGAGATTGTTTTTGTAAGTTAGTGATCGACATTAAAAATTCAGTATTCACCAGTGCACACGTTACCCAGTGGAATACAAGACAGAACAATTCTTGGTTTTAAGAGCAAAGGAAAAACATGGTGTCTATTATCATTCTCCAAAGGATACTATAAATATACCTTTCTACGTGCCTCCATAAATCCAGTAGCAGATCTGTGAATTAAATTTTGCAGTAATACCACAATTGTTACTTTTGTTTAACAAACACTATTTGAATCTCTATTAAGTTACTATAACTGCTCATCTTTTCAGATCATTAATTGTTAAACAAAAAAACGCCTGCAAAAGTAGAGATTGATGAGATAGCCACAGACAGAGATTAGCTATGCAGAAATCCCAAGTTACCTTACATATTTATTCATTTCTAAAGGCTTTCATTGCACTATTAGTTATTGGCTTTTCCTGTTTAGAAGTGTATGCATTTTATGCAGAATTTCTTTATTTTCTCTGCTATGCCCTTTCTGCTGAAGATGATGAGCTATATACCCAAAAATAACCATTCCAGTATTAGGTCTCCTGACACGTATAGCCTAATGAAAGATCTGGCATGCCAGGAGAGCAGGCCCAGTGTTAAAGCTCCCAGCAGCAGTGGTGTCCTTCCAGACAGTACTCCCAAAGCTGTCCCCAAAGGGATTGCAGACAGTGCCCTCCTGGCAGACCAAAAAGTAAAGCCACTGCTATATGTTTATCCTATGAAAGGAATCTATAATTAGTCCTTTTCTTAAAGCTATTGAGACTAGTATGGTGCTTTTAGTAGGAGTCCTGGCAACTTTAGGAATTTTTTTTTTTACTTGTATGGAGAGGGGAAACAGAGTGAGGATTTATTTCTGTAAGTTCACATGGACCAGATGCTAATGAAAGAGCAGGAAACCCAAGAGGATTAGAACTACTCTATAGACCCCATATATACCTTTATATACCCCATATATACACACCTTTTTGTATTCCAATATTCCTATTAGCACAGTTGTGGGGCATCCAGCCATGGGTTTGACTTTTCCCTTCTTTCCATTGCTCAAGGCAGAGTACCTCAGCCCTCAGCTCAGTGCTGGACCCCCTCCCAGTCAGAACCCAAATGCACAGAACTGTCTGAGGTACAGATCACAGCACCTTGCACACAGCAAGCCCATAAACAGATCCATTGCTACAGGCTGTCACGTGCCAGGTAAAATACCTGGCAGTTTGGTGTGGAAGTGAGGGTATTGCGTGAGAAGCAGGAAGCCAGCAGGGCTTTCATCCATATCATGGATGTAAGCAGGGCTGGTAAAAGCTGCCACAGTTACTGCAAAGTATGTAAAATTCTGGCACAGAGTCGATTGCGCACCTAATGCTCGATGTGCAGGGCTTGGCAAATCTTGGCAAGAAAGAGAATAATTCACTGAGGAAAACAACATTTTCCCTCCTTTCTTTTCCTGGTATTTTGCATTATCCTGCCACTGCACTGACACATACTCTGTGTTGCCTCCTTATACTGGTAAAAGGGTTTGCTCTGAGTTTTAACAGGAAGAGACAGGGTAGTTCATATAGCAAAGCCATGTGCCACCAAAAACTATGTTTTCTCTAACTGTGTTTTTCAAACTTTATCAGTTACTTGGTTTGGTACCTGAACATCAATTGACTTTTGCTTTTCTCGTATCATTTGCAGTGGTGAAGATCTCAGAGGTCAAATTATGCCTGCAGTTGCACACACAGTTCATGTTCCACTCACAAATGATACAGGGTAAAACTCAGTGGGATAGGGGAAATGGTGCAATGTAACAAGCTGTTCTTTGTCACTTCCTTGGGCAATGTGCAAAGCTGGCAGCCAGAAAGTCTGTTTTAACTTTTCTTACAAGACCTTTTCTATGATTCAAAGAAAGTTCTACAGTCAGAGATAGTCAACATTTTCACAACTTGTACATGATTTCTGTACATTCTTCTGTGTTACATGGGTATATGTGCCTATGAAGGATCAACTCTGCTTAATATTTCTTATTCCGTACAGAAGGGAAATACTTTTGCTCATGAACATTCTGCCTCTCAGTCAGTCTTGCTCTAGAGGCCTAGCCCCGCATGCAGAGAAGAACTGGAGTCAAAGTAAAGGAATATCACTTTCCTTGATATCTTTGTGCTGGAGACAACCTTTACCTGCAAGCAGTTACATCCTCACAAATAATTATCCTCCTACCGTCTCTTGCAGTGGATTTCAGAAGCAAAGAACAACTGTACAACTTCGGTATTTGATATGAGGGCCTTGTATGAGTATAGATCAGTTAATCACAGAACGCTTTTCTCAATACAATGATGTGTCCTTTAAAGACTTTAAATTATTTTAAAGGAATTCAAAGGGACAGCATAGATGCTCTTCTCACTCCATGATGAGAAAGCATCTCCGTTAATTTCTGTTGCGTAAATGAAATCAGGCTCATGACAGGCAAATGCACTGACAGCATATTTACCCAAATCTCTCAGCACACAGTCAGCCATATTCTAGGCTGTACAGGATGAGAACATGTGCTGTAACTGTATTTCAGAGGAAAGAACTCGTTCAGATCACAATATATACATTTTTGTTGCTAGATGTTATGTTCCAAGTTAAAACTGTATTACCAAAAATACCAAGCCTTATTAATGTAGCTTAAAAACAGAAAAAAAAACCCCAAAACCTACCCCTAGAAACTTTCCAGCAATATATGTTTAGCAGAACACCTGTGAAAAACATCTACTTCAGGAAGAGACAATGTAAGGTTTCAAACAACTCTGTTAAATGAACAGGAAAAAAAATTCTAGCGTCCCCTTCGGTAAGAAACATCACATGCATGGCACCTTAAAAATACATGAATGTAAACAGCATTAAAAATTTCTTCTAAAAATAAGGCTTGGAGGATAGGTATTTGCCAAAGTAATACCTCTGCCTCCATTTAAACCATTTTGAACCATAATGACAGCTGAAGATATCTGACATTGTGTACAATTAAGCATGAATGTTATTTTGCAGCCAGGATTAGTCCTGCAGAACGTTGTTTAAGATAAGAAAAAAAAAAAAAGAGATGGATCTTTTTCAGATGCCTGGTTATAGAAGCCAAGATCCTACAACCATTCAAATATTTTTAAACTACAACAATAAACCATATCAGGGTGTGCCCTCTTAAACCACTGGGATGTAAGCCCAAGTAGAAAAGTACTCTGGACTATGGTGTAAATTGGGTTAGACTGTTGATGCTCTGAAATGCAAATATAAAAAGAATCACAATCTTATCATTTGCTAAGAAACATCTTTTAAAATGCATTAAACTGTAACTTACGAATTTTCAAGTCTTCCGTGCACATGAATAGTGACAGTGGGGCTAGGTAAAGCACCCTTCCGTGAGATGCAACCCTGAGCAGAACAGAGACAAAGACACAGGAAAGCAGTTAATGGATTTTCTCCAGCTCACATTTACACTGGACTATGTAAACAGAAATTTCTCAAAGTCTTATAACTTGACTAAACTTGAGGGGTTTTTCACAGGTACAGCATAAGGTACACTAATAATAAAAAAATTGCCCCTTCAAAAGGGGCAGTTCATCAAAAGACATCAGGTGTCTACTCCACAAAGCAAACACATTTCAGCTTTGTGAGAAAGTGTTCTACATTTTTTCCCTAGTTTACTGTTGGAATGATGCATTACAGCAAAAGAAGTGTTAGGTGTTGAAAAAATTACAAGCCACAAGCCCCAACGTTTCACTAGTTTTCAGTTACAAGCAGTACTCCTGTAAGTTCTTTAATGCCAAAAAACCCTCCAGATACATCACATGTTCAAGGACTCAACATTTATAATTTACATAATTTTGGAATGCTTTTTATTTGTTAAGATATATTTGAGAATGTTGAGTTACATTTCAGATCTTTCCCCCAAACTACATTAGGTATATTGACAAATAACTAATATGGAAATCAGCATTCAAGTAATAAACTAAAATCAAGAACTTTAAGAATTAATATTTAGTGAGGTAAAATGTGATAATATGCAAATAAGTGACTGGAATACTTTAAGAGTTGTGTATAGTGCACATATTTGTTTCATTTCTAGAAAAAGAGTACTTCTCTCTTTGTTCCAAGAGAGAAAATTATTCTTCCTGTATTATTTGTCAACTAAATCATATCTTAAAACCTTAGAACCTTTTCAATAACTATTTTAAAAAGTAATTATTGAAAAATGGACAGTCTACAATGCGTGTGTCCTAGAACTCTACGATCAACATGGATTATAATTTTGTTTCCAGAAATGTTTGTTCCCAGGTTCCAAATTTAACGTGCTGGTCAAACTATCTCACTAATTCAATCCTTTTGAGCACAAGTATAAAAACCCAACAAACATTTTCACAAAAACCAGAGAAGTTAAACATTGTAAGCTTGGTAATAGCTAAAGTACACGAGGCAGCATTTTCTCATTATTATTATCTTATTATCCTATTTTCTTATCAGAAAATTTATTCTTTAAATCTAAGTGATGATGATCATTTTTGGGGAGCAAGAAAAAGCTGAAAATGGTTTTTCTTGCAGCAGTTATCACCAACTGAACGTACGTCTTTCATTTCAAGCTACTCTAGGTACTGTAGCTAAAGACTGTAGAAAAAGCTCCAAGCTCTGCTTTTGAGATTGTTCACCAGAACAGATTTCTCTGATCTTAACTCCCAGGGCAAAATTCTGGCCTTGTGAACACAATGGTAAAATTGCCACTAGTGCAGGAAGGTGATGAGTTCTCTCAGATGGTCCTTGGGAGACCTTTTCAAGCCTCTGCACCACCTCCTCTTTGAACTGCACTTATCTAAGCAATATCTGAAGTCCACTCATCTCTTTGTGGGACTGAAATATTTTAGCTGTTTCTGTCCAATTAGTCCTCTTAACTATACATTTGTCATTTTGCATTATTCCCTTCAGGTACAGGTGGCCAGATGGCCAAATTAGAGTCTAGCACCCAAACATCACAGGATGACACTGCACATTTCTGACACACATTTGTCATTTTTTGTCTTTCCCTGTAAAAAACTCTTATATATGGTCTCTTTTCTCTTTCACTCTGTGATTCAGAGGAAAGCCCACCTGATGCAGGTTCTCTCATAGTTCAAGTAACATCATCTTTTTACCAGTGCCCTGAGGTGAGACATTGTTATAATCACAATTTACCTTCCTGTATGTTAGTACCAGGATCTCAGCCACATCACACCACAGGCAGCTTTCAGTGCTATCTGTATTCTACTCTGCAGCAAGAAGCCACTCAGTTTCTGCAGGATTCAAAGGACCTGAAAAAGTGAGAACATCTCCTTAAGAATTAAAGCCTTCCTGCACGATCCCAGCACTGGAGGACCTTGAATGGACCTCAGAAGTCAAGGAGACTGCACAGATAGTGCTTTTTGCCTTAAGGTACCTCATCTGTCAACTCTACAGAGGGATGTCCATTCCTGAGATAATGATTTTATATCTGCAATGATGTGCTTATGGTTTAGTAATTGTATGTATGTGCAAAAAAGTATCTGAATTTTATGTCAAACTGCATCAGAACTTCATTTGAGGGAAAAAAAAATCCTAACAGATTTGTCATGGAATAACAGAGTAACTAGAGTCAACATCTTAAAACAATTTGTTTGCAGCTTAATCACGGTCTGAACATAGATTTCCTTCCAAGTAGGAATAAGAAAGCTGCTCCATTTTTATTTACAGCGTTTAAGTATTCAGAAGCAGTCTGTACTAAAGAACAGTGGATTTTTTTTTTCCATTCTAACCAGGAGATTCACAAGGGATTTTTGAAGGCATTTTTTAAAAACAAGTAAGAGTCAAGAGGTCACAGATACCAAGTTGCCCTCTTACTGCAAAAATGTTAATGCAACTGGTCTACAAGAATATCAAGTATTTCCTCATTGTACCACATATAAGGCAAAGTCTTTCTATTTACAGGATAATCAGCTACAGGGCAATCCAGTATTTTAGAGCAAAAGCACATGAAATTTTTAGCAGCCATTCTCTGGAGGGAAATTTCAAGGTGACTAGAACAGTTCTTTATATGAATAAAAATATGCTTATAATTAGAACAGACTTCTTATATTATTATTTTGCATTTCTTATTCATGTTAACAGACTGCAGAAAGGTATAGATACTTGAAAAAGCACAAAATTATAATTGAGGTTGTTTTAATTCTGTATTATAAAGAAACAGCATACATCATTCTGTTTGGAACTAAAAACCTACACTACTGCCTCCTTAAAAGTCTGAGCAGCTTTGGCAAGCTACTCACTAATAAGTAGAAAACACACAGTGTTCTCAAGTTATTCTTGACTTTCACAGCAGCACTTGAAGATTATCACACAAGATGCACTAAGTGAGTTTATGCAAGAATTTGAGAAGTAAAGAGGACTCAGATAAAAGGGGGAATTGACCCTATCCTATCTTCAGGTATTATTTGCATATTAGTGGGTTTGTGTACCTGAGACCTGGCATTGCTTATGCTGGCCCTCACCTAGGGGGGAGAAAACAAATTAATTTCTGTTTCTGGGGCTATGAGCCTAGGCAGTCTAGCTTGCTGGCTTACTGCATTTGTAATTTTGATTTTTAAAAAATAATGCTACTAAAACTCACAAATTATATAGGCCCTGATCAAGATGCTCTCAATTTCACTGTAGAAAGCTTTGAACTACCTTTTTCAACTTCACAGATATTCACATGAAATAGCTTTGACAGAAGAAATGAGTAATAAGGCACAAGCCACATCTCCTTATAAAATTCAGTATGAAGCAACACATAAAGCATTTATCAGAAAACAAACAAAAATGTCATTAAGCTGGTAGTTAATCAGCCGACCTGGAAAAGAGCTTGCAGGTCCAAAAGCTTATCTATTCTCTTTCCTCCCAGTTATAACAGTCAAATAGGTCAACCTGCTTTGCTCTACAGATTTTCCCCTGCAGAAACTGGGACTTTTTTTTCCCAACAATATGCAGGTCATTTCCCCTACGTACACCCCTAGGTAGTTTGTGCAGATCATCTAGATTAGACTCTACACTGTCACAGTGAGGAGAAAATGAAATTTTCAGTGAACTTGCAATAAGAGCCAGTCCTGATGACATGGGATACAACAACCACTGACTCTCAACTGATGAAGCAGGTTTTTCCTACTCAGGTTTGTGGATCATAACTAGCCAGATTAAACAGAGACAGATATAAAGGATAGTGGGCAGGAAAACTGACCTTTGATAGAGGTTTAAGCAAGCATGCTTACGCTTATGTTGTGCATAATCCTATACAAAGATTAGGAAGTGAAAACTTGTCTAATTTACCACAATTATAAAAAAGGGAATGGAAGAACAATATTATCTGTTTAGGCTACTCTTTCTTGCCTTGGGCTTGCTTTACATACTCACTTTTTTTTTTTTTTTTAAGTGTATACAACGAAGCCTTTGAAATCAAGCATACAAAATACTTCAGTTTTGCTGCAAATTTTCCAACGCATCATGCATTATCACCCTAAGTGTAGGACAGAACTCAGGCTGTGAAGGGAGCCTTTTTGGCTCTCACCGTTTTGCTGCATCCATCCTGGAGCCTCACTTGGTCTCTCAATCTACTAAATTAAAGTCTACTTACTAACAGTGGGAAGATTATTTCTACCAGTCACTGCTTAGTCCAGGTCTTCAGTGAGGTGTTGCTGGCAAGACTGCAAAACCTGACAATACAAGCTGAGGTATCAGGATCAGTTGCCTCAGCACAGTTCTTATATAAAGAGCTGGCAATAAAACACATCAAACTTAAAAGCAATGCTTGAAAAGAAAATAGTCTTAAGAAAATTACCTCATAAAAATAGTTATTTCTCTCCCCACACAGTTTCACCCACTACAACAATCATTACTCTGAACTGCAGAACTTTGCAACAAAGGAAATACTTGACTGACAGCAGGAAGTTCCTGAAATTAAGACTAGTCATTTCAATCTAACAAAGAACTTGTGAGTAAATAGCTACTGGAAGTTTTTTCAGGATTTATGGAAGCAACAGCTCTCTACAAGAGTTAGATTACAAGGAAGAGGAGATCATCCACAACACAGCAGCAGGAAAACATAACAGGGGTCCCTGTCACTCTAGACTAATATTTAAGTCTGTACTTTGCAATCAAAAATTGATGACTGCAGTTTTAAATGCTGTCCTGGAGTTGTCCATAAAATTAATCATGTGCATAAGTAGTCCCACATGGTTCAGTGAGTCTCATTACATAAGTGTGAGCAGGGGTCTTAGGTCAAGATACTGCATTCCTTAAACCAGACAGATTCCCACTGAAGTGATTAGGAGCACTTCATTTGCCAAATAGAAAGAATTTACAGGTATTTGTTTGAAGTGTGATGTGAATTTACTTTAGCCATTTACTTTAGTTCCACCTTTCTCTCATGTTTGCAGGAAAAAGTTGAGTGCAGATGTATTACTGACTGAAGCAAATTTGGGACCCATATTCACAAGTATTTGCAGCAGAAGTTTGTGCATGCAGTACTACCACATGCATTTGTCATCTGACCAAAGCATAACAAAACAGCTACTCAAATTTCTGCTTCTCACACACACATTTACTGATTCCCAGACACATGAGTTTTTTGTTATCTTTTATACATACGAAGAAATTGTTGCCCTTTTGAAACAGAAAGGTGGACTACATTCAGTGCCAGGTAAATGATTTCGTTTGATCAGCGAGCAAATGCTGCAACAGTGAAATGTGGTAAATTAAGCAGACATCCCGCTAAACCAGCAGCAAAGGATTGAACCCTTGGTGTTATTCACTACAAATGGATCTATTGGATTATGGGTCATTAATTCAATCACTTTTAACAAGTAGAACCAAACTGGAATGTTATTAAACATTTCTCTTCGGGGGCAGATTTACGAGTGAAGATAAGGAGATCTAGACACTCCATTAGCACGGCCTATTTCAGCATGCGTTCCAGTCATAAGCACCTTTCATTCACAAAAATATCTCTGGAACCCAAAGCATCCTACAGATGTCTGCCTTTACATGCTGGTGACTGCACTCCGGCACTCTCCAGATGCTGACCGCTTATTTTCAATACACATCTTTTGACAGCCTCTTGCTGCTTTCCTACTCCATGCTGTCAAAACAGCAGGGGCAAACATTTGAAAAAAAAACACAAATCAAAAGCTGGATTTCCCAATATTCAGTCAATCCTAAGGACGCTGAGACACTGAGCTTGCTTCTAGAAACACGTATTTTTTGAAAACCTGAAAAAGTATTCTATAACTAAATTTCTTTCTCCGAAGGGTTTATTTTAACTGTTAACCCTGGTTTCCGTGTCTGACCCGTCCCCTTCTGATCCCCACAGTGGCTAGAGCAGGAAGGCACAAGGCAAAGAACAGGGCCTGTCTGTGAGTCCCTCGGATGACTTCCGAAAAGCCAGGACAAAGAAATTCTCTCAGGTCTTTTGCAGGTCTTAATCACAGCTCTTGAAAAGGCACTCCAAACAATCTGTAACATAATGGCACCAACAAAAGTGGCAGAAAGATATCTCCCTTTACAAAACGATTTGTCAGGACAAAGACAGAGCAAGAGCATTAGAAGAGAAATTGGAATAATTCACCACATTGGCTGTAGAGAGAAATGGTTCTTACTAATGCAGCTGAAGTCATCACTTACTTGCTAAGAAAAAAGGGCAGATATACTAAAGCAGTCTCCTTTCCCTCTGAGGTCAGTTTGGGTTCTTTGAAAGTTTTACCTGGGCCCCTCGGGCCATTCAAAAGTAAGGAATAACTAAGCAGGAGGAGAGTTTTCACCACCCTGGTCTATTGTTTCAGCCCCCGAAGACACTAACATTTGACACTGCTACAGTTGACATTCCTCCATATTTGTGGTTTTCACACGAGAAATCCAAATTATTAACATGTTTATTTAAAGGTCAAATTCCAGAAGAAAATAATCGCATGAGCAAGGATGGGTTGGGAGAGTTTTTGTTGCAGGTTCTGAACAAGAATGCAGTCAAAGGCAGAATGGAGTTAGCTGCCTTTGTCTTTGTCTACCCTGATTCTGAGAGTTTCCTCATTCTCTTGAAAGAGGGCCTTATCCTGATTTTAAAAGCTGGGTTTAATACTATGAAAGAAGTAAGAAGCTTAACTATAATCTCAAATTCTTTGCATTGATGGGGAAGAACTAGAAAGCTGGGTGATAGAAATTGAGCCTTTTTAGTTATGATTAAAACAACAAATCTCATTCTACCATAACTGATACATGACTTAAAACATCAATAATTGCTTTTGCTACAAAATAATTGTGACAACAAGGTTAAACTAACACTCAAGACTATGTGTCAAGTATCTAGAGAACCAAACTTGGCCCTGATTCTTATAGAAGGAGCAATAATCTGAAAAAGCCTAGTTTCCTAAGAGTGGATCTCAGGCCTTTTCATATCACTTTCAGTGGATCAAGACTCGGGCAAACTAGATTGTTACTCTATTTCAAAGTCTCAGCCCAGTTTTTAAACATTTACAGAAATACAAAAACTGCATCTTAGCCAACCTTGTGATACGAGGGATAGCTAGCAAAGAAAAAGAGCAAACCAAAACACAGCATCAACTCTTGACATTCCCCAAAAGGCAGCAGATTTCACTGCTGAAAAGTGCATTTTTATGGAAGGGTGTTGGCTCTGTTATCAACTGCTATGCCCTTACTAGCTCTTAAAAGTAGAACAAATGTTAGGAAAGGTTTTATGACTGAATGGGGATAGGCAGGAGACAGACTATTAAAAAAAGGCATGGGAAGGAGTTAGCACAGAGCCAAAATAATCTCGCAGCTGCATTACATTATCCCAGTGGGAAGTTGCCAGGCTGGCAGCAAAGTTAAACTCTGCATTCATGAAAGGGAAGCACTGATACCACCAGCTACAACTTGCATTAAATGAGCTTCCCACACCCCAGTGCCAACCCAGCTCAGTCCTGCTCTGCAACAATTTTGCTGTTTCAGCCCTGCGCCCGTTTTACACATAGGTTGCCAGTCTATCTGAACAAGCTCTACATCCAAAGAAGCTATACTTCCATTTATGATTTACAATTAAGCTTCTTTCAGACCACCACAAGAAATAGTGAGGATTGTTCTACGTAAGCAGTAGCTAGCAGATAGGTTCTTCTCTGCAATCTGCTTCCCACCCCAACACAGTCTGAATATAAGACTTGAAGTCTGTATCCCAGACAAGCTCCCATGTTAGCCAGACTAATTATTCTACAGCACCACAAATGCACACAATACTTTTCAAAATTACAAAATGGAGATATTTTCTTGTCAAGCTGGGAGAGTTTACCATATCTCAGGGTAATAGCTTTGGAAAAGGAATTTATAGAATAAACTGGGGTAAGAAAAGACGTCTTGGAAAAGTTTCATAAGGTAAAGCAGATCAAGTAGTGGTAAAATGGATAAATATCAAAAGGATAGGCTATAGTTAGGTAAGAAAGGGCAGAAAGCCTGGAACCTTTTCATGTCCTTGTCAGCATGAGAGAGACTCAGGGTGCCAGCTGAATATTTTCTTTCATCTGCAACTGTACCACCATGGCCACCCCCCAGACTTTTCAACACTGTCCAAAACCTACTGTATCCAGAGGTTCACAGAATTTGGTGAGACTTTCCCTGCTGATAGAAAAGTGAAGGCATGACACAACAGCAGTGTGGAACCACAGAAACATAACCAATGTATTTCTTCATTCTTTCACAGGGGCACAGACTGAGGAGTTGGTTTAAAGTTGCACACCTCCTTCAAGTTACACAAACTCTCATGGAGGAACAGATGCTAGAATAATAGAATTTTCTATGCCCTTTAATTCAAAGAACTTAAAAAACATTAACAAAAACAAACCCTGAGCTATAAAAGCAGTAATAGAATTTTCTATGCCCTTTAATTCAAAGAACTTAAAAAACACAAACCCTGAACTATAAAAGCAAATTGTAGATGGGATCACCTCACTAGTGAAATGCAGTTGCATTTGCCACGCAAAATTGCAGCTAATGGTTCATGGTGACATTACATCACCATCCAAAGCCCAGAAAAGGACAGCTCTCAGGCCACACACAGGAGCTAACTTCAATTACTTGCAGTTATGAGAACTATTTCTAATAATTCAGATAAAATACAATTCATAGTACGTCTTGGCTCTGAAACTCTTTTGGTCATCTTCACAGAAAAGTCTAGTCTTTGGAGAGAGCTGATCAGAAGAAAAGAGTATGCACCATTTATGTGACTGAGAGGAATGAGAAACACTGTGGAGGAAGAGGACTTGAGTCTATCTTCCCACAATCACATAACACTATCATACAGCTGCACAGTTATATCTGCCACCAGAACAATCATATTTAGCACTCTCAGAACATAAAGAACAATACAGAATCCAGTTTATGCAGTCTAAATATATGGTTAATATTCCCATGGGGAACAAAGTCCAAAGAAAAGGAGGCATCTTTAAAATTCCTCACATTGACCCCCAGGTCTCAGCTGAGCACTGTTCTTTGGTGTTTCTGGTCTTTGAACAGTCCAGTAAATAGGCTTGAGTCAACTCATCAGTGCTGGTGAGTGAGTTCATCAGTCTTTGGTTATAGTTTTGCACTGTCTCCAAACTCAAGTAGGCATGGCATCACACTGGCTTACATTAAATAGTTTTCCCGCGGGTCTTTCAATATAAAAAAAAGGGATTTTTTATTAATGAATTATTCCAGAGCAGAGTTTAATAAAAATGGGACCATACTGTAAATCTCAAAGACATGGAGTCCATCATCTGTAGTGAAGAAAACACAAGGTGACACTTAAGTGTAGATTTCTGTAATACATTGGGTCTACTACCCTTTATGGGGAAATGCAGATACCTTTCTTTATCTTCACCCTCTCTTCCAACAGAAAATACCCACAAAGATGCAGAACAACCTAGGCAAATGATTTAAAGGTTTTTCTTAAGAACACTAGGGAATATTTATTCACAGACAAAGAAGGTTCCCAGTTGCTTTGCTTTTATCTTCATATATCCCTGAACAACTTTAGCACCTACAACAGAAATTAGTATCTTCTTTTGCTAAGTTCCACGTGGAAGCACAGATTCCCTCTCAAAACAAACCAGCCACAACGCAGTTGTGCTGGGGGGAGAATTTTTTTAAAAACAACATCTGTATTTGTAGAGATCTATAAATGAAGAGATCATTCCGTTGATACACTGTAGGTCAACTCTTCCTTTCTTTAGTGTTCACTTTTCAGCAACTGAAATCACAAGGCATGAAGTCAATAGATATTTAAGCTATTTAAATAGCACCAAGGATAAAGGTCATGCCTCTGATGTGATTTATCTTCACAGGAACCCTACCAAATCTTGGAAACCAAGGCCTTGGAGATAGGAGATTCTGGAGGCTGTATAGATAAGGGGTTGGTGTATTCAAACTACAGATAGCTTTTTCCAAAGTGTATTTAAATAGCTTAGAGCAAGGTCTTAGGTAAAAACAAACACACAAAAACCCCTGAAAATCTTCCAACAATATGATATACTCTGGCAAATGGCCATGAAGTTGTAGAGAATTGCTCTCCCCTGTACTGGCTGAGAGGCTGCTGTTTTCCCAAGTATTACACAGCAAAGGAAATCAACAGTCAGGTCCTCCAGTAACTGCTGTTTCACAGCAGCTGCAAGCCAGCCCAGCAAAACAAACAAAAGAAAAAGTACAAAATAATAATAAGAGTAGTAGTAATAATAAAAATCCTCCAACAAAGTAGCAAACCACATCACTCAGAGGTCAGTCAAACATAAGAACTGATGCCACTGAGAAAAGGAAGAAGGGAAAGCCTGGAGCTCCCCACGAATATCTGAAGATGCCAGTTCCTAAAGAGGCAGCACAAACAGGCAACTGCAGCACCACAACTGCACAGCATCATGTAAACGTGTCAGCAGATAATTTGGTAAATATTTTTTAAAAGTAGTGAAACCAGATAAACAAAGAGGAAATTCAGCATCTCCCTGAACTGCTGTGCACATTACTGTACATATGTGAAAAAGCTGCTCACATGACTTTTTGAAGTTTGACCAGTCCTGTGAATTCTGCTACAAAAAAATCTCATTTTTGTTTCAAATTTACTCTATGAAACAGAACTCCAGCTTGTGTAACAAACAGCAATAGCACAATCAAAAAATTCCACCTGAGGCCAACTCTGTTCAGCAACCAGAGAGGAAGAGAACTAATTAAAACCATGTTCTCTAAAATCAGAAGTGGTTAGCTGCACATACCAAATAGAACATAGTATCTGTCACAGGCAACTGACCTCAAAACAGGGGAAGGAGCAGGGGAGGTGAATGTAGTTACAACAAAACACACAGTCTGAAGGAAAAAGTGATTTAAGAGCTACTAGAATCATCAGTATTTGTGTTTGGGTGAAAAGAACAGCAGATGTGGAGCTCAAGTAGATACTAAGGGCACATTCATGCAATCCTGGCAGAGATAAACTTGATGATATAATTGGGAGTTCTGCCTATTTTCATTGAGATCAGTGTCTCAGTAATTTATTAAGCTCTCTTAACCAGTAAGTCCAGATAGGAAGGATTTCAGATTAATTAACTACAGGTTTAAACCCACAAAGGGGTATTCTGCATCTCAGAGACCACCTCACACCCATGCAGGAGCGGGGGAGGTATCTTTTGAGAACAAACATGAAGGCCATTACTGACCAATTTTGAAATTTTCCCTGCATTGCCCAAATCTCTATAGACTGCAGCAAGTACCATTTTTGCTTCTATGGCAGTCAGAAAGCTCTTGAATTATTAACATGGGAATAACAGCATTGCTGTTATTCCCAGACATTTCTTTCTTCACTTTTCAATGTTTTCTCTGTGCTATCTGTCATTACCTTGTTCTCTCATTTTCCTTTTCATTAACAATTATTATTTAAAGGAGGAAATGTTGCACAGACTGAGAATTCATTCAGCATGAATGGACAGAGACATTTGGTCTAGCAACTTCAGCAGAGGATCAGGAGTCAGGCTGCTTGCAAGGCCCAGCCTCACAGTCTCCCTCTTAGTCTTTGCGCAAGTCATTTAAGGTCAAGTATTTTTTCCTCCACACAGACACAAGTTCAGTAGAAGGTCAATTCCTTTGCATAAAATAAATGGTTAACTACACTAACACTGATGCTCCTATCTGTAGCTATGCTGTCCTTTCATGAAGAGCTGATACTTCCTTTAGGTTTATCCTCACCAGTTACAATACAGGAAATCATGAGCTCAAATATTTTGTGATCACATCAATGCATAGCATGGCTTTAAAAACACCACAGGCAGGGAAAAGCTGTGCACACTACATCAGCTGGTCGAGGCACAATTTGACTTGGATGAGAGCCTTCTCCCAGCATGACTGAAATAAAGAACATGGGGTTTTTTCTGATCTGCTCTAGCTGCAAACTTGTGTTTGCAAACATCACACACACCAGTCCCCAGCAGTAACTAGTGTTCACTGGTTCACCTCAGGCAACTCATGAAGACAATTTACTGTGGTTGACATCCAAGTCACATTTCTTCTTCTGTCTTAGGGTGTTGGGAATAAGAAGGAACTCCCACAGAAAGGGGCTCTGCAGTCAACAACATTTGTGGACTCCAGGTACAGTTCCCCAGTGAAGACTCCAACCTTCCCATCAGATTGCTAGATCTTCTCCTCACACATATATGACAAGCAGAGCAGCAATGCTGCTTTCAGCCTGCTTTAGTTTTCCAACTGGATGGAATTTTCACTTGTTTAACAAGAGAAGTTGAGGAAAAAAAAACAATACTTCAGCATTAATGTGTTTGTGTTTCTTTTTACCATACAGAAGGGTAGAACCCGACAAAATAGATCCTTCTCAAGAAACAAGCCAGTTAAAAATAAGGTGTGTGAAATTTAGCCTAAATCATTGGCACCATTTGTTAGGTACATGGAACTATAACTTATTTCTCCCTCATTTTTCTTCTAGGAAATGGGAGTACTGATGTTGAATTCAGAGAGCCTCAAAGTCAGGATTGTCACTCTCTGGGAGTTTCAGATTAAGGCAGGATAAAGAGATTAAGTTGGACTTTGGTTCACTGCTGCATTCCTCTGACATGCCATGGATACCTGAGGCAGAACAACAAGGTAGCATCAATTCTGTGAAAGGTGCAAGATTTTCCATCAGTTCCTAATGTTTATATGCAAGATGGCACATTTTCAAACTAATAAGGGTGAAGGAATTTACTTTGTAATGTGAATAGATCAACTATGGATTAGACTGAATTAGCAAGATTTTTGTCTCCTATTCCCCTTTTCCACCAAAACCAGATATTATCTTGAGGGACATTGCTGCACTTTTCTTTCCAGATTAAGAGAAAAAACAAACAACATCCCATCTGTCAAAGCTTCACCATCAGTCAGGTTTCCTCTCCAAATTTTCATTACAAGAACTGTGAGCAAACTGAGGGCTCTCCAGGAGCCTTAGGCCTTCCACTGATGGTTTCAAAACACAGCAAACTGCAGTTCTACCAGAAAAAAAGCAAAAAACCCCCTCAGATTAGTGCCTATATCACTGATGGTTTCAAAACACAGCAAACTGCAGTTCTACCACAAAAAAAGCAAACAAAACCCCACAGATTAATGCCTATACGTCCATCCTCCCTTCTTTATTTCTCTTCCATGTTCTCACTCTGATATTGCCTCATCAATATATGCCAGCAAAAGCATTTACTTGAATGAATTTGAGCTTAAAACTAGCCAAGTAAGAAGTAAAGCAAACCTCAAGTAAACCTCAATGTAACCTCACTAAAAAGCCATACATACCTTTTGCCTGGGCAAAGGATGCAGTTATTTAGTGTCAGCTGCAAAATATTAATGAAAATAACTCTCAAAGAGTTATACTGGAACACTCTGATCTAAACTGCTGCATTCTCAAAGCTTTTTTGAGAACTGATATACAGGGACTTTAGAAACCATGCTATTTTTCTCCCTTCTGGAAAAGCAGAATCACACTTTCTTCCTGGCCAAAGTCAGAACCCCACTGAACATCATCCTTAGTACTAGTACCTCCTCTCAACTAGTACTTCATATCAAGTAGTATTTGAGAGGAGGAAATTCAGGTACAAGTTTAGAGGGCATTGGCTATTTGGCATTCACTCACCACACAGGCATTAAGCAGAATGTGATTTATTTTATTTTCAAAGCTGAACGAACTGCCATGAAGAAAGGCACCATTACTGTGTGCTAAAAATATCCAAGCACAGGGAGAGCACAGAGGAGTTGGTGCACTGTAAATTCATATTCCAACATATTGCACACTAACTTTCCTGTACAGACAAGCCCTTAGACTAATAGGCACCTGGGAGTCTTCAAGTCTGAGTGCCCAATAAATAAAAAGCCTATTTTATTTTATTTTTTTACTAGTGCTCTGGAACCAAGCTCTGATGTCCCTACTCAGACAATGCTTCCATTGAAATCAAGTCTTGGTCTATTATTAAATACTATTCCTTTTTCAGCTGCATGCTTTCCAGGTTAGAGGATAGGGAATTCATATCAAGTCAAATCATTAATCTCTGTCCAAGGGAATTGTGCAGACATTTGTTTTGATTTTATATAGGTACCTTGATACTGCTTGATTCAACAGGCTTGTGCTGATGCCTACTGAAGTAATTCCCTGCATATCCACCAACTTCCAACTCAGATGAACAGAGAGCAAAAACAAAGCAAAACAAACAAAAAAATTTTGAAGTTGGTCTCTTTCTAAAAACTGTTCCAGACTCAGATTTGTTTTGGACAAAGTCAAGGACTATGTTTGAAAATCATTAACACAGCTTTCAGTTCTACTCTCCCAAGCTACAAGAACACAATGAACACCCAGAGCAGAAAATGGTGTGTGTTTGAAGGCTTCACTGCACTGAGTTCAAAGTACTTTGAGGCTCAGTTGTGTGAGCTGCTTCCCCCAACCTCAGCAATCCCCCATACTGGCAGACAAGCTTGAGTAGAGCCCACTGAACACAGTGAAACAGCTAGACAAGAAGTTAACTCACTGCCAAAAGTTCACAACCTGATTTATCAATTTCCCAGTCGCAGTGAGCAGTCCTGTTTCAGCAAACCTGGCTAACCATAGCCAGGCACTACCCGGAATTATCTGCAATTCTGCAATTCTCTGCACAGCTGCAGGGCAGTGACTGCAGAGGTGAGGCTTAGGTTAACGAAGCAGACCTGTCCAGCATTTGAGTGTTAGCTCTAGCTGCAAGAAGCTGCTCAGATTTTGACACAAGAACTCCTTGAGGTAAGCAGGCAGCACACAAAGGAAACAATCACATCCACGGTATTTTAACTTCCTGCTATACCTTCTGCTTTTTTAGAATGATGGGTCAATGACAAACATTTATAGTGGTGTTCATGGTAACTTTGACACCTTTATCTTTTCTCAGCTACTTACAGCTGTGACTCCATTACTTTGAAGTCAACTTGGATTTGGTTGGAATGAAGTGCAGACATCTGTGACTCTGGTTTAGCGTGTCACCTGCATTTGTTATCTTGTGGTAGACAATTTAATAAATTATAATTTTTTGTCTAAGCACCAGAACGAGACAAAAACGCTGATCAGCATTTCACGGGGTTGTTTCTTCACCCCTAGCAGGCCATTTAACATCTGATAGACCATATAAAAAGGTCTTCCCAGGGGCTTAGAGTGTTTGGACTGTTCTTTTTATAGTGCAGAAGGTCATTAATGAGCAAGCAAAAGCAGTGTGGAAATAGCTAGACCAGTCTTGTTGAGTTAATAAGAAGCTGTCATTCTGCTTCAGTACATTCTCATTAAGCCTAGCAGTGTTCATGTCTAAGGAGACTGATGGTACAAATCTATTTTAATGCTCAATTTAATTCCTCAAGACTTGAATCAGAGAAAGTTTACCACTCCCTCTTTTCCCTTGACTTTATCTGTTCAGCAATTTCTGAGGAAAAAACCGCAATATTTGCTTTCACAAATGCAGCTCAAAAGCTGAAAATCATATTTTTAAAAAGAGCTTGATGTACCTTGACTTTTCTGAACAGAAGAACAGTCACCACAAAACAAGTTTTATCTTCTTGTTCTCATAAAAGTCTATAAAGATAGACATCATATTATCATCCCATGCATGGAGTAGAGTCTTAAAATAGCTTAGTTGTTGGATTTAAGTGTCACACAAATTAAATTCTCCATTGCTTATATAGGATCAAGAAACAGATACCACCTATAATTGAGTAAGAAGGGCTCGTCATGCAATGACAACAATGAAATCAGAAAGCCACTTCTTGCTAAGAACAATAAAAGCTTTATTAGCTCCCTAACTACTCTCCTATGCCCCACTTAATTTTGGTGCTCTGACTAGAATCTTAACTGCATTCACCTGCCTTTGTTGTTACTTTCTGCAGAGGATCAGTTACCTGCTGTTCAGAGCTTTTGTTGCCAGTTCCATTTTTCTCTTGAGCAGCTTTTACTGCTGCAATAACTATTTCAAGGAACTGACTTAGTAGAAGCTCAGCATCACCCTGATGCCAAGAAAATGCTGATCAAATGCTTAAAATTAGGCAACAGTAATCTTCATGTGACAATGAGGTTCCTCTCAGCCTTGTCATACAGCTCAGTTAAGAGAAGATGTGGGGTAAAACATAATATCCTTGCTGTCCAGTTGCTGATGCTTGGTCACTGTAGGCTCAATCTGCTCCTACCTTCACCTCAGATCAGGCCATGCTGGCACCAATGCAGCATTTGGTAACTTAGGCCTAGCTTTAGGCATATGGAAGTCCAAGAGAAGAGGGAAGAAACAGATTAGAGAGAAGTTCGTCAAAGGAAACCGACGAAAAAGAATCACACGTTCCCTTTTGTATTTAACATGTACAAAACTTTCATGTGTGTATCAGGCCAGAACTGCTAACGCTGAGCAAGGTGAGCTCTCTCCTGCTGTTTTGAACACTAAAGAAAACAGTCCAGTGCATTAGTGAGGGAGTTTCACTCTCTTATCTGTTATTCTCCAGCATTTGTTAGCTAAAGCTCTTAACTCTCCTGGCTACCCATTGCTCACACCAGGGAAGTTCCTGAAGCACACCTTTTCACACAGCATGGGTTTCATCTCATAGTTGATTTCTCTTTTCTGAGCTCCACAGATACGGAATTTCTTGTTAGTAAGCCTGTAACGACTGTACATCCCAGCTCTGAAAACTCCCTCCAGGGCTGTTTCCACAGAACTCATTTTTATGTTAGTTCCTTTTCTTTTCCTTACAACAACCTTCCAAGAAGTCCCTAGATCTTTCAAGGCAAAGCACCACTTCCTGCAGTGCAGATACTGTGGTAAGGACCTAAAGTTGCTGAAGATTTGAAACCTCACATCATGAAGGTCATACAAAGGTGAAAAGCATTTAAAAGACTGAAAAAGAGGTGAGAAAGATAAGGTACATCCCAGCACACCAAAAATATTGCAGGATCCCAGTAGTGTAAATAAATAGTTTTCACTATAGGCCATACTGGTTTTGTGGGATGCTTTAGAAACCCACTGATCTGAGATAACTTCAGAGAACTCTGCCATTATTGTAATTCCATGAGTGTTTCCCGTTATTTGCTGTTGCAGATAGAGAGCAAGACAACTACAGACTTTTTCCCTCCCAACTACACCTTTGCCAGAGGAGCACGGGTGATTTTCTCAGTGCTAGTACTCTTGAAGGCAGTGCAGCTTCCAGGACGAAGAAAAAGGATGATGTTAGTTAAGTCTATACTACATACCCCCCACTACCTCAAAGCAGATTTAGGCTAGTGTTAGAATCATACCTAGCATTATCACAATCTGCTCTGCACCGTGTCAAGGCACAGTGGTGACAGCATGAGGCCACAGAAGCAGCAGCATGGCTGGTAGAACTGACAGTAACTACCAAAAAAAGACTTGATCTGCATTTTTTCTAGTGAGGAAGATGGGGGCAGCAAGGCAGCAGAAGTATATAGCCCCTGAGAACAATAAGACCTAAACAGCCAGAGCAGCAAGTATACGTGTTTTTATTGTTCCTGATGTTTTCTGAAGCTCTGTGGAAAAGTAATTTATATACTTACTACAACATGAAATAATAAGAAAAAAAATGCAAAATATTAGTGAGAAATATAAAACTATTAGTAAGAATTTACACAAGGCTTAAATGCTTCTTAAGGATCAAACAAATGTGAAAAAACAGAACATTGTCTCAGGAAGTTTCCTTTTTGTGTTGTGGTTGTCACTGGAAAAAAATACTCACCTTTAAAATCTTCTCCCCATTTTGGTATTTTTATTACATAGCCTGCATAGTATAGGTTTGGTTTTTCTTAGCATATATTGTTGACTCTGAATACCTGAAATTGTTCTCCTGAAGTCAGTACTCCATACATCAAGAAGAAACTCTGTTTAGCAATACGCAATTTCCTTGCTCTTCCCTCTGCACTTTAACCTTTAGTGACAATCATAAGATACGTCAGCAAAATGCTGTTTTTCATGCTGCCATCACTGCTTCTTTCTAGCTGTCTCATCAGGGCCTGAGGTTGTACAGGGTCTATGTGCCAGTATCACACACAAGCTGATACCTGACTCCTTCCTCAATTATCACTGAGTCAATAAAATCAGCCAGCATGGAGGAACTATGCAGGCGTTGCCTCCTTTCTGGAGACAAAGATACTGGAGTTTTTCTCCCTCAGGCAAGAAATAAGAAGTGTGAGATGTGATTTGTGATGAAATTCAGAACCGCGCTAAACTTGCCTGGTTTCAGATTTCATTACCCCCACAGTAGAAGGGTTTGGCAAAGTAAGAAATTCTGCCAATTAAGAACATATAACATCAAGAATTCAGGAAGCTTCCAGCATGCAGCAAGATGAGAAGTTTCAGCTTTGGTCAAGCTTTCCGTTGAGATTTGTTTAGGCTTTGCATTCTTACAAGGTTTTGCCTATGGACCATGAAGCTCTCGAGCAACTCCACATACCCCTACAAAAGTAAATAGACACATTTCAGCTTTGCAAATACTACTGGGCAACAGAACAGCTGGGAATGCTGTTCCTTGCAATAGCCTTGTGCCAAAAAGGACTGGTGCACGCTCGGAAGGAAGCTCAGAGCAGGATGATAACATCTGCCCCACCTAAGGATGCACCACTTCCAATACTGCTAAGTGACAGTTTAAAGAAGAAGAGGTCGTGTTGCTATGTTGAATTTGAACACCCCACATTTGACATCAGTTCCAAGACTCATAACTACATACTTGGAATTCATGTCTGTCTTTCTCTGCCCTTTCCTGACCAACGTCCCATGGCACATGAGATCGCCCCCCACAGCATCAACTCTTTCGAGACAAGCTCTGCACATACCTTGGGTAAGTTATTAATGCCTACACACTGCAGGAAGTATAAAAACAGCTGAGGCATGGATCTGGACCTTTAATGTTGGGTGATCCCTGTGCAAATTTGTCCAGATATTGTGGGGAGGGGAAGCAGGTTTTGAGAAAGTGAAGATCCTTCTCTACAAGAATTATCACCTTTAAAATCCACGTGAGCTTTTAGAGCCAGCCACACACTTCAGCGTTGTGCCCTGCCAGCAAGCTGTACCGTGTATGCAGCTTTCCACACATCCTTGGAACAATGGCTCTCTCTGCTGGTGCCTTAACATCCTGTAGCACAGGCCAGCTCTGCGGGGAAAAGCACTGAATACCCCCAAGCAGAATGGCTTCCTTTTTTCAGGAAAAATCCTGCTCTGTCCTCTCCAGGACTGAGGTTCATTCTTTTAATATAGGTTTCCCAAGTAGTGCCCTTAAAATGTATATTGAGAGTACAATCTTCTACTGCTAAAGAATTGCTTATTTCTACAGTTTACTCTTGTACTTTCAGCTAAACCTAGCAAGAAAACTGGGGCTTCGTCAGGAAGAGAGACAGATTGCTGTTTATAGATCCCCTTCCCTTTTTTATTATTAATTTACTTAATAGTTGAGGTCTGATAATTGAAATCACGAATGTTGATCCAGCAACTTCAGTCTGGCTCAGAATAGAGGCAAACTTGGATTTTAAATTAAAAAAATACTCTCTCTTTAATATTGCTGTCTCATATAAGACTTCAGGAGGCTTTTTAATTATCATATAATTTACAGGCTCAATACTGGTCCAAAGCTTTGGAAGTACATCTGAACCTCAAATCTTCAATTCCAAAATATTACCCAAAAGCACTAAAAATGAGAGAAATCCTATCATTCCCATGGCCATACTATTGTCACTTCTGCCTCTAGTAAGTCTTTAATCTTCCACCTTATTTAGTCATTATTAAGATATATTTAATAATTCTTTTAACCATCCTATAGACTGAGGAAAATTAAATTTGATGTGACTATCAAAAATCCATAACTGAAACAAAAAGAGACTGCAACATCAAGTTCCAAATTTATTTTCGGATGAGAAAGTTAAACATAATCACATTTTTTTTTTTTCTCCAGCATCACATTTAGAACCAGACTTATTCTCTCATCCTATGGTTTGGCTACTTCTTTACTGAGACCAATGGCACTGAACTACAGCTGCAGCACAGCCGATTAGCAAAGGAAATGATTCTGCACAAATCTGAATCTGGTCTAACACGATGAAGAGTTCATCTTCACTTTTACAGATTCAGACAAGCAAATGGACAGCAAACCCGAACGCAATATTGCACAAGTGGAAGCCTGTTTTGACCATACAACAGACTTTAGATAAACGTTTACGTACAGACAGAAGATTTTTCTATTTCACGTTCATTTCTGCAAACAAGACTCAGGTTTCTACCATATTTGTTTCTATTCTAGTCAGGCATCTTAATTTAGTTGTTATCACAGTGCCTTAACTGAGTAAAACATGTGAATGGAAATTCTCAGCAATGGTACCTCACCAACAGATGCCTCTGAGGGCCGTGTTCCCAGCCAGAAGGGACAGGCATTGCCTCCTATTTCTACTGTCAGAGGCAGACCTCCTGTCAAGAGTCCCCAGACTAAAACACTTGACTGTGACAGCATCTAATTACTTTATAGGACATTTTTGGAAGACCTCTTAAAACTATGACAGAGAAAAAAATAACAACACAAAAAAGCAATGTACCATAGAGTCATAGAATTGTTTAGGTTGAGAAAAACATTAAGATCATTTAATGTAGTCATCAACAACACTAACAAGTCCCTAACTAACTAACACAAGCAAGTCCCCCAGCAAACCATGTCCCTAGGAGCCACACCTATTAGCCCTAAAAGTGCTAATGCTTTGTACAAAATTCTTACATTCAGGTCCACACCTCTCAGAATCAACTGCCTGCTCTAAACCAATTCACCTTAAGACAAGAATCATGGAATGGCTTGGACTGGGAGAAACCTTAAAGACCACGTAGTTCCAACCCCCTTGCTACGAACAGGGACACTTTCTCTAGGATCTTGAAGGATTCCATGGATGGGGCATCCACAACTTCTCTGGGCAAGCTGTTTCAATGTCTCACCCTTACAGCAGAGAATTTCTTCCCAGTATCAAATCTAAACTTATCCTCTTTTGCTTTAAAGCTATTACGCCTTATCCTATCACTACATGCCCTGTAAAAAGATCCCCTTCCAGATCTCTTGTAGGCCCCTTGAGGTACCGGAAGGTCTCCCCAGACCCATCTCTGAGGAAGCAAAATAGAGCCTTTCCTTTTTCCAATGCTATTGATTTAAAAATACATCTTAGACCTATATTCAGGAAAACCAAACAGGACATCCCAGAACACCCATACAGAACTTATTAATTAAAGTGTGAAATGTCAATATTTGTAGCTTGATCTTTAGAGAAACTAAGTGCATGCTGCTGCTAAAGTGACTGAAAGCTATGGCTTCACATCACCCCTAAACTAAAAAGCAGACTATGGGTTTCTAAAATATTTCAAGATCTTTGGATGACAACTATTATAGAAATGAAACTGTAATTATTAAAATATTCACCATTACTAAATATGCAAAGCATCTGCAAATGAGTCTTTGGATCTTCATTACAGCAAAAGAGAGAATACAACTCACCTTAGTAATGAGGAGACAAGCTGCTCTCCAAAGAGAGCAGCTGCAACCTGATAAAACATTACAATTACAGGTTGTTCATTAGATGGCACTGACAAAGTATTCTGAAGAGTTTCAGGGCTTACAGATGTGGAAAACATGTTGAGAGGTTAAGGCGAAAGTAAAACAAAACCTCAGGATTTTTTTGCACCTTCCAAAGATTTTTCTTAAGTGGAATCAAGTCTAAATTTTGATTGTTCATTTTATTGTTACTCTCTCTGATCTTTCAGTTTTTAAAATACAGGATATAGAGCTTGAATCTCGAACAACAGTTGAGATCTCCCAGTTGTCAGGAAATGCAGGAGACATTTGGAATAAAAACAAGTAACTCTGAAAAGCAGTATGTAAGGAGATTTACCACCAAACAGATAGGAGGAAAGAAAATTCCCAATTGACAGCAACTTTGATCTTGTAAGTCCTATGGCAGCAAAACTTTCTGCCCCTTCCCCTGTAATGTCTTTGACTATTACTGACTTTAAAAACTGGTTTCAGTCATGGTTCAGACACCAATGGCAATACATTAAGTGCTGTCTGGCTTGTGTTACAGATTCTGTCTCTTTGTACCATCAGGATAAAGTTAAGGTGGCAAAACAATCACTCACTTGCAGAAATTGTATACTGTCGACTCTCAAGTGATGCATGTGTACACAGAAGTGCAGACACTACTGACTAATGGTAGAACAGCACTGTTCCTTATAACCCCTCCCGAGGACCTGCAGCACTGAAAATCACTGCTGCAGGGGCAGAGGACAAGCTCTGTCTCAAAGCATATTCTGAGATGCCATCCGTTTTCCCTCAGTTGTTGGTCTAACAACTACTCAGAGGCAGCACAAAGCTCACAACTCACCTGTCTCATACTGCAGCTTCTCTCTACTGGATAGCATGGCCTTCTACCATTTGTACCCAGTAGAGGTTGAGTTAATTGTAAACATTTAATCTAGACAGACAGACAAAAGCAGTCAAACCTTTAGGAAAGCAGTCAAGGCATCAGTAGTGTTGATTAGGACAAGATCATGTGTTTCAGATTAACAGCAGTGTGCATCAAGGTCTTAATATTTACTCCCCAGTTTTTCTGTAGGAAGTCCACTACAGTCCTGATGATGCACCCTTTTTGACCATAACAAATTAAACTTCAAAACCAGTTTTTTTGTGTATTTTATTATTTAGGTGGAGCAAGGAACAGAAGAGGGACAGAAAGACCAAGAATATGCATTTTAAGAGTCACCAAGTAATATAATTTTGAAAACTATCTTAGGAGATTTAGATGAAACCACAACACTTGGGTCCTATTTTTATTTGTTCTCACACTTGCCTGCACTACAAAAAAAGAAAAAAAAAAAAAAAAAGACATAAATATAAAAATATTGACAGAAAGACCAGATTTACCTCTAGACTGAAATGTTTGTTCCCTGAAGGAACAATCACCACAATTCCAGTTTTCCCTAGCTCAGGCCATCTTGCCTCCAAGAGCCACCTCAGGCAGCACCTCCCACATTGCAGCAGGCAGGAGCAGAGGGGCTGTGGAGATGAGAAATGGTGTTTGCAGGTGCTGGCAGGGACTTGTGCTGAAGAAACTCCCATGAAATGAGGATAAAAAAAGAGAGCAAAGACTTACCCAGTGCATCCTTTCTGGCTGTGGCTACTGCAGTCTCGGGCAACTCTGCCACCATCATCCGCCACACAAAATGGCTGCTGCCTCTTCAGGGCACCTGTGCCCGCCATGGACGACAGCTGGGCTCCCTCTCCTCACAGGTGCTGTCCCAGTCACACTGAGGGACAGCCAGGCTCCATCTCCTCACAGGTGCTGTCCAAGCCACACTGAGGGACAGCCAGGCTCCATCTCCTCACAGGAGCTGTCCCAGCCACACTGAGGAACAGCCTCTCCCCTGTCCTCACAGGTGCTGTCCCAGCCACACTAAGGCACAGCCGCTCCCTCTCCTCACAGGTGCTGCCCCAGCCACACGGAGGGACAGCCAGGCTCCAGCTCCTCACAGGTGCTGTCCCAGCCACACTAAGGCACAGCCGCTCCCTCTCCTCACAGGTGCTGTCCCAGCTCCCTCAGCAGCTCCCCCCCCTCTGAGGGGCAGCAGGGGCTGTGTCCCGGGGCAGGGCACTGAGGGCCCCCATCCCCAGCTCCCTCTCTGCTGATCGCACAGCCTCACAGCCGGCATCGCTCCACACAAGACCTGCCCCTGGGGCTGCCCCATGCCACAAAGAGCTCCCCAGCCGCCCCAGCTCATGTTTCACCCTGAACACAGGTGTAGCCAAGCTCAGGTAACTCCAATTCTCCTTTACCCTCACTAGCAAGAGGATTTGTGTTGTTTTTTTTTTTTTTTTTATGTTCTTCAGCATCACTCACAGAGGCAGGTATGGCATTTCCCTCACACCAGGTATCCAGGTCTGTTTGCTCGCCTGCCCCAATTTCATGATCCCCTACCCAGCTAACAGAGTTTTATGCTTTTTTTAGACCTCACCTGTTTCCTTAGTGTCCTCTCTTCTGGGGCTGGAGGAAATCCCTGTACCTGCCTCCTTCCTTGCTACAACTTCAAAAACATTTAGAAAACAATACAGGGAGAAATATAAAGTTGGCAGAGGTTCAAGAATACAGCTTATGTAGCAGCTTTTTGGGAGAATAAATACTAGCAAACTAGCATAAGAGTCATCAGGTATCACACAGGCAATTATCAACTGGAAGAAAAAAAATCTAAAACATTTACCATATAGAGAAAACAGGTGCCATTGGTCACAGTGACCAGAGAACTCCCACAAAAGTCAAGACAACTTTAATAAGTACATAAATCATACATCTTTCAGAAATTTTAAATCTCCATTCAGAACAGAAAAATAATAATTTACAGAATATAATTAATAATGCTCTTCAAGTTGACATTCTTGTTCAGATTCTTCCTGAAAAATGCCAAGAAGAGAAATATGCAAAGGAAAGAGAATAAAAAAGGCAGAAAGGCAATGTCAGAAGTGAATAGGAGGAAGGAACAAGAACAGAAATGGGAAAAGAGCAGTAGGAACAAATGGAAAAAGTGAAGGTAGATCTGGAAAAGGAACAACAGAGGAGCATGGAGGACATGTGGTTAGTGAGGATAATGTTCTCATCTGAGAAGGGAACATTTGAATGAAATGACAACAGAACTACTGTTGAATTTGCTTTTCTTTTGCAAGCCAGGAACGTGCATCTACACCTAAGGATGTTTCAGCATGAAAAAACATAGATAACAACAAAGCATTTTCTGACATTACAGAAGGCTAACAGTGTGAAGAAACCAGCAAACTGCTTCAGCACTCCCGGGCAAATTCCGAAACAGAGTATAACAACATAAACCTTTTAATCTAAACATGTGCTTAGATAAAGTTCCATCTTTTAGTAGCATATTAGATTTTTCTTAAGCTTAGTATTGCATGTATGTCTACTAAATTAACTCCTAAAAAATATTTTTATCCATTTGTCATTACTCTGAATTCTGACTTTTCAAAGTCTTTGTTAATAATGAAAAAAATCAGTATCAACAGTGAATCAAAGTCATTAAACAAATTTAGGTTTTCAACCTATTGTACCTAGCTTACACAGTGAGTTCATGAAGGTGATCGTTCACACTTTCCATACAACACTAAACCCACTACTGAGTGTTTTTCCTGACAAAAACCTCAGGAAAAGGTTATAAAGATCTCGCAGCAATGTAGGTTATTCCTTAATGATATAAACATATTATACTTAAAAAAAAAAAAAAAAAAAAAGTCATTAAACGGCATTAAGGGCATTTTTATTCTTTCTCTCTGCTGACATAGCTTTAGGAAAAAACCCAAACCCAACAACTACTGCAGGCAAAGCTCTGGGAAACCAATCAATATCCGAAACAAGCTATTGTGCAACATAATTATCACATTTCTAACCACCTTTTGAAATGTTCTGCTTACACAGAACAGCGCATTTGACACCAGCTCCTCGCCTCGCGTCCGTCTGGTAATTTGCCATTGGAACGGCGTTTCCCGGGAACAACAGCGACCTCCTCGGGTGGTCTCGAGGAGCTGCAGCCTACCTGGAAACGCAATGCAGCGC
The DNA here is from genome assembly GCF_017590055.1 of Onychostruthus taczanowskii. NCBI lineage: Eukaryota > Metazoa > Chordata > Aves > Passeriformes > Passeridae > Onychostruthus > Onychostruthus taczanowskii. The sequence goes on along the minus strand of NW_024499240.1, from coordinate 10,762,895 downwards.
ATTCCCGGGAAAACAGGCATCCCCGAGAACCTCAGCAGTAGGAGCAGCATGTTTTAATCACATGTCTGAAAAGAAAGGCTTAAAAAACTTTATTTTTTATTTAATTAGTGCCAGGCCCTGCTTCACTTTATTTCAGGAAAAGCAAATATGCATTCAAGTCAAACTGCCGGACTGAGACCACCAAGATGACTGGAAAACACTTTGAACCACACTCATGAGGTGGAAGACCTTTAGTTTTATCTTCCTTAACTTCCTATTCTCAAAATAAGGAGAATATTCCTTTGCTTCATGAACCTCCTTGATTTTCTTTGATGCCTATTCCTATTCTCAGCGTGAATCTCCCTGCAAAAATAGCCCATTTTATTGTCATTGTGTTTACATTTAAATGTCAGCCAAGGCTTTCCATTGCCTCATTTGTTGCATAGCCCGGGTTCTGGTTCTGGGTTTATGTCCTTGTTACAAGAAGATGGATTCCAATTATTTTCTTCCAGCTCTTACTCACTGAACTTTGGTAACTATTCCTGTGTACTCCTCCATCCCTTTTCTCCAAATCTTTGGTCCATGTAAGCCATATAACCATATCCTGTATTCCTCATATCCTTCTCAAAAGCACATGTGAAAAATGCAACACAGGTTTTTTCTCCCTTACAAATAGTGTCAAGGAAAGTAGACAGTAAATTTTTTAATATTTCTGAACCAACCAGATACATGCTACACAACACTAATCAGCACCTCTTCTCCCTTTATTCTCAGTTCTCTCCCCTTCACTTTGGCAGTCTGCTGAGCTCCTCTGGCTAGGATCTGCTCTTCTGGCAAGAATGCTCAGCAAACCCAAGGTTGCTATAGCAATTAATAATCATGTATGTTTTAGTTTACAGAAACCAAAACTAGAGGAGTGGAGGTGCCATGAGGAGGTGGCAGCAAAGTCACAATTAGAGAAAAGAGCACAAGAACATATTTGGCAGCAGCAGGATTACCACAGGAAGCTTCTGCAGTTCCAGAAGAAGCAACAGCTAGAGGAACAGGGAGTAGCAGATGGTCTCTAGAAAGACTAATGCTTACTTTAGCAGTAGATAGTTCATCAGAATGGATGATTTCTGGTAAAGACTTAGCCTGTGCATCTGCCTGAAACTCCTGTGACACTACATCCCAAACTTGCAGTACCTAAGCTGCTTCTCTGTTAAACAGATATGGTAACATAGTCCTCTCTGCCACAGTCCCTGCAGCCTGAAGAAAATTCCACAGCCTATCTAGGCTGCAGTGTGCAAGATTCCTGGCAATTACAACATTCATACTACACCTGATTGTTTGCTCTCTGAAAGCCCAACTCCCAGCATCTACAGTTAAAAGAGATTCTAACAAATAGTTGCAGAGAAAGCCTTGAACAAAAATCCAATTACAGTTTAAGAAAAACTCATGTGAGACAGTATTAAATGCTTGTAATGACAGTATTGTAACAGTATTTTTTAATCCGTAACTGATAAAGTTATTCCTAAATAGAAAGTACGTAAACAACCAATAGTTGCTGGTGATGTTTCCAAGAGGGACAAAAATGCAGACAAAAAGAAGGGGCAATGTGGTTAGAGGAAGAGTGCCAGCAGCTGGTTGACATGGCAATAGATGCCCTGAAATTCAAAGGAAAAACTGAGAAATTACAACATATAAGGCTGAGGAGCAAATGAAGAAAGAGAAAGATGCTAGACTACCTCTAGAGGAAGCCAAAATACAAGCACAGCTTTTAAATTTAATCAGGTATGTAGCTATTAAGCAAAGAGTGAAGTTAATTTTTTTCCTCAGTTATATCAATGCATCTTTACACCTAGTGCCACCCTATACAAAAATACCTCTGTAGTACGAGTTCCATCAGTGTAGTTAACACAGGAGGGCACCACTGGTACCTCAGGAGTTAAACTGCCATCAATTCCAGCCCCAAGACACAACGCTCTTCTTTTACTACTTGACCAGTTTTTCAGTATTTCTCCAAATTGCACCAGCAATTGACATCCACCTGTCTAATTATTTTAGTGTTTATAACATATTACAGAAAGAAACCCAGCTGGGTTTCCCTGAACACCTGAAGTTATGGTTCCTTTACACAATCCATCAGAGCAGTCTCCAGAGCTTCCACAACTTCCTGCAGCACCTCAGAACACAGGAACTGGGAGGCTGCATAGTACACATTAAAACACTGCAAATTGTGTAATAGGCCTTCTAGGTCAATTTATGAGCCACAAAGCACTGCCAGGGATAAGAGGCCAAGCAAGAACTACAGCTGAGCAGCAATTAGTACCTACCACTTGCTCTACTTTTACTGCTGTGACAGGAGGACAGGCTGGCCCACAAGACGGTATCAGCACAAGCCAACATGTTCTTCCACAGCCTATTCCAGACCTTGCTCAAAGACAACTCCTAGGGAAGCCCAGGCTCCTGCCCAGCCTCAGTGCTACAGAAGGCACCACGTACACCATGGCAGAATCAAAAAGTGCCCTTGCACCAGCAATGAGCTCACCAAGCATGTCCATGTCAAGTCAATGCACTGGCTTTCTAAGCCCAGAAGGAATTCTGTCTTGCATTCCCTTTATTAACATGGTTTGGAGGCAGAGAACAAATCTAGAACCACCTCAGCAGTCCAAGGAACATGACTAATGGAAGCTACCAGACCAGAACACACTCAACATGTCCTTTATCCACAAGTGTTTTCTCACATTCACCTGTTTGAAAAGCTAGGCCTGAAACAAGTATAAAAGAGTAAATAATGCCTGGTGCTAGGAATGGGTCACTGCAGTGAGTTCTTTCAGCTGCACCCAAATTCAAGGATCCAGTCTGGCTCAAGAGAAACCTTCTGGCACAGGCGCTACTCATTCACATATTTATTTTCCTAGCCTGCAGCACTAGCCTGTCTTGACATCCCATCAACAGGAAGTAAAAGCATTCACGTTTGGTCAGCCAGTAGAAATGAATCCAGACAGACCTCCTGAGGTGATAGATTCTTCGGTCCATTTTGTGTTAAGAGATAAAACAATGAAATCCAGGTTACAAAAAGGTATGAAGACCTCAGTGCTTCAGACTTCAGGAGGAATCCTCCAAAACAGTAAATTGCAATAAACATGCTACTGTAAGAAGTAGCTAGATTTCAGATTCAGCAATAAAAAGACTACAGAGAAACCGTAGCAAGGTAAGCTCTTATCTTCCTTATTAACCAGGTTATCTTTTTTTTTTTCTTCTGATATTTGATATTTTCTAGCAAAGTGTAACACTTGTAGATTCAATTCATATTGCAGTTCCTGTAGTTTCCTGTGGAGAAGAGTGTTTAGTTTCTGCAGTCTCTAAATTGGAGCTGAACTTCATTAGATATGCATTAAGTGCTGGTTCTAAAAGCAAACCAAAACCAGTCTTAACATCCAGCACAATTCCTACTGATCTCTGTAGAGTGCTTCTGAGGTTGATTTTCTCATTTAAGAAAATTTACCTGAACAGCAATAATTCAAACGTGCACCCAGAAGATGCACAGCACAGGTCAACACAAATATTTTAATACTGTATTCTTAAATAATTTCCATTTAAGCTAGGAAAAGCTAAAAACGACAGTAAACAACTGCAGCATTTCTAAAACAATATATGGCTAGTCCAAATTCATGGCAGAATTTATGTTTTAGCATTATCTAACATTAACTGAAGTGTAAATTCTGCCAACATTTATGCATTTAACTTAAAAACATCCTAATTTTATCAAACTGGTGATCATGCAGACATGTTTATACTTAAGAGAATACACAAATCCTCTAGGCACAGCAGCTTTGAGAAAAGCTGTTAAGACTGATGGTTTTGAAAAGTGCCTTTCAATAAAGCTTTTATACATCACCATAGTGAACACTAAATATATTGTCACAATTCAAAATAAAGTATTAGCTTCCACCTTCTATTCCATTAACTGACTCAGTGAAGATGGTTTTAGTCTCCCAACACTTTTTTGAAGCAGTTAAAACCAAGCTTTTTCTGATATACAGGTAGGCAAAGACAGAAAAATTGCAAGAGGAAAGATTTTCTGTTTATCTCCAACATATGAAATCCAACCTTATTTCCAGTTACAGCCTTTGAAACTGTAAGTGCTTTAAAACTTCCACTCTAGACCATGTTTTTAAAAAGAAATTCTTTGAAAAGGACTAGCTCTTTCAAAAAAAAAAAAAAAAAAGAAAAAAAAAGTCAAGTCTAGCTTCTTGACTTCAGAACTCAGGTTGGTTTTACTTGAGAATTCAGGTTTTATTTCAACCTGTAATTCGCAAGAACTAACTTATTTAAAAAGGGTACTAGTGGATCTGTAGCACATGTATCTTTTCAATTTGCAGAGCTCTCAATATTAATCTTTGAGGCAGGAGACAGTTTTCCCCTCATTACTGTTCTATCAGCAAATACATGACTTTGGACCAGCAGCTCTGTTGAGGCTCTTTGAGGCTCCACAACCAGCCTGAGAAAGAGGTCAAATCAGTCTGTCACTGGTTCCACATCCACTCTATAAAGAGATGTATTTTAGGACAAGGTTACAGAAGAAAAAGCAATCTTTGCCTTGAGCTTCATCCTACTGAAGCTGCATTTTGCAGAAAACCCTCCTCCACAGTCTCAAGAGAACCAAATGCAGTGCTTCAGCTAGAAAGCTGATATAAATGAGCATATAAAAACAGCTTTGGAAGAGGAAAGTGAACAGCTAGAAGCAAAGATAGTCAGGGCAGCCACTAGAGTACTAGCATCAAACCCCAGGGATGTGGATTCAGTTCTCAGCTCTGCTTTCAGCTTCCACAGTGACCCCAGTAGCTGCACCTCAGTTCCTAGTTTGCAGAAGAAAGATAATAGGAACTTGCCTACAAAAAAGAGCATTATACCAATTTTAATTTAAAAGATGATCTGGTAATAGTCACAAGGCTGTTTTATTGCTGGTATTCTGAAGCAAATGTATTTAGTATTTTAAAAAAGCAATACGAGGTAAATGTAGAGAAGCCGTGTCGTTCTACATCATCGTAGCAATCCCTCTTTCCTTAAGAACTGAGTTACATAAAATACTTTAAGAAAACCCCATATTCTGACATTTTGTAAACAAAAATTTTAATCTTTAAAAAATTGCTTAGTGCAACTATGCATACAAAATTATTACTAAATCAGGAATAGGACAACCACAAGCATGAAAGAAAATGCACTATAGCTTTACAGCAAATGTAATTTTAAAAAAGTACTTAAAACCTGCTATTTTTTCCAAGTATGCCAGCATGTGTCTTTAATTGAAGCTGGCATTTATATGGAACTTGATTTACCAAACAAGTCCTACTCACCTGCAAAAGAGGTGAAGCAGGGAGAGCACTGAAATCTTCTCTTCACACTACTCTGCCCATTATCTCCCACCTCAGCTTTCATATAGAGTAACAAGTTCTCAAACTGACCATTTATAACCTGCAGGTAGCTGGAACATGTAGACCCTGATAATGATGCCCAATGAACTGTCATGACACCTCCACGTCATCCATCATAGATTATTTAATGGTACCATATCATATGAAATGTAGACATTAAAAGCCACCTTTATTTACTTCCAAGTTGCCTTTTCAGTTTAAATTCTGTGCATGAAGTGAAGATTTATGTAACTGTATGTGAATAGTCTCTTCCAAGAAAAGAAACAGGTAGTAGTCTCTAAGAGTCACCTGCAAAACAAGCAGATCAAGTATTTTACCACGGCAAGCAGGAAAAGAAAAAAATTTATGAGGTATATTTACAGAGCACAATTTTTTTCTGGCTTCAACTTATAGTCACTGGAAAAGCATACCCTAATTACAACTTCTAATGGTTTTGCCCATTTCCAATCACTTGAAAAGAAAATGCAAGTTGTTTATAAAATTGGTTTTCTTGTTTATTTTAAATGAAGCTGGTACAGACAATGTCCATTCAAAACCCACGTCCCAGGCCAAAAGGTACAAACAAGCGTGTCAAAGTAACACCAGTTGGCTGCTGTGAACATTCTTGCATGGATACCTGCGTGTACTAATCGCTATATGAGGTTAAAATGCTTCTGGGCTCTTCTGGTAATATTTAAAAATCATTAGGGTTTTCAATTTCACGTCTTCAGCAAAGCCATCTCTGGAGCAAGGAACAGATGACAACAGTTCTAGCTTTTCCATTTCCAACTCGGCAATCTTCTTCATTGGGCCATCAGCATAATTTAAGCAAAATAGCTCTGAGTTATGGATACACAACTTCTCCACAGTTTAGTTCTCTGAAAAACTTCATCTCGCACTGAAAGTTATAGTCCAGGAGTGAGACAGTCACACATCAAAACTTCAGGGCAGATATGGAAGTCATTTAGAACACTCGCCCACCTGGCAGATCTTACAGCCTTCGTGCCTGAAATGCACGAACCCAGTGAACATACAAATGCATGTGAGTACATGTATTCCTAAAGGGGAGGGCAGAAGGGAAGAGGGGAGCAAGGTTGCAGCTGGATCACAGAAGTTCAGCACAATGAAAACAGAAACAATAGTGTATAATGAGCACGAGAATTCAAAATACCAGACGCTTGAAAGTAAACTCCCAGAGATGGGGTGCCAGTTTCAGTGTTGAACACCACATTACAAAAGAACTATTATTTAAAAATAAAAAAGGATTAAGGGGGAAGAAAATCAGAAGGATCTAAACTGTTGAGTGACCCCCCGTCTGTTCCTGATAAACTTCAATCACATCTTCCTCCTCCATCCCCAGCTGTGAGAACAGAGAAAAAACAACAAATAACTGTTATTAATAATAGTATATATCTGGTGTGATGAAATCAAAGCAGGTCCTAGACAAATTATATAAGGCTTTGTTCCTCTGTCCCGTCATAATTCATCAAAGGGGTGAAGGAAGTTTTAGTCTCCATGTCGCTAAACAACATTCACAATTTTTAGTCATTTTTCTTCAGACTTAGGTATTTCAGTCAAAGCAAAAGCCTTACAGCAAAGACCCACTTGTGGCACAGTCCACATCAGCCTGGAAGTTGCTGGCTTTACCCCTCTCTAAACCCCTTGTTTAGGGGGAACAAGGACATCAACATCATAGTGAATGCATCAGCTGGAGAGCCACATGAACTACATCCACTATAGTGCACTACCAGCTCACAGTGCAGCTTAACACCTACACCTTGCAACTCAAAGCCTGTTTACAACTGTTCTCTCAAAGAGCAACTTGTTCAATTTCACAGTCAACAAGTTTGTTTGATATTTCCAGAAGGTCATCATTATGAGTTTCTTCCTGCTTTTTCATAACAATTGGTGGAAGTCACTGGACAGAAGTAACTGTTTTCTGTTTATTTACACTTTGATCTACTAAATGTGAACTAAATACATATTTATTCCAAAGTCATACTGAAGTTCAAGCTCAACAATGGGAAGATTCCCTTCGTGTTTTTCCCCCCTCTAGCAAGCAGTGACTACGCCCTCCTTTCTGAGGCATTACACATGGAGGTCCAAGCTCCAGGCTCTTTGCAAACTACCTATCTGCCTTACTAAAAGATTAAAGAAATATAGTCCAACTATATTTCTAGGAAGAAACTCACCTCCTTGGGGGTATGATTATCAGTAATTCTCTGACCCTCGAAGAGAAACCTGAGTGAATTCATTGGAACACCCTAAAAAAAGAAACACACATATAAGAATAAAAGCCAACTTACTGAATCTTGTATGAGTTTACAGGAAAAAACCATTTTAAATAAAAACAACATATGAAAGTCATAAAAGAGTGTTAGTTCCCATTACACAGGGAGCTCCGGTATTCTGTTGCATTCATGCAGACTACCAAGAAGTGAGTCAAAAAGTATGATAGTGCCAAAACGCACGTTTGTTCCAGAGTCTCACTGGAGTTGTAGCTAAACAACTTGGAAGTTTCCTTAGCTTTTTAACTTGTCTTTATTTATGAATTAAGTACTGCATATGCCTTCTCTCCCAAGATATATTTACATAAGTATTTTTCTGAACAGCGTATCAGCCTTATTTTAGGATCCTAAGACAACAGGAGGAACATGATGTTTACTCCATGAACTCCTATCCTTGCTTTCCCAATCTTCTATGGCTACAGGAAGGAATCATAACCTTTACCATTATCAACTCTGCAAATGCTCAGCACTGGGAACAAGAAAGAGCAGAGCTGAGGGGAAGAAAAACGAACAGCATTCAAACAAGGTGAAACAAACATCCCAAAGGTAAACAGAGTTAAGCTAAAGCATGTCTGTTGCACAATGTGCCCATGTTCTGGCAGAACGTCATACTTCACATCACCAGATAAGGCAAACACCTCATCTTTCCTTCTCTTTCAAGTTATGAGCAACACAAACTCATGTGGAATATGACACAATTTTAACACTTAGCTCTCAAATACTGCTTGCAAATAACGAGGCAGAAAATTTTCTCACATAAGGACAGATCTTCACACTGTTTCAACAACCCCTCTGGTCAATGTGGAAGAAATGTTCATAGTCCCTTTACCAGAGAAAGGCTACTTGACAACAAAAACTGCAATGACTGCTGCAAAGGAAATCACAGACCCTCCAGAATTCAGCTCAGGAGATAACAGGTGTGTTCATTCAAACAATTATTTCTTTCTTTAAGAAAGAATTTTACACATGCATGTTCATTAGTCAGTAAGAATGCTGCATGATTTTCAAGATGATTTTTAAAAATGAATCACAATTTTAGCTATTTGGATACAAATGTATCTGGTGTTTGATCTTTTCTTTCCTCCTACTCCAGAAAGGCAGCAAAAAATAACACATTTCATGAAAGAACACTTCAATGACAAGTTCAACTTGTCTCAAAGTATTAGGAAAAAGCCCCCAAAGTATTATTACTTATGATTATATCTCCTGAAGTGAACTCCAACACACTTATCCAAGAAAAGGCCACACAAGGCATCTATCCACAAAGCTGAGGGCAAACTAGGCCAGGGCTTCTGGAAATAGCAGCTGTGAATCCACAATATCTATCACAGAAACTGGAAGCAAAGATATGTTTTTGCTCTGTAACAATTGTTACTATTTACCTACATACACAATTAATATTGCAGATTTCTTTAACCTAGGGTATAACTTCACAATTGTCTTACATAGCAGTACTTTTACTTGTCAAAACAAACGAGGAGATCCATTATGTTTGTACCATCAGATACCTCAAAAGTCTTTTATTTGAAAGTACAGTGAGAAAAGTGGTTTGGGTTTTTATTTTCTTTTTAAAGAATGTCATTGTTTCACAAACCTGTCTTTGACAGTACGATTCTTTGAGTTTCTTGAGGTGTGTTGTCATTTTCACCTTGAAGTGAATTTCACTGCTGTCCTATCGACAGAAAAGAAAAAAAATTACTCTCCTTGTAGCAACTGCTAACCTTATCTCTTTTTTTTAAACATTTCATTAAGAAAAAACTTACACAAAACTTACATGAAACATGGAATGTGTTTTAACTATCACCACGCACACCTTGGTGCACCATAACATGAACCTCCAGGACAATTTATCAGTCACTAAATTTGCTATGTACTTCCACAGGAAGCTCTTTAAAAAAAAAAAAAAAAACAGATGGCATTGTATAGCCTTAGGCTCAACATGGAGTTTTGGATTTCAAATTACTAAAACCCATACATGGTTCAGTCTGTGCTACCATCTTTACCCAGATGATATACTTATGAAATACAAACATACATATGCAGGGGATTTCTGTTCTAAGATTCTAAAGAGACAAGTTAAAGCTTGCACTTCAAGATATATACAAAACCTCGTTCAATTAAGAGTAATTATCTAGAAGTTAGGATACAGGCAGACTTGGCAACACAAGACTAACCTAAGGAGAAATCTCAGGTTTTACTATTCTGTAGTCCTTCCCACTAGCCAGAAGATGCAAGTACCTGCAACGGTCAAAATGGCTACAGATAAAACAGATGGCAAGAGGTTCTGTGCAAAAGGCATGTGGGCCACTTCCAGCTTTTCAATGTGTTCTCCTAACTGCTGATTAGGCCAGCAAGAGGCAAGGTAGTTTCTGTTAGTGCTACTTGAAAGTCATCTGTCTCCACCCAACTGCAGCAAACAATACAACTCCAACAAACAATCCTAGCTGTCATCTGAGCTAGGGGTTCTTTGCACAGAAGATTCCAACATTAACATTCCAACACAGTCAGAGTACAGACTTCTAATCCACCATTCATCTGGTTGCTGCATCTACCAGCAGGACGGCCAACAATCCTTTTCCTATGCCAGAAAAATAAAGCTGACCTCATGCCTACTCTGAGGACCTGAATTTATCAAGTTTGCCACTTATTTCATTCATACCCTTGGATAAATTAATTCCTCAATGCATCAAAAAAAAAGCCTACCAAAGTATTTTAGCACACATTTCTGGCAACTGGAAGTAGTTTATGGCAGGGGAGGATCACACTGAAGAACTGAAAGTATCAACTTGCACTTAATCATTTCTACCGTACAAGAAGTCACACCTCCCTCAAATGTCAGCAAGCAATTATGTAAAAAACTCACCTGCCCAATGACTTTGAGTTTAATGTACTCCCCTTCTTTCTTATCTCCTAAGTCCTCAGCTGAAGGTTTTGCTTCCTGCAAGAAAAACATTAAAAACCCGATCAATTCAACACTTCATTATTTTCACTGGACAGTATAGCAGCTGTCATCCTCTTTACTGTGTGAAATCAGACTACTCAAGGTGTCTTCTTTCTTTGTGTGTTTGTGCACAAAAATAACAGCAACATAGTATTATGAAAGGTTGTCTATCTACCTGTGAGAAGTTTAATTAATGAGAGGAAAGAAACACCACAAAGAACATAAGAAATGAGAGAAGAACCATTTGGACATAGATGACATACAAAAATCAGAGGTATGGTTTTATACCTCTAACTCCTAGACAACAAACAAACTGCAAAAACCCACAAGAAGTGTACTAAGAGGCTCAGATATTTGACAGAAAAAAGGAACATTGTGAGGAGAGTAAACAGAAAGTACTTGTGACACCCTACCGACTTAAAGAGAGTGAACCATGTAAACATTTTTCAACCCACTGCATCAAAGGTAGCCCATATTTTCAAAAGGTTGGTCAGCTAGCTTCTTTTCTATGACAACAAAAGAGCTTCCTTCTAACACGTTTGTTTTAAGACCACAATACTTCAAAGTTTAAAAAGGTGCAGTTCCAAGCACTATAGTGTTTTGATATCTTTCCAGGCTAAGAATTAACTGTACAGACAAGTTTGATTCAACTGCTTGAACACTAAAGCTCATCAAAAGGGTTTAAGTGTTATACACTCTAAGACATTAATTAAGGACATCAGAGTTTTTGTGTTACCAGCTGATAGATGAAACACGTGAGAAATCAGGTACTATTAACCCCATTCCTTGCCTGTCACTACATATCCTCCATCAGGCCTTTAGCTATGTTCCACTGCAGGACAAAGGGATTTTACACAGACATCAGGTCTAGATGGTGCTCAACAAAGAATTGTTCCCAAGTAGTCATAACCACAGGTACCCTGCTGATCATGTTTGAAATCATCCTTTTATATTTTACTTCATAACATTGTAGATAAAATAAACAAAGTATGTACAGGTGCCTATCACAGGCTCCCATCCCAAAAGGGACTTTTTGCTAAATGTACTTATATGTACTTATAGAAATATGGTTTGTATGGCTGGACTTTATATCCTTCTCTATTAGATCCATTCTGAGAAGTCTCTATCTCCAGATTAAAACCTCTTTAAATTTTTTCCCCCTGCTCCCTAAAGAAGTTAAAACACACAAAACTTCTTTGGTCATTAAAAGATCAGGGAAGGGCACAGGGTAAGTCAGCAAACACCCTTCCCATCTGTACCACTCTCAATCTGGAGTACAGAAAGAGAGGAAGTGTTCTTTCTATCAGTTTGACTCACTGCCTCAACCCAGATCAATTCAGTTGCTACAATGGAAAGAAGTATGAGCCAGAGACTCCACCTGGTTTGAATACCTTTTATTTTTTTAATATCCATCCAGGCACAACCTAAACTGCAGGGACTGATTCATCACCCTTCAAGCTCAAATCCAAAAACTCAGCCCAGGCTTTCAAGAAGCCTGACATACACAGGCCTTGAAGCAAGCCACTTTAGAAGCATGAAAGGAGTTCTTCACAGGTAACACAGACCACCTGCGTTCCCCGCCAAAGTTTTCCCTAACACATTTGGACTCTAAGCTTCTGGGACTAGTAGCAGGAATAGAAACACACTGGTATTCAATCCTGACCAGAAAGAAAAACAAGAAGATGCAACTTGTTCTGATAACTTGCACAGCTGTTCTAATGTCTTTAAGCAGCATTACTAACTTCTAGGAATCAGAGCAAGATTCAGATCCCTACTGATCTGGTCTGTAGCGTCAAAACCTGCTCCTGTTTCACTATTACTGAAAGAATTTCTAACAACACTCTGTCCCTTTACATGACATTTCAGGTCAGACACTGTCTAAATTTACTTTATAAATTTACTTTACAAATTGTCTAAATTTACTTTACAAATTAAGCATATTGTCCCAGCAGCAGAGGTATTTGTAATAGTTATATAGTTCTGTACATTTAACAGATCTACCTACTCAGACTTCCAAACCAAATCATCCTGTACAAGGTATTACTAATGATCATTGCTACTATGAAGTGCCTCTGGCCAATATGAGTGATAAAACTATGATTCATATTTGATTCCTACCCTCAAGGAAAGAGGGCTCTAGCATTAAAAACAAATAGGGAAAGCATCAGACAGTAGAATAAGCAGAGGGAATGGGAGTCTTCAAACCATAAAGATGCTTGTTTAAAGCCCCACAACCTCTCACACACAAAATAAGAGGAAAGAAAGTTGTAGCTTCAGGAGAAGAGAAATAATATCAAATCAAATAATAGAAGTGTCAATAATCAAAGCTTAAAATAGGAGTAAAATACTTTACATCAGGATACAAGACCCAGCAAGTCTGAAAATGCTCTCTGCAGTTTGTCAGTGAACTATACTGCCACTCAATGCCAAATGGTTAAGGCAACACAAAAACACTTAGGAATAAATAAAGGAAGGAGATTGTAAAGTTGTTAAAACTACTAGAAAATCCTGGACCAGCAATTAGCAAGCAAGCCTCCAGACTTCTTGCCCTGTGAAAAGAATGGGTGCTTTAGGGTACCCCATGGAACAGGACATAAAAAAGACCACCATACAAAGAGAACAGAAATACCACAACACTCCAATTTCTAACTTTTCATTAGACACCTCAGGTTTTGAAGGTTTCATTGCAGTTTTCCTGAAGAGCACAAAGTAAGGCTCCTAGCACTGTCTCACACTTATATAAGGACCCTAAAAAGCACACAAAGTTTCTTGGATGAAGCACACTGGTATTGCTATTGCAACTAACAAAAACAAAACACACAAAAAACAAACATCGTGAGGCAACATATTGCAAGTTTCCTCCTCCAATTTTCAGAAGGGCTCAAACTTCAATGTCTAACCTTAAAAAAACAAACTCTATTCCCAGCATTTTAAAGAAAAATCATCAAAACCAAAATGACTAGAGGAATAGATGTACAACATACTTCCTAACAAAGCAAATAAACTCTTACATTTTTTTATAGGAGTGGAAAACATACAAACTATAGCATTCTTTATTAGCAGTATATGAACAGATAACATTTATATTCAAATAATGCAAAAACAACCAAAAACACTTGAAGGGAGGGAAAACAATTTGTGTTTTGTTTCATTTTTGCTTAGATCCCACTAAGCAACCATGTGCTTTTTTTTTTTTTTAAGTCTGCCCTTCTTTCAAGCATTTTTACTTATCACAACAGTCAATTTCCCACTAAAAATAAAGTAACCCCTTCTTTTACTGGTGATAAATTATCCCCCTCAACTTAATTCCAGGGCCAAAAAGAACAATACTGGAAGCAAGTCATAATTTTAGGTAATCCAGTTATTCTTGTAGGATTGATAACCAGAGCAATGAGATTTACAGTGCTGCATAACCTTACATTATCCTTCTACTTAAGCATCTGTTTAGCTCTTGTTGCACAGTGCCCCAGAAATGAACGACACAACATCTAACAGTGTTTGGCTTATCTATTAAAAATAAACAGCAGGCTCCTTACTCACAGACCTTTAAAATACATAGCCACAACAGGTTATCACATACATGGAATTTTACATACTTCAAACAGTCCCAAAGACAAAATACACACGTGTTTTACTAGAACTTGCCTGGGGAAGGATCTACCTAACTAATGAAAGCTGCTATTTGTTAAAACATGCCTTGGTTCACAGATGCAGACAACTACAGAGCAGGTCACGTGAACATCTGTCTATAAAATCTAGTTCAGAAACTGTTGGTGGGTTTGTTTGGCTTTTTTTTAAACGCAGTCACTTTCACGTATTTTGCTACAGGGGCAACGTGTCCTCCTGGGAGGCAGCAATCGCTGCGCTCGCAGCTGCCCCTCTCCCAGGCACAGGCACAGAGAGGCAGCAGCACCATTGTCAGCTGCATTGTGCTGGCAAGTCGGGGGCGGGGAGGAAGACCACCAGCGCACACAGCTTCTTTTCACCGCTCCTACTGCACCGAGGCTACTCCCCAAAGCAGACACGGTATGCACTAAGCTGAGCCTTGTCTCTGGGGACTTGCAATTTCCTGGCTGGCACCAGTACTATTCTTGACTTCACAGCACTACAAGAAACATTTGTAGGTACTGACATTATCACGATGGCTACACTTAGGGAAAAATCAAAGATAGAAAACAGTGCCCTATGACGACACTATGAAAAATAAAGCAAAACAGAACACAAATTAAAACCGGAACGCTGTTTTAACTTTCCAGCAGCAGGTCACATAGCCTAAAGCAATAGTTGTAAGCAAAGCACTGTATACACGCCAGGCCGAGCAACCCGGGAACTTGCGGTACAAGCAACTATTTAAGTCCCCGGCTCAGAAGACAGAAATGAAGGAAACGAGAATATTAGTTGGAGCGAAGGCAGGATAGAGCCTTGATAAAGGACGGGGTGTTTAATACAGGCAAGCAACGCTCAGCTGAGAAAGGAGAGGGGGAGGCTTTCGCATTCCTAGGGCGAACAGAGGACCTGGCAAGCCTAGCCTAACCCGCACAAAGCCCGCTCCGGGGGAAAACCATCCTACCACACACCCGGGAAATGGAAAAGGAAAGGAAACAACAGTTGTGCAACACAGCTCACCCGTCGCTGCATTCCCGGGTTTCCAGGGCCGGGGCTGCCCCGGCGGCGATCCCGCTCCGTCCGGACGCCGCCCCGACCCCCGAGTATCCCTACCCGGAGCCCGACCGCGCTCCTCGCGAAACACCCGAGGGAAGAGGAAAAAAGGATTAAAATGCACAGGGAGAGGGGCCCGAATCTGGCCGAGGTCGAAGATCGGAATCTATACAGACAAACACACTCCCCTGGGGGAACGTTCCCCTCGGCGCCCTCCGGGCGACCGCGACTCCGCTCGCCCCGGGCCGGGGCTGCCCCGCGGCGGCGGAGAGTGCGGGCGGGGCGGGCAAGCAGCTCCTCCCGCGCCCCCGGGGCCACCGCGCCCACCGTGCCGTCCCCCCGCGGCCGAGACAGCTGCCCGTACCTGGTCAGACATGGCTCGGCCCCGTGTCGTGCGGCAGGCTCGGCTGGGCCGCTGCAGGCGCTCCGCTCCTTTCTCTGCCCGCAGCGCAAACACAGGGCCGCGGCACGGGCGGGATTTCCGGTGCGCCTGAGCTCACTTCCCTCCCGGGCTCCGCCTGCGGCCCCTCCCGGCCCTCGCACCGAGCTGATGCGGCAGCGGCTCCGCGGCGGAATCGCCGTTGAAAGAAGCGATGAACGTTAAGGGCACCGTGGCGACCGGAGCAGCTGGGGGCAGTCCAGCAGATGTCACAACGATGATGAAGGGCCTGGAGCATCTCTGTTCATGAGGGGAGGCTGCGGGAGCCTGGAGGAGATCGTGAGGGGATCTCACGAAATACCTCATGGAAATACCTCAAAGGCGGCTGCCAGGAGGATGGTGCCAGACACTTCTCAGTGGTGCTCGTGACAGGACGAAGAGTAATGGCCATAAACTAAAAGATAATAAGCTCCACCTCAGCTTGAGAAAGAGCTTAGGTTGAGGGTGGCAGAGCACTGGAACAGGCTGCCCGGGGAAGCCATGGAGTCTCCGTCTCTGGAGACATTCAAGCCCCACCTGGACATGGGTCACCTGCTGCAGGTGACCCTGCCGTGGCAGGGATTGGACTCGACGCTCTCCAGAGATCCCTTCTAACCCTGACAATTCTGTGAAGTCACATAACCCTTTCCACAACAGCAGACCTTGGAGCAAAAGTCACTTTCATTCTGCCTACCTCTAATATCTTGCTGAGGTTGTTACTAAGATAATGTGCCATAACAAGACTCACTTTTCTGTTTAGACGTGGTGCATTTTTTTAAGTCATTGCAACCATGCAAGCAATGGGATCTGCGTGTATTAAGCAAATCTGCACCCAGCAGTTGCTCTGAACAAATTTGCAAAGATACATCACTAAAACAGAACAAGTGCCTTGCTTTACATTGGCACAGCATGGCTATTCAGAGGCCTGCACAAGAAGTAACATCTACCTAAAAGATTACATTTAGGCTGCAAGCTGTTTGGACTATAGCATGGAGTCCTAACATCCCCTCTACAGCTGCTCATCGCTGCTAGCACAAGCATATGCTTAGCTCTAAGTGGCCAGCAAGGAGAAAAAAACAGTACACATGAGAACCATAAAATAACATGAATGTAAAATCAATGAATCAACAGAAATTAGCTCAATTGAAATAGGAGATTATTATCCTCATGCTACTAAACAGAGTTTTAACTTTACCAGCTACCTTTGGGAAAGGGCAGAGTACATTCATTAGCTCTGGGCAGGGGGCATTCATTAACACAAACAGCTCAATGCTCTGTGCCATGCTCCTCTGTAATAACACCAAAGCAGCTGCACTCCGTGCCTGCATTTCTGCTTGTCACCAAAAGCCAAGTTACAAACACGGCTACACCAAGAGCTGCACTTTTACCAGCTGGTAGAACAATCAATATCTAGACTCATGGGAATTAGTTTTAATCACAACTGTTAAAACAATTCAGAATTAACAAGGGAGGGAAAAATAAATACAGAGAACCAAAACAAATGCTATTCAGAGCTACAGAATGAAGATGATCTTTTTTAGGCAAGGCCAAGCAGTCAGAAAAGCCAAATACGTTCATGCTATGCCAAGCTCACAGTAAGAGCTCATTATGAGCTTAATAACACACACAAAGCACCAAAATAAGTCATGCAAGGGCTCCACAACAACACACAATACTAACAAAATGGAAAATGACAAATATTCTCTCCTGAACATTATTGCTTTTTATAAATTCTAAAGCGTTTTTTTAAAACAGAGCCTTACTGTACTAAGGCCAAAGTCTCAGACTCTGGCACAAACCCAGTTTTTTCAAGTAATCCCATAATAAAGCTAACACTCACATGAGTCAGAATGCAGTCACCTATCCACATACACAGCCATAAAGATACAGGGTCAGAATGTGCTCGCCAGCATACACACTAACAGTAGCACCACCTTCCTTGACTCCCTTCTTATTCCATCAGTTGTGGATGCATCAGCTCTTCGAGACACAAGCTAGATTTGTACAGGATCTTCAAAGTTAGTCTCCACTGAGACTGTGAAAACTGTGGATGCACAGCAGTAAAACTCCCACTTTTCTTTTTCGACAGCTCAAATTCAGCATAGAATGCACTTAAATAGAAAGCAATAAAAGCTGTTCTAAAAAAAACAAATATACTTACACAAGCTTCTTCCCACAAAACCCAAAGTCGACCTTGCATTTGCACACACTGCCAACAGTACTTGCCCTAATAACCTCACGGAATTCTCACGTGTTTTATAATGTCTCTTATTTCCCTATCAGCACTTAATCTCAGTCACCTGAGGCCAATAAAGTTCACCCCTGTTGACAGATTTCTCCAAAGCTGTTGTATAGTTTAGGAGCCAATAGCTGTAAGAGATTTTCTCAAAGTTAGTGCCCACACTTTAAAGAAACAGATTCCTTTAAAAAGCAGACTTTAACCTAAGAACAATCTGTAATCTCATAATGCCAATTTGCTTGCCTGAGAGGGGTTAGTGCTAGCAAACAGGATGGATGCAGTATTCTAGGGCAGCCAGCTAAGTAAGAAGTAGTTCTTACATAATAATTGTACTCTGCCAGCAGGGCCACAAACAGTACTTTAAAACTAGGTGGAACATGGAAATTCTCTACCTCCTTGAACCTAATTTCTTTAGCAATATTACTGGTTGTGGAATTTTAAGAAAATTGGTTATGTAATGTGAAGTACCAAAGTCTTTCCTTTGAAAAAAAAAAAAAACTTCAGAAATATTCAAGTCCACAGATTTCTCTCACTGTTGGCTTTCCAGCATACTCCTTAGAAGGAGGAAACAAAGGCGTGCTGACTCATACAGATGGTTGCATAAAATGTACCAATGAATGCCTGATAGAAATCAAAACCCAAGCCTTTCTTGGAGCCTCTCTTCCTGCGGGCAGGAAAATCTCTGCCTGTTTTCAGCACAGAAAACCCTGCCTGTGAAACAAGCAGGGATTTTTAAGGGCAAGGACCGCCGCTTTCCCCCTGCCTCCCTCCCACCCTCCCACCGGCACGCAGCTGCTCGGCTCCTCACAGGACGGCGGCACAGAAGTAGGTCAGCGAGGCAGGGCCTGTGCGCGCCCGGCTGTGCCAGGGACAAGGCAGGAGGTGGCACCAAAGCCTGTGCCTCACGGGCACCACAGCAGGAGGTGGCACCAAAGCCTGTGCCTCACGGGCACCACAGCAGGAGGTGGCACCAAAGCCTGTGCCTCACGGGCACCACAGCAGGAGGGGGCACCACAGCAGGAGGGGGCACCAAAGCCTGTGCCTCATGGGCACCACAGCAGGAGGTGGCCCCAAAGCAGGAGGGGGCACGGCAGGAGGGGGCACCAAAGCCTGTGCCTCACGGGCACCACAGTAGGAGGGGGTACCAAAGCAGGAGGGGGCACAAGCGGCCGGCGTGCCTTGCCCCGACAGGCCTGCCCGTGCCCCGGGGAGCCCACAGCAGCCTGCAGAAACACGCGGCGTTCAAAACGCCTGTTTTTCTATCAGCAGAATTTGGTGCTTGTCTGTCGGCGAAGCCAAGCTTTTCAACGCACACAGTCGCACTCTGCCAACAATTTTTCACGTAAATAAACTGTTTTCTGTGTCATGAGCTGCAGGTCAGGCCGCGGGAGCGAGAGCGGAGCGGGCAGAGAACACAGCCCGCCGTGAGCGAAGGGCCGGGAGCGCCGGCTGAACCCCGACAGCGGCAGCCGGTCCGGCTCGGGGTCGCCGAGGGGGCCAGCCGCTCACACCTGTTTCGGGATGTGCTCGGGAAACAAAGTCCCGGGGAGCACACCCTCTTCCTATCTACGGTGGCCGACCCTGCCGCCAGCTGCGGCACCCGGGGAAGCGAGGGCAGCTCGGGTGAGGCGCCGCAGGGGCGCAGCGGCGGCTCCCGCGCCTCTGCGCGTCAGCAGACTCGAACCCGCGCCGGGGGCGGCGACCGGCGGGGCGCGGCCCCGCCACGTGGCTCGCGGGCGGAAAGTGCCCCCGCAGCTTCCGCTCCCCGGGCGCGCTCGCTTCCGCTGCCGCCGCTTCCCCTTTCCGGTT
Source organism: Onychostruthus taczanowskii (assembly GCF_017590055.1). Taxonomy (NCBI): domain Eukaryota; kingdom Metazoa; phylum Chordata; class Aves; order Passeriformes; family Passeridae; genus Onychostruthus; species Onychostruthus taczanowskii. The sequence goes on along the minus strand of NW_024499240.1, from coordinate 10,743,163 downwards.
CCGCTGCGCGGCGCGCGCGTGCTTGAGCGGGTCCGGCGCGGCGCGCACGTGGCGCCCCCCGCCCGCCGCAGCGATGCTGGTGCTGTTCGAGACCGCCGCCGGCTACGCCATCTTCAAGGTGAGCCGCGGGGCTGGGCCGCGGGACTGCGCTGCCCTCGCCCCGTGGGTCGCGGCCGCCGGCCTGCGGCGGAGCAGAAGGGAGGGCGAAGTGGGCCGCGTCGGGCCTGCGGTGGGAATTACGGGGAAACGCGGGCGGGGGTGAGGTGAGGGAGGGACGGAGGGTCCCCGAATCCCGTGCGGCCCCTCGAGGGTGGGAGCAGAGGGGCCGCGTTGTGAGCGAGGCCCCGGGGAAGGGGCCGGCGGTGCTCGGCGGGCACAAGGGGAGCTCTCGGTGCCTGCCAAGCGTCCCCTCTGTCCCTCGCTGCCTGCCCTCCGCCGGCCGGGATTTGGTGGGAAGCTGCGCTCTCGCGGCCGTGCCCCTTTCGGCGTGTGCGGGGGGCACCCGGGTTCGGGGGCGCTGAGCCCTCGGGGCCGCCGCTGCTCCCGCAGAGCCCGCGGTGCGTGAGGGGCGGCGAGGGAGACGGGCGGAGCTTCCCGGCTGTGCGGGGCCGCTGCCCCGGCCTGCCTGGAAGCGGCCTCGCGGGGAACGGGAACGTGAGGGTGCCCGCAGGATTCCCGTGTCCCGACCTCGCTCTCCACGAGGGACAAGCAGGCACCTTCCCAGGGCTTTGCCAGCCTCCTGACCGGGTGGCTCAGGGCTGCAGCTTCCTGGGGCTTTGAGCACGCCTAAACTGTCGTGCACTTTTCTGGCTTTTCTCTTCCTTGAGCGTTGATTCATGTACAGTTTTACCAGCTTGATCATAGTTTGATCATAACATCGTTATTTTTTTTCTCCTCCAGCTTAGTCTTAGGGTTTGGCTTGTGTGAAAAGATGAAGGATTTTGCCTTTGCCTGCAGCAGAATTGCACCCTTGCTGCTCGTGGATATTTCTTTCCTCTGCCCTGAAACCTTTTCTCCTCATTGGGGTGAAGCCGTGCAGCTCAGGCAGTATTTTAATATAAATTTTAATATTTTAATTTCTGAAGGTAGGCTAGGCATAAAGCAAAAGTAGGAGGAGGGACATACAGAGCTGCAGGGAGGTGTCTGCAGAGGTGCTGCAGGTGTCAGCAGTTATCCATAGGCATGTCATTTTTGTATGCTAACAGTCTTGATTTTAGCAGTTTCTATGTCTTTCATTTTCTCTATGTGCCCATGTGTGTTTATAGAGGCTGAAAATTCTGTAGGTCTTGGTGTAGGAAAAATGAACAGCAAAGAATCATATGGCTTAGGAAAGGAAGAGTTGCCCCAAGGTTCTGCTGTGCCTCACAGTCATGTGGGACGTTAATTGCTAGGTTTATTTGCTTAGCTACTAATTGATTTTTAAAAAGACAGCCCCCTTCAACCAGGGCTTAAAAATCTGCCAGGGAGCGAAATTCATAATACTAGGAATGATTTCTGCGCTGAGTTAAATTGCAATTGCATTGCATTTGCATCGTGGGGACAAAACCACAAGATTTTTGAGTGAGATGTAAAGAACACAGTGTCGTAAAGATCTCGACTATTTTCCTGAGCAGTTTTCTGGGAATTTGCCATGCACTCTGCATTTTGTGAAATGTGTGTAGGTTCCAAGAGTGTAAGTGTTAATCTTGTGCTCTTTAAAAGCTGAGGGGGTTCCCTGTGTACAGAGATGGGATTAAGCCATTGCTGCCTCTTAGGTAATTGTTGGTGCAGTTGATGACCAAGCTGTGGTGACGACTGTTCTTTACAGGGATGTTTTCTTTTTTGTTTGGGTTTGCTCTGATTAATGAAAATAACTTAGGGGATCACTGCTTTCTGTTAAGTTTCCCAGATGTTTTATTTTTCCAAGGCAGTGGTAAATTTGGGTTTGGGTCACCATGGTTATGAGTGAGTCCTGTAGAGCAGGTGGATCAAGCTCACTTTTGATAAAGAAGAGGGTTTTGCTTTAATGTGCCAGGTCCGGGAGGACACAGCCGTTGTTGAAGAACTTCTGTAATTCAGGGGAAAGTAAAAATGTTGCACTATTTCTATTAGTAGTGTAAAGCTGTTGAGAGAGAATGGTGGAACAGAGATCACTGAAGTTGAGTTTGTTGACTCAATCTGTGTTAACTACTGCAGAGTGGTTGGATACACTGTAAATGTTTCAGGTGTCCCGGGTTGAAGAACTAAAATCGTTGTGTGTTGTGTTTTTTTTTTCCTGCAGGTTCTGAATGAGAAAAAGCTTCAAGAAGTTGACAGTCTGTGGAAAGAATTTGAAACTCCTGAAAAAGCAAACAAAATGTAAGGAGCTTTATGTGGGGATAGCAGTGTGGATTGGCTTGTGGAAGGACATGGCTGCCTGTAGTTACACACAGCTGAGGTTCAAAACAAAGTACTGATTTTTGGGTTTTAGTATTGTAAATGCTGTGAACAATGATAATGTGAAATTAGATACTCTGAGATGCTTACAATGGAATATCCAAGTGAAAGAAATACCTTACAGTGTAATTAAGTAGCAGAAGTCATTACCATGTGTCACCAAAGCAAAAAAATTGAACAATATTTTAAGGTGATGTGGGTGCTTTGACAAGAACATTCAAGCTTGTAATGCTGAAGTGTCAGTGAAATGACAGGGTTTTGTGCTCACAGGAAATTCTTTTGGGAAAAATAAAGCTTAATGCAGGTGGAACTATGTAAATCACTGAATTGAGAGCTAGCATTGTTGCCCATGCCATCAGTGAGAGTTAGCACCACTGCACAGTTGCACAGGGATTGCAGCATCCACTAGTCAAGCTAGCCTTTCTACAAATTACCCTAAAGCTGGGGACAGTGGTGGATTCCTTCCAAGTCTGTCTGGTGTTTTTATTGGAAGATGTCTAACCAGCTTTGATTATAATGGATGCATCTGAGCAAGCTATGCATTTCATATTTATCCTGCTCTGTAACAGTACTTAGAGCAGAGGCCAGAATATCCCACATCTGCCTGTTTGTAGTGTGGTTAATCTCATCCTGGAAACGTTGTCTTGGCCTCTTGTTATACAGGATGTGGCTCTTAATGGGATCTCTACTCTGATAAAAATAATTCCTCTTTTGCCTTTCTGAAAAGGCATCAGTGTAAGCCCGAAGCTTTTGTTGGGATCTGCAAATGCTTAACTCAAGTATTCAGCTCTATCTGTGACCTTGCTTCCTTTGCTGGTACTTGACTCACAACCAGCAGTGGTTAATCAGAGCTGGATTAGTTAAATGCCTGTCCCTGACAAGGAATTACTGGATTGAGATAGCTTCTTAACTGTAACTATATATCAGCACCACAGACTGTGTGAGGGCTACAGGGAAGCTGAGCCTAAGGATCTGACATGGTGTGGTTAAACACTCTTCCTATGATTCTTGGCTCTGGTCAGCACTTGGGGCATTAAAGAAATTTTTGTTGTGTGTCTTAAGCTCAGCTCAGAACTTGTATTCTAACATCTAATTACAGGGAAGGACTTGAGGATTCATGGGCAATGAATCAGTTCAAATTTAAAGCCTTTGAAGATGTATTTGGTTGAAAAGCATGTTAAATCTGAGCTGTGCAGGCTCTGCATTCCACAGAGGCAGAACATTTCCTTTTGAAGATGAGTGGGAAGATGCTATCATCAGTCAATCAGGGCGCAGTGTTGAAATTTAAATGGATGATGTCTGTCTTTAAATATGAACTACAAAGCAAAAAGGGGGGGTTAGGTTTTCTGGTGATGTCGGTCCAAGAAATACCAAATCAAAATTCCTTTTCTTTTTCCTTCATATAATTATTGTGGGACCCAGCTGAAATGTCACACCAGACTCAATTGGCCAGTTTAGTGCTCTCAGTCCTCTTTGAGGGTCTGCATATTGATCTTTGCTCTCTTGAAGCCATAGGGAAAAGAGAGGAGATGTAGTAGCAGAGGCAGAAAAAATGGTTCTAGCATGTGGTTTATGTACACTTGTTTACACACTTCTATTTTATTTCTGTAGAGTAAAGCTGAAACACTTTGAAAAATTTCAGGACACAACAGAAGCACTTGCTGGTAAGTGAGTCAACACTATTATTACAAAAAAATCAAATCTCTGTCGTGCACTAGTTCACTCATTACTTGCCTGTGTCCATGCTCTTTTTCTTTTCTTAGCTTTTAAATTACAGGTTTTTAAAAGTGAGCTGGTTATGAGGTCACCTGTCCAGTCTGTACTGCACTAAAGATGTAATAAAGTCTATTTTTTTCCTTCAGTACATATTTTTAAGCCGTTTACAAATGAGAACTGTATAAATTGTGACTGATACATGTAGCCTGTCTGTTGTCAATGATGGATTCTTGTTGAAGCTGATTATCACTGATTTGAGTCAACAATTCGTCACTACCACTGAGACAACAGACAGGTATTAGAGAACATTCATTATTAAACCACCTGGGTTTTATGGATACGTGTTGTGCCTGTTTCAGCCTAAGAAAGGTCTGTGTTCTCCTCAAATTCAGGAGTTTAAGCAGAATGGAAAGCCTTATATTCAGTACTTTTTATGAATTCTGCACTTAAATGCTTGATGTGTGGCCTGGTTTGAACAGAAATCGTAGGAATTCTAGACAATAATTCAGAAATGGTGTGACAATTACTGCTGAATGTGCTGTATGATTTAAGTAGGTGAATGTTCCAGGTCCCATTTATAATTAAAGATCAGTTCTTCATATTCTGATGCAGTAGGGATAGCTTATAAAGGAAGCAAAGAGGCAAGAATGGAGATGCAACCATCAAACGTGAGATGCAAGTAAAAGAACTGTTGTACGTTCCTCTCCGTGGCATATTTTTTGGATTATGTTGCTTTTGCATAGGTTTGGATTCAGTTTGTGTATAGTTAGGCTGATTAAAAAAACCTCAAAACCATCCAACACCTTCTACTACTTTGCTTCAAGTTGGCTTATCTGTGAAATGCGGATCTTCAGCCTACTTATGGCTCATTTATTTTGAAGGCAGGACTATGTATGTACTGTTTCAAGGGGTTAGATGCTTGATAATTGGCCAGCTTGCAGAGTAGAAAATTATCTGCATTGCAGAAGGGTTGAGAGGAAACTCAGCACAGCACTTTGATTTTACTTTTACATAGCATTAGGTTCTGGAAATCAAAAATCACTAGCTGCTGCTCTGTTACTGTGATGGAAATGTATCAGTCCCAGAAGTTCAGTGGAGCACAGAGCTGACCTTCAGAGTTGTATAAGTGCCTGCTTAAATTATGTTGTGTGGGATTGTAAAGCTTTTACAGCTCTATTAATATTTAAGAATGGAGAACATCCTTTAAAGATTCTCCTGTCTGCATGCTGTATTAAAAGGGTCTGTCTGACTGTCCAGTTTGGCATCATTCCTGGGGCTTTAGAAGGTACATTATCATCACCAGAGAACGCGAATAAGCCACTACTCAATTTAGGATATCACGGCTGCTGCCTAAGGGACCTGGAAAATGGTTGGTTAATTAAATTATACACAAAATATAACTTTGCTGTTGGAAATGTTAAACATGTATCTAAAGCATATGGCATACTGTTTGTAGAGATCCTTAAACAAAATTGGCAAAAATAGAACTGAAAACATATGGAGAAAGGAGAGGCAACTGGGAGAAAGATTTTTTCATTTAGACCTTCAGAGGAGGATGTGTATAATTTTCTTCTATTTTGAGTTTTAGCTATTGCATGGTAAAGTAGTATTGCAGCTCAGACTAGAGCTACTGTGGAGAGTTAAATACATGAAGTTAGGAGTAATATTTTTACAGGTTTTAGGAGGGGAAAGAAACAACATGTTTGGTCTTTTTGTTTTACACAGCATCCACAGCTCTTGTAGAAGGCAAGCTCAGCAAGAACTTGAAGAAGATTCTCAAGAAGATAGTGGCAAAAGATGCCCACGAGCAGTTGGCTGTGGCAGATGCCAAACTTGGAGGTGTTATAAAGGTGATAACTGATTTTGCTGTTTTTCCTTTAGTCTCATGCTGCTGAAATGCAGATTCCAGAGATTTTGCAGTTGCTAGCAATGGATTATGCTGCCAGTCCTGTGTTTGCAGCATAGAGGACAGTTAATCCTAGTATGTTTACAGAGAAAATGTTGTCTTGAGAACACAGGTGACTGATATGGTGTCATGCACTGAGGTCTTCAGGTTTGCTTGATTTCTCTCTTAAGTATAGGTTAGAAACCCAGCAAGTAGAAAAATTCATTTTCTGATGATCCAATCCAGAAAAAGATTGGAGGGAGGAACCAACCAAAAAACCCGAGCCAGGCAGACACATATTCCTCACTAACAGGTGTAACAATAGTAGAGTGAAGATTTAATGTCTTTCTGGGACTGGACATTGTTGTGCCTTCCTCGGCGTGCCAGCAGCTGTGCACACCCCTTGGTCCTTGCCTGCCCAGAGGAAGAAGAGGTTCAGTGAAGGTAGATGGCTTTTTCCAATGTTTCCTGGGTGTCAAATACCAGTTTCCCATCTCATGTCCAATTACTCCCTGTTCCACTGAACTTTGTTCTGACAACCTCCTCATGCTGTCTTAGGAGACTGTGTAGGCTGCAAGATGAGGTTTTAATGTTAAAGTGAGTAATAGCAAGGACTTTGAACTAATTATTCACTCTTGTTTTCTGAAAAGACACAAAGCCCCTCACCCTCTACCTCTGAATTTTCTTTCTGTGACCAAACTGTTTCTAGTAAACCTCAGAATCTTGAATCTTAAGTTGAATATTCTACATAGCAGATAGAGCATTAATTATAAATCTGCTCTTCAAAGTGGAATATTAACTGTTTGGGGAACTGGGGGTATCACTACCTTGAGCATCAAAAATGGATGAAACTTGAGTGATCACAGGATTGCAGTGGGAAAACCAGTTAAAATGATGTAAGGCTGCTGGAAGAGGGACTTCAGAGGAATGTTGTGTTGTGCCTGACTTTGGACCATTGATTTCCACACTGCAGGAGAAGCTGAATTTGAGTTGTATACACAGCCCAATGGTTACAGAGCTGATGAGAGGAATTCGCTCACAGATTGAAGGGCTCATAACAGGCCTTCCTTCTCGAGAGATGGCAGCTATGTGCCTGGGTCTGGCACACAGGTGAGTTCCTACAACTATTTCATCCTGTCTGCCCCACTTCTGTGTCCCTGGCTGTGCTGTGCTGCTTGAAGTGTTTCTGAGTATGTGGCATGGACTCATACTCTGTAAGTCAAGATACTTCTGTATCTGAAACCTTGTTTTACAAAGGAAGGGCTTTCAGTTTGCACCCACCCTTCAGGGAAAGGCTTCATCTTCATCCAAAGTGGAAGCTGGTAGCTTTCCTTTTCATGTTATATACTTCAGGATAGATTTCTGGAATGTGTCTGGAGCAGTCAAGGGAGTCATTTAAAGCTCCATTGCCACTAAGAGACAAGGTGGAGACCACAATTTGATGATTTGTGCTACAATTAATACCCATGTAATAGATAATGCAAATATTACAGGCAGGGTTGTTCTTCCCACCTTGTTCTTGCTGCTTTTTAGATTTAGTGGAGTAGTAGTTAAATACAAAGTTGTTGGATCACCAAGGGATCAAGCATCCATTAGCGAGTAACTTTTTAATCCACATTCTGACATGAGCTTGTCCTGCCACAAGCCATTGGCAAGTTAGAGAAATGCTTTGCTGTAGCAAATTCCTTAAAAGTGGGTTTGCTTAGAAAATGGGCATTAATATTGAAAAAGGACTTTTAAGATGCAAATCCTCATTGATACCAAGTGTCTTTCACTGTAGCATATAGAGAAATTGTTAACATAACATTAAAGCCAGATGGTAATGGGCTTTCTCAGACAGTGAGAATCTGTTCCAGGAAGTTTCTTTTGTTGCTTCACATTAGTGTTGCTGGTATTTGCTGCTAGGGAGCTGCAGTTTTGTGGATTGCTTCCAGCTGCTGCCCAACTGGAAGTGCTGTTGACAAATACATTTTGTGGGGAACCAAGCAGAAAAACCAAGAGCCAATTAATTTTCTGCCACAGTACTCATGTTCAGTCTGCAGCAGGTGGTACAAATAACCTTCACTTTCACCCTGGTGTTAGGATGTGGGAGGGACACTTGTCAGGGTTTTTGTGAAGCTTGTGTCAGTGTGGCTTTTGGCCACAGCTGAGAGCAGTCAGTGGCACAGAACTGAGCTTGGTTTCAGTGAACCTGTGGTCAACTGTATTCATGTTAAAAAGGAACAGGTGGGGCATATTCTGCAACAGGATGTCAGGATGCTGATGAAGCTCTATTTGTGTCTCCTCAGCCTTTCCCGATACAAGCTGAAATTCAGCCCAGACAAAGTAGATACCATGATTATCCAGGCAATTTGTAAGTATATTTAGAGCTTAAATTATTAATGGATTTGGCTTAGGGTAGCTGACTTCTTTACTTTGGCTAAAGAAAAGTATTGCTGTCAATTTCCTCCTAGGATGTCTTAGTAAACTGGGCACTGATGTTCATCTAGGCATGAATTGTGTTTCCTCAGTAGGGCTTTCCACAGCAGGAACATTTCTAGGGTGATACAATAAACTGGCGTGCACTTTTTATTAGCATAGAAATCAGCTGAACTACAGGCAGTGTTCGGTCCTCTAAGGGCTTTCCTTCCCAATATGCCTCCCTTCTGAGTGGTGCTGGGAGAATGGGTCCCACAGGACAGCATTTTCTGACCCATAATTTAGGTGGTGTCTTGCATAGAGGGTAATGCAGAAATAGACTCCTACGTTAGGCTTGTAAATCGCACTGCAGTGCGTAATGCTGCATTTTGTCTCCTTGCTTTCCAAATGGAAAACAGACTGAAGTTGTTAAAGCAGCTAGGAAAGCCCATTCCTCATTTTTCCTTGAAGAGACTCACATCATGCTTGCTGTGAAGCAGTGGTGAGGAGTCCTGTTTGGAATATTAATTCCCAATCTGTTGCCAATGATGAAACATAGTTAAACTGAAATTAATGATGTAATTCAGTTCCTTCGTCACTACCACTGAGACAACAGATGGGAATGTTGGTATTGCATTAGCAGGAAATATTTTAGCCTCAGGGCTCTCTAGCAATATATACTGTAGGTGCTCTACTCTAATAAACTATAAATCTGGTTATTTGTCATGTCTAGTAAATGGTGAGCCTGTTGGCTTTGAATTTGGTATATTTATATTATAACAGCAACTCAAAGATTTGCTCTTTTAAATCAAGTAATGGAATACAAGATAAATTGGTTACCAGTAAAACACTTCTTCCTCAGGTTTAATTGGATGCCTAGATTTTACGTCAGCCTTGTGTGTAGCACTTTGGCTGACTAAGAGGAAGGAGAACTGGCTGCTGCACTCTTTCTAGGGGAATGTGCTTTGCAGCTGTTAGGGACTTTGTCCAAAATGGTCCCAGTGATAAAACTTTTGAGGCCACGCTCATGGGAATTGTAACTTTTCTATAGTACTGTGCCTGATATTATGCAGTTCTCTGAAAAGTAAAGACTTCTAGTGTACTGCAGTTTGGTTTAATCCAACATTTACAGAGTGAAATACTTCAGGTATTCTCCCTTTACACTATTTAAATTGGTTGGTTTGAGAGTGCCACATTTTTAGGTTGCACTTTTAGAAAAAGAACTCAGTCCTTCTTTCTTTTAGCGCTTCTTGATGACTTGGACAAAGAGCTGAATAACTACATCATGCGCTGTCGGGAATGGTACGGCTGGCACTTCCCTGAGCTGGGCAAAATCGTCACGGATAACCTGACGTACTGTAAATGCGTGCGGAAAGTCGGTGAGTGGAGAGGACAGCGGAGCCTGGGCATGGCGGTGGGCACAGCCTGAGTGGCACCGGTGCGAGAGCCCCTCACTGCTCATCCAGCTGCGCGTCGCCCTGAGCGGTGCTGCCTTCAGCACCAGCGTGCACGGGGCTGGCAAAGAAGGAGGGCATGTTTGCATCTGGATCTTGGTGATCCTAAGTGAAAGCTAATGCCACATCACCAACCAGTCCTTCGTGGACCACCAGCACATCTAGGATCATAATTAGTTAGCAGACCAGTTTGGAAAGTAGCTCCTAAAAAACTGTAAAGAGAAGTGTTGCCTGTCTCTGGATGTTCTTGAAGAGAGCAGCTACTAGAATTACTTGCAAGAGCAGGAAGAATGACTGCTATATTTTGGACGCTTGCCTCACCTCTTGGGAGTTGTTAAAGCAGCTAGGAAAGCCCATTCCTCATTTTTCCTTGAAGAGACTCACATCATGCTTGCTGTGAAGCAGTGGTGAGGAGTCCTGTTTGGAATATTAATTCCCAATCTGTTGCCAATGATGAAACATAGTTAAACTGAAATTAATGATGTAATTCAGTTCCTTCGTCACTACCACTGAGACAACAGATGGGAATGTTGGTATTGCATTAGCAGGAAATATTTTAGCCTCAGGGCTCTCTAGCAATATATACTGTAGGTGCTCTACTCTAATAAACTATAAATCTGGTTATTTGTCATGTCTAGTAAATGGTGAGCCTGTTGGCTTTGAATTTGGTATATTTATATTATAACAGCAACTCAAAGATTTGCTCTTTTAAATCAAGTAATGGAATACAAGATAAATTGGTTACCAGTAAAACACTTCTTCCTCAGGTTTAATTGGATGCCTAGATTTTACGTCAGCCTTGTGTGTAGCACTTTGGCTGACTAAGAGGAAGGAGAACTGGCTGCTGCACTCTTTCTAGGGGAATGTGCTTTGCAGCTGTTAGGGACTTTGTCCAAAATGGTCCCAGTGATAAAACTTTTGAGGCCACGCTCATGGGAATTGTAACTTTTCTATAGTACTGTGCCTGATATTATGCAGTTCTCTGAAAAGTAAAGACTTCTAGTGTACTGCAGTTTGGTTTAATCCAACATTTACAGAGTGAAATACTTCAGGTATTCTCCCTTTGCACTATTTAAATTGGTTGGTTTGAGAGTGCCACATATTTAGGTTGCCCTTTTAGAAAAAGAACTCAGTCCTTCTTTCTTTTAGCGCTTCTTGATGACTTGGACAAAGAGCTGAATAACTACATCATGCGCTGTCGGGAATGGTACGGCTGGCACTTCCCTGAGCTGGGCAAAATCGTCACGGATAACCTGACGTACTGTAAATGCGTGCGGAAAGTCGGTGAGTGGAGAGGACAGCGGAGCCTGGGCATGGCGGTGGGCACAGCCTGAGTGGCACCGGTGCGAGAGCCCCTCACTGCTCATCCAGCTGCGCGTCGCCCTGAGCGGTGCTGCCTTCAGCACCAGCGTGCACGGGGCTGGCAAAGAAGGAGGGCATGTTTGCATCTGGATCTTGGTGCAATTTGCCTTTTGGAAACCTAAGTGAAAGCTAATGCCACATCACCAACCAGTCCTTCGTGGACCACCAGCACATCTAGGATCATAATTAGTTAGCAGACCAGTTTGGAAAGTAGCTCCTAAAAAAACTGATGTAAAGAGAAGTGTTGCCTGTCTCTGGATGTTCTTGAAGAGAGCAGCTACTAGAATTACTTGCAAGAGCAGGAAGAATGACTGCTATATTTTGGACGCTTGCCTCACCTCTTGGGCTCATGTGCATTGTATTGATTTATTTTTTTGCTTGGTTGGTTTTTTGTAATAATGAAGTTTGCAGTCCAGAGAGAGACTTGTGGTTTTAAGGGAGCTTTTTTCCCCCCAGTTGTAGAAACAATTAAATAGATTTGGTTAGTGGTAAGTGGCTGCTTCCTGGAATTCTATTCTTCTAATATTGTCACTGAAAATTTTGCAGCAATCAGCTACTGAGAAGGTGAATTATGCAGTATGGGTTTTCTGGGTTTTTTTCCTAGTTTCAAATTTAATATTTCCAACCATTCCTAGTTGGTATGAACACAAAGTCAGAACACTGACATATATTTTAGGAATTCGGAATAGTGTGATGGCAGACTTGACTCACTGTTTTTATTTTGGCCTTTTATCTTCATCTGTTTCTGTGCTTTTTTTACTAGTTCATCTCACCCCCAGCACAAACATGCTTTCATCTGTCCCCCACAGGAGACAGAAGCAATTTTGCTTCCTCTGATGTTTCTGACATCCTACCAGAGGAGATTGAGGAGGATGTGAAGGCTGCCGCTGAGATTTCCATGGGGACAGAAGTCTCAGAAGAAGATATAAACAACATAATCCATCTCTGTGATCAGGTATCTACGCATGAATGGATAGGAGTAGGACTCTTACTTCAGCTGTTTCACAGCCACTTCTGTCAAGGAGAGCTTTTCCCAGGGCAGTGCTAACTCTTGTGATGGCAGTGATGATGCCTATATTGTTGCTTTCCTGATGTTCAGACATGAGGGTGCACAGTCACTACCTCATCTGAGCCATCTCAGGCTGTTGATGTCTGCACAAGGCCTTCTGAAAGTGGCAGTCTTACTTTTGGGAGGAATTTTGCTATCATTGTACTTTCAAGCATTTGAAATAATAGCATTGTATAGCCTCTTTTTAATCTGTCACTGGAAGCTAGGTGATAAACCCTGGGTTAAAAATGGACCACTGAAGCCCCAAAAGATTTAGGAGGTCTCCCCTCCTCTCGTCTGGGCTGCATGTGAACAAACATCCTCTGACTTCAGTTGTGCTAGTTGGATCCCTTTGTGACTTTGCCAGGAGCCGCAGGGTTAGGAGTTCTTGTTCTTGGTCTAGACCAGGCTGCTTTTTTATGTGCATTCTAATTGTCTATATTTGTATGAAACAAGTAAAGAGCACGTATCCCATTTCAAGAGAATGGTGGCAAAGATTTATGTGAAAACATATTCCAGGGTTTTGTCCTAAAGAAAATGTCCTTACTAAATATTTTTGTTCTGCTTCTCTGTCTTTGGCATGTTGTTAGCTCCTTTATCAGGCGTTTTTCTGAGAAAATAATTTGCATAAGGGAATAAGCAGAACAGATGTTCACAATATACTTTGTGGATGTAGCTCTGCTCTGGGAATATGCCCTGTATAAAGCTTTCTGCAACTCTGGCTCTTGGCTGTTTGCATTTTGCAATTTGTCAGTCTCCTACATTGGAATGCTCAGCACTTCCTTGTGTCAGTATATTTATCTCTTACTATTTTTTGGTCAGCTGATACTGACTCCTGTAACCAAACTCTGTCTGTGCCAGGTGATTGAAATCTCTGAGTATCGGACACAGCTCTATGACTACCTGAAGAACAGAATGATGGCCATTGCTCCCAATCTCACTGTCATGGTGGGAGAGCTAGTGGGAGCAAGGCTCATTGCTCATGCAGGTGGGTTACAGTGATCAACATAAATAAGTCTTAGGTGACCTCATCAGAGGTTATCTCCAAGGAGCTGGTGAGCTAAAAGCATTATATAAGGCCTGGTGAACATATCGTGGTAAATGGGGTGAACGCAGCACTTCAGGAATCTTGAGAATACCAGCATGAGCTTGGTAGTAGTCTATGATGACAGAGTTCTCAGTTGGCCTGAATTCTTTTTGGAATATGAGGGCAACTTAAGTCACTACCTCTTCTGAGACACTTACTGAGCCTCCTGCTGATAGTCAGTCACTTCTGAGGTAAAAAACCAGCACTGAGCATTTATAGTCAGACTGGCTCAAGATAGCAGCCTTATTTCAGTTATCTGTGCTGCAGTTCTGTGATGAAATGTTCTTGCTGTCAGACTGTCAGGAGTAGGCATTATTCCAGTGGAATATGTTTTATTGAGTCAGCCTTCTTTCCTGATGCTCAAACCAAGACAGTTGAGGCATGAAAGACTGAAATGGTTTACCTGTCTTTCAGGAAACAAATGGGAAACAGCTCTCATGAAAATAGATGGATCTGAGCTTCTTACACTATTCAGAAGCAGGAATCTAGCCTAGCTGCTTCTCTGACAAATTACTCTTGCCTCTTTTAGGTTCCCTCCTGAATCTGGCAAAGCATCCAGCTTCTACGGTTCAGTTATTGGGTGCTGAGAAGGCACTCTTCAGAGCACTGAAGACTAAAAGGGACACACCTAAGTTTGGTCTTATCTATCATGCCTCCCTGGTGGGACAAAGCAATGCCAAAAATAAAGGAAAGGTAAGTTGCATGGTTCTTTACTGGCTTGACTTTTTCCAGGGCATTAATATCTTGAGCTTCATGATGGCTTGAGCTTCACAGTGAGGCTTTCCCATGGCTTGCTTTACTGTATTGCTTTGTGATGACATGGAAAATGCCACTGTCTTACAAATCTTTGAATATTGTTCACTCCTGTTCAAAAAAAGGGAATGGGATTTTCTGACATACCTGAGCAATAACAGGTGTATTCCAGATGAGTTAGGATGTGACACTGGCTTTCTCAAGGGTATGTTACTACTTTCTTCCATGTGATAGTAAACTAAGGTGTTAAAGGCTTTAGTCTTGCTTGATAATTGGACTCTTTTTGTAGTGAAGTTATTTACAGCTTGGTCTTAATGGTTAGTCTTTCATAATGCAGGTGGATGAATATGCGTTTGAATTGTAGAGAAAGCTGGAAATTACATCTCAGACTAACCTGGTCTAATGCTTGGGGTAGAGTAGGATATGTACAACTGACTTGGTGTCTCAGACATTTCCCTCTATTTATCAAGGAAGAAAGGTGTTACATTAACAGTATTTCAGTGTTGAAAGAATGAGACACTAATTACTTTTTGGACTAAACACTGCTAATAAATGGTTACTTTGTTCTTTTGTATGTGGGTACGGTTTCCAGATTAGAGTGAATCATTGCCTTATGTTAAGTCTTAGCATTTAGTATTATTTTTGGCTTTTCCAGATTTCTCGAATGCTGGCAGCAAAGACTGCCTTGACTATTCGTTACGATGCCCTGGGAGAGAACACCAGTGCTGAAATGGGAGCTGAGAACAGACTAAAAGTAGAGACGAGACTGAGGCTTTTGGAAGAGAGAGGGGTAAGTCTTGCAGAGAGCTGCATGAAGCTGTCATGCTTGTTCAGGGTGTGATTTCCTGACGCTGCATTTTGACTCTTCTCTCTCAGTAGCATGTCACTCTTAGCCTGTAGTTTCTCCCAGCTTTGGCTGCAGTGGCCAGGTGTGTAAGTTGGCTGCAGGCTTTTGTGTGTCAGCTGTTCTTGTTTACAGGGTTGTCTTTATTTGCTTTATACTGAAAAATCTTGATAAGGGACCAAGATTAATAAGATCATACCTTTACATTCCCTACATCACTATGAATTCCAAGGATAGGCTTATTACTTCATAGTTTCTTTCTGTTTACCTTAGAAGGAGTATTTATGTCAATATTTTTTTCCACCCTGGTTCCTAGAATCTGGACAGAATCTGGTGGTGCTTAGGGAGTTTTCTCTGTAGCTAAAGCAAGATGTTATTCTACAAATTGCTGCATTGCCCTCCTATCACCTGATGCATATCCTGGCTCTCCACACCTGCTGTTCCATGTTGCCATCAGCACAGGGTGCTGGGAGGACATAGAGACCCTTTCCTCTTTTAGGAGGCTGCTGCACGTGATCTTGTGAACGACAGCTAGGTTCAGCCTTCCAAGCTAGATCTGATGCCAGTGCTCTAGTACTGGCATCACTAACAGAAAAGAAAAATCCAGAAAAACCTGCCCACTCTCCATGGAAGGTGAAACTTCCCATCAGAACAAAGGCAAGGAGACATGTTAACACCAAAAGACAAACCAGTCACCTGACAAGTACACATTTAATTTAGTTTGGGGCCTGTGTTGTGGCTTTAAGGGTGGCTTTATGCTGTAGGGTGATACCTGCTCTGACATGCAGTTTTTCTTGCCAAAGGAAAAAAAGTGCACAAATTTGAGCTGCTTTTGGGAATTTGGAGGTACAATATTATGTCATGTTACTGTTGCATATTTGATCCAGTAGTAGATGTCCCTTACTTGAACTGGGCCCTTGAAGAGCAGCATTAGGAAGGCCATTCTCACCTCAGTTACACTCCCTGTCACTGCTCTACACTCAGGTGTTAAGCTAATGCAAATACACAAGAGCTTGACCCATAATACATGTCTTTCTTTCCATTTCAAGAGCTGAATAACTTGTGTTGTGAATTGTTTTCCTTGTGAGTAATTTGTTTTTCATAGCTAAATTTTTCTTGTAGATAAGAAGAATAAGTGGCACTGGAAAAGCCTTGGCCAAGACAGACAAGTATCAAAACAAGAGGTGAATAGTTTTTCCTTTCAGCTTGGTTGAGTAAAAATAACTCTCCATGTTTTTATTTCTGAAAAGCTTTTTCATTGTGGGCTGGGTTGACCTAAGATCCAGAAAGCATTTTCTATGCCATTTAAACGTTGATAATAAGTTCTGTTGCTAATAAGAATTTCCTTTTTCCAGATTTTCTAATAGTAAATTACTGACATCATCAGATAGCAAGTACTTTAGGTGCTACCAGCAGCACCACAAAAAGCAGGGTCTTAATATGTTGCAGCTTTATTTATTACAATTTCAAATGAAATAAATTGGAGAAAATCAGAGTTTGAATTAATTTCTTTGACATAGAAGCTGTCCTAGAGACCCTCTCAGCCATCTTATTCTTAAAAACAGGAGAAAAACTAGACACCACTTGTTCTGGGCAAATCTTCATCTCCTTATTTAAGTCATGTATGTAATAAGTAACATGTATTAAACAATAGATAAGGTGTTTATGTACTCTGGACACTGTTAGAACAGTGGTGCCCAAAGTGACACTGTAAATTGCAACTGGGGCAGCTGAACATCTGAGGATTTGAACAAGGTATTATTAGTCTGTGCTGTGACATCTGGGTTTATTGCTTAATTTGGTTGCAGGCTTCTTGCTTAGCTTGCCCTGCTTACTTTGCTGAGCCTTTGGTGTAGAGAGAGCAAGGGCTCAGCAAAACCAGGTTTCAGTGCTCATTCTGTGAGGAAGAATCAGCACTGTTGCACCCATCTGCAGCCCCCAAACATCTTTCTGGAGTCTAGCTGTAACTTCTCTTTCCATATGCCAGGCATTTCCAAGTGTAGTGACGGCTGTGATTTCTGGAGCAGCTTTTGCAGACAGTGTCAGTCAGTAAATGAAGCAGCAGGGTGTGTCAGGAGGCAGGAGCTGAGAGAGGAGGTTGTTAAAGAGACAGCATAGATGCTGGGGTTTGACCTCTGGAAATGAGGAATCGTGAACTCCTGCCAGGACATGTTTGTGCTGTTAGACATGCTTTGCAAACATGTCTAGGCTTGGGGAGAATCTGAAGATAATTCCTGGCTGTTTGGCATAGTCTGGCTACCTAAAAGGGAAATTAACTCAGTACTTGTCAAATTGTCCTTGTAGTACAAAAATGGCAGTACTGCTTCATGGGCATGTTAGAAAGGCTAAAGTAATGTTTTAAGGAGATGGGCAAGAATCTTAGTCTTGTATGGAGCTATGGATTTTGTGTGAATTAGCTAAATTCAAGTAATGTATCAGAAGTTAAATGCGAGTTAGGTTTTAGAGATTAGATTCAAGTGAAACAGTTCTCTATGCTTTCCAAAAAAGACTCAAAACATGCTATTTTTGTCTTACTTATGGTTTTGGAGTTTTGGTTTTGTTTTATTTTTGATTAGCAGTATCATGACAACGACAAGGAAGCCAAAGAGCATTCGCTTGGATTTATCTGAAGCAGAGCCACCTTTTGCAAAAGGCTGCATAATCAATTTCTTTAAACCAATATGCAGTGTTAATACCCATAAAATAACTTCCCATGTTTAGAGGATGAGCTGATGGTACTGTCTGCTGGCATTACCACATGCTTCCCAGCCCAGTCACTCAGCTGCAGTTGCTTTTATAACCTGTGCAAGGATCTTCTTCAGATTATTTTAGAAAAGTTCAGATGTCCATTATGTGGCTGGCGACAAAATATTTTAGACTTAGTGTTTTCAAACTTTTTCTTTCTTCAGTAGGAATTCTGTTCTGAATAAGAAAAGAACTGCTTCATTGCTATTCGATGATTCAGTTGCCCCTTACAAGTTCCAGTTAAAGAGCACTGGATTTCAGGGTGCTGTTCTCTACAGCCTGTGGAGGGGTTTGGAACTGAACAAACGAGCTTGCAATAACTGAGAAGAGGCAGTTTCAGACACAGATATTTGAATGTCCCATAAATTCAGTGATACAGGTGCTACAGCAATGAGCTATAGCATTGCCTGCCTTGTGAATTTGCCCTCTCAGAGTAATGGTGGAGAGGCAGTGTAGAAAAAGCAGAAGTAAAGCTACTTCTAATGCTTTTGTGTGTGTGTGTCTATGTATTATTACCTCTAGGGTACCATTATGGGGTAATATACCAAATACAATACAATGATAAACTAAATGGTGAGGAGCTATGTGCTTGTGACATATGGCTATGCTGGATAGGCTTTCAGCATCAGAGAAATCAATATAGTGGGTAATTCAAGTGTTCTGTAGAGCCTTGAACAGGTATAAACCAGGATCAAACTCTTAGTTAACTGGTATTTTCTTTTCAGATCAACAGTTTTATACTTTGTTGGTGTATCTGTTTCCTAGTCATGATTACTGATAAAGGCACTGTGTATTGGAGGGAGGGTCTCACTACTTGTAGATGCTTTGTTAGCTGAGCAAGATTGATTTTCAAGTATTCTTGGTAGTTTGTGTTGGAAAGTTTATGTTCAACTTCAGGGTCTTCCCTGAAGGTTTGCTCTTCTTAATACATAAGCTGACTTTTTTCTTTGTTACAGTGAAGTAAAAGTGTTTGACCCCTCTGGTGACTCAACACTTCCTGTTGCTTCCAAGAAGCGCAAAATTCAAGAGGTGGATGAACAAGACACAGAGGTTGCAGTGAAAGCAAAGAAGTTCAAAGCAGAGATGAAAGGTTGGTTTCTGTACCTGTGCTGCTGCCATGTCACTGTTTGCATCGTGCAGTTGGGCTTAGCAGTTACAGCCAGCCACAGCACCTGGGTATTCTCCTTGAGAATGGCAGTGTATTTTAAAAAGTGACTGACACCAGACTGCAGTCAATTTGCGAGCAGTTGTAAATGTATAAGAACATTTAAAAACAAAATTCTACTCATATTCTTGCAGAATTTCTTGCTCAGCAGGTTTGTATTTAGTATCTTGAAGACAGAAAAGCTGCTCTCTGTAAAACCAGAACTTGCCCTATTTCTTTCAAGAATACTATTTTATTCTGTGTGTAGAAGTGTTTTCTGGCATTTCTCAACATATGAAAAGGTCAGAATTTGATATGAAATGACACTTGGAAATTTCCATCTGAATTTACGTAATACATGAACAATTGTTATTCTCTGGGGAGCTAAAACTGAACTATGTCCACAGTTGTTCTTTCCTTCTCTGATAAGTTACTGTGTCAAGAAAGATTTTGAACAGCGACTGCAAAATAATCTAGTTCAACATTATGGTTCATTCTAAGAAACATTCTGTGCTCACCAGTGTGTAACTTGAGGGGGGAAAATGGGGAAAAAGAAAGTGACTTAAGTCACTTCTGTGAGATCCAGAGCCAGATCTGGACACAAACTGCTCACATGTTTTGCCAGCTGCAGCATGTGCCTGCAGCAGGTGAGGGCTGTCAGAGCCTTCCCTTTCTGCCTTCTCTGCTGCTCTGTCATAGGGGATCAGAGTGCAGATATCCTGGTTCAATCCTCTTCATGCTCAGGTGATGGGAGGTGTGATCATTCCAGACACCACTGAGTCCTTGTGTTCATGGAGGGAGCAACTTGCAGGAGTCTAAACATAGCTGAGAAGAAAAATTACACTGGAGGGAAGGAGAATCCTTTGTGCTGTAAAGCTGAGATCTGTGCTCCACCTTTTTCTCTTACACTTAACATAATGAGCAAAAGACATGAGTACTTTGGAGGCTTGAACTTTGCCCATTTGCTTTTGGAGAATGTGGGTGTTCTCACAGTGACTGCTTTTGAACCAACTTCCCCTGCTACAGCCAGAATTGTTCCCTTGGGCTTCCCTTGCATTATCAAAGCAAGTGTTGACATCTCACAGGCTGGATCTCGTTGCAGGTGAAATATTACATTGCTTTCCAGCCTGCTCTTTTATAGTTGGAGGAGGATATTTCAGTTCATAGTTATATTATTCAATGGTTGGTGCTTTTATTCACAAACCTGCTTGTGTTTGCTTCATTTACTTTATTTCCAGATTTGGGGATTGGGTGGGGCTTAGCAGATATCCTTGAGCTGGAGGTAGTGTCCAGAATACTTGTGGACTACTGAAATCTGTGCTGTTTGGCTGCTTGTTTTTCAAATTTCCCCAAACCTGAAGTACAGGCTTCAGATGTGTTGCTTTTCTTCCTTAAAAGAGGGGTAATTCTTCAAATGTATGGTTAATAGCTCCTACTTTTTCCCAGTTCTTTCTGTCAACTGGGTCATTTTATTTGACTACCTGGGCATTAATGCTAACTATGCCAGTTGCTTCAGACTGTAGAATAAATGTTTCCAGAGAGTTTATTTATTTTTCTTGTACCCTTGAAAATAACATTGCTTCATGTTTGCAAATTATATTTGAGCACCCAGCACGGGTACATGGATTTCCCTAACACCTCCTAGACAAACCATAGCCTTGCTGTTTCCCAGCATGATTTCTCTGATTGCATAGTGTGCTAGTAGGGGCTTGGTGGTCCTAGAAGGCTGAGGAGTTCAGCAAGTCACATAATACACAGAAAGGTGCAGAGTACATCTCAGCATTAAGATTTATGTTGCATGTCCACTTGAATATGTATGTGAGCCTTTAATGTCTGCTGTTCTTGGCTCTGTTGTTTTTTGCTGCAGTGCTCTATTCAGCTTTTGCCTGGTCAGAGATAACACATCCAGACAGTGTGTTGTGAAAGAAGTCTCTGCCTCCTCCTTCCCCATGCTGTTTGTGCAGCTGCATAAAAAATGGGGGTGGTGGGAAAAGTAGTCCCAGAAAAGAAGGCATTCTTCAGCCAAAAATTTTGTTGGGCTTGTATTACAAGAGGAAGGTAAAGGACAGGAAGGAGCTGGGAAACTGCCGCTGAAAAGTTTTGGTCAAACCATTGCATTTAATGTCTTGTAAAGGGGGACAGTATTTTGCATTATGCCAGCCTGAAGTGTGAATGTTACTGCAAGATGAGATGTGTGGTGTTTTCTCTCTCCCTGTTTGGGGTGCATGAATGGCAGTACTTTGAGTGGGAGCTGGCAGGGGGTTGGGGGTTGAGCTGTGACTTCAAAACACATTCACCTTTTGTACCTGTCAGGAAACCAGGTGGAAGGATTATTGCCTGAAACAAGTTATAATCCACTTCAGGAGCTGTCTGTTACAACCTGTTTTCATGTTGGTGAAGGGAAATAGGGCAGGTGTTTTTGTGACTGTGGTCTCTGAAGTTGGATGTGGCCAAACAGAATGCATACCACCAGCAGGGCTAGCCAGTGTCCCCAGGGAAGCCTTCAGCTTGCATTTAGCATCAGGATATAATAGGATATAATAAGTTAGTGACTTGGGAAGGTATCTCTTGAAAAGAGAAATATCTTCAGTTAATGGTGTAAATGGAGTGAACCCTGCAAGATACAATAGCAACAGCTTGACAGGGTGTTCTTTACTGATAGGCAGTGTGACTTCATTCTGTACACGTGGAGCATTGTCTGGAGGAGGGAGGGTACATCAGGACATCAGGCTTCTGTGTAAAAGCTTAGACAAAAATGGTGGAAACTGGTGAGTGGAACTACTGCTGGTGATGTTCAGCACTCCCAGGGCCATCAGTCAAACTGCTCTTCAGGGTGCTGCTTTCTGTGCCTCTGTGCCTGAGTCAGAGCTATTGGTTTTCTTGTCAGCTGCTGTGTATCACAAAGAAACTCCCCCTGGCCTTGATTGACTTGGAAGTATTGCACCTAGAGGGAAGAGACCAGCACCCCTGGAGCCTTTATCCTCATTCTGCTAGGTACAAATATGTGAAGTCTTGTGATGAGCTTTGCTAGAAGGCAGCAGCTGAAATCTCCAGGGAGGGCTCTGCTGTTTGCTGTGAGAAGTGACAGTGCCTGTGAGCACCCAGTGCATCATCATCTGCACTGTAAATTGTGACACTGCCTGGTGTGTCAGACTTGATGGCATCTAGGGTAATGACAAGAAATTATTTTTTCAAGGTTACCACCCAACATTTTTCTTGGAAATGCATCTCTTACCAATCCAGCTGAGTGAAAACGTATAGCATAGCAAAATATGATGTGTATGCTCCTGTTACACTGTGGCTTTATTGTAGTTTATGCTTATTTTTCAGCTACTTTTAATTTCCCCATGTCATGCATAGGGAGGTGAGGACACTTATTTTTATACCTGCTTTGAATACCTTGTGCTCACACACTGTTCTCTGTGAATTTTGTGTATGGCAGAATCCACTTGAAGTTATATTTACCAGGTTTTTTTTATCTAGAATCTTTTGCTGTTTTGCTTCTGGTATGTTTTTTAATGTCAGAAAACTGCATGTGTTGGCTGTATTCTTCTGTAGACATGTCTAGAAATTTTTTACCCTGAAGCCAACTTTTTTTATCTGAAGCTAATGTTAGAGGCAGAGTTTGAAGTGTTATTTTTGACTCATATAATCCTTCTTTTTGCTTGAGGAACTAAACTTGTGACAAAGTACAATCAAGATGTTAGGAGGTTATGTGGTTTGGGTCTTTTTTTTGTAATTGAATTTGTTCCTTTTGTAAGTGGTGAGTGAGTGTTCTTGAAAATGAAATTGATTCTTTCCTGGGGGACATATGGTGAGAAAATGACGTCTTGAGGCATACCTCCAGTAGCAGCTATACATGCCACAAACACCACTGGTTTCAGCATCAATTTTGTAGCTGCTGAAGGACAGTGGTTGCTACATTATGAACTTAGTCATGGGGACTGTGTGAAACTTGGTATCCAACACTGACTCAACACTGCAAATTTAACTTGGGTGTGCTCCAGTAACAGCCTGGCTGCTGGCTGCATAGGCTGTCAGCTTGGTAATGATTTCTGCTTGGTTTCTTTACCTCGAGATTCCTAAGACTGTGGGATGTATTCTAGGAAGTGAGTGGTAAATCACAGTTCCATTACCACTGTGATTAGATAGGGCAGCTGTTGATGAATTGTTCTGAAAAGTAACTGTAAGGTCATTAGTAAATCTTTCCCTGGGTTGACATTCCTCTTGGCTTATATAAATAATATTATAAATAATTCCTGTCGTCCAGGATAGGAAAGTGTTTCTGCATTAAATGCTTGAAGTTGCATTGAGATCTTTTGTGTTTGCCAGTCTAAACAGTAAAGAAAACTGGTCTGCTTCTTAACAAATTTCCAACATCAAGATGGAGAAATCAGTTGTGAACAAGCTTACTGCTGGCTAAATGTATTTTTAAGGGGACATTTAGAGTCCTTTTACTGCTCCTGTGTGGGTGATAAAAATACTTGCCAAACTGTGGACATTCGCTTTTCCTGCGGAGTACTTGAAGGTAATTTGGCAAACAAAGGAAAACATGCAAGCTTGTTTTAAACTCTGGGAGCAGCATATAGGAATAGCATTGGATTCACCAGGAGTTGTGAATAGTGCTGCCTGAACACTGTCACTTGTGTCTGAAGTAGTTGTATATTTTGATTATAGCAGGGAGTAGTTCTGCAGGTGAGTTAATGCAGAAGGGAAATAGGAGTCATTGCATCCTCTGATGTCTTGTAGCTTTTCCTTTTGCACTCTTAATAACTGACAACCTGCCTTTCCTTTTTGTGGTGCAGAAGGGACAGCTGTAGAAGATGGTGAACCTGTCAAAAAGAAGAAAAAGAAAAAGGATAAGGAAAAGCAAGCTGAAGAAGAGGTGGTACTGAGTGAGGAACTCCCCACCAGCCCCATAACTGAGGTGAGGCAGAATTGCACAGCTACCTGATCCTTTCTGGGAATGTCCTCTCCCAAACATGGAGTGTAGTGTGAGGGGTTGGGAGAAATTCTTATGTGTGTAATCCATGACATGCAAATAGTTTTGCTCTAGTAACTTTTTGAGATATCCGTTGCTGTAATGTCCAAGAAGATTTGCATTACAAAATAAGATCTGGAAAGTTTGTGACTGCAATGCTTCCATTCTCCTCCTGTCCTCTGCCTACCCCCAGCTCTAGTCTTCCCCCTCTTTGCCTCTTTTTTAGTGGGAAGAGTGTCCCTTGGTGCCAATCCACAGGCATCTGTCTCCACTTTAGGATTTGAAGGGAGCAGAGGCTGTACCTGCTGATTTGATACCTTCTAGCAGCAGTAGAGCAGATGGGACCAAACCCAGCTTTTTGCCCAGTTCTAAAGTCCTGTTCTTAACACAGGGTTTAATTCTGTGCCCTTTGTGTATGTCAGCTGCAGGGCCCGAGGACAGGGCTGAGCTGTGACAGCGTGGCACAGCCTCCCTGGCCCTGAGCAGGCAGTGTGCTCAGCAGCTGAGGGAGGACATGGCTTGGGCTGTGCTCTGCTGAGCATGGCAGCTGGGGTGCTGCTTCGGCTGGGAGCCCTGTTGCCTAGCTACACGTGTTGCTTTGCTCTTCCATTACGCTTTGTTCATGGCAACATTTGTTTGTTTGCAGAATACAGAGAAAAAGAAGAAGAAAAAAAAGAAAATGAAAG
Source organism: Onychostruthus taczanowskii (assembly GCF_017590055.1). Classification (NCBI taxonomy): domain Eukaryota; kingdom Metazoa; phylum Chordata; class Aves; order Passeriformes; family Passeridae; genus Onychostruthus; species Onychostruthus taczanowskii. The sequence goes on along the minus strand of NW_024499240.1, from coordinate 10,718,646 downwards.
ATGAGGGTGAAGACTGATGTGGAACAGGGGAAAACACTGGCCCTTGGACAGCTGCTTTGGAGTAGCATTTCTCAACATAATTTGTTTAGCCTCTTGCTGAAAACTAACTTCCCTGTGTTGCAAGAGGGCAAGGAGATGGATTTGATAGCTGTCTTCTCCCTGGAACAGGATACCCTGGTGTCTCTGATAACTAGGAGGATTACTGGTTTCTTTTGTTTAAAAGCTCACAATAGATCCTCTTTGTACAACCAGTCTCCACTGATGAGGAATAAAAACATTTTTATGGAGATTTTATGCCTCTGTCTTTTAACTTGTTTGCTGGTTTTTCTAGCCATTATTAGGACTATTTCTGAGATGTATTGTTTTGAATGACTAATCAGTTCTAAAGTTCTAAATGTGTAAATGTTCTGTTGCAGTTTATTTTCTAAAGATTTCGAAGATTGTAATATCCTTAAATTTTCCATGGATACAAATATATGTGCATGATATCAAAGATGCTTTGAACAGTTGAGGTGTGTTACTGAGTCTGCACTGTAGTTCTCTTGATAAAGCCTTTTTTAAGTATCTTCCAAATGTTTTGGTTTTGCTGCACTGGCTAACAAAATTCAGATGCATATTTTGAACAAATGTGAGGTAGCTTTGCAATTGCTTCATGGTGATTGTAGCAATTTCCCTCACTTGATTTAAAAACAAAACAAAGCAAGAACCAAACAAACCCTTGAAACTAACAAACAAAAATCCAAGAAAAAAAGCCCAAATCCCAACCAAGCCAAACCCAAGGCAAAATTACTTCAGCTATCTGATAATGAAGCAGAAAAGACAAGTGTTTTATTAGTAGCAGAAATCAGCCATTTGCTAATTCTGCCATTCTTATGGGAATACAGATGCACTGAAGTAGAATCATGTGATCAAGATTCTAAAGCTCTTATGATGGAAAACTTTTTTTTTTAACTGTGCTTAGCACTCAGTTTATTAATTGTTACGAAGAATTTTTTTTCCCTCCTGTGTAGTGGTAGAGTATTACCTGAACAAAAATGAGTTTCTTCAGCTGAGTAACCTTTGGTAACTGCAGCCAGTGTAGCTGGTGTTTTTCTGTGGAGTACTGGAGCTGCTTACTGAGCAGCTCCCTGGTACTGAACTGCCCATGGCCTGTAAGAGCAAGTGGATCCCTGACAAGATTGGTAGCAAGTTATTAATGCACTGTTCTACCAGTATCAAGAATATGAACTGCTTTTTTTTTTTTCCTCTTAGGAAGGTTGCAGTGAGTTTAGCTGCTCTGATTGAGATTGCCTGGATGTACTGAGACCATTCCAGTTTATCTGCTTTTTGCTAGTCAAGTAAGATGAATCTAAGCTGAAATGTTTAAATGGGCAGCAAAGGTATTAAAAAATGTTCATAATGAAATAGGAGAGTTGACTATTAGTGCCTTTAGGTTTTCTTATTGTAAATGCATTTTCAAACAGGAATCCGTACCAGACATAAAGTTCAGTTTCCTCTGAACTATTAATGTAGTTTCTTCTTCAGACATATCAGATAAATTATGTATGTGCTGTTCAAGAAACTGTCGTATTTAATTTACCCTAATCAGAAAATGTATATGAACATCACTTGCTAGTAGGTCTAATCAGTGGGATTGAAATGGAGAGGTTATTTTTGCATGGCCACTTTTGATTATTCCTTTGATAACAAGGGAATGAGATTCACCTCTTTCCTTACGTGGCACATTTTAGTGGTTTATCATTGCAAGCCAATGTCCAGTGCAGACCAGCTTCCATCTCACTGGAGCTCGGTCATGAAGCAGCATGTCTTTTCCTCTCCTGCTGCCATGCTGGGAATGTTGATTTTAATATCCAATTAAAGTTTCTACTTTATTCTCTTTCAAAATCTGAAGTTTTTCAGTGCTGGATAGACTGTACACTCATCTGCCATCACCTCTTTTAAGCAGGTAAAGGAATTGGTATTCTGGGTTTTGGTTTGAGCTGTTAAACTCCTCATCTTCAGAACAATGAGCCGCATATCCACAAGGGCTACTGCTGAAACACTGGTAAGTGTATTCAGCTTAAGTGCTAAATATGATCAATCAAAAGAAACAGTGGTGATAGACTGCAGTCACTGTAGCCCAGGTCACTGCATTTCAGGTTGCTTATCAGTTCAGACTGGTAAGATTGGTTTTCTCGTGCATGGTTCTCCACAAACGATGGTTTGGGCATTTATGTAGTCTTGCACCTTAAAATAACAATGAGGCCTACAGTTATAGCTGGGAAATAGTACAGCCTCTTTGTACAGAGAAATGGTGATTCTTACCTAAGAAGTGTGATAGGTCTTTAATTGAGACCCAACCCTTTTATCTTTTTATAGTAGATTTGAGGCTTGTGTAGCCTCTCCTGTAAGGAGTAATTGTGCATCAAAGACATTTATGTAGAGCCTGAACTATGGGTCACCAGTTTTTGTAAGGGAGATGATTGATCCAAAAATGGATCTTTTGTCTACTGGTAAAGCAAAACCAAAATCCCAGAACTAAAGTTAGAGTTTAGGATAGAGGCTTTGAGTATTTTGAATGCAGAAAGAAGAGTTAGCCAGACTGATGATGGCACTTAAAGCAAAACAGCGAGACCTGTAGAACAGAAGGATGTAGAATGATAATATGACCCTTAGAGCATTTTACCAATATGGGTTACTCTAAGCCAAAACTAGCAGTGGGAAATGGTTGATTAACTAGAGCTAAGCCTAGAACAGGGTGAATGAGGGTGTTTCAAAGGGGTTGTTGGCAGTTTGAAAGGGATATAACATGACTTTTGAAAATTATTCTTGTGTTAACTGAAAGCTGAAGGGGCAGGCAGCCTTTCTTCACCCATGGTAAGTTTTGATTCATAGCTGACAGTCCCCTGGACTGAGCAGTTACAGCTCCACCAAGGGGAAGGGGTTCCATGTTGCCTCCATTCTCTGCCAGGGACACAACCACCAGCCCAGCCTTCTGGGAGCTGCCGGTGCTGATCTAGTGACAGTGCAGCCTTTCTGAGTGTGCTGGTGACATCTCGTGTTCCCTCTGAGGAGAGCAGTCCAGTGAAGTACATGGGCCTGGCAGCTTCTGGGCTGACGTCCTGCAGATTTCCTACCTGTTTCTCCTTGTTATTCACACTGACCCAAAAGGAAAGTCATGGTGGCTGTCAGCTGCAAACACCTGGCAAAATTAGTGGTTTGGATTTCGGTTGGGACATTTTTGGTTTGTTTGTTTGTTTTTGGGGTTTTTTTTGTTTGGTTTTTTTTTTTTTTTTTGGGGGCTGGGTTTTTTTTTGAGTGGAGTTTTCTGCTTGTTTTTTATTCTTTGGAATGGAGCAGCTCTGTGTTGTGCTCTCATCCCTGCTCTCCAGGATGGGCATCAGTGAGTGCAGGGGCTGCTCACTGCTTCTGCTGGACACCCTCTCACCAGAGACATCATCCAGCTTTTTGAGTTGCTACTTAGCTCCATGAAAGCCCTTGTCAGGAAATGAGTGTTTTCTTCAGGCTAAGACTGTAGTCTTGGAAAACAGATGTTTGGGGATTTTGTTTGTTTGTTTGTTGCTTGGGGATTTGCCTGGTAGCATTCCCTGTGCATGAGGAGTTGTTTTCACGGGAACATTGGGGGGCGCTGCTGCAGCCCTGCCCTGCCCTGCTGCAGCCCCTCACCCCAGTGCCTAGAGGCCATGGATGTGCACTTCCTTTCAGTCTCCTGCTCCTGCAGGCATCCTGCTTGCTCTGGCCATCCTGAAATTGTTCCTACCACCCACAGACACAGATCCTCTGCGTGCCTGCCCTGTGTCCATGCCTATGTGCAGCAGCTCTTGCCAGGCATCTGAAGACCAGTAGAGGTACCCTGTTTTTCCCTGTCACAGAATGAGGTGGGCAGGCACTGTGTACCACTGCAGAGCCCTTCTGCTCTGCAATGGAGAAGTTCTCCAGAGCTATCCTGGGATTTTGTGTGTCCCTGCAGTGAGAGGTGCCTGGTGTCGAGACACAGAAGTAACTGCTCAGTGTTCACAAAGGCTACCTTCTGTGGGAGGGAAAGAACCACTGGTGTTTTTCAGGTAAAACCTTCAGCTCACCCATCCATCTCAAGCTATTTCTTCACATGGAAAATCCCACAAGTCAGCTTCCTGCTGTCTGTGCTGCATCCTGGTGCCTGTGTGGTCCTTCGGCAAGGCTTCACTTTCACTGGAAAAAATAGTAATTTTATTATAAACTATAGACAGCTGAGCAGTAGCTTCCTGTTTCTCAGGGAGAAGCACAGCAGCATGTTGTCTTTTGGAGCAGCTTAAAATTTGGAATAGAAATCTTGTTGTCTGAGTTGTCAGGTTCAGCCTCCACCTTTCCAGCCCCAGGGTGTGATGTGCAGCCCCTGGCATCAATCAGCCTTGCCCCCACAGAGCTGGTGATGCCCTGAGATGGAGGCTGCCTCTTCTGGCTGACATGGAGTGCTGTCAAATGCTCCATCCATGCTTGCACTTCCTTATGCCTAATTAGCCCCTGCTGGAAATCCAGGAGCTTCTGCAGTGAATGCTTGTCCTCCAAGGGTGAGCCCTAGCTCTGAGCTTTCATTTTCTTTTCGTGTCCTTTGCACTTTGTTGTATTTCTTGAGCAAAAGGTTATTCATCTTCCAGGGGTGAGCATCTCTATGCTCAATGACTCCCAAGTTTTCAGCAGTATTAATCTACAATAGATTTTATCATGTTTAATTTCTCATCCTGGTTACTGTCCAATGGAAACAGCAATTTTGTCTCTGCAGACCTCAAGCAAAATACAGTGAGTAGCAGACAGTGATGCTCTTGTGCAAAATTTGTGAGGTACTCTGGACAGAAAGGATGGGGCAGGACAGAAATGCTAGGATGAAGGGGGAAAGCTGAGCTGTGTAAAGGGAAAGGGCTCCAAATGTAAGAGAAATGAATTAGAAGAACTTTTGTTTGGATCACAGCCCGTTGGACTTGCCACCTTTAATCTCTGATCTTCATATTCCACTCTTAAAAACTGAGATAATGCCTCCCAAATCCCACAAGTGTACAGGGCTCTCATTATCACATTATTTATGAAGCACTATAAGAGCTCTAAATAGGATGTGATGTAGAAGTGTTGGGAAGAAGAGGAAGGAAACCTGTCTGACAGCACAATGGCTGCGAGCGAGGTTGTCTAAGTCCATGATGAAATCTCTCTTGATAAAGCTCCAGCCAGTCCCAGGGCAGCCACACTAAATTCACTCTTCTTGAAAAGGATCTAAAGCTCGCTGTGCCAAAACACAAAACATTTCCTTGTGCAGGGTGGCAATAAGGTTGATTTTGTAGCAATGTAGAAGCACATTTTAAAATGACTTTTTAAAAACTGATGTGGCGCTGGTGGGAAAACATTTCCTTGTGCAGGGTGGCAATAAGGTTGCTTTTGTAGCAATGTAGAAGCACATTTTAAAATGACTTTAAAAACTCATGTGGCACTGGCTGCGTGGGGGTCAGCACCAAAACATGAGCTCAGTCTTTAGTGCTGCTCTCTGCTGCAGGATCAGCAAGGTCACACAAAATGCAAGTTACTGTGGATGGGAGGCAGGCTCCTGTTAGACAGCTGTGAATGTAACACCATAACACTGCAGATTGAGATAAATGCAATATAATTGCCAGTTGCTCAATTAGTGTATTGCAACATGCTGAAGCAACCATGGGCAGTGCTGTGGCATGGGAAGCTGCTTCCTCCCCATGGTCAGCCTGCCCCTGCCCACCTGGAACAGCAGGACAAGGTAAAAACCTTTCCCTTAGTACAATTCTCAATGGATTTGCTTGGTTCACAGCAAGGAGGTATGGGAAAGGAATTGCCAAGCTGGGTGAGGAATGCCAAGAGAGAGCTCCTTGCCGAGACCCAGGTGTGCCACGTGCAGTGCACGAGGGTGTTTGAACCTTTGCACTAGAGTGTCGGGTGCTTTCCTGTGAGACCCCTGTGCTGCCCCTCATGCTCCTCAGATCAACTGAGGCTTCTCAGGCAGGACTGACAGGGGCCAAACCCACTCATGGGCTCCCCAGGAGGCAGTTTCAACTACAGGATCGCTGCAGGCAGCTCTTGTTCCTGCCTGACAGTGCATCCATGCAAATAGTGATACCCATCCATTAGAACCCAGGGGGTATAGTACTTCTAGACTGTAGTGGTTAAATAAAACAACCAAAGATGTGGAAATAATTTTCAGCATGTTCTGGATGTGTGAAGCTGTCACAGGCATCCACAGTGTAAAAATAGAAATTCAAGTCCTAGGATCTGTACTGTGGCATCCTTTAAAAATGTCATCAAAAACAAATCAAAAGAAGGCAGCTTTGTCTAGACGCTTGTTTCCTAACACCAAATGCCAGAAGTTATTGCGCCTGTACCTTTCTGGAGACTTTCTGGCTGGGGAATGTTCTCTTTGCAGAGGAAATCCTTTTAACTTTCAGCAGTTCAAGACTCTAATTGGGTGAAATAATAGCTTGGCACTCCCCCAAGCAATATGATTTTTATCTTTTTTTGTTGTCTGCAAAAGCCTGACTTGTCCAATCCTATGAGTCACGGAGGGAATGTGGATGTCAGACTGCCCTTGTATGCAGGGATGGGCTTCTGGTGAGGCTGGCATGGGGTCCTGGGTCAGTGACCAGTGGGGATCTGAGACATCTACAGAACTGCCCTCCACTGGCCTCAGCTGGGCTGAGGATGTGGTGTTGATGATGTGCACGTTTCTAGGCATCTTCATTCCCATTGAGTTATTCAGAGGGGGTTTTTTGTTGGCTACTGCTCTGGTTTCTCCAGGTGACTCACAATAATTATGGATTCATGCTTTTTCTTTGCCAAACACTAACTATTCATTAGCTTCAGCTAGCATGTTTAGATGTTTTCAGCTGAGACTTAGATTTTGATGGTTTATTTAGCCCAGAAATAAGACTGATAGAATAAACACTGGAGCTTTGAACATCTCAGGCTTTTGTTTCTGTGGATTAAACAAACTGAGGTACTTAGCACAAGTCTCTTTTCCTTGTTCTGGAGAAAGAAATGACCTTGAGCCTCAGGGCACAAAGCAGCAGCTGTGGCTTTCACTGTAAGTACCCTGCCATTCCCTGGGGTCCCTGAGGGCTGTGCAACTGCCCACGGTGCTCTGGCACAGCTCTGGATCCTCTGGCCCAGTCCTGTTGCTCTGTGCTCCAGGTCCAGTGTGTGCCAGGAACCACAGCTCAGCCACTTGTGAGGACAAGGTGCTGGTTGAACTTGGAGATGCATCAAGCCAAAAAGTGCAGCAGGAAGCTTGCGGATTATCTTGGGTCTTATCTTGGGTCTTGTCTCGGGTCTTCTCTGGCTCATAGAGTTTATCACCAGTCAGTTGAATTCCAACAGGACTGAGCCGGTCCCAACCCCACAGCTCCTCCCTGTGCTCTCAGCAGGGCTCCTGTGGGGCTGCAGGTGCTGGTTTTAACCTCCAGACTGCAGAGAACCAAAACCACATGTTGTCCAGTGCTGTTTCCCACCTCAACATGTAAAACTCAGCTGCTCCTGTCCTCCCTACCCTCATACCATCCTCAGTGTCCAGCTGGAGACTCCATCCTCCTGTTTTTGTGGACTGGAGCAATGGAGAAAGGGCCATAAGATGGCAAACCAGGAAACTATGCTGAATAAAATACCTGTGGGACAGGTGGATGCAAAAGGCTGGACTGCACAGGACTAGCTTGAGCTAAACTGGAGCTAGGATTTCCCCTTGAATCCTTGCCTTGCTTGAAGCAAGATGTTCAAGCAGTAAAACCTTCATCTATAAGGCCTCCATGGACCCTCTGTGAAGGTCCTTGCTCTCTTTGTACATCCACAGGACAAACTGAATGCAGGGCCTCACCTGTGGATGCAATAGGAGGAATCTGGAAAAACAGCCAGGCATCCCAAACAAGCAAACATGACATGAGTGCCTGAGTGCTGTGCTTGGTTTGTGAGCAGCAGGGGTGGCTGGGCTGGCTCTGCTGTTCTTGTTCACCTGTCACCTCTGCTGTGGGAGCAGCATTTGATCATCCTCCTCCAAATTGTAACAAATGCTTCTCCAGCTGCCACTGAAATACTTACTAGGTGATTAGCCCCACAACTTGTTTCCTGGGTAGCTTTTGTCACTGTGAGCAAAGCAGCCCCTGCTGCAGGTGGCCTCACAGCCAGTGTCCCAGCTGCTTGTTCAGGACAGTTTGCAGGCAACATGGGGTGTGGGTGGACTGTACCACCTCCTGCCAAGGTCCCTGGCACCCTGCCCCAGCACTGGCTGCTCTGGGAGGTGCAGAACACACAAGTGAGTGGGGTAAGGGGGGTTCTTATTGCAGGACACGACTTGTGCTGTGCAAGTTTGTCTCAGTCTTACTGTGCCCTTCACTTTGTCTCCTGCCGTGCTGCTTCCCTTGGGGCATTTTTTTCCTTCTCCTTTTGCCATCTTTAGAGCTTGTTTTCCTTCCTGCATCTGCAAGGCTGCCTCTAACAAAGCCCTGGCAGACACTCTTATCTTGAAGCACAACCAGTCCTGCTCCTTTCACTAGGGTAAGTGCCTGCTCAAACACTGGGCTGGAGCAAGGCCCGGGCGGGGAGCACGGCCCCACAGGCAGCCCTGCCTCGGGCACTGCCAGCTCTGCCCCTGGCAGGAGCACGGACAGGCAGGGCCTGGCAGGGAGGGCAGGAGAGGGGCAGCTGCAGGAGCTGCCCTACACAGGCACTCGGAGAGGGTGGCTCTGAGAGTGCTGTTTCTGAAGTGGAGTGCTATTAATTAAATGGGTAGGAGAAATGACTGAGTCTATTTTTTCCACCTTGGCTCATTCACTTGATTTGAAAGGCCTTTTATTTTTTTATTTATTTTTGTTTCCTCCCCTGAGTTTGTGGGTTTAATATTTTGGTGATCAAAATAGATCTGCTCTGGAGCATCTGTGGGAAAGCGCCTCACACTTATTTCAGAAGAGAAGGCAGGGGAAAGGCAGAATTGAGAACTGTCACTGCTTATGCCTTGAAGCAGATATTCCTGATAACTAGCGCGCCTGCAACTGTGAAAGAAAGTGCAGATACAAATAGCAACAAAATTTATTAAAGAAAAGGAGCTGTTCCTTTTGCCTGACCCCACCTTGCAAACCAGGAAATACTTCCTCTTATATAGAAACAGGAAGACTGGGCTGTCCTGGCCAGGGGAGTCTGCAAGTCTCAGGTAATTCGTTTTGTTTATGTTGTTGGGGCAGGATGATGAAGTCAATGGAGCTACAAGTGAAAGTGTTCATTCTCCAAAGGTTTGTAAAAGCTTATTATCTCTTGAAAAATCAGTAGAAAACTGAGTTGCTGGGTGCAGCATTTCATCTGGATCCAACTCTTACTTTGGCCAGCGGTGACCTTTCTGTTTGCTATCAAAGGCACTGGTAAATGGCCTCAGTCTTACAGGCAAATGCTCAAGACACTTGTCCTGGAGTGAGGGTCAGAGCCTTTTTCAGGAACCAGGCATCTGTTCTATCAGACTGTTCACCTTTTGTTTCCAAAGTCCATCTGATGTGCATCATTTTGCCAATGAAAGAGGCTGAGAAGACCACTTTTATCAAATGCTGTGCCTATAGCACAAAGCAGGACTTGTAAATATTCTTTTATACTAAATATCTTCTGATATGCTAGGCTGAGATTTATTTTTCCCTTGTTGCTGCCTCCAGCCCTTTCTGACTGGCATTTCCTGGAGACTCCTGACGACTTCCAGCCACAGGCAGTGAGAACAGGCACATCTCTTGCCGATCCTGGAGAAGGTTTTGCACAAGGCTTGATTGGATGCCAGTGGTGGTGGATGATCCTCCAACGCCCTGTGGTGCTGCTCTGAGTCACAAGTGCAGGTACTGTGGGCACTGGAGCCTGTGACAATGTAACAACACAGCCCAAGTGTACCTGTGCAATCTGAAGGTACAATCTAGGGTACAATCTAAAAGTAACTCCAGGCGTTAAGAAACAAGACTTGTTATGTCCCACACCATATCATCAACTAAAAAAACCCAGAACTACAGGGGATTTTCAGGTAGCAGCCTCTGGGGTTTGGCTGACTCCTGGTATACACATTTGTAGGACCAGTTTATTTTCCTTTGTTTTAGCAGAATGTGTAGAAACTTAGGTTGATAATAGCTGAAATGCTGATTTATTCACGAGTCTCCAAGCTGTCAGAAATACCAGCTAGCATGAGAGTTGAATAAATCACTGGAGCCCACAACTCTGACAGTTGAACAACTGCTGTTTGCTGAGGTCAAAGCTGCAAAAAAGAGCTTCAAGTGCATTTTTAACCTAAAAAAAAAAAAGTCTGGATGTAGAATAACAGAATCTGTGCTTTCTCTGATTTCCCAATCAAATTTGCTCAACACGCAACTTAAACATCTGGGCTTCCTTTGGCTGTCAGCTGTTGATTGCCATCCCCTCATGATGCTCTGACCTTCAGAAATTGCTGCAATGAACTGTTCAGCCTACCCATATTCAAGTTTCATGCCTGCAAAAGATGCAGGTCTTTCTTCTCTTTTTTTAATTCACATCTCTTTTTTCTGGTCCCTGTGCTGTCAGCTCAATGGCAGGAACCACAGGAAATGCTGCCCTGTGAGGGCAAGTCCCTTGAAGCAGCAAGTCCTGCCCTCATCTTCCCCTAATTAATGAATTCAGATGGAGAGAGACAGGGGCCACAGTGACCCTCATGGGAGCCTGTATCAGCCACCCCTGCTCTCTGCTAGGGAAGGGTTTGGGCCACCTTCCTAAAAGTTTTTGGTTAGACTGTCCTGCCAAGCAAAAAGATGTGTCCTTACTCTGAAAAGTAGTGCTCTGGTGTTGGATCTGACACAGCTCTGCTGTTGCATCATACAGACACATCATCAGTGCCCTTCAGCTGGGCTCTGTGAATCATCACAAGATGATGCCTACAGGAAAGAGAAGCCAGCTTGGTGATGTCTTCTTCTGGCAGCTACTTCTCTAAATGGACCACAAAGTCTGTGTGCTCTCTCAGGTGCCATTTATACAGGGAAGACAGTTTTACTTGTCTTTCAAAGACCACAGTTAAAAGTAGTTTTATGCTTTATGCAAAGGTGGATTTTTCCCATGAACATGCTTATGAAAGCAAACAAAGAATCCAACATTATTCCTCGGAGCAACCCCCTTATCCTAAGCCACTCTGCTGATGTGAGGGGGACACGAGGCAAGCCCTGCTGTGCCCACAGGGCCTTGTGTGCCACTGTCTCTATGAAGGCACCCAAGGAAGAGGGTGGCAGAGACTCCAAGGCTGTTCCTGTGTGGAGGGACACGCTTCCCATGCGCCTGTGGGCTGGAGGAGACTGTCTGGCTCTGCACCTACCCACTGCACAGACTGCCCATCTTTGGTCTTTTTCCATCTACATGGGGATTAGTCATGCCAGGGCTTCGATGTTGCAACTTTGATGGTGTAATCCTGCCATGTCTTTGGTAACTCAGTGTCTTCTTGAAGATGGCAAAGTTTAATGTCTGGTGTGAAAAGCAAAAATATCTATAAAGGTGAGTATTAAAGTCCTTCTGGATGAATTAATACGTCATAAAAAAAGAGAATAGAAATGGTGCAGAGGGGATTTTCTTTTTTGGTCTGTCATTGCAGACCACTTTCAACTGTGAATTTCTTGATAAACACTTAATATTCATTACACAATTTCATTTTGACATGAAATCTTCAGGGATGCATAGTTCAAATGCAGCAAAAAACACATTTCTAAAAGAAAGTTAAACTCTTCCTGGTCCTTGTACTTATTTTAGTCTTTCCAGATTTCTGTGATCTCTTCACAGCAGTTGAGATGCTGCAGAGACCCTGGTTTGCTTTGGATGGCGATCCAGCAGAACTGGGATGCCACACTGGCAGTGACCCACTGAAGTCCCGGGGGATGAGATGCTGGAGAGAGCCTGTGGGGACTGTGGTCCTTGCAATTTGTGACAAACATCACAGGCAATGAGCTGCCCCTGCTGGGGACAGCCCTGCCCCCCATCGGAGCCCCCCGATGGGAAAAGCACATCAGGGGTGAGGAGTGGATGTCTGGCTCTAAGCACACTGCAAGGGCTCCTGCAAACCTGTGCTCAGGCCCGTCCCCATCAAACGAGGTGCAATTCCCCTTCTCAGGTGGCTCAGTTTGGCCTCTTTAGATTCATGCATCAAAAGCACAGCTAAAACTAAACATCACCTTTACTCAAGCTGAACAGGCTACAAAAAACATGGAATGCTTACTCTGGTTTTTTTTGTGTGGATCACATCCTGCTCTCACTGAATTTCTGTCAAACATATCAAACACAGCTTGGGGGATTTCCCTTCAGCCTTCACAGCATCCTTCATTTCTCGCCCTCTGGGGTCATCCTGCTGCTGTTGCACTATGGGAACATAAGAGTTTTGACCAAGTATTTGTGAAACTCCCTGCACCACAACAAACCTCCCTGAGCTTTGACAGAGCTGGACTGATGCTCTGGGCAGGGGAGAACCTGAGGGGTATGCATGAGCACCAAGCCAGCCCCAGGCCTGCTGGGAGGAAGGCGAGAGTCCTGCCAAGCTGAGAGATGCTTTTGAAGGCTGCAGCTTCATCTGATATGATTTCATAAAGCTAACATTTAAGGGTCAGATAATGAGATATGCTGCCTTCAGACATTGCATACGCAAGCCCAGCCCACTGCTGAGACAAAAGTGGCTTTAAGCCCCATCTATCTGTCTATCTGATCCATCTGTTTGCCTTTTGCCAGCTGGCATGAAATGTTCTTTTATCTAAAACTATTTCCAGCTATTTCTTCTCTCAAAATCTCCAAAGTATTTGCATGATCTGAAAGAACTATTTCCAGGATTTTTGTCTGCACAGCATTCAAACTTCAGATTTTACGGCAGGTATTTGAGCGCATTCCCTTGCTTTTGTAAGGGCTTTTACAGCAGGTCATCTGTCATGGGAAGGGTGTGTCTCCTGCACCAAATATTCACTTTCTCATGTTATTTTTGATACTCCTTAGCAATTGCAGGTTGGCAGCATATTACTCCTGGTAAGCCAAGTCCAAAGAATGAGCAGGGAAGTTTCATGTGTGTGATGGTCTCCATCTGGAATGGGGAGGGGTTCTGGGAGGTGAGAGGTGTCTCATTGTGGCTCCATCTCTTCGGGCCTTATTGGGCTCTGGGATTTGCAGATGCCCCATTTGAAACTACACAGAGTCCTCCAGATGTGAAGCCCAGAGCTGCTGCTGAGCTCAGTACTGCTCAGGGAATGGGATAGGGAGAATCCTTTTGCTCTTCTTGTGAGCCTGCCACTGAGACGTCGGTATTTTTTTTCCCAGATCAGCTATTTTTAAAAGACGTTTTTATTGCTGTTCAGCACATGGTGGGCAGTGATGATTGCTACGTTTCCTTATGGCAGTACCCAGGCTACTGTATGTTCAGCTTTTCAGGAGTAGCTTTGATAGGTCCAAGTGGGAGGAACTGTGATGTGGATTGTACCTGACTTGTTTCAGGGAGCTTGAATAACATGTACTTGTCTTCATACCAAACAGCTCCCTGGGTAGCAACCACATAAGGGAGCAAATCCTGAAGATTGGCCTGTCGCTCATGGTGATGCTGGACGGCGGCATAAAGCAAAGGATTTCAGCTACCTGCTGGAGAAGCGTTTGATGCCAGTCAAAGCTATTGCCTGCTATGTATTTCCAGGCAGCATAAAAAGGAAATCTTTGTTTTGTTGTCCTTTTTTTTTTTTTTTTTTTTTTTTTTGTTTTTGTTTTCAGGGGGTGTTTTTGTTTGTTTTGGTTTTTTTGTTTGGTTTTTTTTTTTTTCTAATATAGCAATTTGTGGCCAAATCACAGGGTCTCAAGGGAGCATTCTTGGATGAAAAAATTACTTCAGGATTTGGCCTAACATAACTTTAAGATAAAAACTTTAATGTAATCGCTAATTCACAGTCGCAGTTGCTTTGGCTTCTCTCATTATCATTCCTAAGTTATTCTTTTCATGCTGGGAGTTGGATTTTCCTGGCAATGCATCTGTTTTCAGCAATGTATACACCACAATTGCTGACAGCTAGGAGTTGGATCCCATGTTCCTCGACCCTGGCTGTAGCTTGTTTTTTCTGGCACCACTTTAAAGTCTCCCATCTGCACTTGTCTCCTGATGACCAGTGGCGGTCCTTCAGCTGTGTGAGAAGTGCCTGATGTTATCCTGTTGTTCTCGCACTCCTCCAGACCCGATTCTCGGCTGGGCCGTGAGCACAGCCCTCGCCTGTTCCTAGATAGAGCCTTATCAGGCCGGCCATGGCAATGCTCCCATCCCCTTCCAGCCCTCCCCTGTATTACTGGAAGGTCTGTTAGCTCTGTGCATTTTAGCGTAGCAGAAATGCTGCTCTGCTGCTTCTCTGGTTTTCCAACCCTCTTTGCTATTCTGTAGAAATGTCCCCCTGCCTCTATTCAATCTAGGCTCTGTAGGAGATCACCTCTGCACCCTTCAGTTGCTGAGAGCCAGAAGGAGAGCTGTGTACTGGGGCCTCTCCTTGCCTCTCATCTCCACTGGGCTATTTTTGTTCAAGCCTGGTGCTGGTTGCTCTGTATCCAGCTTACTCATAAGATGCCGCTGTTCCTCTTAGCAGTATTTTGAATGAGTACAGCTGTTCTATGCTTGAATTCCTCCCCCCTGGCATACCAGGAGTATGACTTTTTAAGGGATGTGTGCTGTTTGGTAACAAGCAGGTGCCCTTGCTCAGCTAGGAGGCTGGGTATTTCTCTGGGCTTACTCTATAGTTTGATGTGGGCACGGTGTACTTGACAGATTAACAGTGTGTTCATTCCTCCTCCACTGCTTGTCTGGGTTTGTTTATTTCTGTTATTCCTGTTATATTCAGTTTCATTTGTTATTTTTGGCTTTGTTTTCCAGGCCTCTCTCCTTTACTTAATTTCGCTCAGGTTAAAGGAATCCTTCTTTGTGCTTTCTTAGTATTTTGAGGGAAAACTGATGAGTGTTTCGTGCTTTTAATCGTGCCTCAGCAGACAGGGCAGGCAGGAGCTTGCACATACTTGTTCCTTCCCTGTCCTCATTCACATGTCAACTGACTTTGATCTTCCTATACCTCCCAGCATGTGTTGAAGCTTTACTAGGCACTCAGGGTTTCCATTACCTCCACACCACAGCTGACATGATGTAGCAGTTTTTAGCCATCCCTCTTTTTGCTGTCATCCACTGGCCACCGCCAGGAAAGCGTTACCCCAGGCTGGGAAATTACTGGGAATGACTCTGTCCTGGAGCCCAGCTCCCACCGGCAGCAACACTGGTGGTTAGGCACGTAGGCCTCCCTCAGTCAGGAGGGGAGCAGTGTCCCAGCCTGGCTGCATTTCATGGAAAGCCATTTTTCAGCTGATTTCCTTTCCTGCCTGCCAGTGCCCCACTGGTTTCCATGGTATTCGTGGCTGTGTAGGGGTGGCAATTTCAGTATCCTGGCAGCCTTCCAGGCTGCCTCTCCATAAAACCCTGTATGGTTTCAAACGTGTATGTATATATATAAGGTTTTTTCCTATTTTCCCTTCATCCCACAGAGCTGCTGTGTGCTTTTAAGCAGTTAATCTATTCCATCCTTCGCTTATCTCACAGGCACAGTGTGAGGTTGTGCCCGTTCTTGCTGGAAAGTTGCTTTGAGGTTCCTCTGATGAAAGGTTTGCTGTAAAGGCAAAAAAGTGATCAGAGCCATGTTATCGCTCTCACTTCCAGGGGCTCATACAGAACATCCTACTGAAAGAATAACATGGTCCCCATGACCACAAGCTGATTCTTGGAGCTGAACTTAAATAGGCTGGCATCGCCATCACTTCCATCCTGTTCACATAAGGGCTCCCTCCACATCTTCACCCACTTCTGAGAGCTGCTGTGGTCTCTGTCAGTGGTTGTGAGCTCCCAGCCCAGCCAACATCTGCAACAGCAGTGCAGAAAAACATCAGAAAATCTTTCTTGTTACAGAGGAGATTCTGTCAATCCTGTTTTGTTTAAAAAACAAAACCAAAACAATCCAGGGATTTGCTCTAAGCAATATTTGGAGTGAGCACACATCTGGTCTCAGCTTCACGCAGGCTTTCATAATGGTCTCTAGCCATAATAGTCTCATTTTTTGGAAGCGAGTCATTGCTGCTCTTCGGGTTGAATGAACTCTGATCAGGCGTGGACCTCAATGCGTCAGGGTGAAAAAACACCTCATGTCTGGGCTGTGGGAGGCTGGAGGGGTTGGAGAGAGGGGGTGCTGTTCTTGGATACGCACAGAATGGCCTCTGTTACACATAACTTGGGAAGAGTGATTAAATGGAGACCTTCTTGGCTAAAGATGGCAGGGCTGTGATTTGTGATTTTGGCTGCTGTGGGCTCCGTTTCATCCGATAGGATACATCTGGCAAAACAGGGGAGTACCAGATTGAAGGCCCTCTTTGTTGAGATAGGCTTAATGGCCCTGAGTTGAAGGAAGATGGTCCTTGGTCTGCTGAAGGGAAAGGAGCTGTAAACTGCAACATGTATTAACTATTTCTATCTGTAGAAACCACAGGAAGAGATAATCCAGTAGTAACAGCTGCCCCTGGAATTATTTGTGCACATGTTTGGCTCCGAAGCTTTTTACCCAGCTGGCTGGAGGTCACAGTGAGTACAGATAAGTATTTCCCAAACGCTAAGGAGAAGACAGGACAAGGTCAGAAGCTCTTCTGGTAGCAAGGCAGAGTATGTTTAGCAAATGCTGCTATCTCCTGAATTGGGGTGAGAGATTTCATCAACAAAATACGCAGGGGAGCTCTGAATACGAGTGGAGGGCAGGAAGAATATGCTTTACCGCTTTTGGTTAAGCCAAGAGAAACTTGAGACTTGTTGTTTCCTTCTGAGTCGAGGACTATCTGCCAGCCAGTCCCAGGGACCTACTCCTGCAGATGAGCATTGTGAAACTTCCAAGCCAGTGTCCTTGTCAGTGTGGCTGATAGTAGAGATCTCATTTTAGCACTCTCCTTTCTGTTAAATCAAAATGCATTTTCATTTAAATCCGTATTCAAACATAAACTCTCTTCTGTAACATTTTCTCTCCTCCTTTCACTCTTCATATCCCTCTCTCTCCTGCCTACAACTTCCTCCCTCTTTCTGTTCAACATTTAGTTCAGGGTCCATGCTTTTCTTTGCCCTCATTTCACGCCCCTTCCACCCTCCTGTGGCTGGGAATGTGAGAGCTTCAGCACTTAGGAGAGCAGAGGTATAGGGGTGGTAGTTTTTCCTTTTGCTAAATGCAACTTCTCCAGTGTTGAGGGGATGGTTGAAAGTAAATAAATACAAAAGTGAAACTGGAAAAATGCTAGAGAGGGGAAACCCTGCTGAGACATTGATTTACTTAACTCACAGGGGTAGGAAGTGACTGTACCCTCAATGTTACCTGCAGGCCCCAGCAAGCAGGACTGATGCTGGTGGCTGGAGTTGGTGTCCTGGCCTGCATCACTTCAAGGAGAGGGTTCCTGATGGATGCTTTGGTGAAGCAGTTACTTGGGTTCATGTTTCCAAATCAATCCATGAGAAGCAAGCAGGGTGTGCAGAGGTACTGACTCATTTCTTGATCTGAAGGAACAATCTTCTCAGATAAAAATGTCTCAAAATTGTCAGGCAACAGATGTCATGTTACAGGCAGAAACAGAAGGGATAGAAATCTCCTGTTTGGTTTAGTAAAAGGTAATACTTTTATTTTTATCTTCCTCCAGGTGATGTTCCCAGAGCTGGCTGCATGCAGGAGAGGAACGCTGGGCAGGCACACTCAGCAACACCTTTCTCTGGAAGCTATGGATCTGCAAGTGGTTAGCCCCCTGACACTGTCCTTGTAGTGGCAACAAAATCTGAGTTAAAAGCGGCTTCAATTAAACTCTGTTTTTATTCTTTTTCACACTTGCAAGAGAAGACAAAACCTGAAGAAGCTCTGGTGTTGGGCTCGTAGTTGATGCCTCCTTTCTCATTGCAAAGGGCAACAGTTCCAAGAAGTCTGAGCAAAAAAGGTGCCCTCCACACTGTCATTTAAAATAACAAGGAGCAAATGCATGTTGTAGACACCACTTCTATTCCTTTAGATGAACGCCTGGCACTTGTCAAGCTGATGTGAAGTTCAAGGATGGCCAGCAATGAGCACAAAAGAGGCTGCTTCCTCTGGACCTCCACCATGGAAAACTGAGTGCAGGTCTATCAGAGGCTTTCATTTTGTTCTCACAGGGCATTTTTATTAGCTTCCTGATAGTATTGAGCTGATTGGAGAAATATTTTTAGGTCAAATCCTAATTGTCTGCAAGAAATTAAAGACCAAAAAGGAAAAGGTGGCTTTTGAAACCCAACCTGACTTGCACTGCTAACTATCTTGTGTAGTGAGTAATCAAAAAAACAACCAACAACTCAAAACAGAAGAATGCCAACAACCCAGAACCAGAAGGCAAAAGGAAGGTAACAGTAGCAGGAGAGAGTGTTGGAGATTCCATGAGCTCTGTTCCCAGCTGCCTGTCGTGAGTCTGAGAAGGCTCAGGTAGCTCTCAGGAATGAAACCCTGCAGGTCTGTGGTGATGACATACCCATCTGCTGCAGACCAGAAGATGATTCTGACACAGCTCATTACGTTTCTATTTCTGACTACGTCCATTGTTGGATTTAACGAATAAGTGATGTTTTGAACTGATAAAAACCCTGCAGCAAATTTCCCATTTTTTGTTGTGATGAACCAGTCAAGAGATTCAGACAAGCTGTAAAAGGCCTTTAACATATGATTTCAGACTTAATTCAAAGTGGGAGGTGCTTCTCAGAACTAACTTGAAAGTTTCTCTCACCTCCGCCCCCAAAGTGGAGATAAGATTTCCACAGACTAAGCAGTGTTATCTCTAAAACAAGGCAGCATCTGCTACCAACATTGTTGATAGTTCATTATCACAGGGAAATGTAATGTATTATGAAATGTAAAAATGGTGATTAACTATTTCACTGCTAATCCTTTTAGAGACAGAATACTCCTTTTGTTTATCCCACAGTGTGGATCTTCCTCCTCCTTCTCCTTGCATAGCCAAGGCCGACCTGTCCCACACCCACCTTTTATGTTTCCAGGCTTGATCCTCACACCTTTGATCATGCAATTATGGGCTCCCCATAGGAAACCACTTGCTACACCAAAATCAGGGAATGTGAGACCAGCACAAAAAAAAGAAGCGAAACATCAAAATACATCTTTCAGGGGACTGCCACAAGAGTGGTGCAATTAATTTTTGCATTCAATTTATTAAGAGTCTGTTATTGAAAGGTAAACAAAGCTGCCATAAAACTTCTCTTCTGCTTTAGGCTGTTGGTGTCAAAGACTGTCATGACTTCATTGCACAGTGTGGTTCACCTTGTAGTAGATTACACAACAGCCTGGTAGAGTTAGAAAAACTCAGATCTGAAAACACTTACTAGTTCTAGTCATAAATGTTTTGGGGTTTTTTTCAAAAGCTCAACAGTAGGTGCTCTTTTCTTTGTCTCAGAGACAAAGAAAAATGAAGTCATAACAGCCTTCAGACAGATTTTTATGAGTCTAAAGGCCAAAAGTAATGTCTGGCACAGATTATTTAACTGGACTAGAGGGGAAATTAATTCCCTCTGAGGCATGGAATTTGATTTGCCATTTCCTTAAGGCTTTTGGTAGAATTGGGAGCATGAGAGCCTTGTCAGGTATGTGATGCCACAGGAGCTTTTGCCACTCTCACATCTTGGCAGGACAGGCTGATCGTTGTGGATAGGGCTTTTACTGCCTGTCAGAAAGAACAGAAAGAAACATACTTTACCCCATAAAGGACTTCTCTGGGATTTCAGCCAAGGCTTAGTGTCCCTCTCTCCCTCCTTTGCAGAACCTGTTTTCCCAAGATAACACCAAGCCCCGGAAAAGGAGCAAAACCCAACAACAATTCAGACAAGATGAAAGTGCTGCTGGTAGTTTGTAAAAAGGCTCTGAAGGAGAGGGTGCCTTTCCCTATTCCCAAGGAAACATGTCCATGACTGAGGAAGGTACTTCTGTGCTCAGATTGCTTCTGAAGTCTCCAGAGGTTTCATAGTTTTTCCTTGTGCGTATGTGCCTGCTTCCCTGTAAGTGTGGTCTTCCCACAGCCACCTTCCCTGCCCTGACTCCAAGGGGACTTATGAGGGTGTGTTAATGCCACCCTGGAGCAGGCAGGATTGGACACTGATGGGAAAATCCAAATAAAGCAAGTAACCAAACACTTCCAAAGGTAATGACGTCTGTGTGTGATTACTTGTTTGGCTGCACTGGCTGAAGCCGTAGCTGCTCACTCAGCAGACTGTAAGTAGACACTATTGTCTTTTCTGTGAGTTCTGGCTGCAATTCAGGATGTTAATAATATCTAGAGAGCTATAGGAGGCTTGGATCCCATCTATCAGGAACCACCTCTCATACAGTTACAGGAGCAAGACTGGGGTGATGATCTTGCTGACAGTTCCCTAGTTTAGAAATGAGTAGCAGGAATTTGTTGGGGAGATCTGTACCAAGTCCATTATTTATTAAGTTATCACTTAGGATCCAGAATGGGTGTATTTATTTGTAGGGAAGTCTGTAAAAATCTTGATGGCTGTTCTAACATATGTTTATGCATCAGAGTCAATGCTAGGGGGATGCTTTCTTTTTAAATTAGGAACAAAATATCCCCTAAAAGCAAAATATCTGGACTTGTTGTTATATTCTTTCCCCAACACTTACAGCAGCGCTGGGAGAACACCCCAGCCAAGCTGACAGGCAGCCAAATATAATTTATGGCTTGTTTTAAACTGATTTGTTGACTTCATGAAAGGCCCTGTCAAAAAGAACAGTCCCCTGAGTCCTAACAATGATAACAGTTATATTGCATCAGCGCTGAAAAACTCTTGGATAACAGTGAACCTACCCTGAGAAATCTTTTTAAAGTGCCTGAACATTGGATTTTCTGAAAAGAAATGAAGCTCAAGCTATTGTTTCATAGTTCATTTCAGTTTTCTTCATTCTTTGTTCATCTTATTTCCCACTGATTGGAATACTCTCTTGGTAGCATGAAAATAGTTTCCCTTATTCCAGTTAATTAAAAATAAAGATGTGTGTTGTTTAAAGGAGATGCTGCTAACAAGGACATGTTTAATTTCTCTTACGTGCAGTGTTGAATTTGCCAGTGATATCAACATGTTTGTGTCTGCACCAGTGTGAGCCAGAGCGGGACACTCCTGAGCCTCCTATCAGCTGCATTTCTCCTCTCTGCGTCTCACTGAAGCAAAGGGCAACCCCCACGTGCTGTTTGTGCCTGTGCTGTGCAGACTCCCTCAGCCAAGGGCAGGATACACGTCCCCTGCTGTATCTGACCCGCATCTTGGGGAGCTTCCAGCCACCAGACTCTGGCTTCTCTGCCACTTCTCTGCCACTCTCCTCGTCCTTGCCCCGTGACCATGCTGCTGGGGCAGCCTTGCCTCTCTGCCTGGCTGCAGTGAACACAGCTGCAAAAGACCATCTGCTTCCTAAGGCCTTTCCTCTTCATATTTTTGAACAGTCTTATCTCCACTAAGTTCAGTTGTGTTGTTTCATTGGTCAGAGTTCTTCCTGATGGAAATACAGTGCTTCAGTCAGAATATTGGCTTTTAAATCTTGGTAAATTTGACGTGTTTTCTCTTGTCTCCGCCCTATCTTTACCTGAACCTGCACCCCAGATTTACTGCCCTGCAGCTCTGCAATTTTTCATTATCCTGACTACTTTTCTGTAGGTCTTACTTGGTGTTGCTGAATATTAGGAGAACGAAATCCTAGCTTACAGATACAACAATATCACAGGAAGAATTATAAATATGTTCTTGTCCAAGCACATAACAATGAGTGAGCCTGACTGTGACAGTTTGGATCTCTGGTTTCCTCCCACCACCGTGGGAAAAGGAAGCTGTTTCTGTGCTTAGACAGCAGCGATTGCTTTCTACATCTGTGTGGGGGTCAGCCCCTCCTGGCCCTGCCAGCTCTGGGGACACCGGGGTGCCGCAGTTCCTGCCCTGCCTTCACAGCCACAGCGGGCCAGGAGGGACCAGCCCTTGCAGGGAACATCTACAGGACTCAAGATACTTAGGGAAGGAGGGGGAATTCTTGCCAACTGCTGTGATTGCAAGCGTGTGAGATTAGTCCAAGGCCTGACAGAAACTCCTGCAAAGCAGCTGCACAGCCCCATGCCCTTCAGTAGGGTGTTTTCTTGATCAGGTTTGGGTTTTTTGTGAAACTAAAAGGAAATAACTGTATTAAAAATGACATGTCTTTTCCCTTCATTTTAGGAAAACACAGAATAAAATTCAAATCTGTTTTGTGGAGAGAAAAAAATAAAAGCATTTTAAGCCAGAATATATATTTTTGTACAATTTCTGGTGGAGAAGAACTCCTAGTATTAATTAATGAGCCAAAACTAGAACTCTCACTGAAACAAGTGAGACCTCTGTCATTTACTTCAGGCTGAGCAGGTTTTCATACACGTCATAAACAATTACAGTAATTTTCTTTCACCATCTAAACAGTGGCAGTGCTGTGCAACCCACGTGGCAAGGTTCTTGTTTTCTCTGAACAAAGTGGATCTTGCTTCTTTTATTGGTAGATACAGCTGGGCAGAAGGTGTGTTGCATAGTTTGGTGTCTGTGGAACCAGAAAAAAACACTGGATTTCGGTGCTGCAGAAAAATATTCAGTGTTGGGGTTTTTTTCCTCTCCTGGAGGTAAAATTGTTCTGGCTGTCGAGGGGGGAGAGTTGGTGTTGGTGTTGCTTCTGAAAGTTATTTCTTGACATTCACATTTCACAAATAACAGGAAGGATACTGTGGTTAACATGTGGTTGCAATTCTGGAAAGTGGCAATACAAATTACAATCTGTGATTCTATATTTTATTGTCTCACCAATATCCACGTTGGATCTGCACAGAATGGAAGTAAAAATACTGTAGGAAACTTTAAAAACATTTTATAACTATCAGTGTAAATTCACCTTGACCTTAGGAATGTCAAACTATGACCCTGGTGAAAGCATCACAATGATGAAAATCCTAGTACAATTTATTTACTAATTCTCTTGATGATCAAGGTATCAGATTACATATATTTCATCCATTATGGCTTGTGAAGAGGAATGGAATTGTGCAGAAAACTTTTATTACCACTAAAATTGTGACTCTGACTTGCAACTACATCATTTTATGTAGTATTCAATATTTTGATGTGTAGAATTGGATTTCTGAACTTGTAGTCCACTCTTGAAACTGGTATAGGAATTTTGGCACAGAAAAGCAATTCCCACAATCAAACCTTTAGTGCTGCCCTGATATGAAGGTGCCTTCAGTGTGCAGGGTGTTCTTAAGAACCTTTTTTCTATGCAACAGCCAGTAAAACTTGTTTGAAAGAGCCTTGCTAGGCCAGAACATCAGACACTACATTCCAGTCACAGCTCTCCCATCAGCTGCTGCCCTCAATTTATCTCTTTGGTCCCGTGCAACACAGCAATGTTTAAAGCATACAAACAGCTGAGTGGGCTCTCTTTATCTTTGTTTTGAAATCATAAAATCTCTTTAATTTAAGAGGTAGATAATGGTTTTGCTTGAGAGAGTCACATGGCTGAAGCCGTACGAGCCGAGTGGATTTCCGACTGGACATTGGGAAGAAATTCTTCAGAGAAAGCTATTGGAATGGACTGCCCACGGAGGTGGTGGTCACCATCCCTGGAGGTGTTTAAGGAAAGACTGGATGCGGCACTTAGCTCACAGGGTGGTGGTCGGTCACAGGTCGGATTCGATGATCCCGGAGGTCTTTTCCAACCTAACTGATCTGTGTTTCCGTGACTTGCCCGGGCTCACCGAGGGAGAGCACTAGGCGGTACGGCCAGCGCTCCTAGGGGAGCTCACAGGGACAGAGATAACGGGGGCTTGAACCCGAGGGCGAGGCAGAAGCTCCGGGTGTTTGACAGGCAGGCCACCGAGTTCAAACATGACGCAATCTCGGAGACTGCTACACATTTTTTTCTTGCTGTTACAGGCGTTTTTTGTGAATCCTGAGCTCACGCCTCCCTCCTGACAGCCTCTCTCACAGACAGCCCGCATGGGGTGGGGGGGCCGTTCGCGGCCTTCCCGGGAAGGTCTAGCGGGGCCTTCCCCTCCTCACGGAGCCGCCCCTCGCCCGCAGCTCCAGCCCGCGGCGCTGCCCTCGGCCCGCGCCCCCTCCCTCAGCCAGCGGAGCTCCGCCCGCGGCCCCGCTCTGCCTACCTGGAGCCACCTCTATGGTGAGGGGCGGAGCCGGGCGGCGGGGGCGGCGCGGCGGGACGGGCGCCCGGGCCGGCGGCTGCAGCGACTCCCCTTTGTGTCTGGAGCCGCCCGTGCTGTTGGGGCGGGC
Organism: Onychostruthus taczanowskii; assembly: GCF_017590055.1. Classification (NCBI taxonomy): domain Eukaryota; kingdom Metazoa; phylum Chordata; class Aves; order Passeriformes; family Passeridae; genus Onychostruthus; species Onychostruthus taczanowskii. The sequence continues at coordinate 10,694,258 of NW_024499240.1, read as the reverse complement.
GGGCGAGAGGGGGCGCGGGCGGCGGAGCTCCGGCCCTCGCTCGGCTCCCGCCCGCAGCCGGCGGCGGGCAGGGGAAGGAGGCGGAGCGGCCCCTCGCCGGCGAGCCCGGCGCGGGGGGAGGAAGGCGCTGGCAGCGCGGAGAGGCTGAGCGGAGAGCGGCGTGAGGAGGCCGGGCTAGGCTGCCCAGCGCTGTGGAAACTCGGGGCGGGAGGCGGAGGAGGGGAAGGGCCTTCGCCCGCGGAGAGCAGCCGGGCGCGCTCGCAGCTGGAGCCGCCGAGGAGGGGCCTCGCCGCCCCGGGCCCCACCTTTGTCGGGGTGGCCGGGGGTGGCGTCGGTGCTGCGGCGGGGGCCGGGGCAGCGCGGAGGAGCCCGCCCGGCGCGGGAGGCAGATGGGCCGGGATGCAGCCGCAGCCCTCGCCGTGAGAAGAGGGGGCCTCGCCGCCGCCTTCCCCGGAGCGTGAGGCAGAGGAGGGGCGGCCAGAGGACAGAGACCTTTGCCGGGATGGGACGCGCCGCCGCCGTGAGCCCGTAGCTCGCTCTCCGCGCCCCGGCCAGCCCGCAGGGCCCGCGCTGACTGACACCGCTGTGGGCGCGTCTGGATATGTTCCCTTCCCAACCGGGCGCTTTCTTCGATGTCGTGAAGCTGCGTGGGAAATAGCCCGGTTCCCAGCGGGGTCGGGAGCGTGCCGCCGTCCTCCCCGGCGGGGGAGATGCCGCGGGGCTGGGAGGCAGAGCCAGGCGCTTCCCCCGTGTCCGCTGAGCGCTGCCGGCTCCCGAGGCATGAAGGCGGGCGGCTGTAATGGAGTAAGAGCGAAGACGGCTCCTCTCATCTGCCATTTGCCCTTCCAGACGGGATTGTAAACCGAGAGAGTTAAGGAAGGCTGTGCGAAAGCAGAAGGAATTTCCTCTCTTCGGGGTTTGGCTTTTTTTTTTTTTTTCCCCCCATTTTTTTTCTCCTGCCGGCTCGAACCGTGGCTTGCCCAGGTATGCCTGCCTCACTGCAGCACCTTGTGCTGGTGCTCCTGCTCTCCAGTGCCACCCTGCTGCTCGGCACTGCGGCTGGTGAGTAGCCACCGGGTGCGAGGAACTGGCCATTTTGGCAGCGGGAAGGGGGTGGGGTCCGCTGGTATTTGGGCACATCTGTGCCTCCTTACAAAGTGCTGTGCATCTATTTCAGCGGCGAAGCCTGATAAAAGTTTTGAAATCCTGATATGTTAAGTGTCTCGGGGAATAAAATCTGCTTTATTGTGTAAATGAGCTCGACCTGCACACTCAGTAAGAATGCTTTGCTTAGATCTGCATCTCTTGTCTAATAACTTACTTCAGTTTTGGAAATATATATAATCTTTTTGTTTTGCATACCTCGCCCTTTGTAAGGTAATGCAGGAATTTTTAATATATATTTTAATCGTCAGCAGAGCTGTGCCTGTTTCGCTGTGGGATCTTCGGGCACAGCCATTTTTAATTTTATCAGCATCGGTGCTTCTCGAGGCCTTACACATGTGCTGTAGTTTTGTAACAGAATTACTGTAATGTGTATTTTTTTCCCCCCTGGAGAGATCTGAAGCAAATATGGAGCTATTTCTTTTGTCACTTGTGATTATAGAACACAAAATAACACTATTAAGAAATGCTGAAAGGTCTTGAAGGGTACTCATTTTTTATAACAAGAAGTTGGAAGCAGAAATGCTAAGAGCATCCTTAGTCATATATTTGGACACTGTAGTACTATTTTTAATTGCCTTTGGAAGCTCAGTGTTAGATATGCAGGGTGTTGGAAAAGAGATGTGTGTTGGTCTGGCAACCTTTGCTTTTCTGTCACGGTGACAGATGAACATGTTGGAGCCTTCGAGTGTAACCCAGCTTTGTTAGGCAGCAATACCAATTGTTCTTGCAGTATGCATTTTCCAGCACTTTTGGAAGACTCCTACGACTTTTCTGTCGTTTTACTGATCAGGATCCAATCTGCAGTGCTTGCTTTTCTTTGTGATATTTTGTGATCTTCTGGATGTAGTTCATAAGTAAATCTTCAGACGAAAATTGCTGAATCTTGCTAAGATGACCCAACAAGCTGATGGTGGTTTCCATGTTATATTTCAGTGAGGTCTTAAAATTAATTTGTTAAAGTTGAAGATACTTGGTGCCATTATTAGGAAAATCCTGTAAATGACGTATGTTTAGGAAATTTCTACATCTATAGTCCCTGATTTTCTTGCTTGTGCTTACTAAGAGGTCTCTTTCAGGAAGATTCATAAATGAAAAGCTTGATGTTCCCTCTATCATCCTGACCTTTGACTGCCATTATTTTAGATGGATGTCTGCAGCGTCTCTCTGTGGTCGTTTCTGAGGAGTGTTTTTGGTTTATTCCCCTCTTTTTTTTTCCTGGGAGAAGGGACTTCTGAAGGTCAAAAATCTTGGTATTAAAGCACATATGAATCAAGAATGCTCAGCATCTCAACTTTTCTTTCAAATGTATTTTTAAAAAAAGTGTAGGCTTTTTTTTGCCTTTGTGAAAACTTCGGTGAGTTGGTAATTTCTGTGCCCTGATGAAGAAGGGTTACTGAAGGAGCCAGTACAGATTTGTACCAGGCCAAGGGCTGGGCAGGTGCTGTAAGAACCCATTTGCACGGTTTACCCAATTCACTTCAATTCTGACCTGGCAACAGCATTCCCAGTATTTTAGTTCTGCCTTGTTAAAAGGGTATTAACGATGCCCGCTTGGTCGGTTGGTTTGTGAATAGGAACCTATTTTCCCATTGTGATTTATTTCTTAATTGTGAAATTTTAACAATTCACATTTTAAAAAAACTTGGTCATAATCCTCTGTAAAAGTAATTACATGGATGATTTGAGCTTTAGTTAAGGAAGCTAATGGCTGATTTTAAGTTTACACTGCATTTCAGAAAAAAAATGTCTATACATGGGGAAGCTACACTAATGTGTAATTCTGCCCTTTTATGTTCATGAAAGAGCCAACACTCTTTCTTCTCTTCCCCTCCCCCAAAGTATGAACTGTATGCTCCCATCAGGGTGAAAATGCTGCCTTTGTAGCTTTGAAACTCCTATTAATTCTTTCTTCTGATTAGTGAACAGATACTATATCTCAGCAGTGTATAGAATTGAGTGCCTATAAATGCAAAATCATGACATCAGGGGAAAGTATTTTGATAACAGGTTTTTAAGTTTCTGTCTGGAGGAGAATATCTGGACCTCTCTGGAGAGAGCTCCACAAAGACCTGGCTTAGTATGGACAGGAAAGGGAAGATAAAACAATGAATAAAGGAGATGACACAAAAAATCTTACCGTGGGGTTGTGGATGATAGTTCCACTCATAATCTGGAATATGAATGAAGCAAGAGGGTGGTTCTTCCTTCCCCTTTCTAACTGAAGGTATAATAAAGAACTAGCTCTAGATGCAGAAATATGTGCTGATTATTAGGAGGAAAAATATTACTGGCTTTCTCCATAAAATACAGATCTTAACAGTTATCTGATAAGTCTGCATTTAAATAATGCATTAGTCTTTGTAAAGAGAAGTGCTTTAGTGAGGACATTTTACTGACAGCAGTCTTGGGCAGAGGTTTAAAAAGCAGTATTGGGCAAAAATGGTTTGCAACACTTTGCTCTTTATTTTTCAAGTCATTTGAAATACGTATTTCTAAATCTTTTGTTTAGAACTGTGAGACATATATAAATATGTCTTTATATTGTAGAGGATTCTGGTGGGTTAGTCATGAGGGTTTGTGCCTGAAGAGGTGGTTGGTGAACCTTTGAGCTGTTCCCCAGTATTGCAAAATAATTTTGTTTGGGTGTTCGTATGGACCAGATATTAAAGATACAATCTTTCCTCATTTCACTTGCTTACGTTCTGTGATATGCAATACTGAACCACTTTTCCTTCTGCATACATGTCCAGGGTAGACAGCATTCCATTGTCTAATGTGTATATTATTTGCAGAAAATATAAGGTGAAAATTAAAGCAAACAGAATATCCTTTTATCTTTGGGAGTATTTGCATAATTCTGTATCTGTGCGGTTCAACAGGGCTGCAAAAATTAAAGCGTGAAAGGAATTGGATAGAGATTGAATTTTTTTTTAATGATAATTTTAATTATTAATTAAAATGAGTGAGCTGAAGCATCTTTATCTAATTCTGTCTTGCTCGTTTAAGTTACTTTAGTATCTCAACATAATTTGTCTGAAATGTGAATTGGCTGAAATGAGGAATAATCTCCTTTGGATATTCAACTTAGTTCTTCTAATTCAGTGTGTCAAATTAGTAACTGACCCTGTGTATCTTGCATATTAAACAATGGGTTTTTTTAAACTTACCTGCACCCTGATTTCTGCTTTTTAAAAGAGCTACTCCCATCGTTTATGGTTTTTTTCAAATGTAACCTAAAAATTCTGTTTATTTTTCTGTTTGTGTTGGGAGCCCTCTCAGCAGTCTTAGCCTGGGAAATGGGAGCCAGGCTGCTGGCTTGAGGTGCGCACTGGTGCCTGGAGGATCGCCACAGCACGAGTGCAGCCTGGACGCCAGGCTGGGCCTGCACGGCCGTGTGCTCGTGTGAAGAGACTGTGGAGCTGTGCAGGCCCAGGGTTCTGCACAGAGCCCTTCACCCTGCTGGCAAGAGCCTTTTTTCCATTAGGTATGAGCCTCTGTGGTATTTTAACTCAGGTGCTTCCAGTTCCCAAGCAAACTTCAGTACTGGGATACTGCACTGTGCAGTGTCGGCACAGCCTGTGAGGAGATGGAAGCTGTGCTCACCTGGTGGCCAGGGAACCCAAATATCAAGCCCTGTGACATTACACAGATACCTTGCTCCAGTGTGAATGGTTTCACCCTCAAAGGAACCATGTGTAAAAAGTTCAATTGTCTCAATTGCCTCAAAAGGCTCAATTGCCTCTCCTCTGATGAAGGCAGGCCAACCTCATCGCTTCACCCTGGACAAAGAGGGAAGCGTAACTGTATTTCTTGAAATTATTCTTACAGTGAAGTTTGTTGAAGTGGTTATTTTGATGGCATCTCCCTAGCACTTATTACAAATATCTGTAAAAAAAATATTTGTTGACTTCTATGTTGTTGCTCCCCTTCCTTTTTATATTTCATTAAGTATTTATCAGTAGTTTGTATAGTCAGTGGCATTGTTTCCTTGGTAGATACCATTTTTCTCTGCCTTTCTCACTGGAGAGACAAGAAAGTTATATTGGGTTCTTCAGAAATGTTTTATTCCTAACAACAGAGTGCATGGTACTGGAGTTGCATTGTGTTTGGACTCAGTCTGGCTGTGCTATGAATATGTGCTGTCATTTTCTGGGCAGAATACAACTTTATAGCCAGGGCTGCGAGCTGAGTGTAAAGTTTCATTTGGAACAAAATGTTTATGCCCTGAATAAAACAGGCTGGGTGATGATTTAGGTTGGGTAGGACTGGAATCTGTGCATAGCTTACAGGCAGTAACTATTAACTTTATTGAGATTGTAGACTTAGTGGAGCTACTCACTGCTTGATTTTGAATTTAAGAGTAAGTGAAATACAGGAACTGTTCCCCAAAAGACGTAACATTTCAGTATGCAAACTGATTTTCTGCAGTGTGGATTTTATGGTGTTTTGTTTTGGGTTTTTTTGTGGCGATTTTTTGGTTGATTGTTTTTTACTTGTTTGTGATTTTTGGTGGTGTGGTGTTTTTTGGGTATTTTTCCATCATTTTTTTTTCTGAAGCATAAGTTCACAGAAGCATAAGGCTGGAAATTGTTTCTCTGTTTCCTCCCTGGCCTGGTTGTGTAAGTACAGATAATAATGTCTGTCTAACATCTCTAAAATCTCCAGTGAAGAGGGATTTCACAGCCTGTCTAGGTAGTCTGGCCTGTTACAGTGCTTAATTATCATGTTTTCCATAATGCAACAGTAGTAGATTTTTTTTTTTTTTTTTTGCCTCTTTTATAATGCAAGATTGTTTAAGATACACTATAACTAATATGTGGCAATCCACCTGAAAATGTAGGGTAGTGTACATACACAGGCAATTGCCAGGGAATACCAGTTTAGATAAGTTCCTGTGTTTAAGCTTAGTGTCTTGACCTCGGCTGCAGGAATTTGTGATGAAAACCTTGAGTTGACCATCAGTGTTTTAAAATGCAATTTTGCAGTTTTTAAAAATTTTGAGAACCGTGCTCTTCCCAAAACTTCGATTCCTGATGGTGCTTTCCTGACTGGAGATGTCTGTTAATGTGTTAATTGCAGAGCTGGGAGCTGGGCTGAGCAGCTGAGAATCTGATAGGAGAGGTCAGTCAGGGGGTGTGGTGAGCAGGAAGAAAGGCTGGGACAGGAGAGCTTTGAAAGGATGAAGGATTGGGTCTGGTTTGCTGTGGGATGAGAACCAAGGCGTATTAGACAGCCAGACAGAGATAGTGTCTGAACATTTGTCAGACTTGCTCGGAGAATGAGTGGAATGAACCTTTTGCACTGGGAAGGGAGGGAAAGCATAGTTATAGGTAGCAGTTTGGAAGATGTCTGTTCTTTCTTGTGAGAATGAATGAGACACACAGTCATTCAGATGATGCCTTTACCCTTCTCTTTTCCCCTCAGTCTTGTGAGTTTCGAAACCACGAGCTTTTGGGTGGTGATGGCATTTTGTTTCAAGTCACTGGGATGTGTCAGTTTTGTCAGTTGCCTTACTGAGTTTGCATCGAATCGTGTGTTTTGTTTTGAACTGTAAATGTGTCTACCTTTTGCATCTCTCAGTACTCTGTATTCTCTCTTTGGTTTATTCTGTGAGAGAAGGAAGGAAGGAAAAATAAGCATTATGGACCCAGAAGACTGACATCTGTGAACCCTTCTGTCTCCACCTCTAACTCCGTAATCTGCTAGCCAATTTCAACCATATGTGAAAGATGAGAAAAGTCTCAAGAGATTAATTTGCTACCATTTTCATGAAAAATTAGGAACTGAATAGAGGAAAAAGTTCCAAGGTAGAGGTTTTTTCAAGAGAAAAGAGGAGCATATCTCAGCCCAGGATTTAAGTGTTTGTGCATCCACTGCTCTGGACTATGCACAGAATATTTTTTTTCCTGTTCACTTGGCATGCTGTAGGAGATCTGGGAGAGAATGAGGGATCCCTTCTGTGGGAGATGTGGGAGTTGGCTAAGAAGTGTGGGAGAAGAGTCACATTTCTAGGCAATTAGTTTGCTGCTTGTGGAACAACTGGTGTTTCTGAGACAATTTAGTAGCCAATTTTTTCGACTGAACTTGCAAAACAATCATTTTACTGAATGCCTATCATCCATTTATGAACTTCACAGCGTGTATGAGTAATTTAAATGGTATGTATTGTTTTTCACACTTTCAAAACTGCGTTTAGCTGATTGTCCTGTGTATATTCTGTAGTTCAGATATCCCACACATCAAGCTTCCTTATGATCTTCTTTTCAACAGTGCTGTAATCAGGCTTTTCCAGTGGTCCCTTTGAATGTTTTTGTAATGCATATATTTATACTTGCGTCAGTCTGTGAAATTCATGAAAAGTAGTTTTGTTATTTGTTGAAGCAGGAGTAATGGGCAGGTATGTACTGTCACCTTCTGGGCTGGAGCAAGTGGCAGATGATGACATTGGCACAGTGGTACAGGGAACCTTGCATTACCTTCCCCACTAACAAGTCAGTACAGAATCTCTTACTGTTATGTCCAGCCAAAAGCTGAGATTTGTACTGCTTCTTCTACTGTATGTCCTTTGACTGTTTTGAGTTGTAAGCAGGATGGGTGTAAGAAAAGATGGGTAAGAAAGAGGCTTTTTTGGTTTTTTTGGTGGTGGTGAGATGGCTGTAAGTATGATCATAGGTCACTTATGTTAATTGGGCTCCTTAGTTTATACATTGGAGAATGCGGCACCTAATTAATATCAAAGTGTTGGGCGTTGGCAGTGTCATCTCAAGCTCGTCATTCTTGGCATGAAGTGCACTTCCCTCTGCATAAGTCACAAAGGTCAGGTTTACCTGGTGTGAGAAGCTTTAATGTAGTTCAGGGACAAGAACAACTGACTAAACATGATCTGCTGCTCTTGCTTTTTCCCTTATGAGATTTCCTCAGTATGGTTTGGTTTCTGGTAAAAATAAAACATTTTATTTCTACAATTAAAGCAGCAGATACTTGATACAAGACTCCTAGACCATCCATGTTAAAGAAGCTTAATTAGATTTCCCAATAATTAAAATCAATCCACAATCCTTTGTTAGACTTCACAAACTTGTATCAGGAAAAATAGTGGGTTGTGATACCATTAAAGCTATTTTCTCTAATAGTGATTATATTAAATAAATGATCTCACAGCAGTATGCTTAGTTATCCACTGTAAAAAACTGCTTGCTTTTGTTAGTGGAGTGATTCTGTTGTAGTCAGATCGTTGCTGAATGTACTTGAAAATTCGTCCATCCTTTTGTGCTGTCCTTCAGAGGGAAGTCAGTAAAGCTGATTTCTTTGGGAGGCTTAGTGTTCCTATACCTTCCAAGCTGCAAAAATCTTGGTGTGGACATATTTTTTTGCAGAAGATAATGTGCTGTATGCTGTGAATTTTTGTCAGTCTTTTTATTTGTTTAAAACCTAAACACTAGAAATAATTTTTCTATATTTATTTGTAGAGAAGGGACTTTGCTGAAAAGTAAGATGTTTTAAAATTATTATCAGTTCTTAAATATAAATTTTTATTATATTTACCTGTCTGAGATATGAATGGTATGTAAAACCAATATAGTAAGGTGAAAACTAAGGTTGTAGTAGGAAAATTGCAGCGGCTGTCTTTTTAGTTAGACGGTGTCGTATATATGCAAAGCAGGCACTTAGCCCAAGAAGAAGCCTTCTGAATTAAAATAATTTCAGTTGCAATCAGAGAAGGATAAAAGGAACCCTGTAATGAAGTTCGTCTGGATGCCACCACGGTGTTGGTTTCTTATGTTTGCATGCTTGGAGTTCTTTTCCTTTATTTCTGGCCGTGGTGGCCCGGGCCGGGGAGCTGCGGCCGGAGCAGCTGCCGGGACCGAAATAGCCAGGCGGGCCCGGGCCGGGAGCTGTAACCGGAGCCGGGCACGGCTCCGCTCCGGGCGCTGCTGCGCCGCTCGGCTGACAAGTGGAAGAACTCGTTCCAGCCTTCTGTGCTATTCTTGCTCGGCTCTGCAGGCAGGCATGAATGACTCAGTGAATTTAAATGAGTGAAAAAAGATGTGGAAACAGTAGGGTAAATCGTTCCTCATGCCCACTGCGGTGTTATTTGGATCTGTGTAAACTTTTTCATGTAGAAAAGATGCAGATTTTCAATTCTAATGTGTATGACATAGATGCAGTGAAGATGAATTGTAAAACATTCATGTGTATATGGATATGTGTGTATCCTTATTCGCTCACTATGTTACCAAAATTCCAGCCTACCAGTATGTTCTGCTGCTAAAACCTAATGTTGTAATATTAGCAAATTTAATGTTTGCATGGCGTTCTTAATTTCCAAAAAGTCCTCATAAATGGCTTATTTTGTGGGATGGGTAAGCTTTAAACTTATTAATTACATCCAGATTCTATCAGGACCTGTTAAATAATTTCTCTTTTAGTTATGCTAAGATGAATCTGACCTAATTAAATTTTAGTTAAATTTAATCTGTAGTAGTTAATGCTGTTGCAGCAGAACACAATTGTTTGGTCACAGTTTTTTTCCTCATTGTTTTAGCCAAGAATTTCAAATCTAGTAAATATTTTTCCTGATTTTTTCCGTACAGACTTAGAAATATCTGAAGTGGCAAATAGAGAGGCTTTGTTGTCTTTTATTGTTTCCTGTCAGAGAAGTAGTACCATTAAGGAACCTGTCAGAAAATTTAGCTTCCCTTATTTTAAGAAATACCGGAACAGAATATTTGTGTGCAAAACAAATAACCCCCTAATTATTATTTTACTAATCTGTATGTAGACTGTATAGCTACTTAAAACTGAAGGTGTGGTCTTTGGGCACAGGAATACACAGTCTAAACATGACGTCACATAGTAAATTAATTTTAAAAATGGGGAGAAGGGGGATTGTTTAAAGTAAGTGATACAGTAATAATATAAAGTATAGTATAAAGTATAAAAATATACAGTAATAGTAATAGTATAAAGTAGTGATACAGTAATATAATAACTCAAACAACTTTGTGGTTTCACTTGGAGAATGTAAGAATATTTTATTCTTATTTTGCGATGTGCAGAGGAAAATATCAGTGAGGTCCTAAGACACTTGAATAATAAATGGTGCCATAATATATAAGACTGGTAAGAATATTGTGAGCAGGAGTCACTTCACCGAGGAAATCTAGGGATATTTAAGAGGGAATGTACTGAAAGGGATGTTGCATTGAGTTCTGTTGAGGAATGGAAGAGTTAAATGTGGAAACAACTATTCAGATGTTATGTACTTTGAAGTAGTCATCAAAACAAAGTCTTTCATCTTGAAGAAGTGAAGGTCTGCAAATATTGTGAAGGAAGCAAATATCGTCAAAGCGATATCATGGCCAGCAACTTGATTTTCTTGACTGGTTTTGGAAGAGTGGGAGAAGGGTTGGCAACAAAAGAGCTGAGCTGAGAACATAATAAGGCATGCAGAAAAATAAAGAATGGGCTTTTAATGTGGTATAAACAAAACTGGGAACAGACTTTGTGATCCAATAACGAGGGAAGAAGATAGGTGGAAAAAAAAAGCTCTGCAGTTAATTAAGGTTCTCATTAAACACCGGGAGACCCATTGTGAAGAAGAGTGAATTGTGTGTAGCACCAGGGCAATGTGCATTGTCCTCTCACTCCTGGATGCCCTGTTTCAGAAGGAAGCTTCACTGGCTAAGTGAGAAAGCATCTGAAATTGCCAGCAAATCCAGAATGTGCCCTAGAGTTCTGTCTGAGCTGCACTGTTCATGAGCCAGTGCTCATGATAATAGCAGCAACAGGTCTTTGTTTGACCTGTAAAGAAACAGATGAAAAGCAAAATTTACCTTCTAAAGAACATTTTAATGTGGCATATAATACAGAAATTTACAGAACCTTTTTACAGAGAGCCTGAATAATCCACAGTTGCACTAACTGAAATAAGAATTTGCTTAAAATCTCAATCTTTTTTATGTCTTTGTCTTTTTGATTATGATTGATCTTCCATAAATTTGTTGTTAAATATTTGTGAAAACCAGTGCTTAATTTAAGTGATTGAAAGGCTATGGAGTTTTCCATACAGTACCTATGTTTTAGTATTGCTTTACTACAGCAAGGTGCGATATGGCTTCTCTTTGGTGCTGGTTTAATGTATTTGTTGTGCATATGGTATCTTCTCTGCCAAGTTCAAATCCTAAAAGTGTAGTTAAATCCATAGTTTTGAGACATCAGAATTCAACATACACTTAATGACATTGTGGTATATCACTTCCAGTCTTCCTGCAATATGTTCAGGCATATAATGCAAAAGAAAAACTCCAAGACATCAACAGCCTTTAGACAGGCTTCTAATTGAAGATAAATCAAGATAATTCTACATACTGAACTTTTTTACTGTATCAACTAACTTGTCTTCTATATCTTTGCCGAGGGGGAAATGAACATTGGTGTGAATGTTCTCTATTTAAATGGAAATTTAATAAGTCACTTTTCCCTTTCTGTGCTGATGTGATGCCAGTTCTGAGTCTCTGCCAATGTTGCTTTTTTCATGTTTTTGTGTTCATGCTATAAGTTTAAACCCGGAATCACTTTGGGACAATGAAGTCCAGTACAGTTATATTCTATTTCCAGATGCTTATTGTACAAGACGCTGGTGTAATCCCCCAAGCCTTTTTAGTATTCCAGTGTTCTGAATACTTTATTCATTTGTACACATTTATAGGTAGTTCTTTGAACTTGACAGAGGTTTTGGAGATCAGGCATTTTATTGAGACTGCCAGGAAACACTGACAAGTAAGCCTATTGCAATATCCTGGCTTCCCCAGATAAAACTAGACATCCTGGCTGGATGTTTACCAGTGTTATTACAGAAGAAGGTATTTGTGTCTTGATTCTTTCCTAGATTTGTCCATCCTTCTCCACCCTTGGTTTTGTTATTCTTTTTTGGGATGGTTAGAATAAGCATGTCACGAATTTACCTTTATGTTGCCGACACGCGCTTTCAACATGTAACTGCAACGTGTTTAAATGTTGCGACTAGTTTAAAATGTAGGAATACCACAAACAAACAGTTATTACATTTAGCTGAAATATTTAATAGCACAGGAGGATGACGTACGCGATGGAATCCGATAGTAAATTCCTTTGTGGCAATGACATAAAGCAGTTTGTTTCAGTGCTTCATTGATAACACTGAAGCTTGCTTCACTTCCCTGAGGTGTGGGAATACGAGGTGCAGAGGTAACTGCATTCCATCTAGTCCCAGTCTAGACAGGCACGAGAGCATCATTCATCCTCTAGCAAACAAGGCAGGCTAATCACCTTCTTAAAAGTGACCTTGCAGCTGAAGAATGTGCTGTGGTGGGTGCACAGAAAGGCAACTGGGGAGCTCAGTGCCATCACCAGCAGCACAGGTCCTGGAGCTGAGGGGCTCACCTGAAGGGATGCGGTTGGAATTGCAGAATGCTGGCTCCTCCTCATTTTATAGGGGTGGTGGTTTTTGGAAGAAATGGTTTAATGAATTGCTGTACAGTTAATTATGTTTGATTGAAGGAAAAGCTTATTATCTAGTTAAGGTGGGAGGAAGTTTGAAGTGCACTTTTACAGCAGTAGGTATTAGAAAGCACCAGTAGAAACTCAGCTCCCTTTAATTCAAGAGTAACAGAGTGAGCTTTGACTTTTTCAAGCACCATTTACAGGAAAAGGGCTTTTTAATTGTATTTTATATATGAAATTGGATGGTATCTACTTCTAAGGCATAGCAAAGTTAAAAGGTGTGATGTAGCACCAAGTGAGCCTTGTTTAAATATTTCTGCTAGATTTGGTAGCCTTATCTCTACATAGACACTACCAGAATTAGCTGAGGAGGATTTCGGAGTGGAAAATTGTGGGAGCTATTGAGGAAAGCGTGGAAAGGTATTTTCAAGTTTTCTTGGTTATGTGAGGACAAACAGTTTATAGCAGATGCCCCTAATAGCACAGGAGGCACAAAGAGTGAGATGCTCCACAACAGCTTGAGGATAATTGTTAAGAACTCTTAACAAAGAGATGTAAAGGAAGAGGGTGAGTTCAGATGGAAACTAGTTTGCCAACTGCTGTGCTTTGATCGACTCTGTGCGTGTTCCTAATCTGTAGTAAGTCTTAAGATAGCTCTTAGAAAGAAGTTGTGAGTATGCTGAGTTGCTGTAGGATAAATTAAGTGAATTAGCACTGTAGTTTCATATTTTATGTCATCTGGCTTTGTGGACATCCTTCCTTCTCCGTTGTCAATTTTTCTGCTGGAGCAGGAGATTGTAATCCTGAAGATTCAGATCCAAGTGGAGCATTTAAAGAAGGGAAGATGCAAATGTTCTTAGCAGAGAATGAGCACAGTTCTGCAGTTTTGTTTTCACTCACAAAATCAAAATTACCTAAAACCAGAACATTATAAATAAACATGGGATTAGACATACAGACCCCTAAACTATCATTTTAGCAACTATATGACCTTGATTCAGATGCTTTGTGCATAACTATGATGGTTTTTATGAGGTGTTTTTCTCTGCAGGATATTTGCCTCAGTTGGTGAAAAAGGGGTAATTTCAAGGCCTTGCAGGGAATAGACTTTCACAGTTGCACACTCTCCTGCTTCTCTCTTCCCCATGGATGTTATATCCTCCAGCTCAGAGGTGGTTCTTCATGTGTGCTTCTTTCTTGATACTATCTCTTCTTAAATTTCACTTATTGCCCTTATTTCAGTTATTGTAGAAAGACATTTTTATTTCCACTTGAACATTGCTGTTTTATGCATTTCTTCTCGTTAATGAAAAGAAACTAGTTGTATCATGTTACTAAAAAGAGATCTTTGATAAGTGCTCAGATCAACTGGGGTGCATAAAGGAAGTGCAAGAGACTGAAGTTTATTCTTCCCTAGAGGAATGCTTAGCTTCTCTGACTCTTCTGGTATGCTTTCAAAAAGTAAGGCTCCTTTATTTTTCTATTTTTATTATCTTGCAGAAGACAAACTCTGAGACTCTTAATTGACAGATCCACTGTGAATGTATAATTTGTTGTGGGGGAGATGCTGTTGGGGTGAGATTAGAGGCAGTGTAGGACAGTCATTGCCTCCCTAAACTTGGCTCAGTATAGCCCACAAGAGGTGGCTCACCTACTAAACTTCTTTTAAACATGCATGAGCTTGAGTGAGTAATTAAGGAAGTGATTTCAGATATATATTTAAATAATGCTTTCAGAAGAATCATAAGAAGCCTTGGTTAAGATCTGGGGAGAGGGGGCAGTTAAGGTAAATTGTGTGAAGGGCTGTTTTAGTCCTTGAGGAATATACAGGTTCCATGCCACAGATTTCCAAACTGTTTCTCTTAAGGTGCATTTTATTAAAAGGTTCCAGGACTTTTGAGAGGCAAGCTGGTAATATAATTTGTCACTGCATAGACAAAAACTAAAATTATTCTCAGCATTGTAAACTCTTGTGTGGCAGGGTGTGAGAAGGAAGGTGGGTGTGAGAGTTCAAAAAGAAAATGATCATGCTCTCTTGGAGATCTGTGTCTAGTCATTAGTGTGATTGGAGATACCTTGTAGTTATGCTGGATTTATTTGGAATTTTCATCTTTGTGTTGGAATTGTATTGTGCAAGACTGATGAGATCAGTCTTTGGAAGTTAGCTTAGAACTGCTGTAGCCTTTGCTTGCTCTGCCCTTCCTATCCTTCCGGTTTTTATTCACCAAATGTATACAAATGTGAACACAAACACTGTCTTCGTCTCAAATGTCTCCATCTGAGGACAAAGACAGAGTTCCTTTCTCATGTCCCATACTTGGCATATGGTAGCATTTATCTAGTTCTGTTAAGGACTGCAGAAGACTTGTTTTAGCAGTGCTGTCTGTCTCTACAGATTCCTGTACTGGAGTTCCATTGTCCCAAGTGCAAATGATCACACCAGGTAGCAGTGCTTGAGCACTACAATCAGAATCTGTAGTAGTTTGTGTGAGGTCTGCATCCCCTTTTACACTCACACATACACCAGCAGCTTAAATCTGGATCCCCTGGCTGGCCTCAGGGCCCTACCGAATTCAGGCTTGCTATTTCTGTGTGGAGCAGAAATAGATACACTCAAAGGTAAAGCAGCCTGCTGCCCTTCAGGGCAGAAGTTGGTTTGGAAGCACTATCTGGCTTTTGCTTTGAACCTGTGACAGTATTGAAGACAGTGCATAGTTGCAAGCTGCAAGCCCTGATATTTTGTAAAAACAGCTGGGAGAAAAGGAAGTAATAGTTAGGGCTGCTGTGTAAGATGAAGAAAGGAAATGGGAGCCTCCCTTAAGTGCAGCCACTAAGAAGGATAGTTAAAAATAGCTTCTTTTCCCCTCTAAACAATTGTCTAAGTTGTAATAAATCTTGTTTTTTTCTTGGGACATGGAGACAAGTCTCATTCCCTGGGTGCTCTGTTCTGAAGCACCAGTTGTGTTTTGAGAACTTGCTCTGCGCACATTGATTATTGCAGTACAGACGTTTAAAAGGAAAAAAAAACCAAAAATGAGGCCCAACTGTGATTGTAATGAGCAAAAGCATGACAGTACTTAAAAAATACATACACAGTGGATGGGAGGGGGACCTCAGTGAGATGAAGTATCTTGCTGTTGCTTAGTGTGCCACCAGCAAAGAGCAACACATACCTGGTTTGCTGCCTTGGAGTGCATTGTCATCCACTTCACTGTCCATTCATTACAATCCCAAGCTGATGGATTTTTGGAGATTTATCATGATAGAAAGCTGGTTGTGACAGCTTTGTACTAAGTAAAGCTGCTCTCAGAGAGAAAACTTATGAAAAGTGGCAGCTTTATTGCAAAACACAACTATTAGAGATAGTAATTATATAAGGAAATTTTTATTTTGGAATGTTTAGAAATTAATTTATTACTTTCTCACCAATGTTAACTGCTCTGTTTAATTTCTATACAAAAAGTTCAAAAGAGAAAATGGTGTCATTTCAAATATATTTTGGAGCGTTTTACTTTGTGCCTTACCCTATTGCTGTTTGAATTCTGATTAGTTAAACAGATTTTTTTATAATCATTCTTGACCACTACGTTTATTCAACTTGTTATTCCAAGCAGGCCACAGATTCCAAATATCTGTAGTTTTATATCATCCACTCGTGCTCTTCGTATTTTTGATGGAGCTGCTTCTGAGATGTTTAATAAAACAGCTAAGAAACAGATGACTAAAGAGGTAGTGTGTACAATTGCCCAACTACTTAAATATATTTTAATGACTCAGCAAAAAGTGTTTATTTGGTAGACACATGGTGGATGTTCCTTATTTTAGATGAAAGTGAATTTCTAATCTTAAGCTGCATCTAAATTAGCAGTTCCAAGTCTCTTTACTCTGACATGCTTTCACTGCTTTTCTTAGAAGCAGCAGGAAACTAGAATGTTCCCTGTGTAACTTATTTTCTTCCTTGTCTTTTGAGAGTGAATCTAGTTGGGGTTTTATATTGTGAGAAAAAACAAATTGTAGAGATGTGAACGCATTGTGAAAATTTCATTACTTTAATTTCTTTTTTTTTCATGTTTGTGTAGTTGCTTTGGGTTTTTTCACTTTTGTTTCTCTCTTCTGCCCAGTGTTCTTTAAGTGTCTGTTCTGCCTGTGTAGAAGAGAGAAGAGGTAATTTGAGCCTTAGCATTATCCAGTTATGGTGCTGGAGTGCTTTGGTGTGTAACACTAGTACATATGGAATTATTCTGAGTCCTGCTTTCTCTGTAGGTACCAAGAAATTCCTAGACCCAAAGGACATTTAAATGAACAGATGAAACCCTAAGAGTGTTTTCATTTAACTCTTTCTGAAGCCTATTAATTTTTTGCATCTCAAGTAGTAAGTTTAGCATGAGGGAGTCCTGTGGGCTATTGTCTGGGAATCTATAAAAGCAGATCACATGGATTTACTCAGATATTGTCAGCTTCTCAGTGCAGTTTGGTGAATTTTAAGATACACATACTATGGTGAAACTTTAATTAGTTTTTAATTAGTTTAATTAGTAGTTGTGGCTGTTTTTTTCTTGTAATCATTTGACTTCCAATCCCTTCCTATTTGTAACAGCCCTTATTTTTGCTAATGGTGAACTTTGTAATTTTTCTTAAGGCTTTCTGTGTGTGAGAGAGAGAAAGCTCAGGATGATTGTGGTCTTAATTAAAATTATTGGCTTTGGAATTAGGAGACAGCATTTTAAGTCATCTTTGGACATTTGGAACTCTGAGCATCCAAATTCCAAAATGGACAATGTAGTGTTATTAGATTCTTGAATTAAAATGCTTTAGTTGCCAAACCTTACATTATGGCCACATGAAAGCCATTATGAAAGTGGACATGGACACTGAGTTACAGTTTCTTTACTGTGAGAGAAACATTCTAACTAGGCACAAATTTCAAACTATATTGATGAAAAAGTACAGCAGAATTAAAAGTATCACAATCTTTTGTGGCATACAGATGAATGTGTGGTAGAGTATTGGTTAGTAGATGGAAAGATAAGACATCTCTCCCAGGAAAGGTTATTTCAATGATTTACTACTTGGAAGCACATGAAAATTTAGTGAGGTGCAAGAATGCTGATAACATAATTGGAGATTAACTTTTCTCTGTCTTGATTTTTCCCTGTGACTGAATGGCTGAAGCACCAGGTAGGTGCTAGGCTAGTGTGAAGAATGAATCCTCTTCACAGGGACCATGGAATAAAGATCTGTTTAAACATGTGGGGGAAAATCCCTATTTTGAGTTAGTCACCAGAAAAGACTGGACAGAGAGGAATTATTCTTTGCTTAAAGTCTTTGTAGATTTCTTAATAAATAAACAAAGGAGTAGATTTTTGATGATGACACATGCACACGGTTTGTGCATAATTATCTGTCTCTGCTATAGTATGAATATGTTCCTTCTTTCAGGATGGGTAATACTCACTTGTAGTCTTGCTGGTATTAAACAGAAATCTGCAGTGAACCAATTAAAAATACATGGTATCTTACAATTTTTATTTGTTGATGTAATTGTCTGAATACTATGGAGTACAAATGTGCAGTCTTGCATCCAGAAACCCCAGTGAGAGCTTTCTGCTGTAAGGTTATGGAAGAAATTAATTTAAAAAGAGAAAAAAAAAGACAGCCACAAACTCAAAACTTCATATAGTGAAAACAAGATGTTATTAAAAAGATCTCTTGTTATATGCTCTGAAGTGAGCAGTTTATTTCTTACTGTTTGCTACAATAATATTTTTCTCCTAAGCGCAACACTGTGATCAAAATCATAGAATAAATGCCAGGGACCTAGAGGGTGAGCAGGGGAAAGGGAAGAATAAAAAGCTGCTTCTACAAAGCAGAGTTGTTCTTTATTGGAGACCACAAGCATTTCCAGTCTTTCTTTTCTCTGTTACAGCTGCATCTTCTCCCTGGCTTTTGGCCTTTTCATTTGGTTTGACCTCCTTTACTTTTGTCTGCATTTCTGCACAGTGGCACCACTGCTGCTTTTTCCGCTGACCTGTGTTCTGCCTTTTCTCTGGTTTCCACATACCAGCTTTCTTCATATTTTTTGGGGTTTTTTCTGTTTTATGTGTTTCCCTGGGAAAAGCAAGATTAGAAGACAGGGTCATGCTTTTAGTTCCATCTTTACCAGAGTAGGTGCTTGGCTGCTGGATGAGGAGCTGAAGTTCACCTCAGCTTATTTGTAAAGGTTTTTCCAGATTTTTCCCTGCCTATGGAAGCAGCGTGTGCAACAATCCCATGTCCTAGGGAGACTGTAGAGCACGTCCGGTGCTGCTGGTCTGTGAAAAATTGAGTTTCCAAACTAACAACCCCTTCTGAAGTTTTTCAGAGGCCTATAATTTTGGTACTTTGTCAAGAAAATGAGCAATCCTCTCTCTGTTCCCCTTCCACTTCCCCACAAGAAAAAAAAAAAGCTCACCACAAACCAACCAGGAGCCACACCCTTGGTATGAGGCAGCCCGTCTGCCACAGCTTAAATTCAGCTTCTTCCACTTTTAGAATTCGTCAACAGAATGCTTTAAAAAGGTATTTTAATATGGACTTCACAACCTATTTTTTCTAGTCTTATTGCAGTCATGACAACATCATTTTAACAGAGTCTTGTTTTTAACTTCTAAGTAGAAAAGTACTTGCTGTATGAAATCTGTGACCTCACTGATAGTTTGGTGAATATCTTAAGCTACTGAAAATGGAGTTCTTCTAAGATGTGTCAGATCCTTAATTATAGGCAGAATTCCAGGCTGGCTTATAATAAATGTAATTACTCCCTTCCCTCTCAATTTAAATTAAAAGTAAGTAAATATAAATAATGTCAATCCCACTGTCCCTCAGTGCTGTCCTCAATTGGCTAACATTGGAAAGGTGGCTAACAGTGTAATTAGTTTTTAGAAGAGGTCCTAAAACTTGAATTTCAGGTTATGTGTACGAACATAGTGATATGAAATAATGGGAAGATAAACAAGAACAGGAGTAGTTGTTGTGGTGGTCATTTTAACAAAACCAAATCATAATAAAAAGCCAATGACAAAACAGACCTAATGTGTTGATGTATGTGTGTTATGTGTGTGATTTGTAAACTATTTGACCTGAATTACCACTGTCTTCCACTGTTTTGCATTTTGATGAACTTTCCTTCTGTTTGAATTTGTCTTGTAATATTATTAACAAATTCTAAAACATATCAATTCAGTACTCAGTAATTTCATGGAGAAATGAGATTTGCATGGGGAAATCTGTAACTGCTAGCAAAATCTTTTGAAGAAGACAGGCAAGCAAGCACTCCGTTATCTAATGATGGACATCACTGCTACTCTGCAGCCTGTCCCCACTCCTGGTGCTTCTCAAACAAGCTACCATCTGTGGAGGACAGTATTCTAGTGACTGCTCAAGCTTGTTTTCTGCTTTATAAGCAGAAGTATGTGTGTTCAGGTGAGTGTTTTTAATGGACCTATTGACAAGAGCATAGAACTCCTCAGAGCTGCACATGCTCCACTTTTTGCAATCAGACTCTCAAATAACAAAACCTTGTATCCCAATGGAGAGAAATTTATGTGTTCTGTCTCTTGGACAGTCCCAGTGGCATAAACTCTGTGTCTGACAAGTAGTTTTATGTATGAAAGATTGTTTTAAAGGTCTTTACAGGAGAAGTAAATATTTGTTGTGGTCCCTCTAGTGAAGACAGCGTTGTAATGGCTGCGCAGGTGTAGGTGTGCAGCTGGCTGGACATTATCACACCCTCCATAGTTTGGAGAGCCTGCATGAGTCAGTATAATATTCTGATGGGGCCAGCAAGAGGTTTGATGTTTCTTAATTGACTCAAGACTTTCTTCTATATGAGGGACTGGCTGAAAGGTATAGGGGGGAATCAGTGTAGAGTACCCCCTCCTTTTGTGTACACCAGGTGAAGCTTGCAGTGGCTGTGTTGAAGTAGTTCCCCTTCTTGGGGGGAATTTTTCATCCCCATCTTGATGAAACACATTTGGTGGCTCCTGCAAGGAGAGACCTGCTCCAGGTCTGCCAGGCACTGCAGATGATAAGGCACTGGCTGTGGGGGGATTCTGGTAAGTGCATGCTTTGACACTCATGTTTTAAATTCCCCAATGCTGCAGTTCCAGTCACTTCCAGCTTATGATGAAATCATGTAACCAGTAAATTATTTACAGAGGCAGGGCTGCATTGGCAGAGGTGCCCTCATTGTGAAGTGAAAGCTCCCTAAAGCAATGAAACAATGCGAGTAGAATTGGAGCAGAATTTAAAGGAAGTGAAGATTTTGTGGCAGCCAGTCAGAAGGTCAGATCGGGTTTTCTGAAGTACTGGCTGCGTTTGTCTCTGTAATCTGGTACTGCAGCCCTGGAAGTTTGTAGTTTTGTTTAGAAGGTGACTAAAATGTGTGTTTGGCATAGCATCTTCTGATCAGCTACTGTGGCTTTGCTTATCAAGAACCTGTAAGGGATTCACAGATCCTCTTCTCAGGTATTGTTAGCAAGGCTGGGTGAGCAAGGTCACTTCAGTTCCAGCTTGTTGAGAAGAACATGCCAACCACTCTTGGTATGGCAGAAATAGTATATTTAAAACAACAGCAACAAAACTGCTCTTCTTTCACTCTACCTCCAAACTTACTCCTACCCTCCACATCCCAGGCAAAAACCTGAGAACAGACATGTTAGCAGATGGTAAACTGTTGTGACCGTCCAGCATGGACTGCACAGGCCTCCCAGGTCCATAGCCTCGTCTGAACAGAGCATGGCACAGGGGCAGCTGGCTGTCTTGGGTGAACACTGGGGAGGAGTTCAGCAGAAATAAACAATTGGATTTTAAAGGAAATTTCAGAACACCTTACGTTTCAGTATTGCATGGATTCTTGCTGCTTTCAAATATTGTTACTGCAAACTTGAATTTATGATCTAGTACTATTGTTACAGGCTTCAGGTTATGTCTGCACATCTTTAAAAGCAGTTTGTGGGAGTTTTGGTGCTAACTTCAATATCAAATATTAACCAACATTACAATATTTACTACTATAACTTAATTGTCTAATTTTACAGGTTTTATAGTGATTATGGATATGATGCGTTTTCAAAAGTTGTGTGGAACTGAGAAAAATGAGTTTGAAGGTAGATTCCCCCACATACACTCCCCCAATGGTCACTGAAGCTAGCAGACAAATTCTCTGAACCTTTCTAAATATTTTTCATAAATAGCAATAGATGTCTCATTTGTTTTTCTGATTCTTAACTATTCCCTGTGATTTATTATTTCATTAGAAGCCAGCCATTATCCCGCAGGAAACCATTTTAGAGCTAATATATACCACTGTAAGAAACAAATTTTTTTTATTTTTCATGGTTCCTGTTTAAGGTAGCGCTAGATAGTAAATTTTTGAAGACTTCTGAGTAAGTTACCTTCTTATGAATTAATTAGCTATTGTTTTTATCAGCTGCAACTGAGCAGCGTTCATTGAATATACACGGAAGTAGTGCACCATAGCTAGAAGATACTTTAGATCCTTTCAGCTGCAGATAGTCATATAGTGGGATGTACTCTGCATTTCAGTGGTTTGGAGATGTAATCTGTGTTACTGGTGGTCTTGGAGCAGGTAGGACAAAGTGGAAACTTCAGGACAGGTATGTAAGCTAGGCAGCTGGAAGCAAAGGGTGATACTCACTTGGCATTAATTTGAGGCAGAATGGTGCGTGCTAGGGTCAGTGCATTGGGATTTGCAAATGGTGCTACAGTGTCACCATTCATACAATCTTTGGTTTAGTGGGCAGTTTGTTACCTTGAAAATAGGTAACCCATGAGATAAAAAGTTATTCTGTTCTTAATTCTTCAAAATTCTAGCTGCACTTCTTTTATGTACATAGTTCTACCAAGAAATACATTTCTCTCTGCCTTATCCCTTCCTCTGCCATCCTTCTTCTCTTGTTTTTCATTTCGGGGCAAACAGAAGTAATTTCTCTGTGGGGATGATGTTTAATGTGTTCTTAAAGGTGATGTATAAATTTGTAACTATGAATACCGAATTTGGGGGTTGCATGCCACTGCTTTTGAAGAAGTGTCTGCAATTAACAGTTGTTGAGGTTTGGTGAGTGAGTGCCCTTTGAGGTAGGGAGAGGCAGAGGGGTACTTGGAGTTCTTTGCTTACTTGTGTCCCATTTGTCTCATTCTGGCAAGAGCCCTCAGGAACTAGGCAGGAGACTGAGGCTTCTGGAGCTGATGTTTTAGTCATCCTTCTACAGCAGCAATCCATTAGCAAATCTCTCCCAGCTTCTCTCCTGCTCCTAGCAATGTAGTCCTTCCTATCCCTTGTACTCATCTGGAACCCCTCATTAAGCAGCTTTAAGTCTCTAACTGGCAGAAATTTAAGCAGTGTTTTTGTGGGGCTACTGACCTAGTTTTCTGCCAGACTGGTGAGTTACTGCAGCTCGTGGGGCTCCTGCTGTGGGTCAGCTCCAACACTTGTTAAATAGTGGGAGTGTGCAGTGCTTTTGTATTCTGCTTTGAAATTTTCAATGTTTGTGGCAATTATGCTGAGAAAGAAATTCAGCTCTGCCTGCTCTCTATTTATTCAGGAATTTTGGGCTGTTGGATGGTGAAACACAATATGTGTATGTACTTAGATTCTGTGAATGTCGGGGTTTCTTAATAACCCACATCTATATCCTATTGTGAATCTAAATTTGAAGAGCCCGTGGCACTTCCCTCTGGTGCAGAATGGTCTGTATTTCTTCTTTTATGTTATTGGAGCAAGGTTTCATAGCTAGCTATCTAAACTTACCCTTTAAACATGATAACGTAATTCATGTCTGTTGGTGAAGCAGGACTCTTCTGCAGAGGAGATGAATGTTTGTAACAACGTGAAATATTATAATGTCACAACAACACTTCAAAAGTCAAATTTGCTGTAGAATTCTGTAGAAAAATACAGTATTTATGTGCTGTCCAAAATGGTTTACAAGGTGTAAGCAGTTAGCTGAAACACTTCATTATGAAAGATCTGGATGATTAACTAGCAAAGTTTGTAAGATACACATTTTTAAGACTCTGTTACTGTGTATTTTTCTTCTAACAGCAAATCTTTCAACTTTTTTTACCTGCAGATAGCTTCCAAGCCTTTCAGCTTGGAAGGCAGGTGAATCTGTTTGTCTGCTTATCTTTCCTTATATTAGTAACCATTTACATTAAGGAGATTGAAAGGATATTCTGAATAATCAAACACTTTTTTATCTTCCATTATTATCAAAGTTCATTCTCATAAAACTGATTTAAGGTCATTTTGGTTGTGATACAGTGCAGTTGTCTTGCATGGTTAACCTGTCTTTATACATCATCTCTCTGTGAAACACTCCCTCTTCCCAGTGCCTTTGCCTTATCCTAGAGGAAGACCTGAGATGTTTGCATTGGACAAGTAGTCTTGAATTTCATGAATACTTGTGTGTAAGAAAAGGCAAGTCTGATTATTTGCAACACTTGAAATTCCAAAGTCCACTGGTATTTGTCCAGGAGTGAAGTTACTCAGGGTCAGCACAAAGAAGGAAGTAACAGATTTACTGTTCAGAGATGGTTTGGAAATGTCCGTGTGGAGTCATTATTCACAGGAAGCTGTTTGGGAATAGGAAGTCCGAAAAGGCCAAAATTGATGAGTTATAAAATTTGGGGAGAATCCAGGCACCTGTGACTAGCAGACTCATTGCTGATTTTGCTCTTCAACTTGAGTGATGGTTGCCCAACAATCTGCTTTTGATTTTGGGTGTTTCAATGTGGATTTGTTTATTTTTATTAAAAAACACCCTGGTTTTAATATATAATTGTGGTAAGTTTTTCTCTTTGTTTCTAGAGGCTTGTTAGAGATGAGTATAAAATGGTTTTCAGGAAGGAAATCACATTGTCAGTAAATAATCTAATTAAATTTTAATGCAGGGAATGTATGGGTGTCTGATTTCTCTGGGTCAGAGAAATTGGTCATTCGTAGTTACTGAAATAATGAATATTTTCTCTATAGTTTATTTAAAGGGATGTTCAGAGAACCTCTTTGCATATTCTATCAAAATATATGGAAATTGACTACCCAGAAATCCATTCACTGAGCTATCAAAAATGTATGAAAGCACTTCAAAAAAATTGAACCAAGTGATCCTGAAGTGTTATCAGTAACATAGCAGATTGTTTGCATTTCTCATTTCTTTACCAAGAAATTTGAAATTTCTTCATCAACTGGTAGATACTTGGTAATAGGTTGCAGTGAAATTGATGGTGTTACGTTTTAGCTCCACAAAGGTCAAAGAATGCAGTGCAGTAGCATTTAGTGCTCAAAGGTTTAGTATTTTACTGTTCTTTGTACAGTTCTATACTCTAAATTACTCAGTGCAGGATGAGGTTGCAGCTTAAACTTCTGTAAAATTCCTATGAAGGCACAGTGACAAGTCAATGATATTAAAAACAATTTCTCTATGAAAAAGTTCTTGGTTTTAATTTGTGAATGTGTGGAAGGAATCACACAGTGGAATACTGAAACAATCAGACAACAGCAGCAGTTTTGTAACGTGCCTCCAGACAGCATTGATGAGTACAAATTTGTATTTCAGTGATATGACCACTGGCTCAAAAATAGTGGTTTCTTTGCATTTGTAGAAATGTCAGATGTTTGGTTCACTGGTGAAGGAAGCGGTGAAGCCTGGGGTGCAGTTCTGTGGCGACTGAAGTTGGTCTGAACCTTGACCTGGCAGGGACTACCTTTGTGGGCTTCCACCCAGCTGCAGGATGCGCTGGTGGCCGGCTGGCCTTGCCTTCTGCTCCCTGCCAGCCCCAGGGCTTCAGTGAGACCCTTCTGAGAGCAGGCTTCTCACTACTGACATCCCCCTGCTCCCAGCTTGTTCTTTCCCCAGAGCATCTCCAAACTGGTTCTCGGTGCAGTTCCATGAGTGTCAGCTCTGTCTCAAGGGAAACAGCAAGCAGTGGAGGGGAAGAGGCAAAATGGTGCTAATCCTGCTTCAGTTTGGGTTGAGAGGCAGTGTAATGGCCCCAGGAGAGAAAGAGAGAATTATTCCTGGATTACTGAATAACAGGGTTGTCTATAGTTACTGAGCAGCCGATTAGGAGAAAAATCTGTCTCACCACAATTGGTCTGTAGAGCACAAGAGACCCAGTAGTTCACTGTTGGTGTGTAAAAAAAAAAACAAAACACATAAAACAATTTAAAACTGCATTGTCTCAATGAAAATCTTGGCTTAAGTGTTGATGTTTTGGGAACTTCTTGCCTGAGGAGAGATTTCTTTTTTTTCTTTTGCTATTCCCTTTGATAGTTTACTTGATTTATAGGAGATGGAGGCCTGTTTTGGGGCTTGACTATGTTGTGCTTTTTAGTGATCTTTGGAGCAGACCTTTGCTGCAAGGAAAAAGGAACTGAATAACTTTGAGCTGGTTGTGTGTGATACACCGACTTTTGTTACCGTCTTTTGAATTTCTGCAGTGATTTTTTTTAACCTCTGTTTCTGTCACTGGGTAAATAGTAAGCGGTGTGAATGCTTAAGTGTTGAGGCTTTCCCTTTTTTTTTTTTTTTTTTTTTTTCCTTTTGTTTTGTTTTAGAGCACCCATTTCTACTTGAAGCATTTCTTTGTGGTACTTCCCAGCCCTTATCTTTTGTTTCATGAGGGCCTCCCTAGAATGCTTAACTATGCTAATCCCTGGCAGGAGGGTAAAGGCTTTATAAACTTTTTTGGGTTTGTGAGCCTTTGGTTATTTAAGATAATGAGAAAATGTAAATAATAAAGATACGTAAATGATGTGGATATTTTTGTCTAAAAAATATACTGTAGATAGAGCTGCTTTTGAGAGACTTCTATAGTGGGAGAAATAGTAAGAGGTGAGAGACATTGAAACAGAAAACTTGCAGAGCTCTGAGGAGCTGTTTGTAGCTCTGCTACTGTATCACATTTGATGTCTTTTAAAATATTAAATAAAATAACTGTTAAATTATTATAATATTAAAATAATTATCACTGTTCTGAAAAGCTGCTTGTTTAAATAATCAGTACAATTTTGCATAAGCTTATACTTAACATATTTATAACTTAAATATTTCATACTGAAGAGTTGATTATGACTGGGATCTTTTTTTTCTTCTCCCATTTAATCTTGCTCTGTTTTGGATTATTTGGCAAAGTGATAGCTGCTTTATGGACACAAGCTGTTACTCTGAGGTTCTGCATCATGTTGGGATAAGCTGTAAGCACAACATGCAGAAGAATGTGCGATGTGTATATTGCTTGAGACTTTTAGAAAGTAGTGTTCATTTTTCAAGAAAATGCAGGACAGATACTTGATGTTAGACAGGTCTGTGATTTTTAGAGATACTAGCATGAGCAAGAAGAGAAGGATATGAATACTGTTGATTTTACCACTGTATTTATAATCTATGGCAAACTTGCTAAATACCAGGTACAAAATCATAATTTATTGTGGCACATAGAACAGAAAAGTAGCAAATCTTTAATGATAAACACAAAGTTGAGGATACATTTGTGTTCTGCTGAATACTGGTCTCGAATGATAAGCCAAACAAAGACATTTATCTTGCGTTCGTAATACACAGCTTGGGTTTGCATAAAGTCAGACTTCTCTTGGTGCTTAATTGCTTTTTTATAAAGTAATACTTTATAATGGACTTTTACACAATTGGATAATTTGGTATTTTATGTGACCTGGTAAACAAATGGTTTTGGTAGTCAGTTATGGACATTTTAAATGTCATCTTACATGTTCTAAGGCTCTAATTGTCTATTCCAACTCTAGAGAAAGATGTAAATCTTATCAAGATTGAAGGAGGTCATTGCTAGCAAAATGTTTTGTTGCTGTTTTTAATGCAAGCTGTTTCATGTCATTACCTTCCTGAAAAGAATATTGATTAATGACATTAAAGGGTATTGAATTGCATTTAAAATTTTGAATTGCTTAACATCCATATTTGCATTTTAGTTGGGTAAAGCCCATTGTTGGTTTTCTATGGAAGTTGTGATTTCATACAGTTGGTTTCTTTCTAAAGTCTGTTGGTAGATGTGCAGGATAGAACAGGATGATGAAAAGGAGAAATACTCATTTCGTATCTGTAGAAGAAAAATTTCTAGAGGTGTTTTTATTTTTTTCTTTTTTTTTTTTTTTTACACAGAACGCTATAATCTCTGATTTAGAGAGCCCTAAAGTGCTGCTGCTTAGAAACCAGAAAAGTTTACTGGAAAATATTGTATGTTTGTGTGTCTGACATCTGAAACTGGTCAGAATTGGAAATCATCCAAAAAACATATACAGTGTAAGTGTTGGATTTCAAAAGTACTGTACTCTGTTACTGGCACCAAGTGAATAGCTGGAGGGACACTAATGTAACACCCTAAAACCTTTTCACACCCTGAGCAGTGAGCTTGCTGAAATGCCTTGTAACCAGCAGGATAATCCTTGTAAATGATGTGCATTTGGTCATTGGGAAAAACCTTTTCTCTCATACTGAAAATAAAGGTCTTCTCATAATTTTGCCCATGCATAAGAATGCTTAAAGACCAGTCTTGTTCATTTTCCCTTCTCCTTGTTAAGCATCACACAGTGGGCTTGTGCTGCACACCCGTGGCAGTACAAATAAATCAAAAGCGTGGTTTTCCAAAGCACATAACTGCCCTCCTGAAGGAGTGTGGGGAAGGTGAACGGCCTTAATCTGAAGCTTCATCCTGACTGTGCTGTGTGTGCTTTGTCACCGTGTTGTCACGTAGGCACTGGTGCCATCCTGCCTGCAGTGGGGGAGGTCCAGTGTCCTCTCAGCTCCTTCCCTCTGCTGCTGCTGATCCTGCTGCTTTTCTGCTTCATTACCCTGATGTGGGCATTGTTGATGCCTTTTCACTCTGTCCCTCAGTTTGATTCAAAGGCTACTTTAGTGTATCTAAAGGAAAAGGTCTTTCACCTCCTTCTCTCTCAAAATATAGCCTACTTAGCAAATACTCCGTGGTGTGATTATGGAACCATGTTCAGCTGCACTGTTAAAAAGATTTAAATGGAATCCAGACTGAAATTTTCATCCAGTTTGGTGAGAAAATGATAAATGGAATAACAGGTTTTTCGTGATAGCAGCTTGCTAAATTACAGGTTGCTGAATATTGTTAAGAGGAGCAAACATTTCCATCTCTTCCGTCCTGTTAATTATGCAGAATTAGTGTCTCTTCTCAAATATCCTTACGTCTAAATTCTTATTTTTGCATTTCACAGGCATTCATTTGTATGTATTTCATAATCTGAATTAACAAAGTGAGAGGATGATGTTAGTTGCAACCCTTTCCTTCAATACCATATAGTGGATTGCTAATTAATTTTCAAATTAAGTGATAACTAATACATTAAATCATTATTTAAGCATAAAAATGGTTTTGCATTTCAGCCAGGTTATGACCAGTGGATATATAATTTGTGATGTAGAAGGAAATGGATTGTCATGGCATTGGTAACCCAGCCAGTGTTTTGCCCCTCTTGGGTAGACTGACTTACCTGCTGTCTTCCAGAATCTTTTCTCTTGTACCCTTAATCTTCCTTATCTGTGCTTTTTGTTTGCTGTTTGTATTTCCCACACCCTGTGTGTGCTGTTACTACTGTATTTAATTAAATGGTTCTCCTTAGCAGCATTACCCAAGTGCAGTGCTGTACTGAGCAGAATGCTGGGAAATGCCTGGCCTAGGGAGCAATGTCTCGTTGCCAAGTGTCATCTGGAGAGACCTGCACCCCCTTCTTCCTCTCAGCAGTGGGGAGGCATTAGGTTTTATCTGTAGCATTTATTACAACTTCACTTTGTGCTCATTAAAGCTCATCCACGTAATTTATTGGGTGCAGTCTCTTGCTGCTTGTTCAATGTCCAATTCGTTGTTCAGTGATGTACAGTGAAGCAGTAACCTTCTCCCTTACCTTAGGGAAAAGCTTCTTCCATTCTGACAAGGCTGGCACGGGTGGAGAGAGCTGGTGCTGGTCCTAACCTAGGATTTACTTGGTGTCTTCATGAGATACTACAAACAGAATGCCTATGATGTAAGATTTGCAGAGCAAATGCCTTTGCTAAATGGTGTGTATGTAATTTCCATGTTTGAAGCAAAAGGCTAGGGCTGAGAACTCCTTTCAGGGCAAGATGGTAATGGGAGTAAACTTCCTATGTGTCTTGTTTTTAGCTTGGGCAGTGCTGGCATTGAGCCTGAGGAGATGGGATTCTTTGTTGGTTCACTGCTGGTAATTTCCAAAAGTTATACCCTTTTTAGATGGAGCTTGGCTGCCAGTAGGATTTGAATGTGTGGTTTCTTGCAGGGTGTCCCTCCTGTGCACAAGTGATCTTTTTGAAAGGATGTGTTTTGGGCCTTGTTAGCAAGGATTTGGGTTATACCCTGTAATATGATAGTCAGTCAAACTCAAATTACAGTTTTAATGAAGTTTGCACATTATTGTAGAGAAAAGTGACATTTCTTTTCAAGTAAATAAACCCCTAAGCCAAACAAGAAAATCCTACTCCCAAAAATGGGTAACAGACAGCACTTTCTGTGCAAAATTCGTTGTGTTGTGGCTAACTTTGTTTTTTGACTTGAAACTTAATGTAGATCTGCTGGGAAGCAGAGAAACCACTCTCTATTGTAAAGTTAGGTTGTATTGTAATATTCTTTGTTTTAAACCAAGCTTGTAGACAATCACAAAAGAAGATAATTTAAAATATGGATGTGAAGTATCAAAATTACTGTCATTTAAAAAATGTGGAAGTATGAGTGAGCATTACATTCTTGAGCAAATTGAGTTAGTGGTGACACTAATGTGTTACTGAGGTGTTTCCTTAGCTGATACTTGTTTAAAGAATGAATCCACCTTCTGCTTTGTAGAATTTGGTTCCTATTATAGATACTTGCCCTATCAGTGATGCTTAGAAAAGAAATCAGAACTTCTCTACTAACGATTTGGGTTTTTTTCTCTTAACTATCGAATATATAGCTGAGTTTCTAGCAATTGAGATGAGAAGAGTTAAGGGTTTCTTTTGCATCAAATGTTAGGCGACTTGAACAGCACTATATGTAAACTTTGTGAATTGTTATAAGGTATTAGCGCCCGCTTTTCCTGGAGGAGAGTTGAAGTGGCATCGGATTAGCTCAGATAAAGTCCGGGCTATGCGACATTCTAGAATGCCTGTTTGTCTCTTTATTTTGGAAGAAAAAGCCCTGCTGTCAGGCGCGGCTTTGCCCGCGGTCGCTGCGTGTTTGATGGGGGCTGTTTGTGGCGCTCGGAGGCGTCTGCAGTGCCCGGGAGCTGCCGGGACCTCATTAAGCGCAGCTTGGAGCCGCGCCAGGCATTCAGGGCAGGGAGCCTCCGCGCTCTCTCTCCCGGCCAAGAGAGGCAGTTCAGAAAGGGAGGGGGAGAAAGAAAAAAGACTGCTTCGCCCGTCAACTGCTGCGTTTTATTGTGCTGAAGGGGTTAGCTGAGTTCTTGGAAATAAACTCCGGGCCGTAACTTTTGCTGGCTCTTGTAAATGTTGAATGTGGCCCCTCCTGTCCCTGGCCTTTTTCCTTGGCGTTAGTGAGACACAATAGCTGTAACGGGACATTCAAAGGTTTTCCCCTGCTCTTGGTACTGCTCTTGTTCTGTACTCGAAATCAAATGGAAATAATGTGTTAAAGACATAAACATCGCCACCTTAGAAAAATACAGTCTTGTTTTCACGTTCCATTCTTTGCAATCTGTAAATTATTTTAAAAAATTTTTATTAAAATCCATTTTCTTAAACTGTGAATGATTAACATAATACTTTTCTATAAAGCATACAACTATTTTTTGGCTAATACTAATAGTATATTCTCTATATCGGTTATGGTGAAAGCTTCAGGTAATTTGTAACTTTTTCTGAAATACTCAGTAACCAAGGGAACTGTTGTAAGAGGTCAAGAAAGAACACATTCTGAGAAGTTCTGCCTGATGGAAGGGTTTTCAACTGTGATGCCACTTTTTTCCTGCTGTATTGAACCTATGATTTTGATGTGGATAAGATTTAAGACTTTCTAAAAAACACAGTAGCTCTGAGCAGCACCAATATAAAAAGCTTTTCATTTAAGTGCTCCCCTGCTGAATGTTTTGAACAACTGAGATGAAAAACTGTGCCCTGAGATGTCTGTGCAAAGACAATCCAGAATAATTTAGTGTAGCTGAGCCATTGTAATGTGGATTGCTTTTAACAGTGGATTGGATGTGTGTTACATGGATGTGTCTGGATCTCTCTTCTGTGTTTCCCTTTTACCCAGAAGTGCCCAAAAAGATTGCAGGGGGAGCAGGGGGAAGCATGAAAATGAGTTACAACCTGCTGCCAGCCAGGGATGTCAGCTGTGAGAGGGACTGTTTGCTCGTGTTAGCTAACTTGTTTTGCAAATTTGAAAAAACAACTCTTTCCAGACTTTTTTTTTTTTTTTAGAAATTACAGTCCTCTCATCAGTTTAATAGTTTATTTAGGAAGATGATGGCATTCTTAGCACAGCTGGGAAACCTCCTCTACCTGAAGAAATAATGGTGGCTTTTGTTGATGGCTGTGCTGGCAGAGCTTAATACAGTGCTGTTTTCTGTTTTGAGAACGGAACCTGATAATGAGTCAGAATATTCATAAAACTAACACATGGCCCTCAGACTCCCCAGGACTTGTGATTTCAGCAAAACCCCTTTGTGGAGATGCAGTAGACAGACTGTCATGCAATTTACTGTTTGGGACCTGTATGTATAATTTTGTAGACTAGGGAGTATGTCTTGAAGGTATTTGTTACTGTTTTTCGAACATTGGACTTGTTTAAGCTTTAGGAAGTGCTATTGAATGAGATAAATTGTAGTAAGGGAGACTGTATGCTGGAGAAACACTGCTGTTTGTACAGCTGCCGGTCAGTTAATAGAGACATAAAGAAGCAGTCCAGGATGGGGCTCTGAATAGTCCTGTATTGTCTGAAAACTTAGCAGGGCTGATTCTGAGGGAGGGCAGCAGCCTGTCCCATACGGTGGTGTTAATGGTTTTCTGGGAGCAGGGCAGTGCTGCTGAGCGGTTACAGTCAGCTTTAAACCAACATTGGTTTTACAATGCAGATAAGTTGTCTGAAAGAAAATGTACTTTTTTTTTTTGTTTGCTTTTTCACAGGGATTTAGAATCACTGTAAGGATTGAACAAACTGGTGTTAAGTCAGTGTAGTGGTTGTCTTTTGCTAGTAAATCTTATGTGTGTAGAGAGGAGTGATCACTGAGTTGATACACAAGTATTGACATATAGTTGGTACTTGAGCCTCAAGGGAGTTGATTTAAAGTTTCTCGTATAATACTGATTTAATTTTTAGGGGATGTAGCATCAGAGAGAGGAGGACCTACCAATGGCTATTACTTTCTGTAGACTTCTTTTTCAAGTAATGGCAGTTCTGCAGGTATTTAAAACAACACTGTCAAAAGCTAACTCGGATTTCCACCCGCCACCCCCCCCAAATGGAAAAGAGAAGTTGAACATTTACTATGTTAACAGTACACAGCTATTGATAATAGTGTGTATAGGAAAAGTCTAACTGGCCACTGCAGCTTATTTGTTTAGTAATGCTAGAATGGGTGAAGAACAAATGCAAAAATCCTCACAAAAGCATTTGTTGTTAACTTCCCCCCCCAAGCTTGACAATGACATATTTTGAGACAGATGTGAAAGATGTATCTATTTGCAAATTCAGAAGTTGTAGCTTCCCTTGACACAGTCTAAGTAATGCAGGATGTTCTTAGAGCCATATTTTGAGACTTGGGAGCTCTACAGCCTTAGATCCTGCATGCCATCTTTGTGCTTAAAAGTAGCTGAGATAGTCAGAAGGAAATAATTTCATTGAAGTTTTACCTTTTCCCCCCACAAAATATGCACAAGTGAGAGGTGATCTCCTTGAACTTGTTTAGCTCACAAAAAAAGTTTTAAAGATTCTGAATAATTATGAGCAAAACCATTTCTTGTTAAAGTTAAGCAGACAAGTATATGTGGTGTTTTTCTGTGCCTTGATAGTGTGCCAGAAATGTGTAATCAAATTTGCATGTCTGGGTTTGCATTTAGTACCTAAAGCTCTGTGTATGTAATTTAGAAAATATTTTTTCGTTAAGTAGTTGGTTTAAGAATTCAGAGAACCATTTAAGAAATGTTTTCAGTTGTTATTGCTGCTGATGCTCATCATTGCTTGCAGGTTAGATACTGGTAGTACCTGAACTTTTTCTCAGACCTCCACTCTATACATAAAAGATCCATCAGAAATTGTAGGTTCTTCCTCGTTTATGATTTTAAAAATGAAAAATTATTGAAGAAAAAGAATTTAAGTTATTACTTACACATTTTTCAAATGACAGTGATAACTTAAACCTTTTTATTGTACTTCCCCCACTAGTGACTGTCAGATTCCTCACTGCAATAGATGGATTTTGTAGGGACTCCAGTTAATTGGCAGCTGAGGTTGTTTTGAGTGTTATGCCCAGGGCTCTAGAAGGGAAGTATAGATACATGCTTGGTCTACTATTATTGAAATATGGCCTGCATAATATTAATTAGTTTCATGACCTGTATATTTCTTTCCATTATTTATTCTCCTTCCGAACGGGAATTCACACTGTCCCTATTTTCCTGCTCTTGAATTCTTTGAGAGGTGTGCCAAGGAAGCACAAATATTTGATGTCTGCTAAGAAATGTTTTTTCTTCCACTCATAAGAACCGAGCCATCTGTCGGCTATAGCAGAAACTTGCAATAAGAACCATAGGCAGTATTCTTTGGTGTGTTAACACTTGTTTTCATTTATGTGAAGTGGAGGACACAGGGCTGAATCTCCAGGGCATAATGATGTTACCAGTACGTGTTGCCATTTGAAAATGGTGGCCTGCAAGCGCCCTGTAGATGCTGGCATCTGTGCCTGCCGTTAGCAGTGGTGACTTATTCGTCTTTCCCGGCACCACAGTCCTGCCCAGGGCTTTCATTTGGCATGGAAGGTACAATAAATATCACAAGTTCACCTTGCAACTGAGGGGTGACTTCCAAAAAATTGATTGGACCAGAGCCTGGTGAATGTCTTGGTAATTATTTTTTAGACTAGGAGCCAAACCAGAGAATCTATCAGAATTTCATTAATTCCACATGGTTTTGGCAAGAGGAATACAGTGGAGAATTAATGCATTCTGATGGTGTTCTAATTTTTACTTGAATATTATAATGGCAGTTATAGTTTGCACTGGCACCTGAAAGGATCTTTTGGTTTTTCTTGCTTCCATAACATTGAATTTTACGCAGAACGGTGGAACCAATGAACAAAATACATGATTGTCTGTTGTTCATCCCTGGATGGCTGCATAAAAAAGACAAGCCAATGGTGCCTTTACTCCAGTCTTCTGTCTTTTCCTAGGGGTAAAACAACCCTGGATCTGCTCACAGTCTCCATAGTAGTTTAAAAAAAATACTGTTGCTGTTAGTTTTTTCTAAGATTTTGATTCAAGAGGATATATACAGCCTTTTCTGCAAATTGCATCCAGGTAGTTAGGCAGAACTGGTTTGCAGCAGATGTAATGAAATGTCACAAAATACCCTGGATGCAGCATGGCGAGTCAAAGAGCTGGGCTACCAGAGAAATCTCCTGTAAATGTGGAATTCTGGCTCTCCTGAAATATGTGGCAAAACTGCCTCTGACTTTAATGAGGTCAACCCTTGGGTTGTAAAGGGACTCAAATAAATACCTTGCATAACTCTTTTCTTGTTCTAGTGGCATTTCCTGCAGGCGTTTGGGTGCAGATATTGATTGCTTTATTTCTTTTCAGAACTGTGAAAATAGGTGAATTTATCTAGGTCTGTGTGATCTTTGCAAGAGCAACTTCTGCAGCAGATGTCCCTGCTAGTCTTTGGAGGCTTTGTAGGAAAGAGAGGCTCCTTAGGAAAGCAAGACAGACATGGCATTTTGTTCCATCTGGAATCTGAGTGTGTTGCATGAAGGAAGTTTCAAGAGCTGCAGTTGCTATAGTGATGCTTTCAGTGATGTTTTTCAATACTTTTCTTTGAAACATATAAAAAGTAAAGCTTAAGAAAATAAAAAATTGTCAGCCCCAGATTCATTTAACTTTAAATGGTGTCTGGAGTGGAATCTTTTAAATCAATTTATGCATGTCAAGAAAACTGTATGAAATTAAATGTCTGCTCTGTTCATCCTACTGCCAAGTGTAAATTTTGGGTTTTAACAGACAAAACTCTTGATTCTTTTAAGATGCTGCTTGTGCCAGTGTAGGATTAATGTTAGTGTATGCTTCAGCAGGTGGTGATGGGGGTGTGTGTATAGATCCCATAGGATTCAGTTGTTTCGATGCTTTAAAAACGGACTCTGCTGTGAGCAGCGTATGGCTGAGCTTGGGTTAAAGCGCAGCAAGACACTGCATGTGGCTCTCCTTCCCCTTCCTCCCTGTTCCATCGCAACTGGTCTCGGTTGGGAAGCTGTTTGCTCTGCTGAGGAGGAGCAGAGACACCTCTCTGCAGTGTTTCTCAGCTCCCACCCTGACATGGGATTTGCCTCTAACGCTGCCATTTGGCACTTGACCGGAACTTTAGTACCATTTAAGTAAAGTGTAAATGGTTACATGTGTATGCTGAAAGAGGTATGGATGTGAGAAATGTGGATTAGATCTGGTGATGGGAAAAGTTCTGGCCAAATTGGGAGCACTGTGTTTGCCAGAGGTCCTGTGCTGGAATTAAGTAGGGGACACTTTTAAGTAATCTTTCCTTCAGCTGTAAAGTCTCTTGTGCCTCCTTTTCTTTCCATTGGAGTGGTTCTGGTGCCACTCACCTCTACCCACCATCCTTTCTTTGAACTCTGCGGAAACGAGTATCCACAAGATCTTTACTTTTCTGTCAAATTTGATTGGAAATTGCAAGTGAGCAACATTTTATGATGGGCAGGAGCGGAGGATAGAGTCTGTAAAAAAGACCTTCTCTTGTCTTAGCATCTGGTGTCGCTAGGTTATGGAGCAGACACAGGGTTAAGAAAGGGACTCCTTTCAGTGTGGGTAGAAACAAACCAGTGGGGAAGTCTCCTCTGCTGTCATTCTTACTGCATTCTTACATCCACCATCTACTGGTGGATGCACATCAGCGTGAGCTCCTGTGGGTCAGCTTGTGGGTTTGGCTTGCAGGCTCACCTGGGGTCACCAAGAGAATCTTCCACAGTAGGTACTTGTGCCAGTCAGTTTACCAGGGCCCACAGGGGTCTCTGGAATGACCTCACCTTCCCTCCCTCAGATTCTGGAGTTACATATGTTGTCTCATAAAATGAGAGAACAAATTGCTTCTCCTGAATAGGGACTTTGATAAGAACTTTGTGGTAACATGATAGTAACCAGGATGGTTTTTATCTTTCTTATTTTAACATTTTTGATATTTATTTGGATGAAAGCCTGAGTTAGATCCTGTCTCAGTTTATTAATAATCAGAATAAAGACAGTGAAATGACTCAGGGCAAAAAATACTGAAGTGTGGAGGCCAGGTCACAGGCTGAAGAATGCCAAAGACAGTCACAATGGAGCCATGTGTCATGTCAGCTTAATGCATCTGTTAGTCTGGGGGTTTTGCTGCTGATACTTTTTAGTGGTTTAAAAAAGAGGAACTAATTTCTTCATTGTGGACTTACATAGTAGTGGGAATTAATATCTGCACAAGCTTGGATAAAATTAGGTGAGAGCAACGGTGACTTGGCAGCTGTTCACAGGAACTGTGCTGTATGTATAGAGTGACCTAGAAAAGGTGTAGTGGTGCTTAGGAGAGAAACTGGCAGCTGCATCAGGGGAGGAGCAGGCATGGAAATGATAAGCAGGTTGAAAAAAAACCATAACAGTAGGGACTGAATGTGGTGGGACTTGGAAAGGTAAGCTATAACGAGGTTAAGCATCAAGGGGAGGGAGGAATAGCAAGAGAGAGAACCTTACTGCTTCAGGGGTGCAGCAGGGAGGTGGCAAGGTGCATAATAATGACTTCTGTGGTGGTGTAAAACCTGCCTGGAACTATAAAGGTCATGCGACAGATTCTGCACTCTCTGTTTCATTGGCTTTTAAAGTCCAAATGCTACTATTACACTGATAGTATTTTATGAGTAAGCTACTCTCTGTTCAGAGATTGCTGAAATTCATTGTACATATGTTGCCTGTGTTTTCAGATACAGTTGCTATTCTTGCAAAGCTTGAGAATTGTCGTGTCCTGTTGACGTTTTTCTGTAGTGTTGAAAATAACCTGAAACTTGACTTTCATGTACAGAAAAAAACAATGATTTTTGTTTAGAACTTTATTTACATTTGTCTTTTCCTTCCTTTTTTGTCTTTGTATTGAACCAAGAGAGCTTCAGCTGAAAGTAATGGTATCTTTGTGCTTATTAGGTAGAGAAAGCTCAAAAATAACTGAATTAATCCCTCTTTTTTTGATCCATGGAATGCTCCTTTTCTTCTGTAACTGGTGGTCGCTGGTTTATTGTCAGATGGTAACAGTTGCACATTTCCTTTGTGGGACTTTACTCACTTTCATTTGCTATTACTCTGCAAAGATGACCTGGCCTGGATTTTTTGTGTTTGTTTTCTGTTCTCCTCTTCACAAAGAAGACACTTATTTATCTGTCAACATTTTCATTATTGTAATTTCAGTTTAGTGTTGATACCTGTGTCATACATCCTTATGGTCCAGTGTTCTCAGAGAGCACTTACAACATACTAATTAGAGGCAGGGGGAAAGGATTAATGAAGCTGAGCATGAGTTCATTTTATATTTCCTCTGAGATCCAACTGATTCTGTTGTTGGGATCTTCTTTACTTTAATTTCTGTTAGTGTTTTCTGGTCCCTGAATAATACAGTGACTGGG
This sequence comes from Onychostruthus taczanowskii, assembly GCF_017590055.1. Lineage (NCBI taxonomy): Eukaryota > Metazoa > Chordata > Aves > Passeriformes > Passeridae > Onychostruthus > Onychostruthus taczanowskii. Next base: position 10,655,674 of record NW_024499240.1, on the reverse strand, counting down.
TAACATTAAACCCCACATCAATCAAATATTTCTTGTTTTCTCATCCTCATTGTCCTCAATGATGTGCAACTGTGATTTAAGAAGAAAAGGTGTAATGGAAAATACGGCTTTTAAAAATAAGTAAGACAAAGGCAGTATGGATGAACTTTTGTTTAGACCTTCTTAGACATCTTTACTTGGATGAGGTGGATTTTTTTACTTGGTAGGGGGGTGGATTTCAAGAGATTTTATGTGAGAGTGAAAAAAGCTTGCAAACCTGAGAGATTTACCTTTTAGTATTACGGGATGGAGACAGCAAGCAAGATCTGGAGAGTAACCAAGTTGTAAACAAAGAAGCCGGGGATAAAACTATGATAAGCTGCTTTTCTTTAACTACTCTGCCTTGTTCAGACAGAGCATTTAAAAACTGTGAATAGCTGTTGTTTTATCTCATCTCCGACACAGGATGTTCAAAGACCTTTAAATCCCCAGAAGGTGAGGGAGAAAAGACAAACTAGAGAAGAAGCAAGTAGGAAAGAATAATCTGTTTAATCTAAAAGCTTTCTGGAAAGCTGTGCTTTGAATAACTGGTGCATATTTATACTTCTGTAGTTCCCCCTAGGCAGTCTGTCCTCTTTTGACTGGCTGTGAAATTCTGACTTTGGCTTCCTCTTCTGAGATATAGAAGCCATATCAACAGCTAGATACTGTGATCAAGATGATCCTGTTTTTCTCCCTGTTCAGGAATCCTAGGATTTAAAATTTAATTTCAAATTACATAGACTAAAACCAGTGTTAGTCAAGGTAAACCATATGCAGCAAAAAGAATGCCATGTCTGTACTTCTGAGAGAGATACACAGCTCTACTCTGAAAACATTCTTTTTTTTTTACCAAGTACCTGAGGGATATGAAGTAAATTGATTGCTAGTGTCAGCAGAAAACTAAGACACTTCTTTTTTTTTATAAGCAATGCTGTAAACACATCAGTATCTTTTTAAATATGCTAAGCTCTGCTGCTTTCCTGTTTGGTAGTAGCTCAGTCTCCACTAAGAACAATAATTCTTTCTCACAGCCTTAGGGAGGGAAAAATATTTGGACATAACAAAATATTAGATGACTATTTAATAGCAAGGATTTCTTTTTTTATTGAGGGCCCTTGAAAGTTTCTATTTCACAATTTTTTTCTACACATGAACTGAAAAGATACTTGAAAATGTTTTGAAGATAAGCCTGTAACTTCCAATTAGTTCAGTTTTTCTCTTTCCATGATTTTATTCTAGCATGTATAAGGTAATAAGGTCTCATGATAAGATTAATTTTGGCATTGGTGTAGATATTTAATGAGACTGGGGGAGAAGGCTGAAAAGTCAAACCTTGACTGCATGGCATCCTTAGCTCTGAATGGCAGTGTTTAGTAAGCCTCCAGTTCTTCATTTTGCCAGGTTTTACTGTAAATGAAGTTTATAACGAGGTTTTCAAAAACCTTGTGCAATTCCTATTACATACATTCCCTTTTAATGTATCATTAATAAAATAACAAGTTATTATCACATTATCCTTCTGCACCCTTCTCTCTGGCAACAATGGATATTCCTGAAAGCACTTTCCAAGTAAGCTAGCTGTCTACAGTCTATGATAATCAGCTGTAATGGCACATAGGCAGCTGGTTTGCTAATCCTTTGATTGCAGTATTAGTTTGTCTCAGAGATTCTGAAAACCTGTCTGATCCTGTAAGTGTGTTTAGTGAATATTTTAGAATAAATTATATCTTGCCTTAAGACTCTAAAACACATATTCAGGTTATGAGTTGTGTATTTTCTGGGTTTTTCCCTTTTGTGATACCCATGTTTATGTTTAAAGGGGAAAAAAAAAGACATGTCTGTCATAAAACTGCTTAGCAAAACATTGAACTTAAATTCATTTAACACTGGAAGGATTTGTATTTTAATCACCAGAAATTGTCCTTATCTGGCTTATCACCCTGTCAAGTAATTCAGGCTTGGATCAGGATCTTTTATTTACAGAGAGATTGCAAGTAAGTTTTCCTTTATACAAATCTGTTAAAAAGAATAGAAAACCTACTTTGTAGGTACATACTGATTACATAAAACATGCAGTAATCTGTACAACCATGTATTTTTTATTAAAAAAATACATAATGCGTGTGCAAACATGAGTATTATTTTATGTTGCACTTTAATTTTCATAAATTAGAACCAGTTTGCTAGGAAATAAGTACATGAGTTAATAAACCTGATCTGAATTTATTTCCAGCTGCTATTTAAATGTTTGTTGCAAGTTCCATTGCTTTCTAATGTTTCTAGTTCAAATTAAAGAGAAAAAATGATCAGTTCATAGAATCATAGGATGGTTAGGGCTGGAAAAGGCCTCTAAGATTAACGAGTCTAACCATTAACCCAGCACCTCCGTGTTCACCACTAAAGTCATAGGTGAAAATGTTCTCAGTAGAGGCTGGCAAAGTGTTTGGTCAGAGTTTTGTTTCAAAAGACACCAAATCAACTAAGTAGTATTTTTTCAATGTCCCTGTAATAAATGTATATAACACTTTGTGGTGTTGAAAGCCTAAAGTCTTTAAAAAAAAAGTGAAAAGAGAGGAAACCACTTCTTTACTGGTAAATGCTGCCACTGTAAAGCCCCTATACCGTTGCGTTTTTTTGGTTGTCATAATGAGATTTGGCCTTGTTCCTTCCTTACTAGTCCCAAATGCCAGGATGCTGTTTGTGCTTATTTCCTGCCTTTTAAGTAGGTCTGAGTCAGAAAAAGTTCAAACTCTCCTGGACTGAAATGCTGATCTTGTCTGTGTCTGTGGTACAGAAATGCAGTGTGTAGGGGAGCCCCCACGGTCTGGCTCTGCGCTCACCCCTGCAGCAGCTGGCTGGTGGATTAGGCTGGCTTGGGACCTGAAGAACCTGATGTTTTCTGCTCACACTTCTGCTGTGTCTTGAGAGGTGTTTTAACCTGGGCTACCTGAGGTATGTGTGCAGGGTGAGGAGTTCAGATGGTCTTCTGAGCATAGCTCTAGCCGTCATCCTCAGGTGTGTAATGCAAAATGTTAAGGAAGTTGATCACAGTCCTTTCCTTGAGTGTCTATTTTGGGAGTGCCCTTTTCCATGTTTCCTGTCATTAGCATCAACAGAGATGATTAAAAACAATCTTCTTCTGTTAATTTTTTTTTTTTGTTTCCTTGTCCCCAGAAGTTTGTTTCCTTGCTGTGACGTACTGTACTTCAGTACGTGAAAGGCAGTCCTTGAAACAAGTGTGTTCAGTAACCTGGGCTTGTCTGCATGTACCAACCATGCCCTTTTTAACTGCATACGTTTAGAAATCAGAAGTTAATGAAGAGCTTGTCTTGACTAGACACTGATTTTTTTTTTTCTGACTATACAAAATCTGCAAAAGTTTGCCTATATATCACCTTCTTAGCCAGTGAAGTTGGTTTTGGTACAACAAGGATTTAAATGGAAAAAGAATAAATGCATAAAGAGAGTTGGTTTTAAGTAGTGCAGTGCTGTGCCCATAAATTTCTAACAATTGAAGCTCTGTAACATCAAGAAATACATAAACAGTGACCTCTCTTCAATGGCTGATAACCTTGAAGTCTAACAGAAGCAAAAGTCAATATTTTCTGGTTTTGACCAGTTCAACAAACACCATAAATACCTTTAGCTGACAATTCTTTCCATTCCTGCTCTCAGTTAAGGAACACAGAGTAGGAGTGTTTGAAGTAGGTCCCAAGTTCCTGTAGCAGCCCACAGTGTCTCACAGGTCCTTGGCAGTCTGTCCTCAGCATGCGCTGCCTTTCACCTTGCGCTGGCCGCCTTACGGTGCCTGGGGAGCTTTCGTGTTGGCCGTGCTTTTACTCAAGATTACAATGGTTTGTGGGGTATTCTGTGGCATACTAATAAATGTCTTGAAGAAAAAGGCTTGAGATGTTTTTGAGCTTAAACATATATTCTGTGAGGAATTCTGGAAAGGTGAGAAGCTTCAAGCCCTCGTGGGGCATGTCTGGGTAGAAGCTAGTTTCTGCCTTTTGCTGCTCTCGTAATTTTCTTCAGGATTTAAGATTTCAAAGCCAAATAGATTATGCTTCTGTTTGAGGAGCAAAATATGATTGTGATTCTGGAGCTTAATTTCCTTGTAGCTTCAGGTCCAAGAATGTTTGCCAGTTTTTGAATGTTTCAGCATATTCACAGTAGTGTATTCACAGTGTCCTGAAAATGTTTATAGGAAAAATTTTTGTAATATGCTGTAAGACACAGGCTGTATGGGTTCTATCTTTTCCCAGATTTAAGGTACTGAAAAGTTCTCCAGAAAGTGTTTCAGTAATATCTGCAGTAGAAATGACACCCCTGCTAGGTAGAAAAGTGAGTACATTACATGGATTGGGGGATTACCAAGTAGCAGATTTTTTTTAGAGGGAATGTAATGCAGACTCTGAAATAAGCAATTTTGCTGTGGGAAGTCTGAGTTTGGGGGATAAATATCACATCATTAGTTTGCTTTACTGTTGCTTTTGCTGCAGAGTTTCCTGTGTTATTCCATGCAAGTACTTTACTTTGACAGCCCAGATAAACAAAAGCCAGACGCTCATACCCAGAAAAAATCCTGAACTCCAGTCTAGGGCAAAGATAAAGAATTCAGGCTTTTTCAGTTCCATGAATAGACACTGGCCACTGGAAAAGATTGTGTGACTAAGGCTGTGGTGATTTCTATTCTGACATAATTGCTGAACAGTAACATGAACTTATTTTTCTTTGAATGAAGACAGAGTCATTTAGGAAGTGAAAAATATAGAAAAAATAATTGGGAAAATGCTAGGCTTGTTGAAATCCTGTAATGCAGTCACTCTTTCAGATTAAACGTAGACTGGGATTTTTCAGGGAGACCTGGAGAAGCTGGATGCCTAAAATCCTGTCAAGTCAGTGAAGGCCAGCTCCTCCCTTTCCTGTGCTTTTCCAGAAATCTGGGTTTAAATCAACTTTAGTGCATGTTGGACTAATTCTTGAATAAAGTGGAAGGTATACTTAAAGCTGGCTTACAAAATACTTCTTGTTGAAATTGAATGAAGACAGAGTCATTTAGGAAGTGAAAAATATAGAAAAAATAATTGGAAAAATGCTAGACTTGTTTAAATCCTGTAATTTAGTCACTCTTTCAGATTAAATGTAGACTGGGATTTTTCAGGGAGACCTTGAGAAGCTGGATGCCTAAAATGCTGTCAAGTCAGTGAAGGCCAGCTACTCCCTTTCCTGTGCTTCTCCAGAAATCTGGCTTTAAATGAACTTTACTGCATGTTGGACTTATTCTTGAATAAAGTGGAAGGTATGCTTAAAGCTGGCTTACAAAATACTACTTGTTGAAATTTCCTTTTTTGCTCTACATTGTGAGTCTGTGAGTAGATTACCTCTGAGGTGATTCAGCTATGTGTAAAGATTGAATTCCTGTTTGCTTATGGGGTAAAATAAGCAAAAATTGTTTCATCTTGAGACAAGAAGACAGTGCAACCCAGTCAGTGTCATTTGCAGCCACAAGGATGTTTTTTGCCATGTGAATCCTCACAGAAAATCATAATTTTCAACTTCACTAATTTCATGGAAGCTCTAAGATTTTTTTAAAACAAGCATTTGGAGTTGAAGGTAATTTTTTTATGGTTTGTCCTCCACTAATGTGTTTAGATTAGTAGATTAGATTCTCCCTTAAGTGAGTGTTATGATTTGACACTTTTATGGTATTTAATGGTTTAATAATGTTTTATGCTAATTTGCTTCTACTTTCGAGTATTTGAGCTTAACAGCTTTTTCAGAAGACTTTTTGAATGTGCTTGGACCCTTTGCATTTCCATGTAGAACACACTGACTGGATTTTGCTTTAATATGAAATGAAAAGATTTTGGGAATGACTGAATTGAAGTCTGATGACAAAGATGAGTGTTTTAAAGCTTAATGAAGTGAATGCTGAAATGCCATGACATTTTACTGTTTTTACACCACCAAGAAACCTGCTGCAGTCTCTTTCTCTAAAGCCTTCACCAAGTTGTGTGATAAAATGTCATCAGCCCTGTGTAATCACTGAACTAAGAATACTGTTACAGGGTTTTTTTTAACATACCAGAGGTTTTTTTTCCAGAGTTAGCAGGTGATATATATCTGGGAATTTCATACTGGTCAGATGGATAACCTTTTTCCACTCCCTTTTTGTTACGTGCGTTTTGTTTTAATTCTGTCTTGTTAAAAATTATTGGGACTTCAGCAGAGGGAGAAAAAGATGGAAGGAAGAAACCTGCTGAACTAGACAGACTTATGCACTTAGGACATTTGTTTTTATTGTATACTGCCTGAACAGAGCTGTACAACATTAAGGAAAATGCTGAGTCACAGGGAGAGGTAGATTCTTTTTCTTGTTTAGTTGTATACATTATGGAGGAGATAATGCAAGGTGCAGGAAGCTCTGATTAGTGGCCCAAGTAGTCAAAGGTCAACTTGTTATGGCCGTAGTGGAGATTTTACGATACTTGGGTTTAATTCTGCAGTTTGTCCTTCTCTGACCCTGGCTGAATCAATATCCTCAATACAAATTCAGCTCGAATCTCTTTCCATATCAGCTGAAAAATGCTCATCCTCATGATGTAAAGCAGTATTAACTGTTCAAATTCACTTGACATTCTTGAATATTGACCCAAAACACAGGTGTTGCTAGCTTTCTTGCCACCATGTCTTGTTCTCTTACTAGATAGATAAAACTTTGCATCTGTGGTAATGTCTGGTTCTCATGAAGTTTGCACAGCAAGGTGGTCTGGTGGTCCTCAGAAACATTTAGAAAGTTGTAGAAATAAGGCAGTGACATGGTTTATTGGCAGTAAACTCAGGTATTTTTTCATAAAATCTGGCAGCGTTTGGGAACTACATAATTTGTCAGCTGCTAGCAATAAATCTCTGCCATCCTGGTTCTTTGCTGCGTGGCTTCTCTTGCATAAGCTGGGTTCTTCTAAGGCAACACTTCCTTTGAGAGTAAATTGGGTAAAAGGAGAACAAGGCCTTCAGTACAGAATTTGAGTTGACAATTTTCTTGTTGGCCTCTCCATACATGGCTATTTACATTAGTTCCTATTAGTGAGATTGCTGGTGTGGTGGATGCATCTGGTCTGAGGTACACAATGCTAACGTGAGGCTGCAAGGGGGGCACGTGTTGGTAGCCAGGAGCCAGTGAGGCTGTGCCAGGAGGGTCAGCTGGTCCCAGAGGAAGCCGTGGGCTGTGTACCAAAGTGGTCTGAGACAGCAGTGCCTGAGTGGAAAGCAAAGTGTGAACCTTTTGCACAGCATGACTCAATGCAGTTGCCACATGATTGGCTCTGTTGCACTTCGTGCTAGCAGGTCAGTGGTTCTTCAGAATGAAGCTGAAACACCAAGATACCCAAGGGCTGTTAAAGAAAGCTCAACAGGAAAAGGCTCTACATTGCTGCTGGTAGCCTTGATCAGCCCACAACACTGTTAGAAAGTGAACAGAAAGGAAAGAAAACAGATTTCAAATTTACTTGCTTGCTTCAAGGTTAGATTGAGAAGGAAAGACCATGTATATCCATGTACAGAAAAAATACATTTGAATTTTCTAGTCTGTTTCAAGGGCAAAGGACCTTGTAGTAAACATAAGTTATTTTGTCATCTGCATGTGCAGTCAATCACTTTGAAATGGGTATCAGTACAAGCATTCATTTTAGTTTTGGCACTAGTTCTCAATCAAAACCTGGCTCTGTGTAATTGCCAGCATTTGAAACTGTGATGTTAGTCAGCAAAAGCAGACAAAACCAAAATAATTTTTGAAGGCTAAGGACATGCAGTGTACTGTGAACAGATTATTGCAGATTTTAACACCAAGTATAAACTGTAAAGGGTTTCTTGTCAAAATATATTTTACAGTCTGTTTTGAGGTATATATTATGTCCTGTAAAATAGTTAATGATTATGATGGTTTTTATTTCCCCTCTTTTCTTAGGAGAAGAGGGAAATATGTAAATTTACCACAGATGTAAATTTCTGAAGCACTTTTCTTTACTTTCCTGCCTCCTTCCTAGAAGTTCTGCTGTATTCTCTTGTGCAAATTTCCATTATTTCATCTTCATGTCTTTAAAATATTAATCCAGTGGTTGTGTAAAGCAATAGGCTGTGCAGCCTGCCTGACCAAACATTCCCAGGCTTTGTGCTGCACTGTGCTGATCCTGACCTCCTGCTCAGAAAGTCTCCAGGCCATTTCAGGTTAGCTTAGACCTTCGTGTCCTCATGCCTAATCCTTAGGCAGACAATTTATTTGTTTTTCTGACCAGTCAGTGCAGAGTGCTGCTGTTCAGTTGGTTAAACATGCTACAAAACAGAATGCTGGAAGTATAAATATGTGGAAGATTACCAGTAGTTTAGCTTTTTTTCCTCCCACTCTAAGTTGGTATTGAGGGTGGTCAGTCTGGAGAAGCATGACTTCCTTCAAAAGACATCTGCTTATGATATATTTTAATATAAGTGGGTACACATTTAGAAATATTTGTAATTAAATCCTATGAGGAGAAAAAGATTAAAAAAAAGCAGCAGAGTATTTTCTAAGTGATGATTTCTTCAAGATTCTATTTCTCTGTACATCACACAAGGATTCAGCTATCAGTATTTGAAAAGATACTCAGAGGAGCTTCCTGGTGGATACCTTCCTTACAATAGCATGTCTTCATAATGCAAGCTATCTCACAACCCTGTCTCGAGGGCAATGATGTTTCCCCTATTGTGTAAATAAAAGAGCTCCATGGAAAGCTGACAGAGCCAAAATAAAACAGGTTTTGTGTCTATGGCTGTTCTGATGAAAATCTCACTAATTGAAAGGACAAGTTACAGAAAAAAATGTCGATCTTTGAAAACAAATCTGTTGCAGCCTACTGAGATTTCCAGCTGAATGTGTGGTGGCCTGTATTTAAAGAAATTCCATTACAGGCAAACATGCTCAGAAAGCTTTTTCTTTTTTTTGCCTTATTTTTTTAAGTCATCACCTTTATGGACTTAAAGGCAGTTGGTGTAATTACCAACAAGGTACCCCTGTGTGTGGTCTGTGATGCCAGCAGGTCTGTTCTTGTAGATTGCGTGCAGGTTTGTCTTCAGACTGTTCTCACATGCTTTTATTTGTCACTGTTGAGTCACAAAATGTTTTGCCTGGCATTAATCATAAAGTGGCAAGTGTTTTATTTATCTTTAATCCCAATGATTCGACCATGGAGTAGCATGCGAGTAACATTTGAGTGGTTTTTTTCTTTTGTTCCTTTCCCCCTCGCTTCGCACTTGATGTGCATTCTGTGTATTGCACTGAATAGATGCAAGGTCAGGAAGCATCAGTTAAGTACTAATGGAAGTGACTTCCGATGCTATTAGTGAAAATATGACTCATGTTCTAAGGATTTGCAGTTGGATTGCTGTAACTTTTGGTATTTCTCTTTCATTGTTTTCAGTAGTTGTTTTCCTAGAACACGCCGTGATCGCGAAAGAATTACTATATTAAAAACAACAGCGATGTATTCATTTATTTAAACTCCTCCTAGTATGGATGAATTGTGTGTTAGCTGTGTACAGCATTTCTGTCATAGTAGATGCACTTGGAATTTTTTTCTGATCTTTGCTGTTCAGAAATATCTTTATTGGGGAAAAAAGGCAAATGCTCAGATAGTAAACCTCTCAGGGTGCTTTTATAGAGAACGGACAGAATTAAATTATCAGTGTGAATCAGTTTTCTGTTTCTGGGCAGCTGTAAATAACATCATGATTACAGAGAGAAAATACTGAAAAAAGCTATATAGCGTTTTTTCCATGATAACGTTCAGATTTTTTTTCATTGACAGTAGAACTAAGTAATTGTGAGATGGTAAATCACATAAAAACCTGAGCTGTATGCCAGAAGGAAATTCCTGAAGCCCTGGTCCTCTTTTTTGGGGCTGTATAGTGGTATGGGGGTGAACTGTACACCCCCAGACTACTGCGACAGTAAGCATGAGCCACAGGATGGGCTTGGGAAACAATGGGCAATTCCCAGTTCCTTTGTGATTCCAGGAAAGTAATTTTTGTAGTCCGTTTACCCATTCTTGGAAAACAACAGTAAGTTTTCACAGTCTGATTCAAGTGAAGTCTGTTGCATGTGCCTGTGGTGATCAGACTCACCAGCAGCGGCAGCCAAGCAGGAAAGCTGAGAACATTGACTGTTTCTTAGATGACTGCTTGGAGCACCCATATTCAATTTGCATGCCACTCATGTTTGATTCTGAAACTGTATATAAAGGTGTATTTTTCTGTACACAGAGGTGTAAAATGGGCTGGAGAGCATCAAAACTCATTTTGAGGTTTGGGTTTTTTTCTGGTTTATGATAGAGAATTGAGGAGGTTGCTGTGCTCTTTTTGGTTTTTGCCTTGGTAGAACTTCTGGGAATAGTGCCTTCCCTTCTTGTCTTTGTTAGAAATCCCTGCAGGATGAGGGAACTGAAGCTTGAGTTCATTTTATTATTTCTATTGAATTATTTTGACATAGTTTGTCTGGTATGCAAATACAAGAGGAATGGAAAATTGACATTTCATTATAAATCCTTCATAATTTGTTGTTTAGGTTTTACTTTTTGTTCTCTTCAGTGTCATCCTATCTGTTGCTTCTACAGTTTCTCAAGTAGCAAATTTTTCAGTGGTGTATGACGTAGGCATTCAGCTGCCATTTATTTATTTCAAAATCTCTCATGAAATTCCATTACAGGGTTAATTAGAAAAGATCAGAATGTGTACTGAGTTCAGTGTGATGAACAAACAGAGTTTACTATGTTACTATTTTTTTACTAACTCTCATGAAATTCCATTACAGGGTTAATTAGAAAAGATCAGAATGTGTTCTGAGTTCAGTGTGATGAACAAACAGTTTACTATGTTACTATTTTTTTACTGATTTTTTTTACTAGAGTTTACTGTTACTAACTTATAAAGGTAAATTTGGGGTTTTAAAGGATGGCTTCAGCCATGTAGCAGATGTCCTGTGAAACCTATGCTGCCACTTTGGTGCTAGGTTGTGTTTGGTGCTGGGACATTTCATGTCTGGGCAGATACACTGCATGGCTTGGTCTGTAAATGGCTTCTGCATCTTGCTGATTTGAGGATACCCTGCTGGTGCATCTTGGGTCTGCAAAATCTGTAAGGAAAGGGCACTGTACAGTGAACTGCTTGTGGCTCCCTAATATCTGGTGAGCACACATGTTTGCAGGGACTTGGCTCTTCATGTTTCTGACGGGTAGCAAATGAACTGGATGTATCAAATAGAGCCTCGGTCTTCATAGGCTAAGTTATTTATTTTAATTGCCCATGTTGTTTAATGAAGATCTTGACATTAAGGTATTTCCTTGGGTCTATTTGGATCTATTTGAACTGAAGACAAACAAGAGAATCCAGTAGTTCTAGTCTTACCTTACCATCTTGCCTGCCTTGGAGACAAAAAAGAGCAAGTAGCCCAGCTAAGAAATAATTTTTGTGTCTTGTTTGCTGCATGTTGGAGACATGCAAGAATTGCAGAATGGTTGAGGTTGAGAGGAACCTCTGAAGGTCATCTGGTCCTACTCCTTGCTGAGGCAGGGTCACCTAGAGCCAGCTGCCTGGGACCATATTAGACAGTTTTTAGGTATCTCCAAGCATGGAGAAGCAGCTTTGGAATTGTTTCCAGCTGAGCTGCTACAGAGTGTGTTAGTGGCTGCCCTCAAGTCCTGCAGGTGCACAGCTCCCAAGGGACAGGGAGATGTGCTTCAGCTCTGAATGCACCCTCCATACCTGCTGGCTTCCATGATGACTGAAAACTGACAAACGTCGTCCATGTGGAACGCGTGGAAATCCAAATGTGCAATGGTATTTTACCTTGAAGAGTAAGATTTCTGTTGAAATAAGTCAGCTTTTAAAGAGGCGTTCCAGCACTTTTGCGTGGTTTTTGTAGTACTATTTTGTAGTACTTCTTTTGGGCAAGGTTTAAGGCATACAAGCATACTCACCTAGGCTAGAGGCTGCTTTCAAAACCTGACCTAGAAGTATTCCAGTACTAAAAGTTTTTAAATGTGACTAGTTTCCACTGCCTGGAAGAAAGAAATCCCAGAGCGGGAATGTACTGAAATCACGAGCAGTAACTGAAGCAGCACATCTATTCTGTTGTTCTGCAAGATGGTTTCTGTACATCTGAATGCCCTACCCAATTTTCTTCGGCATTACAACTTCAACAATGAACATACAGAGACCATAGAGAAAAATAAAGTAGCTTTTGTTCCATGTCCCCTGTTCTCCAGATGTTCCATGCCATCAGGGAAGGGGCAGGGGTCAGCAGAGTATTGCAGTGGGTACAGCTCCCACAGGGGCTGTGCTTCTCCGAGTTATAATCGAAGCAGGAATGTGCAGTGATCAGCATGAAAACTCTAGTTGTTGGATGAGTAACCTTTATTTTTTTTGTTGGAAAAGTTTCCCACTGAGATCATCTGACATTAAATTATGTCAAGTTCACTCGTATTTTTATTACTTTGCAAGAAAACTGATAGACACTTAGGTTCTATTTTCTCGTGCTTGCCCCATCCTCCCCTCTGCAGGTATTCTTATAGGGCAATGCAGTCTTTTTAAATCAGAAAAGCCTTTGGTAGTTACTTTAATTTGTGGTTGGACAGCATCTAACATGACTCTTAACAACTTCTCTTTTTTTGAGTATCTTCTCATACCTCTCAACTTTGATCCTAGGAGTTTTATAGAAAGATTAAGAGACCTGAAAAGTAAGCAATTAAAGCTGTCTCAGTCAGTGGTGCACAGACACGATGCATGTCATTATTTTTTGTCTGAGTCCAAGGCAAAATCAAAAGGTTTTGGTTTGTTTTTGGTCTTTTTTCTTCTTCTATTAGTTCATGGGTTCAAAGATTTTATTTTTTTTTAACATGTTGAGGTATTGTTAAAGTCGGCTTTCCTGGAATTACTTTTCTTTTGAAATAAAGAAACCAGATTTGCGTGGCTGTTTCATAAATTCTATTCTTTTAAATATTTTTAAAAAATTTTTATTTATTTTTTAAAAATTTTTCACAAAGGCAAGTTATGAAAGGGCTTATCTTGCAGCAATTTGAGTGTTTTGTAAACAACCAGATCTTGGATGGCCTTAGCCCCACTCAGCTATCGTATGCAAGAGGTTTTAAAACCTTCCTACTGTCCCTTGGAGCAGATGTGTCCTATTTCACAAGGCTGTATACTTTTGTCCCATTGTGTCTTGAAAATTGTAATTCTGTGATGGTTTTTTCTTCTTTGACTTTTCAAAAAGTGAGTCAGATGCAGTTCCCTTCTGGCAGTGGGGTGCTGTCCTTTCAAACGTTGTTTCTTGGCCAGTCCCATGTCAAGGAGCAGAGAATGCAGGACAGATGCTTCACGCCTGGCATACTCAGCTGTTCTGAGAATAAAACCACAGCGTGCAACTGGCGAGTTCTGCTGGAGGCAGCATGTGCTGGCTGCTCATGTGTGACCTTTTTGTACTCAGTAACTTGACTAACTCTGCTCAGAGAGATTTTTTAAAAATGGAATACGAAATGTAGGTGACTGACTTTCTGACCAGAGTTCAGAGAGGTGTGCGAGCAGCATGGACTGCCAGCCGGGTTCTTGGAGTGCGGGGAGCTGCGAGTGATTGAATTACACTGGCTTAAGAGCTTTCTGTCCCCTCAGCTGAGAGTTTTGCCCCCACTGGCTGACACGCAGCACAACTGATCACATGTGATCTACCAGACCAGTAGAAAAATGAGCTAAGTTGTGCTATTTTAATTACTGCTGCCACACAATAAACTGGGAAACACTGGCAGAATGCTGGCCTGAATAATGCAGCAATCTGTAGTTGTCTCAGCATAAAAGAATTACAAATTTTTACTCCTGATGAACAGTAACAGCCTTAAAAGTGAGACACGTGTATCCAAGTCTCTTGGTTTTTCTAACCCAATCACCCCAGCTGGTGACACAGTGAAGCAGTGTTCTTGCAGTTAGTCTGCCTTGCTGAAACATGGCTTCTTTGGGGCCAGTGCTGAAGAATGATCAAAGAAATAAACCATCTGTCAGGAGATATTTCATACAGTACCTTTAATAATTTACAATTACATATGCTATAATTTTACTTTAAGTTCAAAATCTGTTTTACCCAAAAGACCAATCTGCTTCAGCTTGCATCTTTTTGCTGCCAATGCTTTGATGGGAGTTAAAGAACTGGATGAAATCTAGTTGTTGAAAAATGTGCTACAAATTCTTACTGTGATTGGATGTTAGCTGAGCTGTACTTCTGAATAGTATCTATGTGCCTTGTAGTTACACATCTATGATTTTTTTGAATGTATCTTTTCAGAATCATCTCTTTATTAAGTTAATCTTTTATGCGTGGAATCACTGACAAAAATTATTTTTCTTTCTTTGGCTAAAGCTACACAGAGTGAGGAGCGGCTGTGTGCATTTAAAGACCCGTATCAGCAGGACCATGGAATCAGTGAGAGCCGGATCTCCCAGGAGAATGGCACAATTTTGTGCATGAAAGGTAGTACCTGCTATGGACTTTGGGAAAAAACACGAGAAGGAGACATACATCTTGTGAAACAAGGTATGTTACAGTTCAGTTTTAGTGCAGTAGTTTTTTTTACTTATTTCACTTCTTTGTGATCCAGTTCATACAAAGCTGCACAGCTGCAGAACTAGACTTCTTGCACATTGTCAAAATGCATAATTTTAAACTTCCCATTTAACTATTTTAAATGTGAACAGAAAATTTGTTAGAAATTAATGGCTTTTCAAAGAGACCAAAGACATCAATGTACAGTTGAAAGAAGAAGCATTCAAATTTCTTTTTACATAGGATGTCCAGAAGAAGATGGCTTTCTTGAATTTCAGTATAGGTATTGATGTAATGATAAATTTAACAGTAAGTGTCGTATTAAGTAAAAAGTGTGTATTCATATTGATTGGATGTTTGTTTACAAAGGAAATGGCAGCTGTAGTTCAAATATCAGTACTGTAATTCAGTGCTGTTCTGTGGGGAGAATGAAGGTAGGAGGTGTGGAGGACCTTGCAGTTTCTGGAGACATGTTTTGCTTATGATTCTTAGGATTCTTCTCTTTTTTACTTGGATGCAAGTTAATGTAGAATAATGCTGAATGAAGATGCAGCTGCTATTCCCAAATAGCCTGTGGAATTGTAGTCCATGATTCCTGTTTGATCTGGCAATCTGCTGAAGGGAGCAGCTTGACTGCCCACCTCTACCCCACTGCTGCCTCTTTCCCTTCCAGTTCTTTGTGGATAAATGACATTTAACTGCTGTTGACCGTACTTGGGAACAAACAATTGCTGCAGGGACAAAGGACCTGCTATGAACCAGGCAATAAGTTGTGGTCCTGTCAGCATCCAGTGATGCTGACAATGAGGAAGGGCAGAATTTTGAAAATTATGCAAGAAGTACCAAGCTGTAGATGCAGTTTTGTGGCCTAAGGAAGGGATTAGGTCACAATTCATTTAGTCTGTAGACCAGAAAATGGTGATGTGGTCTGTGGTATCAGAGAGATGAGGAATAGCATATTTCTGCTTAGAAGGCTCAGAATTTCAGGTTTTATCATAGTAAGGCAACAGCTGGACATTGGCCTTCATCCCTGTCCACATTTTCTTCTCCTTGGTTATGGGGAGTTCTAAAAGAAATTCTTCAGGTTTTTGTTTAAAAGGTGGTAGTAAAGTCAGATAAGCAAATTATGATAACTGTTTTCAGCCCACTCTGTAATGTTTAATCAAGTAATGTATGGATTTCTGTAGGTGTGTTTATCCAGTCAGTTGAGTTAATTTTCTGCTTACTTGGAAAAAAAAAAAAAAAGTAATTTGCTTCTTTTTGCAGGTTGCTGGTCTCATATAGGAGACCCACAGGAGTGTCACTTTGAAGAGTGTATAGTTACAACCACCCCTTCCTTGATTCAGAATGGAACATACCGCTTCTGCTGCTGTAGTACGGACTTGTGTAATGTCAACTTCACAGAAAACTTCCCACCTCCTGACCCTACTGATACAACACCTTACAGTAAGTCAGATGTTTGTGTTTCTGTCTTTTCATGGTATAAAGATTTTAGGGAAAGAGCCTTTTTTTTGTGCTACTGTTAAATGTGAAGCCTGTGACCTTTCTGTGTCACAGAGATGGCAGACAGAGCAGAGCTTTCCCTTAGGAAGTTTGTCACACTCATATTCCACATTGCTCCACAAAGAACAAGATAAATGCTTAGAAGAGGATTGGTTGTGTTGGCACCTGCTGAATACAAGTTATATTTTTCAAAATGGTCTCTAATCTTGTGTGGTTTGATATTTGGATGCTCAACATCATAAGCCTGTGGAGGTATTCAGAAGATTCATGACTTCTGTTGAGAAGAGGCCAGTGGTTTCATTAACACTACGGTCCCTTTGGAAAGTTTGGCCTGTCTGTTCAGTCATAAATCATGGGTAGTTTTGAGTGGTAGAACTGATCTTGTATCAGAAGTTCTCTCCAACAATCTCTGAAATCTGATTTCTTTCTTTTGCATATCTCTGGTAAGGGCTAATTTTGACATAATGTTCAAAGAACACTGCTAGTATTACTAGTTTGAGCAATATAATTTTCTTTTCAGTTATTTATTATCAAATCAGCCTAACATACACATCCAAATTAAGGGATCAGACCCTTTAACCTGGTATGACAGAAGCAAGATCATAATTAGCAGGTACACTGTTGTGCTGTGTTCAAAAAGTTAAGAACATGTAAAGAAGCTGAGTTAGTGGCCTAGTCTAAACATTTGGATAGCCTTTTCTAAATAAGAATTGTGAGAGGGAAGTTGAATAAAGTTAGGTATGTAAATGGAGGCACAACTGTTCTGTATGTCAAGAGTTCTTTATCAGTGGAAAGTATTTTGTGAAATGAAGGTGTACAATTGGATAGCATTTACAGCTGTAAAATGCAAAATTAATAGTTTGTGTTTAGGAATGATAGTATTTGAATTAACTTCAGTGTGAAAATGCTGATACTTATCACTGGTGCTTTCAAAAATGGCTGTAGGGTCTGGTATTTGTAAGGAAGTTGGATCAAAATGAGGGTTTGGTTTGGCATGCTAAAAACCAGTGGTCTTTAACTTGGAAAATGTGTACAGTATGAACGGGTAAAGAAAGTTGGTAAAACATGCTGCCTTTTGGTTGACAGTACTGTTTGTAGAGCAGTAAACAATCACCATTTGGAATCACTGCACTGTGTAGTGCAGAACAGACTGCTTGACTTTGGTAAGAGTCATCAGACTGGGCTCCCCAAATGTACCTGGAGTTAGTGTTGTGCAGGGAAATCAGACAGGAGGAAAAACAGCTGTAAAGGTAATTCCTTGTCCCTTTCTGTCCCCCCAAAACAGGAAGGCCAGATTCTTACGAAATGACTTGTGCTTATTCTTCTCAAAGGATAAAAATTGCAAGCTGAATTAATTCAGTTGTTGAGCGATAAGATCTTAAAATAATTGTAAATGAAATTTTTGATACCGAAAGATCTATCTTGACTTGCAAAGTGGAGGGGAGATGGATTAAATCTGTAACACAGTCCTTAATTCACCCAGCTGTAATTGAGTGCTGCAGTGTACATTTCTACTGACTCAAACTGTTTTGTGTTATTGTGTCACCTTCCATTTTCATAATAGGCAAATTTGGCTTTAGGCATAAGCACGAGCAAAGTAGGTTGCTTCAGAGCACAGTTGTCTGTCTGCTTTGGCTGGGTTAAGAGATGGAGATGGACCACTCCAGCAGCAAGGATGGCCTCGTTTGCCACTCTGGTGTTTTATTTGTGAAGCTCTACCATTGCTGTGTCTGACAGAGATGGGGCTGCTCCTGGCTGTTCACATGCAGCACTCTGGAGGTACAGGATACTTGAGAAAGCTGCAGGGGTGAAAAAGCAGAGAGGCTGCAGGCACAGACCCCTGCAATGTTACTGACCCACATTCCAAGTGGTGGAGTGTTCATGGTCTCTCAGCTCCTTCCAGAACCCATTTTGGTGCTGTAAGATTATATTTTGGCATGTTAAGTACAGAATTCTTGCTATAGCAAGGTTGAGATTTTATAGAATTGTTGGGAAGCTTTGTATTAGTTACTGGATACCTTTCCTTGGACACTCTTCCAGCCTTTCTGTTATAGTTGACAGAATGCTGTAAGGACATGAGCAAGGTTAGCTGCACAGGCTGTGGCAATCTGTGTTTCCATACCTTTTATATGATTAAATTGAACAGGTCACAGTCACATGGGAAATCTTCTGCAGCAGGTTATTTCAGTATAGCCTGTGAACTGTAAGAGCATTATTTTTCATCTGTATTTTTGATAGATAAAGTTTTTGAATGGTCCAAAGTAAGGCATGAGACCTCCTAGAACTGTACTTATGATCCTGGAAATTTTGAAGTGGAGATGACTGGTGTACAATTATGTGAAGCCTGATGAATTCAGGCAACAATTAACTAAGTATTTGTAAATGTTTTTTTCTCATTTCCAGTAAAACCATACAAAATAAAAAGTTCCTGGAATGACAGGCAGAAATTCAGCTGTAGTTTAAAAACTAATGGAACCTGAAGACCTTGCTGATGACCCTAATCAATTTGAAGTTTAATTTTTAAGGAAAATTGCAATTGTTCTTTTAAAGATGATTCCTTGCTGCTATATGAAGGATTTGTGGAAACAGCCGAAGACTGCTAGCCCCTTGAGCTAAGTCCACCCAGAAGAATAATGGAATAAAACAATTACTTTATACAGTCTTTTGGTTGCCATTTTTCTATCATACTTAACAGTGGTGTGTTGAAAGATACAGCTAGACTATAAATGATTCAAGAAGACAAAATTAAGATACATGTTAGATGTATCGAATTATCATTGTTGTAACATATAGCAATTAGAAAAATTAAGTGTAACATTTAAGATAATGTCAATGTTGTTTTTAGGATGTCAAAACATTTATTTTGTAACTGTATCTGTGTAGAACAGAACAGCTTGCTTTTTTTTTTAATTTATGTTTAATTAGGGTATAAATACATGTAATCCAACCTGTCCAGTAACAAAATTTTAATAAAAATGAAATAAGATTGAGGACAAACAGGTTCTTGAAGGCTGAAATTTAATCCTTACTGCCTCCTAATGTGCAGCTGGTAATTTAAAGCAATCATACATATGAGTAGTCATAATATTCATCTCTTCTATCTTAAAAGATAATCCAGGTAGATTTGAATAGCTGTTGCTAATCCCTCCAGCTAGAATTTTGCAAATACTGTAGGATGGGTGATAGCCTAGAACCCACAGTCTGGAGGTATTAAAAAGGCAGAGATTAAGATAGCTGTTTCCTGATGCCAGGAGAAGTAGTGGTTGGAGAATGGTGTCTGTTTCTGATTTCAAGATTTGCCTGTGGAGTTTGGAACTACTCAAATGCAGACATTCAGAAAAAAAAAAAAAAACACTCATCCTCTATCTTTAACTTGCACTTTTGCAAGGAAAGGGAAGGATGTATCTTGTTCTATGATAAATTTCTCATGGATTAGATTCACTTTTCTTCCATCTTGTATTTTCAGCCAATATACTCATATATCCCTTAACCCTATCTAAAAGGGGCCAACTGTGGCTTCCTGGGTCAGTGTTTTGAGATGTGTTTACTTTGTTGGCCTTGTCAAATATTTAGTTTCACTAAATATTATGCTAAATATCTGCCTGTTATGACTGCTGAATGCTTCCTAAATTCTCAGACTGTTTTGAAGAGAAATTTATTAATTCCTCAATCATTCATAATAGCCAGTTAAATAGAAATTAAGTAGCTCTCTTGTTGGTCATAGATATATTGCTGTAATGAAACATTCACATTAAAATAACATCAAGATGAAAGAGCAATTTTTAATTATTGTTTTCCCTCAAGGCTGCTTCCGGGTGCCGCAAATAAATGAATGTAGCAGCAACTGAGTGTTAAGAATGTATTTTTGTATGACAGGTGATGTATTTGTGTGATATGTGGAAAAAATCCCTGGCAGCAGCAGTTGAGCAGTTACTGGTACATGTGGTTGAATATTATATAGGGTTTTCATCTCATAACAGCAAATAGTGGCTGCAATTTTAGAGGATTTAGGAAATCTCTGTTAAATAAGAGCACTGAGTTGTGAATAGAAAGAGACCACCTCACACAGTCAAGGAAGTTACTCTTCACTCTGAAACACTGATTACAGGCTTATCTTTCCAGTATGACATTCTTGCCTCTCTTTGCCAGCCTTCTTGCTATGTATATGAAATAGGTATGTAAAAGTCTGTCTTGAAGTGCTCATGGACTTGTGTGGAAACTTTGACAAAAGCTACCATTAAAAAAAAGAAGTAATTACTAATGTATGTGGCTGGGCCAGGTTAATTATGGTAGTAATGAGACAGTTTTCATTTAACTATTGTTTTTGAGAGGCAGCAGTTAGACTCATGTAGCTGTGGGCACATGGCCCAATCTAACTCCCACTGAAGCTGAATTAGATCATGTCAGGCTAATTTTGGAAAGTTGTAACCCTGCTCACTCTCAGTTGTCTTGAACTGCTTTTTCTGGAGAATAGCATCTGATATTAATTTATAATTCAAATGCATTTACTTCAGCTGGGTTGCAGGACCTGATCAGCTAAGTTGTAGCTGATGTTTAAGCAGGTCTTTATTTTCTGATCTGCCTCATCTAAAAAGCCACTCTGTAAATAAGCTTTCTCCTTCATGTCCATTATTCTTTTTGTTTTCAGGTGATTTAGATGTAAAGAGGAAATGACAAACCTTTGCAAGGTGGCACATCTCAGGTTTAAAAGATGAAGGTGGGAGTGATCTACACCAGGATTAAAACTTGTACCCTTGAAATGATTGGCAGTCAGTCAGGCACCTCTTCCTTCAGTGAGGAGATGAGGCACATTCACTATGTTATAAGGCAGGGGAGGAAATACTAACACAGTAATTAAGGGCCTTCATATCTCCTAAAAAAAGAAATTTACTTTGAGACACTTAAGCATTTGATGCAAGAGGATGGTACTGTGCCTCTGAGGAAGTTGCTTTAGGGTGCTGTAGAAAATGAAGTTGCTGAAGTGCTGAAGGAGATAGAGGTGAATGTGCATGGAGATTTCTTACTATGTGTCTCTCTTAAGAGATTGTGTGTGGAGCAGCTGATAGAGGGGGAAAATGAAATGTCGGGCTTTTAAAAAACAATTTCTTAATATACTAGCTTCATTATGAAATATTTGGGTTTTTAGCCAGCTGTTAACAAATGTGTGTTTTCCTGAACCTTCAGTTGCCTGCCTGTCTAAAATTTAGTGCTTGGTGGGGTGTTTTTTGCTGTTTATTTGGTTACAGGAAGTTAATTAACTGTGGAGGGGGCTGTGACACTGGGTACACATTGCTACAAATGCTTAGTGATAAGATTTCAGAAACCTGGGCTAATTAAGGCTGTATCTTGTGTCATTGCAACTGAGGGAAAAGTGATGGTGTTGTGGATTAGGGTAGGGGAGAAAGAGTAGAAGTGGAAGTTTTTGCAGGAAGCTCAGTATTAAAGCAATTGCTATAAAAGGTTATTTAGAAATTCAAGTGAAAGCCTTTACTTCTGTAGAACCAGTGCAGTGTTTTGCAAGTCTCTCGAGATAACTGGTAAAGCTTGTCGAGTAACTTCAGTTTCCCATTAAAACTGAATCTATCAAAAGCAGAATCTCTTAAAGATTGTTGGTAGCAGCACTTAACTGTTCTAACTTCTAAGACATCATAGTCTCCTGAGATTAAATTTGAATCTTTACTGAATTTAAAAGCAAAGCTTTGATGTGAAATTGGAGTCTTGCATATGAAATGTTAGCTGTGAAGGCAAAACATACTTAGGCAGAAAACTCTATGTGTAAATTTTTTCTCTTTCAAACATTTAATCAGGAAGATGAAATTGAAGTGTTTTACTTGCACTGACATTGAAATGTTTTGGAAATGTTTTTAAATTTCTGCTATGCACCAAACCCACAAAATGCTGAAAACCATGTTAAAAGAGCAAACGTTTGTTTGATAAAGCAGAAACATTTCAAATATTATTTTTACAAAAACACCAATAACCCAAAACCCAAACACGTATTTTTTTTTTCCTTTTACAAGTATGTTCCTTACTGCTTTGTCAGACTCCTGTAGAAGCACACTTGATGGGAAAGGTAACTGCAGGAATTAGTAGTGTGTTGTGACCTGGAGGCCCAAGAGCAAGGATCTTCAGCAAAGTTCTCTTAAAAATATGCTGGAATCTAAAAAGGGCTTTTTTTGGATGCAAGGTGGGATTTTTTCTGTATCTTGACATTGCCATATAGTGTGTTTGTGAAGTGCTAGAGCTGTATTTGTGCTTTGTCTCAGAGGGCTAAACATATTTTTCTTGAGTCCTTAGAGATTTCAATTCCTCAAGTACGTGTGAGCATAACTTCTAGATTATTCGTTTGATACAATTGTCTGATCTGCATCTTTGTCATCCTTGGAGTAGCCTGCTTGTTTCTACTACTCCACAGCAAATATTTTATTCACATTTAAGATCTAAAATTAAGAAAGGAAACGCAAATTTTTTGTGATGTAATGACTGGTTTTGCCATCTTCAGTAATAGTGAAAATGTGCATTTTAAGTTAACCAATATCTGTAAATAAGTGATTCTCAGTCTTGTATCATGTGCAGTTCCTCAGGCACTAATTTGCATCTCAGCTGGAAGTTACTTGCTTATGTTTTATGCACTTCTAAGAGTTTAAAGATGTGCAAATATCTTTGGGTAATACAAATATAATAAAGATACCGTTTCCATTTAGTGGGAATGCTGTGTAC
The DNA here is from genome assembly GCF_017590055.1 of Onychostruthus taczanowskii. NCBI lineage: Eukaryota > Metazoa > Chordata > Aves > Passeriformes > Passeridae > Onychostruthus > Onychostruthus taczanowskii. The sequence continues at coordinate 10,632,813 of NW_024499240.1, read as the reverse complement.
TGTCAGACTTTTATGTTCTTGTATAATACATTCAGTGTCATCATTAGCTGATAGCTTTTGTGACAGTGTGTGTTGGGGCTTTATTGTAAATGCCTTACAGACACAAGGTAAAAGTAGATAAGGCTCCTAAGAATGATACTCTTTCAGAATGCACTAGTGGAAGGCTGGACTGTAAATAATGAAGGTAGCAGATAAGAAATTGTTTTGCCTCATCTCAAGGCAAAGTGGAGAGCATACAAGGGTGCTATACTTTTTATGTCTTTATTCACATGCTGCAATACTCAGTGTAATACATGCCATATCATCATTATTCTAAACAAATCCTACACTGCTACTTAACACAAATAATTTGAGAAATAGGTAGGAGCTCTCTGCTAGGAAGATTGATGTATCAGTGTACTTTTGGGTGACATAGATCGACAGGCTTTCCAAAGGCGATAGGCTTCAGTAACTATTCCTCAAATATTTTAAAGCTGGGTGTTGTAAATTTTAATATTTCAGTGGGAGTTAAGACTACACCTCTGTGGAAGCATTTCTCCTTTAAAGACTTGTGAATTTTGTTTAGGTAACTCTGCTCAACAAAGTATACTCACTGAATTAGCCAAGATAGTGTACATTGAAGTCATTGCCAAACAAAATGGAAACACTGTTTATGTTTTGTGGATGTTCTGCTTGTCTGTGTCCCTGTGCTTTTTCAAATGTTTATTTTCACGTTGGCTGTGTTGATCTCCTGCTTTCCCTGCCTTGTCATGCTCAAGGCTCCTTGCGCTGAGCTGGAATGGCAGAAGTGGCTGTGCGCAGGCTGCTCGGCGGCTCCAGCTCCTGACACAGGGCATTAGCTTCAAACTACTGCAGCTGTATCTCCCTGGGCAGCCTGGAGCTGCTGGGCTTGCTGTGAACACTGTTTCTCATAACCCCCTTTGTCCTGCCATCTTACGCACAGAGCATTCCTCGGGATTTTTAGCATGGCTCTGCTCTGGTTTTCTTGAACGATTTTGCAGTGAATGGAGTTAAGATTAAAAGGCACAAGAGCTCTGTGAAGTTTGGTTATAAAGCACTGCTAGGTGTTGCCAGCTACTACTAATAAATTCCTACCCTATGCCCAGCACAGTAATAGTCTTTGTCCTCAGACTACTGGCATAGTAAGAGGCAGACTTGGCACTGGAGCTGTTAAGTGCAAAACAGAAGATCACTTGTAAATATTGGGTTATTTGCTGTTCAGTGCTATTAGGCTCATCTGTGCAGAACAGTGTTTAGATCATGGAAAGCCTTTCATGTCTTTTTCTTGCTCCTTAATTAGACATTTTCAGTAAGCCTCACTTGTTTCTGTCCTATGTGCTATTTTGCTGACAAAAATCTGATTCTCTGACATGGTTTTGAAATGGATACAATTTATAAAGAAAGCTTTAGGTTCTTAGCATTTGACTTGCTCTTAAAATAACATGTTAGCCCAGCTGCCTTTCAGTCTTACCTGAGTCGCAGCTATAGCTCAGCACAATACCTCAGAGGAGACTGAAAGTTCAGACAGACACTTAAAATATGTTGGCCCTTCAAAGCTGGTCATTAATCACGTTTCCTTATTGAGCTGTTTTTGATATTTTTTTTCTTAATCTGAAAAATAATGGGGTCCAGAAAATCCAATACATTACTTAACATCGATTTCTGGCTTCTTTCCTTATGATATAGCATTCAGTGTATCTTCAGAGAGGGTGCTGTCTGGAGGTAAAATGCCTTTGAGTCTGGCATAATCCTAGGAGCTCTAGGTAAATAAAGCATTTGGTTTTTAACAGTGTGATGTTGTTTCTAAGGACACTTGAATTACTTTTATAGAAAAGATCTGGAGTTATGTAGGTTAGCTGCCAGGTGGCTCGTGTAGAGCAGGGGCTGGTGCAGAGCAGGCTGTGGGTGGAGATGGCAGCATTGCCCCCAAACCAGGGAGCAGAGGCTGCAGGCAGCCCTGTGCTGGGCTGGGTCTGGCTTGCAGGTGCTGCAGCCAGAGCCTGAACTTGAGACTGTGCTTATCTTTGTATACATGCACTAAGAGACTCTTCTTTGTGTGATTTGACTTCTTTCACAACTCTGCTGGTGGACCATCTTCTCTCAGGAGTATAAGAAAGGTTAGGAGCTCTTCTTGATAGAAGCTATGGATTGTCTCTTTCCCTTCATCCTTTCCTCATATCAGACAAAATCTTTGCATGTGGATGGATATTGGGGATCAGTGTTTAAATTAGTTTTCCTTACAAGGAAAGGCTCATGTCCTTCTTATTAAAAGAGTGAATGGCAAATCAGCTAAGTGCCTCAAGGTTTGGATTGTGAATGTGTGACTGACTGGAATTCTGAATGTGAAGTTTCATAACTGGGCATCTAGCTCCTGACATATGTCAATCCTGGCTATAGATATTTCCATTATTTCTGAAGAAATGCCAGGGTTGTTTTGAAGTTGCCTGAGGTGATCTGTTGCTTTCTGGCTAACAGAACACACGTGCTTGAAAAACAGAGTTCATAGAGCATCCAGGTGAGCAGTACAACCCAGGAAGCATTTCATCAGTGAGCTCCTGGTCATGTTACCCCTGATTATACACCAATTGCAGGCTTTTCAAAGCTGTAATTTCCAAGATGGAATAACTCCTATTGCTGCTGTCCAAATGGAAGATGGCAGTATATTCACTAAAATCTTGGTGAAGAGTCCTGTGGCTGTAATTGTACGTAAACAGGGATTCAAGTTGATACCCAAGTCTGTTTACATTTGTGTTGGTTGTATAATAAAGAAAGCTTACTGTCGCTAATAGGTCAGACTAGGGTGTGGTGAGTTCCTGAAAAATTATAAGGAGACCTAAATGAAGTTATAAAGAATAGAGTTCCTCAATCCATAACTACTTTTGTATATCCATACTCAGTATTTCTTTGTGCCTTTTTATTTTATCTTGGTATTTTGTGGTGTTACTTTTCTTAGTCATGCTGTAGTTTTGCTTTCTTTCTGTGATAGGTTTGGGAATGTTCCTTCTTTTCTTATATATTGAATTAGCTGTTGTTGATGTATACCATTCACTATTATTTTTGCTGGTTTGTATTTAATATACAAAATGAACGGTGAGTTGTTGCTATGGACACTAATACATAAGCATTAGAGTTGGAACACCAAGTGTTGTGTCTATTTTTGTGTGTGACAGAGACCTTTTTTCCCTTGTTGCAATTCTTATTAGTACTGAATTTTGTAGTAAGAGATCTCATTTTTCATGTCAGCTGTTAGAGGTCTGCAGATTTTTTTTTGGTTGTATTTTAGCTTCCATGTTTTCAATATCAGAATAGGTATTGATCTTTCAAAAAACCAAACATCAAATTTATTTAGACAGTCCATATATTTCTTTCTCAGAATTCCTGGTTTGTTTATCGGTGTTTTATTTTTGGGATACTAAGATATTTTGTTCTGTAGCACATTTCTTAATTTGAAAGAAATCAATATATTAATTAACCTTAAAATAAAACTTATTGAGTTTCACCCTGTTTCAGTTTGTGTAGTATACTTCCATGTAGAATCAATTAATGGAAAAACATTTGCTGTATAGATGTGTCTGGGGAGGGAGTTAGGAATTCAATATTTAAGGGCAAGGAATGTACAAGAGGGAAGTGTGAAGATTTTCCTTTACCTTCATTTTTTTGGGGTGTTTTTTTTGTGCTTTAGCTTTTTCCTCTTATTCTGAAGTAGAAAGATTTATAATTTTCTGAGAGATGTGATGGAGGACTTCCTTTTCTAAGATATTAATATCAAATTGCAGTGAGATAGGAGTTTGCGGTCCAGTTCTTTTAAATTCCTTTGAGATTCCAGTGAGGTGGACTCAAATGTTTAATCACTACAGTTTTATGCATTTATTTGAAAGGTTGAGCCTACAAGCTACTGCATATATGTTTCTTGGCATTATTATTTCCTAAAAGCTTCTGGAATATCTGTGAATGATATTAGACAGCTTTTGACTTTGGCCTGGGTTTTTGCCTTCCTTCAACCTGGTGGCATGAGGCTTATTTAGAATCTGCTTGCAGGCCTGTAAGCATTTTCTGAGACTGGCAAAAAACTCCTTGTTTCAGACATTCGTATTGACTTAAAGCTATATATAGTTGGAGCAAGGGTGTAAGGTATCCTTGCATCCCGTGTGAAAACACTTCTCACTTTCATAATGCTAGAACAGGAAATACAAGTGTTGGAGCTGTAGCAGTGAAAGTGATTTTTCCCCCTTTGCCAAATAAAAATATTTCTTTTTCTTTTATTTCTTTTTATCTTTGAGTTGTCGTTCAGTGCCCTGTCTGTCAATTTGTTCACAAGCTGATGTGTCTGTCTGAAGGAATACACTGCTGATACATGCTCTAAACAGCTGAACCAACTGTATGGAGCCACTGTGATAATTTCTGCTTGATTGTAGCTCTGTTTCTCCTATTAAAGCATTAACCTGCTCTAAAAGTAGTGATGCTTGTAGAAATAGAGCTTTAAACCCCAATAAATTAGTACTAGTGTAATAAAAAAGCACAGTTTTTATGTGTGTATTCCTTTGACCTGGGCGGTTTTCTCTTTAAGAAAGCTAAAACCAATATAATACACATGTAAAAACTTCAAAAAGAAGCAAAACCCAAATCCACCTCCTGCTCCCCAGTAGAAAAACCAGACAAAATAACCCCCAAGCATGGAGAAAACACCCACATTCACACCAACATGAACTCCTGACAGGTAGACATTCAAACTGCAGCAAATACAAATTGGTTATATTCGAACTGGGGTTCTGTTTTTCTTCATTTCTGTTCTCTGAGGATATAATTGCAGTGACTAAGGCAAAATGGATGATGCTGAGCCACAAAGAATTGCACTGAGCAGTGTTCTTCCTTTGGATGCAGGTCCAGACACTGATGTTTCACAGCACTATGGGAAACCAGAGAGAACTTGGAGAAAACTTACTGCAAATTAAGGCATGGAAAGCCAGAGAAATCAGTGACAGATGAATGTTTAGAAAATATGTTAACTGCTTTTTTGAGAAGTTTTTTCAGTGAGTGTGAAGAGTTACTGGAGTTTGTGTGCCTGTATCAGCACGGTCGGCAGACCCATCCTGCCCCTGTTAGCTGCAGGTGGGGCTGGGCTGTGCCCCCGCCGTGGGTTTGGGTGAGCAGAGCCCTGCTCACCCCTGTGTGCGACACTCCCAGCGGCAGAGCCATTGGCAGCACCTCTGGGGCAAACTGCAGCTGTGTGTGGGTGAAATGAGTACAGACTGCAGCCCAGGAGCATTACCCACCTCTGAGCGCTGTGCCAGGCACTCTGGGGAGCTGTCCCCTGGAGGGGACAGCCCTGCTCGGGCTGGCACAGGGAGACAGAGCCCAGGCAGGTGTAGGCTGTCCCTGGCCAGCTTTGGAGGGTTCAATAGGAGACTTCTGTCTGGCACGAAGAGAATAGTTAGTGAGTAAGAGCAGTGGGAGGGAGTGCATCAAGGAAAAGGTTTGAAACTAATTGGAGCTTTCAGTGTATAGCTCAGGTGTGCTAACATTACTTTTCCTTTTTCTTCTACACTTAAATGTTATTTTCAGGAAGGTTAGTTGGTTTGAAGTTTTTGGAGAGGGGGCTTCTTTTTGTTTGTTGGGTGTGGTTTTGTTTTTATTATTTCAATTAAAACTGAAAGCCAGTAAGCTCTTTGGTGGGAGGAAAATTTTCATAATAGTCTTGAAATGTTAGATACCTGTGATGAAGACAATTAAATATTGCTAATGGAGGGGAAACTCATACATTTTGAATCCTTGATTTCACTAGATATTCCAGAATAGACCAAGTGAAATAACATACTAAAGATAGCGGTCTGAGCAGGTTCTCCCAACTCTGCTGAGCTGGATCCTACACTGAGCTGGTGTGTAATATTATAGTCTGTAGTAGACTACTCAGAGCAGGGAGTGGAGGTGGGCACAGTCCTACATTTAAGAAGACTCTGGCTGTGTGGTCACAGTGGAACAGAAGTTTCCTGTTGTATAAGGGGACACAGCCCTAAGTATTTGATTAGCTAAGATCATGTGTCACCTAAATGTTCGTCAAGGACATGTTCATTTTATGCCTGCACACTTACATGTGAGTTGCTAGGTGCACATAAGCATGTAAATTTAGAGCATTTTCTAGTTTTTTCTACCCGTATAAGAATTGAAATTACCACTTTTTAGGCATTTATAGTGCTTAAGCCAAACCTGATGAGTAGCCTAGCACATCTGATGCCAGAAGCACGACATGAATTTCTTGCACTGTCTTTGTAATCATTGTAATGGGTTATGTCTTATTCCCAAAAGTGCTATTGGCACAATGCCGGCCCATATTATGATTGAGCCCTTGAAATTAGATTGGAAGGCAGGCTTTTCCATTCTTTCTAGATGGTTATGGAATGAAACAGTTACCGGGTGGGTGCAGGTTTTTCTGAGAAGCAGATATGTTCTTGCAAATGCCATGAGCTTCCACCTGTAATGGAACTATGTTTGGATTGTTTGGTGGAAATGTGGCCAAGTACTTGACAGCTTCATGTATTTTTGCAGTGAACTGGGCTCCTGACAGACCTTTCCAGGTGTTGAAACCTTTCAGGAAATGGCAGTTTAGAAAGAAAAATAGAAAGTGTGTTGTGTAAGCACCATGGAACTCACGGAACACTTGGATTTCCTTTTTTAAAGGATTAATTGGGAACCAGAACTCTTGTCTAAAACAATAATAAGACATTATCTTCTCAGAGGCATGGCTACCTCTGTGTGATTACCTGTGATTTGTTAGAAGGAATAAGCACGGAAAAAAAGGGAAAAAACCCCCAACTACAAAGCCATAGTTAAGGCTGAAAGCATGAAGTTGATTTGCAGTCATAAATCCTCATTTTTGTCCTGGTTATATATTTTCACTTTGAGGAAAGTGAAGGCTTATAGAGTTGTATATTCCTATATCTAGACTAGTGATTGAGGGTGTCTTAAATTTCGAGAAACCAAACAAGGATGTGTTAAAAGTGTCTTCAATGAAGTGTAGAAATGCTTTGATGGTGACCAGTTGGGAAGCATTTGAAAACCTTGCCTGTGACTGTATATATTTTGTGATGTGTTAAAGCGGGAACACCTGTCAGAAAGGAGTCTGCCTGAAGTTTAATTTTGGCTCTTTTGTTTTGCAAAGAAAGATTTTTACTTGCTTAATGGGACTTGAGGTTTTTGCCTTTCATTTAATAGGATTTCATGGTAGGGTTAGGATTTGAGTAAATTAGATTGACAGAAGACTTCTTTATGTTCATTTTTTAAAAGGCTCCTTTTTCCATTCCAATTTCTACAGGATCTGTGTAAATAAGTGTCTTTTGAAGGTACCCGTTTCAGACTTACAGTTTAATTGTACAGCATCATTAAAACAGCTGAAACAAATACTCAGGGCTGTGACCAGTTCAGGGATTCATTTAAGAATGTTTTTCTTACATGGAAAATATGTTTAAAGTAGAAGACTTACAGAAGCCATATCATTCAATATATTTTATTCGGTCTGTGAAGTTCATCTAGCAATCATGCAGATTCCAGCATTGTTTGCAAGTCATTTCCATAGGATTATGAAATGTCTCCTCATGACCTATTCAGATTTGTGTTGAAATATTAATTCCTGGTTTGAAACAAGTTCGTTACTGTAGGGCAGACAGAACATGTTATACAAGTGAAGTCAGCTGTAAGACGAATTGATAGCTTTGATGCCAGCCTTTGTACTTGATGGATGTATATTTATTTTGGCAGGGATGTTGCCTTAGATATGGTCCTCGTTCCCCTCCCGTGGTCTCCCCGCTGGCTGCCGTAGGCTCTCACAGCTCAGCAGAGCCGTGGTTGTGCAGCACAGCTGTCGGGCACCGCTGGGCTGCAGCAGCACCTGGGAGTAGGAGGCAAGGGATGCCTGAGCTGGCACTTGTGCTGCAAGAGCTGAACATCAAACGATGCCTGTATTTCATCTGAAATCAAGTACTTAGATCTGGAGAGGGATTTTGCATAAGTGCAAACTAAGGATTGCTATTTATCATTATTGCCTTTTTCATCTTCATGCTATTTTAAAGTAATCAGAATAACCTTTGAAGTTAGGGGAGGTGCTGTTTTTCCCATTATATAACTAGCTAACATAAAGCACTAAGAAGCAAAGTAACCTACCTAAGATCAGGCCGTTCTGTGTCAGAGCCAGAAACACAGTCTAAATTTCTCTTTGTTTTATATTTCAAGTTCTGGACATTTTTTCTTTCCTTTAGGAAAAGAAAATGCATTTACGCATATCTAAGGTGCACTTGTGTGCCCTCATACAAGGTGCAGTTTTCTGTTTGAAGAAGGTCACTGCAGCTGGTGCCTTGGAAACAGAAGCTGTGTGGCAGAGGAGATTATTGATTTTGCTGGGGTCCTCGGGAGGTTAAAGCCTTTCTCCTCTCTGGGCCTCTCGCTGTGACAGCTCCTGCCCTGCCGCTGCCTCCTCCTCGCGGGCTTGTCAGGTTCCCACAGCCTTTTCTGTCCTTTATTTCCTTCTGCTTGAGGATGTCCCCAAATAGCTGCATCTCATATCTGTGAAGTATCTTTGAGAGAGAGGTTCTTCCTGCCCGGAAACCATCTGAATTTCCATTCAAGAAAGGACAGTAGAGGGAAATAGCCCTTGCTAAGGCCTCTCAGCTGGGGAGGAGAGGTGGCTTTCAGCAAGAACCAGGAAAGGTTCAGCTGCTCTGCCACCCTTCTCCACTCACTGGCATGGGCACAGGGCGAGCAGTGTCCTCAGGGATGGCCTGTGCTGGATGGGACCAAGTGAGGAACAGGACTGAGACTCTGAGACACTGATGCAGACTGAGGGAGACTGCCAAAGGTCCTGGGGAGGAGAAGGGGAGATGCTGTTCACAGCATTCTGCAGGCACCCTGGAGTGAGATAGGAGGGGAAATTCTGTCTGCTCCCACCTTTCTGCTTCATCACTCAGTTCCTTCTAATAACCATTTCATCTGGTAAGACCAACTAGTTCAACATTAGAGCATAGAGAAATGTAATGGTTACTTCCATCTTAAAATTATGGAAGGTTTCTAAAATATTTTTCAAGTCCTAGAAAAAGCACTTGCTAAAGTTAGAAATTATATGGCCATGTAGAGAAGATGATTGGGGAAAATAAGTGAGTAAGTAGGTAGGATTACTGGGAAAACGGCACATGTACATTCATGTTACATTCTCCTTCTAAACCATGATAGCAAGAGCTAGAGCAGATGTGTACCTTTTGGCAAAATACAGGCATTGTCTGAATTTGTATTAGCCAGACAAACACAATGTTTTACTAACTGTGAATGTTTCTAAAATATCAGACAGGTTTAGCTCACAACTCTGTAGTGTAGGCCTTCAAATTTAAATTCACAAAGCCTGTTATGTACAAGAATGCACGCTCTACAGAGTTGTGCTAGAAGTAGAGAAATATGTTCTTGAATTAAAGAGAGCAGGAGAAGTTTTAGTACTAAAATACTTGCTACACTTGAGGATTACACTTGAGGATTACAATATTAAGCTGATTTAGGGTATTACATCTGGAATACTGGGACATAAACCAAACGTACAAGGAAAGATTTTTTCAGAACTCATTCTTACCCTGTTTGTATTGATCTTGTGCTTCTACTTGAAACAGGTTGGCTGCCTAAAATTGTGCTATAATTCAGATTTCATTGCATGCTTAGGGAAATGTTTTGGAATAAACAGCCTGTACAATCATGTCCTTTAAATCAGTTCATTCTTCATTGCCTCTTGCTAAGGCTGACAAGAAAAAAGAGCTATCGCTGCAAGTCAGCGAGAGGTGTGCAGCTCTGCTGACAGGACACGAGCGCTCCGTGCTCCTGCCCACGCGGGAGCAGCACCCCATCTCTCTCTGTGCCGCGGCTGGGAACGGAGGCACTGCCACTCCTTCAGGTGTGCCCAGCAGGAACCTGCTGGGACAGGCCCCAGCATCCCACACTGCCTGCGCTCGGCTCGCCTTCCCACCGAGGAGAGGGCTGGATGGCGAGGGGGCTGGGTTTCTCTAGGAGCAGGGGGAGTGACTGACTGGCAGACAGCATTCCTGGGCTCCAGCACACTTGAAGACATGAAAAATGCAGCACAAGGGATCTCAGCTGCCTTTTCTGAAGCATCTGAGGGTTTGGTTGTTAGCTCATCTGTATAAAAACAGGCGTTTCGGTGTTTTGATGTAATTTTTTGGGCTCTATTTTTAGTGCCTGGGAACATTACAGACATGGAATATGTGGCTATTGAGCCTGTTGGAATTAAAATAACTTCAAATATCTTTAAAGAGGCTTTCTGAAGCACTCATTTTTTTCCATTGCAGCGCATGTAGTTTTTGATCCAGTGCATTTCAGAGGCTGGAAGCGTGCCATATGTTAAAGCTGGTGTTACCATTTAGTTTGATAAGCAGGAAGTCCTGTTGGTCCAAGATGAATATAAGGGGATAAGGTAAATGTTGTTTTCAGCCTTTTTATTAAAAAACATTTTTCTGACTTTTGTTTCAATATGGAAGATGTCCCCAGTATGTTGTTAAGTGCTCAAATTAGCTTTCCATTTAGCTTGAAGGTTAGGTTGAGGTGCACTCAAAAACAGTTTGACTATAGAAGCAAGGTACTTCTATCTCTCTAGTAATCAAATATTTATTGGTATATAGAGAATTTCAGAAAGAATAACCTAAATTTAGTTTTGTGTTAGTATTGCTATTTATTTTACATACATCATGATTATAAGGTTCTATTCAGTAGTGTTAGAAATTATACTGAAGATGCCTGAACTCCCAGAAGAAAAGGCAGAAAGAGAAGTTTTATTGGGTTTTGATGAACTCATTAATTTCTTCTGCACACATGTGACAAGCTGCTAATTCACCTCTCTGTATCTAGTCATCAAAGAAAGAGCACTTAGGGATTTCATAACCCACTCTCCTGCCAAAGACATTACCACTCTTGCTTAATTTTTGAGTTTGATGTATCACAGCAATCTTCAGCATTCAAAATGAACAAAAAAGACCAATCTGAACACCCCAGGCTGGCTCCAGATTGGGTGCTTGGTGGCAGCCAGTACACCAGAAAGGACAGAGGAGGGGAGTTCTGTTGAAGTCTCTGGGACTGCCTGGCTCAAGGGATGGTGAGGGAGTCCTCCTTTTAGAGACAAAGCTTACATCCAAATTACATTTTCCAGCAGCAGATTTTTGAAAAGAGATCTGCCCACTGAAACTCTGCCACCACGGATGACTGACTTCCAGCTATAGCAGGACTGCTCTGGAGCACATTATGGGAAATAAATTTTACAGCCCAAGCTGTGTGGTGTTCTGAGGCATTCACTGAGGAGGCAGATGGATATGTGATGCATGAGTGCCAGGTTTTGATGTTACTGCAAGTCTCCTGAGAGACTGGTGCTTTCTGACATCCAGGTTCCACACCGTGATGTGATTATGTGAAAAGTGCATTAAAACAGCTCTCCCGATGTGGAGTAAAATATGAAAAGATGTGTCATAAAGGACACCTTACAACAACAAGTATATATAATTTTGTATAAAAAGTTAAAATCAGTCAAATATGATGATGCTGAGTGAAAAGTGGAAACATGTTTGTGACTGTTTAAATCTTTTCTTCAAACACTGTAATGATTGGAAGCAAGTGCAAATTATCTGTTTCATCTAAACCAATAGACTAGAAACCAGAGACTTGCTGTTAAGTCCAGGGAAAACATCCATTTTCAGTTATGAAAGAAAACTGCCTTAGGGTTATGGATTGGCAGGATTATTCTGTTAAAGATTGTTGCACCATCTCCCACAAAAAATACAGTTTCCATTGTGTTTTCCATCTGCGTGTGCACTGTGCTCTGTCCTCTTCCATAGAAGTTACCTCGCTAACTTCATTGCGCCTTCAAGTGCCTCCAAAATTTTATGTGAAAGAGTGGTTCCTCACCTTAACTTTGGTTTAAGTATTGAAAATGGTCATGTTGATAACATACTGTAGTCCTACTACAAAATTTGGACATGGATCTTAATTTTATTAATAATTCGTCTAATGCTTACAGAAAGATGCAACCTTACCTTTTATACATGGGTTCATAAAACAGGATTAGGGTAATAGTTGTTTTAAAACATGAACCTGTAAAAGCTTAGGTCAATAGCAGAAGTTGTTAGGAAATACTATATTTTTTCCTTTTGTCATTCTCAACCATTCATAGATTTAATAGAAAATTGGGAACAGCTCCTGCTGGAGTTTATTGTAAATGTCCGTAGACCATATTTTAAAGGTATTCCAACCTTGTAACTCCATCTTAACTAAAATTATATGTTTAAATGCTTTTAATTAAATGGTGTAGATGGGACTCTTGTTTTCATTATATGATAATCTGACCTATGTCCCTGGTATCTAAAATGCCACTAACATATTTTTTTGTTAAAATTCTGTGCTTTTTTTTCCCTTACATGTTTTGTTCCCTACAATGAATGAATTTAGGATTTACATAAAATAATTTGGGTTGTTTTGGCATAGTGCTTATATCAGAGGCTTTCTTGTCATTTGCTCTGATGTGATGGAGAGTGTACTCTCTTGCTGCAGGACAGTGGATCAGGAATGAAGCGGTGGTGGCTTGGTCAGAAAGAAATGTTGATTACTGTCCAGAAAGGAGGAGAGGAAAAAAGACCTTATGAGGTGTTTTGGTTTGGTTGGAATGTGCTGCTAGAATGCAGTAAGGGGTGTATATTTTACTAGTTGTGGAGAATTCCCAGGACATGTTTGATACAAGCTTTGTGTAGACAAAACAGATAAACAGATTATGATTGAGGTCTGTGGGGCCTTGGAAAAGATTGCTAATTGTATGTTTTTTCAAAGGATCAAGATCTTATCAATGTCATGAAAATTGTGCAGGGCTACTGTGAAAAGAAATGTGACTTTAAGCAAGTTGAATTAAATATACTTGAAAGGCCTCTTTCTGATCTGCAGAGCATATTTGCAGTTATCTGCAGCTGAAGGCCACATTGCCCCCGCGCTGCAGCCTTCCATCCCGCGCTGTGCTGTGACAGAGCCAAAAGCTTTCCCTCTTCTTCTGATCTCATCCTCGGTATCACTGAGATTCCTTAATGAAGAGCAACTTCTGCACCAGCTTGGCTATGAACATATTGAATCTATCACATCAAAGAAATAGTTGTAGGATGGCGTGAAGACTCGGCTTCTTTTTAAAGCAATCTGTATGGGCAGATCTTTTGAATCGCTGTGTAATTTTACTGACTTTGATCAGAGTCCATACAGCTGTAGTTGTTTTGAACAATCAGATGTTACTGTTGTGCTGTGAAGGTTAAAGGGTGGTGTTTTCCTTATTTGTTAAGACTAATGTTAGTCTTAACTACTTATGTGTGATATGGCAAATTAAATAAATGTTAATATTTTGGTACCGATCGGCTTTAAGATCACTTCGCTTTTGATACATGGCTACCAGAAAGTCTGTGGGAACATAGGTAATTACTTTTAAAACCAGTTTTGATTATATAGAATAATTGTATGTTTGTCTAAAATGTTTTTATACAATGCTTCTCTAAACTTAAATACACACATGTATTTTCTAGAATTATTTACTACTGTGTGGCAGATACACAGCTGTGAGTCATTTACATGAAGAGCAGGCAGATTTCTGAAAATGGAATGAAAAGCTCTAATAGCAATAGAGAGATCTGGTAGAAATTTGTGTGCAAATGTCCTTTATTATATGATCACCACCATGTAAATATATGGCATTGAAACAACATTCCAAAGCCCAAGGTTTCATATTCAGATATTAGAAGGAAACAATGTCATTGCTTGCACAGTTTCAAGGCCATATCCTTTTGTGTGTTTGTATTGGGATACAGACTTCAATTACACAATCAAATTTTCCCCCTTGGGATTCTTAGTTTTTCAATTTGGTTAACACTTAATGCTGTCTTCAGATGTCTCATCATAAGTGACCTCTCTGGTGTCCCAAGGAGCTCTCTGGCTATTGCAGTGTAGCACCTTTGGTGCAGGGTTAGAGAGAAGATTTCTGGACAGCTTTCAGCTGCCACAGGGAAGAGACTATCCTTTCTTCTCATTTCCCATTCCATTTGCTTCATACCCTCTCATTTCAGAAATAGTATTGGGGAAACAATGTGTTGAATGGTGAAGTAGGAAATATGAGAACTCTGCCTGGGTTCCTCACAGTTCATCATCCAGGCTGGAATATCCAAGAGCACAGATGTGGGTCTTGCTTGACCTGATGCCGTGGCTTTGGCAGTGGTGGGTTAGTTGGTGCTTTTTCCAGAGCAGCCTCCTGTCTGCAGGTCTCACAGTATTTGCTGAAGGGGAAGAAGATAGAAGAATGGTGCATCCCTTTTCTGGCTCCCAGGAAGGAGTTCTGTATGTTTACAGACTCATTTGCCATTGGCTCTTGTTACCTGGCTTTGTTTCAGTTTTCTCTCCTTTCTCAGAACATTCTTTGGTCATAGGATAAATGCTAATTTTGAGTTTTGGAAACAGGAAGCCTACAAACGAGGCTTTAATTTTTGAAAGTTAAATTAGAGAGAAATAGAAAGTTTTTTCAAGCATAGGCGCAGATTGGAATACTTTTGCATTAATTAATATTACAAGCTTATATTTAGTGGAAAAGTTATTTTGAAGAAAAAACATTGTTCTTCCTAATGCCATTAGCACTGGCAGTATTCTCCATTGAATGGCATTCCTGGGGAAGGTTAGGAAGGCAGCAGTTTGACAACTTCCATGTGTAGCAGTATGGAAGCTTAATCCAAAAACCTCAATTCATCAAAGATGCTGTATAAGTGCTTGGAAACTGTTATGCCAGTAATGTCTGAGAAAAGGGAGAGAAATGCTTAATGTGGTAAAAGTGCCTGCAGGGAGTGTCCCAAGTGCAGGGCTGGGTTCAGCCAGATGACTCACTTCTGACTGAATACTGGAAGCATTCCTCTTCATGGTTCACTCTGAAATACATTCCCATTTATTTGTGTGTACCTTCTCCATACACAGGAGCTGTTGTACTTGGGTTTTTGGAACCTGAAAACAAGCCCTTTATTGATGATGAGGTCAGGACACTTCTGGGAACGGTGGCTTGTTGGTTACCAGCTGCTCCCCAGCCAGAAGGAGGTTGTCCTTCTGTTTTAATAAGTTGTGCTTTGTTTCTTTTTCTTACTTTAAAAAAAAAAATACACTGTCTGCTGTGATATTTCTTTGTGATGGAATTGGTAGACTATAAGAATTACTGGCAAAATGTTTCAAGACAGAAGTGTGTACATGCTGGGTGTCTTCCCATGATGATTCCATGGAATCATTGCACTGCTGCTTGTAGAGTCAGTAGATCTGTGAGCAGCGCTCCCCTTCCCATTCAAGTGGGATAAGAAATTGGCTTTTAAGGTTGTTTGGGCCTTACAGCACTTACTATTGGTTTCAGTTTTTTGTTGTGGCACATTTGGTGTAGATCAGGGAGCCTAAGTTGAAGTTGGAAATAAAAGCCTCACTTACAAATACCTTCAGCAAGCAACTTCATTAGCCTTCCTCTCAGTTACAGTAAAATAAATAGGAGAAAACTCTGACAAAATCTTCTGTGTACAACTGTAGGCAGAATTTAGCTCAGCAGCCAACTCCTTAATCCTTGGATTTTCTAGAGTCTGCAGCTAATTCTGCTCTGTATGATATTGCCTTTTTTATGTAATACATTGGTTTGGGAATAATACTGAGATACCAGCACTCCCAGTCTGAGATTTGAAAACAGTGGGGTTTTTTGTCACTATGTACCCAAATATTGGTAATGATTACAAAAATTCAAATGAGATTGAGTGGTTGTTAGGCATGTTTAAAGTCAGTTTGTACATGACGAAGAAATAATGAAGCTGTAGGGCACGTGTCTGGTCCTGCAAATAAACTTGAAAAGCAGAGTCCACTGATTCGAGGGAGGGGTTGTCAACAGCTGAAGGCCAACCAAGTCTTAGTTCAGAAAAAATGTAATATCAAATCATGGCTTTCATAACAAATGTCCTAATCACAGTGAGCCATAGTTGTTTTCACCCAGAACATAAGTTCATGGACAAAGCATGAAAAGAAACTTCTATACATGTGCATTTTACATCCTTATTTTAAAAGTGCCTTGCTTAAAGGTTAGTGGTTATTTTTATTGACCTACACTGATGTGTCTTTTGGTGAGTTAGTTAAAACATATCTCCAAATAATACCAAGAGAAATATGGCTCTTCTGCATATGTATATAAAAAACTTGTATTAATTACTTAGAAGTGTATAAAAGAGCAAATGTGAACCTCTGCATATGGCTTGGTTCACATTTAAACCAAGTTCAATGGTTCTCAGCTAGGCATTTAAAGGTGAGTATGGTGTAAAAGACTAAAGATGAAATATATCCAGAGAAGGATTAATAAAATCAGTGAGGCAATAAGAGTTCTGTTAAGTTTTGGAAGGTTTTGAAACTGGGTTGATAAGTGACATGTCCTTTTTGTTCTATTTAAGAAAGATTGATAATCTGACAACATCCAAAGTAATTGTTTTACAAAGCAGATAGAGGGTTGATAGAAATAACACTTTTGTAGGGGGAGAGAGGGATTGGAGCTGTCTGGGCCTTTTGTCATTGCGGGGTTTTTGTGCTTTCCTTTTAGTCTAGATTTACAAGCAAAAGATAGTAAAGTTGTCCTTGCTGGGAAAAGACTGGCTGTCACACACAGCATTTTACTCACTCATGCTGTTTTGAGCTGTATGTTATTACTCCATTGAGATGCTCACTTACCCTTACTAAGAAATTTTTATTTATTCTTAAATTTCTTAATATTGCTCATCATCCTGACAGTAGTAACTTGCACTGTAGGACTGATTTGGCTGTTGGAATGTTGACAGTTTTATTTTAAAATATTTGTAGGAATTGAAAATTAGTTCAAGAGATGCCAATCTAAAATTCTGATGAAACAACTCTGCTTAAAAAAAATTAAAACATTCTTTCCTCTGGAAGGTCAGGGAGGTCTGTGAGGTTACCTGGTGGCTGCACAGCTACCCACTAAACAGAAAAAGGCTGCAGAGGGGATGGTCCATCAAGGAAGGAGAGAGAAACTATCCTTTTTCTCTATGTGTTTTTCAGCTGCTGATGGGAGCAAAGTGCTATCTTGAGATTTTCTGGTATCTCTTCAGCCTGCAGAATGTCAACATTCACAGGCTTCTAAGGGGAGTGTGCCAAGGCAGCCAGAGCTGTGGAAGAACGTGTTGCTCAGGATGCCCTTGAACAGCAAAATCCCATTCCAGGGTAGAGGAGGGCCCTCCCGATAGAGGCATGTTGTTAAGCCTTTGATTATACAGAAAACTAAAGAAGAGCAATCAAACTCAGGCATCAGATATCATTTGGCAAACCGTGGGAGAAATGATTGCTGGTTATTTGGCAATGGGAAGGTAGCAAATGGCTGTGCTCTAGTTGTGCAGTCAAGGAAAATACAGCTGGGATTATAACCAAAGGGTCAGTCTCTGCTACTCCTTACTATGTGCTAGGCACTGTTTTGAATAAATGCAAAACCCGTCACATTTAATATATATTTTAAAAGATAACCCAATAAAATGTAAATTCCATTCATAAAAATATGAAAATCAAAACTACCATTTCCCTGCCAGCAGTTACTCAACTGCTTGCACTTGTGTCATGTTTCATATAGCTTTGTATAATGTAACAGTTTCCTTTATGATGTTGTGGCTTTCAATATATATGTATGTCTATGTTTTGAATACATAATTTAGATGACAATTGTAATGTGTATCTTTTAATCTCCTCATTACGGAAGTCACAGCTCTTATTCCATATTAGTGTTCTATGGCAATAACTTATTTTCATAGCAAACGTTATTTTACCAAAACCAGTAGTGATGGTATTTCTTTTGACAGAACAAATTCAAATTTGATGGTATTGTGATTTATCCCAAGCTCTGTTTTATATAAGGGGAGTATCAGATATGAGCTGCGTGTTGGTTTTGAGAGGTGAATTTTCACATACTTCTGTCACAGCTGAAATTCTCTCTGGCATTCTATTTTACCAGCTTTTCATTATTTCCCCTTACCATTATGGTTATGTAAAAGGGACAGTTGTTGTCTTTAAATTTGCTTTTTCTTCTTCTATGGTTTCCTTGTGTATGTCCATATATGGAATATGAAGTAGTGAATCATGTTGAATTTCTTCTAAATGCACTTCAAGAAAAGTGAATTTGTCAGTTTATTCAGCTAGTATAGATTGGGACAAATTGTATTTCTGTCTCACCTAAAAGTTTATTCAGTGTTTAAGTCTTGTGTGCATTTTATATTTTGTGGTTTTAGCGTAGTTAGGTCTCATTACAGTCTTTTAAGGAGTACTTTTTGCAGTATGTAAGACATGTTTAAACATAGTTCCCAAATTTGGTTTTGAAGCCAAAGTAAATGAGGTCTTGTAGCGCCACATTCCAGTCATTCTGACACCAGAGGAGTATCTGCACTAATAATTTTTTGTATTAAAGTGGCTGGATTTTTATATGCCTGCAAGAAGCAAGACTGGACTCTGACATGGAGGAATATTTCAAGGCACTAACAAATGTTTTCAGGAAATCTTTTTTCCTCTCTGGGAAAATAAAAAAACAACCAAGAAAACCTGAAAAAGCAAGATACTCATTTTGACAAAAAGTCAAATTATTTCTTACAAGACTCAATAAAACTAGTTTTATTTAATTTTGTTTAGTTTTTTATTTTTGTTTCAGGTTTCCTGCTTCAGTTTGTAGAGATACTTTTGTCTTTTTGTGTAGTAAGAAGTAAGAATTATGCCAAAAATTATCTGAGCACTTACACAAATCAAAACCCCAAGGTATTTTGAAATATCTGCTTAAGTGGACTTATGTATGTTTTAGGTATTTGAGTGAATGTGAAACATTCAATTTTCATCATATTTGTAGGCCAGCATGCAAACTCATGAGATTTTTGTCCTGGGAAAAACAACAAAAGAACCTTGTAAAGGTGACAAACCTGATTCATACCAGGAAACTGGATTAAGGCACAGATAACAGATGAGGGCTGCATCAGCTTGGCCTTGTATGGCTGTGCTGAACTTTGCCAGATGGAAAGAAGAATCACTGTCTGCTGTCAGTGCCTCTTGCTGCAGGGCAAGGGAAGCCTGGGAAAAGCTGCTGATGAGTGTGTGCCCAGCTAGTTTTGAGCTGATCAGCTCTTTTGCCATCCCTAGATTTTGAGGGGAAAAGGATGTGGGATGTTTGACAATCCAGAGTACATTTTTCTTCTCCTTGTTGTAACAATGTAACATGTAACAATTACATGTTTTATAGTGTTGATTCTTTCAAATTTACAATTAAAGAGTCCTCATCTTGTTTGCTTTCAGATTCTTCTCATTCTTTTCATCGAGATGAGACCATTGTTATTGCCCTGGCATCTGTGTCTGTACTGGCTGTTCTGATAGCTGCTCTGTTCTTTGGATACAGGATGCTTGCAGGTAGGGATTGACAATATTTTTGGCTTTGTTTTTTTCCATTGTTTATTTGGCTATTGCTCAAAGTTATACTTAGGTCATCTGTTCTCCCCATCCCTGTTATATGCTTGTACATAATGCTGCTCCTCTCTGACATTTTATGGTGATATCCCATTCATAGCAGTTTGGAGAGAGTTATGATTTCTCTAAGCTGGCATTTTGGGACCCATTTTTCTTCTGCAAATCCTCTGCTCAGCACAGCTTAAATGAGATGGTGGGCATGCTTTATGGTGACTTTGAATTATCAACATAGTTGTGTAGCAGGTATCTGTAGTTTGTAGTTTATCAGCACCTTCGCTGCTCATTTTGCTGACTTTGAGAAGATTTCACAGGACTCCTTTTTACTTATTTCATCCTTGCCTACAATATGTAATTCTGCCAGGTCCCAGGTAAGTTGCATTTTTTTTTCACTTGAAGCATGTCCAGAAAGGAAAGTGGCTGATTTCCTCCTCACCCTCTTCCCCAGGAGACCGTAAACAAGGTTTGCACAGTATGAACATGATGGAGGCAGCAGCATCAGAGCCCTCATTGGATCTGGATAATCTGAAGTTGTTAGAGGTAAATATTCAACTCAGTTATTAATCTTCATTTGTATTCAATGTAATGCTTGTGGTCATATCCCAGGCATAGTTACAGAAATTAATGTATCAGTGCTCCTGTAATATTTTCTTCTAAATCACAGTTTCAAGAAGAAATTAAAATAAAAAAAGGGGTTACTGCAGGTGCATTTTGTCTAATTTTGTTAGTAGAATATGTTTTACCTTGAAAATAAAAAAAAGAAACACTGAGTGGTAGTGGGGAAAATTAGAAGGTGCTATATTTCATCATTGCATCAAAAGATCCATCTGTTTTGCTTGACACTGCTTGCTTTTAGTACAGCTTCCTACTGTAGGAATTTGAAATTCTTTAGTAACACTCTTGGAAAATAGAATATACTGCAGATAGGGCAGTGTATTTCAGTAGTGGTGCACTTCTGTGTAGTCATTTTTCCGTGTGGGGCACTATCTAGCTCCATAGCAACTAGAGGCCAACGAGAATTTTCTGCTCAGCTTGGTGTTAGATGTATCATCACAAAACTGCAAAATGTTACGCTTCCAGTTGGTGTGCTTGATGGAACATATGGAATTTTTAAAACCTTTTAGCCAGGAAAAAAATGAGTAGAACGACTGAGATGCAGAATGGTGCTTTTCTGCTTTTTCCCAGTAGAAACCCCACCTAGAGATGCAGACTGCAGACATGCAGTGTGAGTTGCTGTAATGGTGCAGCACTGATCAGCAAAGAACCTTGGGTGTCTTCTGACACCAAACGAGTACTTGAGGCACAGTTCAGGAGAGTCTAACACTGTGCATTGTAGAAGTGTGCCAAGCCCCAGATGAAAGCACTTATACTGATAATGCTGCCTTGGAGAAAGCACTGACTTTCTCCAAGTCTGAAACTTGGCAGGGAGAAGGGCTGTGGTGTCTTCTGTCCTGCTTCTTGTATCCTAAGGAGCTGATCCCTTACCTCCAATCACAGGGTGTTGTAGGACAGATGTTTTAACCCGTGCTTGCCTTTGGACATCTCTGTGGGTAGATTACATCCACATTCATACCTTGAACTGATTTGCTGCTGCTTTGCAACCCAGTGATATAAAAGGACTGAGAAACAGAAAGTTTCTCCATTAAATGATACTTTATTTTTGAAAACTTCCCTGTAAGAGAATTTTATAATCTTTAGAAACGTTACTTTTGTTGTCCCTCCTGTTTTCTCTTCCTCCTCTATTTGTAAGTATTTAAAAAGTAAAAAAAAAAAAAAAGGCTCATTAAATTCTTACAGTTTCATGTATGGGTCTTTCTGAAAATTATTTTAAATAGATGCTTGAATTCTTACATAGTTGGAATTTTTTGAGCTTTAGAAATTAGGACTCTTCCTGAAAGTAGTCCTGCATTTTGCTTTAGAGATCGCTTCTTTCTTCTGCAGTTGCTATGGAGATGAGAAAGGCCATTCTTGAAGACTGTCTGACATAGTGGGGGCTAGAATAAATATTCACAGGTAGTCAGGAATTAATTACTTCCTTCTGTTAAAATCTGTTCACCTCTTTTGGCATCTATTTTGCACCACAAATGCATATTTTGTTACTACCTATCTGAAAGGTACAGCTTATAGACTGTCCTAAACCTAAAATGTTTCCCTTAAAGTCTGTGATTTCTGGAGTGCAATGAAGTTGATCACATAAAAGCTATAAATCTTTAGTAGGCAAAAGTTGTAAGAGAATTAGCAGCACAAAACACATGTGTTTTATTGATTCTGTATATAAAAGTACTGAATAGATTATTTATGATAGATGTACTGGATATTCAGACTATAAATCAATTTAGTAAGGCCTGTGTTGGCTTGTGCTGAGGTTTCTAACTCCAAAATAGCCTCTATGAAACCATTCTAATTCTGGTTTTGATTACAAAATACTCACTATCTTCATTGTTCTTATACTATAAGTCAGGATAAAAGTTGGCATACAATTCTTGTAGAGTGAAAACTCATGCTTTGTCTTCACCTATTACTTTGTGAACGAATCATTTCTATTTTTTGCAGTTGATTGGCCGGGGGCGATATGGAGCAGTGTACAAAGGTTCCCTAGACGAACGTCCAGTTGCTGTGAAAGTATTTTCTTTTGCCAATCGTCAGAACTTTGTCAATGAGAGGAACATTTACAGGATTCCACTGATGGAACACGAGAACATCGCCCGCTTCATTGTGGGGGATGAGAGATTCACTGCAGACGGCCGGATGGAATATTTATTGGTGATGGAATATTACCCCAATGTAAGTGCTTCAAAGAAATCAGTTGGGTTGGTTAAGAATCCTAAGAATAGCCACGTGAAAAGGATGTACTTTAGGATTTGGTGGTGCTTCTTGCACAGTAATGTAAAAATAATCCATATCAATGACAGTTTTAATGGATCTTATTGTGGGTTACTGTAATACCTTTTTAGACTTCCTGGTTAGTGCTACCAAATGTAGTCTTACAAATTCCTAGCTCTGGAGTATTTGCTCTTGGTTTTGGTACAAGGTTTTTTTAGTCAATTCTGTCCTTATTCAATGATGGAATTTGAAGAGTTGTTTTTACTTAAAAATAATCTAATAAATTTAAAACTTAATATTAAGACATTATCTCTGTCTTATGACCTCACTCAATAGCTGTAAATAGTGGGGTTTTTTACAGTGAAATGTAATAGATACAAGATTGTTGTCAAACTAGTTTATGGTACTATAAATCATGCTGCCTTTTTTTATCCTGTTATATTTTTTAAAGCTTTCTGTGGCTTATACTGATGATGTAGGACATGTTTTAAGAAGGCAGCCTTACTTTCCAGAACCATATCTTCAAATCTCTTCAGCTAACTGAAGGCTTGTATTTCTCAAATTCATAGATTAGGGTACTTCGTGTTCTGTGTGTGTACACATATATACAGAAAAAGAAACATTTAAAAAATACACAGTATGAATGTGAATAGCTTTCCTGAAAAATCATACAATGTACATGGGGGTTATATATATGAAAATGCAAAAAATGGTGTCACAATTTATCTTTGGGGGTTTTTTTTTTGCCTGTGTATGCAAAAAGACCTTAGTTATTCAATTAAATAATTTTCTTTAACAAGCTTTTTAGTCTCAAGTAAGCAAACTTGTATTTCCTGCAGGGTGTGAAGGGGATGGCTGAAGCCTGATCTTTATGGAGGCAGTAGGACAACAGCTGCTTATTTGAATAGCAAAAAGGAGCAGAACAGTGCTATGTAGCAGTAATGATGGCTTGTCTTAGGGTTTTTTAGGCTCTGTGTATATGCTTGTATTGCAAGTTAAATGCACCAGTGCAAATACATACCTTAAACATAGGTATGTATTTACACACATATACACTATATACAAACTTAAGGCAGCAAAGCACAAATATTAAAAGAGTTGCTTAACTGAAACTTTTTAAGTGAGAACACACTTGATCATGTCAGCTTGTAAGACAGGCATCTGAGACTGCAGAAACTGGAAGTGACCATGAAAAAGGTCAGTTGTGCCCATACCAGATGGACAGTGACAAAGCATTTGATTCTGACAAAACTGACATATTTTAATGGAATAAAATGAAAGTTAAGTAAAATCAAGTGAGTATTCTGCTCCTAAGAGAGCGTAACTGTCTTCACAGATGATCTGGTTTTGCTGTTTTCTTGAATGAAAGGATTTTCAGTTGAAATGTAATGTGATTAAAAATTGTGTCTTGTTGCTTTTGTAAACAGGCTGTGTTAATGACCTGATTAAATGTACAGATGAAGCTTATGACTTCATATTATCAGATTCCTTCCCAATGTGGTATTAAGAGCAGCAAGATTAGTCTAGAATCAATCCACTGGTTGTTTGGAAGTCATTGGAAAAAGTGCACAGCAGGTGTAATTAATGCACAGTGTGATCTGTATTTTAGTGAGCAGATGTTCTGTTGTATGTGGAGTTAACAGCAGAAAAAGAAGCCTGCTGTGGCAGCCCTGCTAGAAGGGAATTCCAGTGTTCAAACTGGAGCCATAAATCTGATTTCAATAAGGACTAACCAATACAAGATGTGCAGATGAAATATTCCCCATCCAAAACATCATTCTCCCTCATAATACTTTCCTTCCTGAAAATAAGAACACACAAGCCAGGGCATTTTTACACAGAAAATTGTTATTGGTGTTACCCTGGTGAAAGCAAGACAGCTAGGTTTGACCCAGGTTGTGTTTTTATCCAAACGTGCCTTCGGACCGAAGGAAATAGACAAGTAAAAGGAATGGTGTTTGCATTTATCAATCAGCATGCTGTTCTGATGGGACTCGGAGGTGTAGTAGGTCAGTAAGGGATCAGCTGGGAGGCATGGCGTAGTAGGAAATACGTAATAGCACAGAATTATCACCCCAGTAGCCAGACACTCTTGTCCTTTTAGAACAACAGAAAAATTGTTCTAAAACACAAATAGAATCTCTGATTGTTAAAAATATCACTTTTATCAAAAGTGATAGTCAGAACAAATATCCCCCCTTTAATGTGTAACCCATGACTCTGACAAGATAGTGTTAAATACAAATATATCTCTCTCTAAATCTTGACTAAAACTTTTCCTCATTATCATTTTAACTTCACTAAAAGCATAAAATCACAGCCTTCAGCTAGCTTAAAAAACATCTGGTGGTGGGCAGGCTCTGCAGCAGAAAGATCTTGAAGTTGGTTTAATACAGTAAATATTTCCCAGTCACCTCATGACAATAGTCCTGTGGCCTCCATTAGAATGGGTTGGAATCTCAACCCACTAAGCCAAGAAAAAAAGCCAAGCTGATGACATTTGGAAGCTAATAAGAGGGCTTATATTTCTTAAAAACTGTAAAAAAAAAAGGAAAAATGTGAAATTCCTGTTAGGAATTAGTTAGGCAGATTACTTGTTCTTTATGCTGGAGGATTTCGTTTGTTTAAACTAAATATATTATCACTGGGAACTGTGCACCGAAGGTGTTGTCACAGTTTTCAGTGTCTGACTCTTGTTTTGGATAGCAGTCTCAGTTTCTGGAATATCTCAGTATCATAATGGACACACTTCCTTCTGATTTTCTTAAAGATTTCATGACAAATCACTAGAAGATCCCCCATTTTACACATATAACTTCACTTTCAAGAAAAGGGGAACGTGCCATTATTTTTTTCCATGTTTCTTCTGTGCATGTGGACTCACTCCTGTTTGGATTGCCTTTGGGCTGTTTTTGTTTTGACACATAAATAGATTATAGCAAGACCTGTGAGAGATGTTGAGTATTCTGTAAGTGATAATGGTCTGAAGCCCACGTTTTAGAAACCCAGGCTGTTATGTCTGCCGTTATCTTTATTCTGTTCTACAACAAGACTTTAATATAATTTCTTTCTAGAAGCAGTCCCTATTATTCTGTGATAAAATTCCTATTCCACTTTAGAGAAACGGCAGCACTGGAATTGAATGAAACTTCAGTCAAATATTGTGTTGTAAAACATGTAGGTAAACACATAAGCAGTTGCAGGTTATAAGCAGTGGATAAAACTGAGTCTCCAAAAGATTTTGAGTTATTCTACTGGACAATGATTTTAATCAGTGGTGGGGTTTTTTTGTCTTTTTTTTTTCAGGGTTCTTTGTGCAAATATTTGAGTCTCCATACAAGTGACTGGGTGAGCTCCTGTCGTTTGGCTCACTCCATAACTCGGGGCTTGGCGTACCTGCACACGGAGCTGCCTCGAGGAGGTAAGGCCAGGAAGGGATGCAAAGATCTCAGTATATTCTTATTTCTGTCAGGTAGTAGATTCCAGCCTTTATTTTATCCTGCTGTGAGTAGGAATTGATGAATGCAAATAGAGATTGCTCAGAACTTCTGCTGTGTTCCCTCCTTTGGAACAAGGCCGTGCTGTGGGCTCTGTGGCCCTTGTGTGACAGTGCTGAGTCTGGGAGAGGCAGGAGGAGGCAGAGCTGTGCAGGGCTGCTGTATCATGGCAACAGATTTCTGAAGAGCTGAAGTGCTGGCTGCCTCTCTGGCACAGGGTAAACACATGAGGTGTTGTGTCTGTTTTTGCAGTTCAGAAACAAATCACCAAAGCAATTTTTAGTTTGTGTGTGAGCTGTATGCTATCAAATTAAATTTTCTAACCCCACTGTAATTTTATTTATTATGTCTCGGGATTTTTGTTTGAGAGTTTGGGCCTAGTCTGTGCTGTGTACAAACAATACTGCTGGACTTCTGGTACTTTATTAGAGGCTGTGACAATGTATTGATTGGAATCTTTCTATTTCTGTGTGCATGCTTCACCCAGTATTTCAGCAGCTGAAGTATCATAATTATAAAGTAGATATTCTGAGATCTGTGATATATCAGGCTGCAGAATATGGCCTGGCACTGAAATGTTAGTTTTTTGGCAGTAAATAAAAGGCTGGTTTCATTGTATCTACATTAAGGTGCTAATGTTTGGAATGAAATTTCAAACTATATATCTCAAATGTTAAGCATGAGCATTAGCAAAGAATGACAACTAAAGCTGCTAATAAAAAGTGCTGAAAATACCCAAATCAGTATTCCTATGTGCCATTGAAACTGCAGCTATCATCTTAACTTCATCATTTTGAGGTGTGCAGACAGGTATGTCCATTAGCAGTCAGTAAATGTGTAAGCTTTCCGTCATAAAGGAGAGACAGCCACAGTCTGTGAGTGCTAGGAAGGAACACATGGAGCAGAATAAATTCTACACTAAAACGAGCTCTGTACTGCTGGCTGTTTTACTAACAAAATAAATAAAAACTAGGAACAGCTGAGATTATTCTTTGGAAAAGGTCAGATCCCTTGCAAGATGAACATGTTCAGACTCTGTGGAATAATATTGTCTGCATACCTTCTGAATAAGCGCCAGTGCTAATTCCAATTGTAAATAATTGGTGCTGCATTTGACGCGGGAGTGGGGAAGTGACAGAGAGTGTTTGGAATGGCTGTTAGGGCTGTGGCAGCAGGTCTGTGCTTAAATGTACAATGTCTCCACTGCCAAAGTCGTGCTGAAATACCCCTTGGGAAGAAGACTGTTGGTGAACATTAGAACTGTATATGACAGCAGCCTAATATATCGTATAGATACAGTGAAACTCTGGATGCCAGTCAGTTTTCTCTAGATAGCTTCCTCTGGAGCTCATTGTAAAGAAGCAAAAATGTTAGCTTTCTAAAAAATAAGTTGATTCTCTTTTCATAATAGCTGAGCAGACATAACAAGGTTCTCTCATTTTGCCAAACAGTAGGATTGCTCAAATAGTAACAGGCACTTCTGTGTGTCCAAATAGACCATTACAAACCTGCAATATCCCATCGTGACTTGAACAGCCGCAATGTGCTGGTGAAGAATGATGGAACGTGTGTCATCAGTGATTTTGGGCTCTCCATGAAGTTAACTGGCAACAGACTGGTACGACCTGGTGAGGAAGACAATGCAGCCATTAGTGAGGTGAGTACAAATGGTTGGATGAATGTTCAGGTGGTGCAATTTCTGTAATGGGGAATGACTGCAGTATGGGTGAGAAGTGGTTGAAGCCTCCACGGGAAGAAACTGTTTTTTTTTCTCAAAATACTCATCCCCAACCTGCCATTTTGACAGGCAATAGATTGGCAGACTGAAGTATCTGTGTGAGATATGAGAAGACACAAGAAAAGTTTCGTTGCCATGTTCTCTGTGATTGTGTGGTACAGGTCCCTTTGGTTTTGTGCTGCAAATGCTAACTGAAGACCAAACATTCTTCTTTTTTTGTTTTTAATTTTTGGTTTTAGTGTTAATTTTTCTGAAATGATGGTATATCACGTTCTGCGTCTCCTGCTTGACATCTAATACAGGCTACTGAAATACAGTGAGATTGTTTCAAATAGTGCCTAAAGAGTGCCTTTTAAAGAGTGCCTAATAGTTCAGTGTAGTTGTTATCTGTGCTTTTACAGAAGAAGTTCATATGTCATTCAAAAAACATGTTACACAGTGCTAATCACCTTCCCTTAGAAAGCAAGTGCTAAATTGAAAATACCTGGTGCAGAAGAGCTCCATCTAGGCCTTCCCATACTGAACAAAGAAACAGGGAAACTGCTGGTTAAAATGCAGAGATATGGAGTAGTCCTTTGACAAAATACTGTCCTAGAAGTACTGATGAGTAAGTGCTCTTATCTAACAGATGCTAGTGAAAATGAATAGGTATCTTCCAAGACTTAATAACCTTTGACTATGGAAGTTGTAGGGTGGAGCCTTGCTGACAGTCCAGAAATAGAGAATAAGTTTCCTGTTCAGCAGAATCGTCTTCCATTATGATACACACCTTGGCATTTAACAGAGCAACTTGGAAAAAGAAACACTTCAGCTATATCATATTTCATTTGAGAACATTAAGTAAGGGACAAAATCTTTTTTTTTTTTTTTTTTTTTTGGTACATACAAATTAGTGACAGAGTAGGGGAAGGTTTTTGTTATGACTAGACTGGTAAGAATCTAGAAACTGAGGACATTGATTAGGAACAAGCTGTGTTTTCCTTAACTGTAGAGAATACCAAGCAGAATAGGGCAATAAAATACTTAATTGGATTTGGAAATGACTTCCTGACGTGAAGCTTTGACGGGACGTTTTCCCAGGTCGGTACGATCCGCTATATGGCCCCTGAAGTGCTTGAAGGAGCAGTGAACTTGAGGGACTGTGAATCTGCTTTGAAACAAGTAGATATGTATGCGCTGGGCCTGATCTACTGGGAGATCTTCATGAGATGCACAGACCTCTTCCCAGGTAAGGAAAGAACTGCAGAAAATAGGAGGTGGCACCAGCAACCAAAGCTGCTCCTGAGCCGAGCTTTTGGAAGTGGGGAAGGGAAGCAGTTCCTCAGTTGCTTCTGCCATTGAGTCGGTGCCATCTAGTGTTCGAGGCGGTGCTCGTCAGGACGGTGCAGCCGGGCGAGCTGTGCCTCCTGCCCGAAGGCTCACACCGCCTGTTCCGGCGGCTGGCAGGCCTCATGCTCGGAGCATTTGAGCGTTAGCATTGTTGTTATTATTGTTCTTCTCCAGAGGTTAAAAACACTGAGAGTCAGGCTGATGGCAAAGGCAGTGTTTCCAGTTCTGAGAACTGATAAAGTGCTTAAAGTGTCTTTCAGACTTTTCACCATGAAAAAATGCTATGACTTAATGTAGCATTTAGTTAGTTGTACTTTTATTTACGATAGGACATTGAAAATTCAGGGAAATCCTCCCTACCTGTAACATAAACAAAAAGGAAGTAGACTTAAAATTTACATGTGAAATTGTGCCACATCCACCATCTTCTGCCCAAGCTGCAGCATACAGAATGAATGTAAAATGCAGCATACTCTCTACAGTCAAACAGCTGTACTTTGTGTGCAGAGGCTTGTAACCTTGCTGGGCTTCCTCCCGAATGAAGTACATGAACATGATCAGTCAGTGGCATTTCACAGAAAGTAGGTGTCGTCTTCAGGCTCCAAGACATTCCAAATGTGCCACTGAAACAGCAAAGTCTCAGGATGCTATCCTTTGAAAGGTTGCTGAGCAGCACTTAATTCATTTGCCGTTAATTCAGCTTTTTTTGGAAGTTAGACTTTGGGGAAAGTGGGGAACATCTTGATAGACAGCAACTTTGATAATGCCTTTCATCAACTGAAAGCCTTTGCTCTGCCTTTTAATCTGTGATTGATTTTTTTTTTTCCATTTCTTTCTTTTGCTAACAGGGGAATCTGTGCCAGAGTACCAGATGGCTTTCCAGACTGAAGTCGGAAACCATCCCACTTTTGAAGATATGCAAGTCTTGGTGTCTAGAGAGAAGCAAAGACCAAAATTCCCTGAAGCATGGAAGGAGAACAGCCTGGTGAGAAAGAATATTTTCAAAGAAACAGTGAATTAACCAGCTTTCGGGTGTACTCATTTCTTAAAAGCAGTTTTTTAGGTTTTGGGGTTTTTTTCCTCTTTGTTAGTATTTAAGGATTGAGAGCTGTTTCTGCTTGGACTTCTTAAATACTGAATTCAGTTTTTAAAAGTTATTGACATGAAAGCCAGATTTCTTTTAAGGAAAAATACTATTATTGTTGTTGTTGTTGCATGCTGCAGTGTGCTGTACCAAAGATAACCTGTTACATTAACTTTAGTCACTGTCTGTAGTATTGTGCATGAAGTGCCCATGTGTTCTCTGTGTGCTGAATGAGAAACACAAAGCCATTTTTGGCCTTTTGACATCTTATAAACTAATAAAACTGAACTAGGATACCAACTAAAATAGCTGGCAAAAACATCAATTTACTCTTCCAAAACTAAAATTGGTAAACATTGTAATAAACTTTTTTGAACTTGTATAGACCTCAGGATTTGCAGAGGCTAAAGCATCTAGAAATAATTTCATTTTAACTACATAAAAGATTTTATATGGCTTCATTTATCTGCAATTTCTTTTTCAAGACTATAAACATTATAATATTGTTTGTTGTTTTGAGTGAGTGTAGCTATGGCTTAGAACCTTGCTGCTGTGGCCCAACAAGTTAGAGCAAGTCAGCTGAACTCTGGTGAGAGTCCGTGCTTGCTTTCATCTGCAGCAAAGTTCAGGCAATGTGAATCCCCTTGGCTTAGAGGGGGCTGTTTGTCTTTTATTACAAGCAAAGTGCAATGCAAACAGTGACTGAGTTCCACCTGATACAAGGTAATGCAGCTTAATTGCAAGTCTGAAAATGGCGAGTTTGGGTGTTATTTAGAAAGAAACTTCTTGTTCTTCCCATATTGAAATGATGCCCTTCAATCTTCAGAGACTTTGGTGGTTGATAAGTTTGTAGCTACTGTGCAGACAAGGAGGAGCCCAAGGCCTCACCTGGTGCTGGTACCTGTAAATATGTAGGAACCTGCTTTCAGTGGTGCACTGCAGTAAAACATGTTGTAACGGAGCTCAGAGCTTCCAAGAGAGGTGCTTTTGTTACACGCTTTTGGCCACCCAGTCTCGGGGGCAAAGGGGGAAGAGGAAAAAAGAGAAATCAGTGCCCAAAGTATATAAGAAATCAAACAACAGCTGTTTTAACTATAGCCATGTTGGCAAATGCAGCATTGGAAGAACCAAACTTGACAGCTGTTTCTGAAGACAGTTAAAAGCGAAACAGTTCAAGGTTTGTTTTGTTTTGCAGACTGCCATTTTAGATGTTAATTATGGTCTATCTAGCAAGCTGATAGACTCCAGCATTATTAGATGATCCCCATATTTAAAATGCCTAGCACATTCTTTGTGGTGTTACTAATTCTTTTTTCTGCATAATCAAAATGATGGTGATTACTCCAGCTCTAAGAATTTATCTACACCATTGCTTTAAGAGAAAAGAAGAATAATCACAGGTGTGAAACAACTTCCTCCATCCTATGCCAGTCTAGGATAATATCTGAATGAGCACTCTAGGGCAGATAGTGTAGAAAATTAAGCTCCAGATAGCTGCACTCTGAACCCACATCCTGACCTCCTGTATCTAATGCATGGGATAAAAGACTTTTTTCCATTATTTAAAGCTCTGCTGTTATGTTGTGTTATAACAGCATTTATGAAACAAATGCATTCATCCTTTTCATTTGAGAAATACAAATAAAAAATAATGCTTTATTTTTTAATCACATAATTAAGGTACCCAAAAGATGTGGAATCCTCATTTGTGATCACCTCTGCAGTCTTAATCTGCTTCTAGAAGCATCTATGTTATGTTACAGATCTTGATTAGCAGTATTGTTTTTCGTAGTATAAAGCAACAACCTGAGCACAGGATGTACATAAAATAATTAAAAGGCTTTAAACTGTGTTGAGATGTTACTATATTCTTGTCTCACTTGCCAAAGTGGGGCCACGCCTGACTTCAGAGGTCAGCACTGAAGGATATTAACAGAATAATAGAATAATGCAGATTTCTAGTCCCTTCTATCTTTTTGATGAGTGCTAGTACTTGTAAATAGTTCATTTTAGTATAGTTGTCTTTCAACCTGAAATTAATAGAAAACACATAATTGTGGTAAATGTGATGCTGAAGAACTCCAGTGTTGATAACTGTCTGTACACTCACTACTGTGTCCTTTAATGATCCTTAACACATCAAAAGGAAAGGATCTGCTAAGGACAGACAGTATTAAATTAAACACTGGTTGAATTTGCTGCTGATGAAACCTGTGGAGAGAGTCTTGCAAAGAGGAAAGGCAGGAGATTAGGGTATCCACTGACTTAGTCTAAATGGTGACAAAATCAAGTCCTAAAAGCAGAATGAAGGCATTTTATTGTGGGAGAGAAAATTGATCCAGTGCCCTGTCTTGTCCTTGTCCCTGAGGGTGTTTTTAGACTTATGTCCCTCGGCTAAGGGGACGGTATTGGCTTATTCCCTGTGATCTCTGTGGGAAGGGAGATGGAAGGTTTGCTTGTGGGGGAGCTCGTCCCCACCTGTGCAGCCAGAGCTGCGTCACCGAGCAGCAGTGATTGCCAGATGCAAGCAGTGCCAGGAGCCCACTCCCTGGGCGAGGAGCTCTTGGCTCCTACTCAGAGCTGGTCCTGGCTTCCACTGCCAGAAGGGCACAAGGCAACTCTGGCACAGAGACAGTCAGCAGGACTTCCTGAATGCCTTAGTGCCCAGCTGGGATTCTGCACAGTCCTCAGTGCTGGAGAGGTTAAAGCTGGGCTGTAGATGTGAGCTGTGCTGGCAAACCAGATCCTCTCTGTGGCCATAGGCTGGCAGCAGGGGCCCATAAATGTCTGCCTGGCTTTTGTGCTCCAGATAGAGTGGAAACAGAAGTGTTCAGTGCTCGTAATTTCAGTTGTTTCCTCTCCAGTTCCCTGAACATATGGCAGCATGTTTTGGAGGTCCTGAGCTCTAATCCTGACTGTACAGTTCATCCCACAGCGTGATGCCAGGAATACGTGTGTGTTTCTCTTTCTCCACCTGTAAAACAAGTGCAACAAAAATCTCTTCCCATGGTGCAGACAAATTCATTGATACTTAGGAGACATTTGGATACTGTGGTAACCAGGAAGACAAGGATGATGAAGTGAGCATGGCTGACATTTGCATACAGTGCAGGGGATCAAGGCAGTGACCGTGAGCAGAGCTGTGAGAATAACCGTGGCAGCATTTCCAGAATATCAGCAATCCTTAGTACACAGCTCTCATAAGGCAAGGAGAGTGAGCAGAGCACACATCCATCAGAGGGCTGGCTGAAGGTTGTATGGACATTGGTGAATGTAGCTTTTCCTAAGTGTCTTCCTGTGGATGTGTATACGTGAGGTGTGATAATATTAAATTGCACATTGCTAGTATTAGGTTAAATTAGCTTTGAATTAAATTGTGTCTTCTGTTTCTCTCTTTCACCAGCTTGTGACTGTTTTTAGGCATCCAGAATGCTGCCATAAAACAGTAAATTAGGAGCACAGTATAAAGTTAAAATAACTAAAAGGGGTTTTGTTTCCTGGCAGGCTGTGAGGTCACTCAAAGAAACAATTGAAGACTGTTGGGATCAAGATGCTGAAGCTCGACTAACAGCACAGTGTGCTGAGGAGAGAATGGCAGAGCTCATGATGATCTGGGAGAGAAATAAATCAGTTAGTCCAACAGTCAATCCTATGTCAACTGCCATGCAAAATGAGAGGTAAGAAGAGAACACATTTGGGTTTAGTCAGCAGGAAATGCCCAATGCAGTGCCCAGCTCACTCCAGGACAGAAGCTACAGCTTGCTGCACCCATGAAGTGATGTGTGTTACATGACCTGGTCTGCATATGGGTATTGCATGGCATAATCCCAGTTGCTTGTGTTCTTAAGATCTTCTTGTGTCCTCAGAATTCAGGCACCTTTTAGGTATACAACTGTATTTCTCACAGAGGGGCCTTTTAAACTGAGTTTGGGCAAACTGTCTCAGCAGGCTCGCCATGATGTGAAGTGACAAAGTGAATTGTCTTTTAACTACACTTGCTAAATGATGCGTCAAACTTCTGTTTAGTGTTCTGCTAAAAACTGTGAATTTGCAGTCAGTATGAGTTCAGGAAATTGCTGAGTCTCAAACCTGTAGTCTTTCAGTTAACAAACTACAAGGCCATTGTTATTCTGACCCCAGCAAGAGAAGTGCTGCATGTTCTCTGCTTGTATATGATCCAGAGGGAATGAGAATTTGCAGAACTGACTTTAGTGCTTAATAGTATAGTCTAGAAATCCAGATTTGAGAGAAGGATAATGTTGCTGCATATGACACTGTTAATTGTCATGAAAAAATATTATGTTCAAATCATAAAATACCTAAATTGTCAAAATAGTAGAGTTTTCATGGGTTAGGACCTTGTGACATTTTTCCAGAATCACTTTCTTGATTTAGTCTGTTGCGTTTTTGTTGACCTTCTTCAGCATCACTTCTCTGCATCTAGAGCAGAACCTTAGCACTACTTTGCCAACTGGACAAACAGCATATTGGACAAATAGAATATTACTGTTCTCCTAACTAATAACATCCATCATGAAATTTTGCCCTAGTAAAACAAATTTTCTTATCCCCAGCACTTTTCAAGGAAGTTGCTGAAATACCTTTTTGTACTGTATCTGTCTTCAGTTTATGCATTAAAAGAAACAAAAGACACTCAGCTCTCTTAAATGAGAGGCATTACAATATGAGGTGATTTTTACATCTATGATCTTAATATCACTTTTTTTTTTTAAAGGAATCTGTCGCATCATAGACGTGTATCAAAGATAAGGCCATATCCAGATTATTCTTCCTCTTCCTACATTGAAGATTCAATCCACCACACTGACAGCATAGTAAAGAACATTTCTTCTGAACATTCAATGTCCACTACACCATTGACTTCAGGGGAAAAGAATAGAAATTCCATTAACTACGAGCGGCAACAAGCACAAGCTCGCATCCCTAGTCCCGAGACAAGTGTCACCAGTTTGTCCACCACCCATACAACTGGCCTCACTCCCAGCACTGGCATGACCACCATATCCGAAATGCCTTACTCGGATGAAACAAACTTACACACTACAAATGTCATGCAGCCGGGTGGGCCCACCCCTGTTTGTCTGCAGCTAACAGAGGAGGACTTGGAGACAAATAAATTGGATCCAAAAGAAGTGGATAAGAACCTGAAAGAAAGCTCTGATGAGAATCTGATGGAGCATTCACTTAAGCAGTTTAGTGGGCCAGATCCACTGAGCAGCACTAGTTCCAGCTTGCTTTATCCACTGATAAAACTTGCAGTAGAGGTGACAGGGCAGCAGGACTTCACGCAAGCTACCAACGGTCAGGCGTGTTTGATTCCGGATGTCCCATCTGCTCAGGTCTATCCTCTACCCAAGCAACAGAACCTTCCGAAGAGGCCTACTAGCCTCCCTCTAAACACCAAAAATTCAACAAAGGAGCCACGGTTAAAATTTGGTGGCAAGCACAAATCAAACTTGAAGCAGGTGGAAACGGGCGTTGCCAAGATGAACACCATCAATGCCGCAGAGCCTCACGTGGTGACGGTTACCATGAATGGAGTGGCCGGGAGGAGCCACGGCATAAACTCTCACGCTGGCACAGCCCAGTATGCCAACGGCACGGTGCCCTCCGGCCAGACCAGCAGCTCGGTAGCGCAGAGGGCCCAGGAAATGCTTCAAAACCAGTTCAGTGGGGAGGACAGCCGGCTGAATATCAACTCCAGTCCCGACGAGCACGAGCCCTTGCTGAGGCGGGAGCAGCAGGTTGGCCACGATGAAGGTGTTCTGGAGCGCCTGGTGGACAGGAGGGAGCGACCCCTGGATAACGGCCGAACGAACGCCAACAACAACAACAGTAATCCGTGTGCAGACACAGCTGCAGCCAGTATCCAGAATGTAGTGAGAAATCCTGGGCAGACCCAGACCAGAAGAGCACAGAGGCCTAACTCGCTGGATCTGTCAGCCACAAGTAGTTTGGATAGCAGTAGTATGCAGTGTAAGTGCCTGCAGGGCTCAACAGTTTCCCTGACACCTTTCTACCTAATAACTGCAGATATCTGCTTCAATAGAAATTATTTCCGTCTCCCGTTTCTCCTCAAAGCATACTTATTAAATCTCATATAAATGTAATTTCCCTCAGCACAATTTCAGTCTTTTTGATAAAGTCCTGTCTCCATCGTTTCCAGTATATTAGATCACTATCATCCTTCCACATACACAGAATAAATCTGTCTCTTTCTAACCCATCCACTCTGTCTCTAGGTTAACTTTCATTATTCCTTGCAAGGCTCCTACATTTGATAGCTGCAAAGCATATTGAAAAAGTGTCCTTTTTTTTCTGCAGGGGCACCTTACACCTTTTTTTCCTTACTTTTCCTCATTCTTTCAAGAGTAGCTGTCTATTAAGGTGCATTGATAAAAATGATTTATTATAGTAACTACTTATATGCTTCATGATTTTAAAGCAACTGATTTTACTGTATTAGCCCAGCCTAAATGGAGGGTCAGACATTTTCTATTTTGCTGTCCTAGCTCCAACAATTAGAGCAATTCTTCATCAGTTTGCCATGTACATAAAAATTAATCCAAGTAATTAGAGAAGGAATTGATTTTAATAGTTTATTTCAGAATAACTTCCTTGAGAGTTTTATGGCCAGAGGTCTAAGAGGTTACAGTGGGGCTCTCCTTTTTACAGTAAGAATGTAATCACGTAATTATAGTTCAATTAGGTACATCCTCTGGATGTGAGCCTGTTTGAGCTATTGGAATGACCTCCTGGTGTGCATTTTAAACAAAATGTATTTCCAGAAGTCATTGTAGTCTTGGCAGGTGCTTGCAAATCTCATGACTGTTATTAGGAAGATGCTGTGATAGTAGTGGAGTAAACTGGGATGCCAGGCATCTTTGGAAAAAAAGGTTTAAAACCAAACAAGAACATATCTTTCAAGAAATGCCGTTGAATATTCAGCAATGGAATGTTTAAGCCTTTCTTTTAAGTAAGAAACCTTAATTTTTGTCTTAACTTGTTGATGTGAGTTGAAATCTTATCAAGATGAAGAAAAAGTATTATTTCAGTGACTTTCTTTAATTGAAGGTTAAGTTAAAATAAGGGGTTGTGTAAAGTTTTTTTAACAATCACATTTTGACTGCTGAAGTTATATCATAGTTAGAGTTGGTTTTGCCAGTTTTACAACGCAGCATTCCAAATCCTGACTTAATGTCTTAACAGAGAATGGACTGTTTGGTTTTCAGGTGAAATGCTTTGCCAGCTGGAGTAGGATTAGGGGACCTAACATTGCCTTTGCTGTCCTGCAGTGGCAATGTTCTTTTGTACCTCCCATTACAGGTAATATAAGATACTTTGATTGCAAAAGCCCCTCAAATGTCAAATGCTGATTCTCCAGTTTGATGCCAATATGCATTCCAGGTAACACAAATTACTTCACTGAAGTAATTTCTGACAGAGAACAGAATCTAACCCCTTGTTTTAGTGGCAGCTGTTGTAGTTGGTACACCTGTCATGCCTCTGCCACACAATTGCTTCTGTGTTTATAGATTTGGTTCTTTTTTTCTGTTTCACGTAAGTAACAACCCTGGACTCCAGTTTAATCTTACCTTCCTCATAATACGATTTTCTGTTCTGTTTTCTTGTTTGGTTTGGTTTTTTTCCCTTCAGTAGGTGACTCCTCACAGGATGGCAAATCAGGCTCAGGAGAGAAGATCAAGAAACGTGTGAAAACTCCGTACTCGCTCAAGCGGTGGCGTCCGTCCACGTGGGTCATCTCCACGGAGCCGCTGCACTGCGAGGTCAACAACAACGGCAGTGAGCAGGCAGTGCCCCCCAAATCCAGCACTGCTGTGTACCTTGCAGAGGGGGGCACTGCCACCACCATGGTCTCTAAGGACGCAGGGGTGAACTGCCTGTGAAATGCTTCAAAAGCCGACCTTTGTTTTGCATTATTTGAAACAAACACGCAGAAGACATTTTAAAAAACTGCTTTCTCCTCCTGTCAGCAACCCCTACCAAGGACTCGCTTTAAATAGATTTCAGCTATGCAGAAAATTTTTAGCTTATGCTTCCATATTTTTTTATTTTGTTTTATTTTTTGAATGTTTTTGCACTTTTATTTAGTATCGCTAAAGTTAAGTCTGTCTGTTTTGACCACGGAATATATATATGTGTATCAAAGATGTGGTCTCAAAATATTTTTTTAAAAAAAAGTAACAAAAAAAAGTATTGCTGATAATCAGTTTGGACCAGTTTCTTAAGGTCACTAAGAACATAAGCAGACTATAAGACAGGTTTGACTGCAGTGGTGTCTTGTAACCATGTTTTGATTTCTGTGCACAAGCTAGTCTGTATATTTCTATGTTACAAAGTGTATTCTCTTTTGAACCCCTTATTTTCCTTGTGTCATGTTGAAATGTGCAATAGTCTATAGTTCACAGTAGGCTTTATTGAAAAGTGTGTTTCTAAAACTGCCACATGTTCCCATTTTTGTATTTGTTAATTTTTCCTTGACAGTTGAGCAGTCAGCCGGTCATGACAGTGAACTTTGCACATCGTAGCCAGCTTGAAGCAGCTGCCAATATCACATTGTGCTCAGAGGTGACAGTGCATGAATTTTCCCCAACTTGAAAGGGCTTTAAAAAAGGAACAAAAAAAAAAAAAGAATCTGAGCTCCGTACCTTTCTTTTGATCCTCCCTAATCAAAATGTCTTTCCTTTATAGTAGTAGATGCCAGCCTGTGAAGTTGAGTAACAAAATGTTGAACAAATGTAAGGAGACAGTGTCAGACATTTTTTCCATTTTATTTTGTGTGCAGTTTCACCCCCTGTATTTATGTAAAACCTTATTTAGATCACTAATGATGTACATTGAAAAATACATTTTATTCAGAAATATTAATAATTGTCATACTTAAAAGCTTGAGTGAAGATAGGTTGTGAACGTTTACACAGAGAAAAAACCCATCGATCTTACTTGGCACAAAACAATTTTGTGATGAGTCACAAGTCTTTTCTGATTTACCTCCTTACAGACAGTATGGGGTAAAAATGAGCCTGATTACTTATGCAGGTAGGTGCATCCTAATTGATCGTTGTTGCCAAGTTGAGTTGAAACTTGTCCTCCCTTCAGAGTTCTTAGAGACCCTCATTCATCTTGTTAAAGTTTATTGCATGCTTTTAAAAATCATGGGTGTTTGTGGGGGAGGGTTGGGGATTTTTCTTCCCTTCTGCTTAGTCCCTTCTTTCAGTTTGTATGCACATTGATTTTAGCTGTCAGTGAATGTGAATGTAATATGTATTGAGATAAATCGTTTATTCACTATCTCAAGTAAACCCTTCCTTTTTTTGGAATCATTAGTTTTACTGTCTACTGAAAGAAAATAATTTTCTTATTAGTTAGAACCTCCTTCCACCTAAGAAATAGCCTTCCACCTGAGAAGCATTCTTTCCAATTGAAAACACTTCAGTAAAAATTATTTGGATATAAAAAGGTGTAACACATCAATCTTTAGTAACAAGCTAAGATTTATCACTTCATCTGAAAACTGGTGATGTTCAAAGAAAGAAAATCAATTCAGTCAGCCTGCCAGACTCCTGTGGCAGGATACTGGCAGCAAACAATTGCCTCCCCCAGCCTGTCTCCTTTCAGCTGACTGAAGCAGATGCTCTCTGCTTTTAAGCTCATTTGTTTCCTTGTCTTCGTTTTACAATTTTTTCCCCCTGAGGTAAACTTTGCCAACCCCGTTCTTCTCTGTCTGTTGATACAGCTAATTTAAGACATGCCTTGCTTACATCTGATTCTTGCTGTTCCCCAAAATTCCTTGCTTGTTCTTGATTGCTATGATTTTCTCTTGTGACGCTTCTTAACATTTCTTAGATTCTCCTAGATATGTCCAAGAGATAGCACTATAAATGCAGACTTTGATTAAGTGTAGTTGTAGAAGTACAAGCCACAAGGCACATTTTGAGCTCCCTATGTTCTTTAAGCACCAGTTCAAATAGTACCTCTTGTATCTGAGGCATAATTATGCTTTCCCCCTGTATAATACAGTTATATCACCCCTTTTTAAAAGCACAGCCTTCTTCTGGTTTGACTTTTAATTCACTCTCTGGCTTCCCATCTGCTGCAGTCTCACGTCCCAGATGTTGAAAACCTGCCAGTTGCTCAGCTGGGTTTCAAGACCCGAATCAGAGTTTCTGGCATTCTATTCATGTTGCTCACTGGGCTCTCTTCTGCTCTGGCCTCCCGTGAGGCTCCCTTTGGAGTGTGTGCTGGTGGTTTTTGGTGAGCACTGGTCATGGTGTTGAGGATTTTGTTCTTCACTCTATCCCAATTACTTTTCTTTGCCTTGCATGTATCATCCATCAGCATTTCAGAATGTGGGCTGAAAACAATATTTAGGACTCCTACTAAGTCAGTCTACTCTGGGGAGAGAAAAATTACTTCTCTGACTGCTGCTTCTTTCTGCTGAGACAGAATTGCACCAGTCTTTTAGCCTTTCTTTGCAGGCCATGCCTTTGTAAGAAATCCAACTTTTTTGTGATCAATGCAATCAAAATTACTTTAATACCAGATGAAGATGTTGTTCTGCAGTTTTCCTTCAACATTCTTAAGCAATACTTTTTTTCTTCGCTTTGTCTATTTCTGTTACTTGCTGGAGGGCCTTGTAATGAATTATAATTAGTAGCAAGGTTGGCTGTGCAATCTACCATGGATAATTATAATTTGTTATATGATAGAAAAATGTACTTTATCGGGAAATACCCTATAGATTAAACAGATGAAATCTATTCTTTTTTAAAGGTCAGTCAAAGCAAACTCTAAAGTAGGTACCAAAGTACTAGTAGGTACTGTAATTCTGCACAGCTAGATGAAGTCAGATTAGCAGTTTGTTTTAATGTTTAATTTAGTAATGCCGTTTTTTTCCTCACAGCACATAATCCAGTGTCCATCAAATACTATCTCTGTAAGTTAAATTATATTGAATTTTCATGCTGCAGGGAATTGTCCTTAACCAAACAAAATACATGTAAGAGAAAGAATTCTACAACTCAAACACAGGGATATTTGATATTGTACAATAAACAAGGAAAACAAATGTGATTTATTTCCTTGTGAGTTATGATTTTGCTTATTTGATTTTCAAAAAAAGGAAAATTATGGAAGTTGATAATTTCCTATCAATTTCTCATGTATATTGCAGACAAGATAAATATAGCAAAATTAAAATAGAATGGTAGTGTAAATACCTATTAATTGTGCCACTGCCAAGTAGGCAATAGTAGAATATTTGTTATGCTAATTTATAATGGAGAATTCAAGTAAAATGATAGAGCAAACAGTTTTGCTGTTTGTCTGAGACAAAATCCAACATCTTGCTGGGTATAGAAAATGGCTTACCAGTAGAAGGCAGGAGAGTTGTTTAGGTTAATGCATTGTCTCTCATTCTGTTTCCTGAAATAGAGATACCAACATAACATGGTTTTTTGACTGTGAATTCTAACCCTTTGAACAGACAAGCCTCATAGTCTTCTAAAATTTGAATTTACAGGTCAGATTATCTGCAACTCTTCCCTGAATTTGCTTATAATGCTTTACAGCTTGATATGCTAGCCAGTTAGTATTACCAAGGCCTTTCTTGAAACTCCAAGATGCACTTATGCTGCACAGCTAATTTAAAAGAAAACCTTCTGATAGTGTCATAATTAGAATATTTTCAGAAACAACGTTTCTGTTCTTTTTTTGCTTTCCTAGTGCCATTAGTTTGTCTCTAGTTTTCATATAGAAAATTACCTAATTTTCAAAGGCAACATGTTTTGGTTTTTTTCAGTGCACTGGGCACAAAACAATGCAAGGTAGATGCTGTTTTCAGGAAACAAGCAACAAAAAACTCCCATCTCATAAATATCTTCAGAAAGTTCACATCCTCCTACCTATCAGCTTTCTCTAAAAGAAATCTGGAATCCTACCTGCCTCAGAGAGGAGAATAAGGAAGTTCTTTAATTGTATGGAGTAAATTATTGGCCCCAAACTTAACAGTAAGGAATACTTACTTAAAAATATATATGTATACATTGTATATGCCCTAGTTCCAGTGTTCCATGCATTTTGCTCTAATGATATTCCATTTTTAAATGTTAAAAAATATCCACTAATATAACATTACTGTGTCGATGTTCAGATTAGAATTTTCTTTAAAGAAAAATACAAAAGTTCATAACCATTCTGCCATTGAAATGTTACTGTGGACATTTCTTGCCTAATTAGGGAGGATTTTTAAATTGACATATTTAGTCTATACATTAGAAATTAATTATGCTGTAATTTTTGCTTGTATAAAAATGATGGCTGGTCCCATTGCTGAAATAGGCTGGGTTTAAGCCATAAAAATAATAATTGCCAAGCACAGTAGCATATAAATGACCTGATGTCTAATTAGAAGATTTGTAGCAGCTCATCAAAGTAAATTGAAATTGGATTGATCAGTCTTTGAAAGATCATAGACTGGACAACT
Source organism: Onychostruthus taczanowskii (assembly GCF_017590055.1). Classification (NCBI taxonomy): domain Eukaryota; kingdom Metazoa; phylum Chordata; class Aves; order Passeriformes; family Passeridae; genus Onychostruthus; species Onychostruthus taczanowskii. Next base: position 10,590,277 of record NW_024499240.1, on the reverse strand, counting down.
TAATATTTTGCATAAATTTGGATTATTTGAACTTTTCTGTCTGGTCTCCCAGTACCCATTTTAACAGGTAACTATATTAACCTTATTTCTAAAACATGCTTACTAATTTTTCTTCAACCTCAAGCCTTTCTTCAGTGAAAAAACTATACATATTGCAGTGAAGCCAGATATATATATATATATTTTTATGTAAACTCTGTGTGTATTTAGATGCATATGTATGTTGTGTGTAAGTTCCAGGATTAAATTCTGTGAGTTACAGCATCAGATGGTAGCACTGGTAGAAAGTGTAATGTGGGGGTTTTTTTTCATATGCCATTTTAAAATTGTCTGTAGTGCATCACAGTAAAGCTGGGATCAGGCTGTGACACAGTCCAGTAGTTCAAGATCTCCCGTGACAGACTTGTCACTGATTGTTTGGGTGGAGTGGATTTATGAGAGAGAGAAACTTGGGAATGCACTTGACAAGCTTTATTTGAAGCTGAGTAATTTAAGATACCTCTCTCAAAGATCAAAAAATAACCCAAAACACTTAAAACATGATAATTTTTACAAGGCTTTTTTATGTAGTAGCTATAGTTATATGTGTGGTTGCCATTTAAACATAGTATTTTAGTCCATTAAATCCAATTACATTTTAGGCTTCTATATTGTCAAATGAAACTGTAGCTATAGAAATACATCCCTTTTTCATCTCACCCATTCCCCGAGTAGGTTCAGTTTTGACACGAAAGAGTAACAAATCAGATTTCTCATTTGGGGTTTCTTCTGTACCGAGTAAAATTGGAGGCAGAACTTCCATTTCTGCAAGAACAGATTTGTGCTCCTGCAAATCCAAATGGCTGTTATGTTCAGCACCTGTGTTTCTGAGGGAATGGGCACCTCAAAGGCTCGTGGCTGAGCCCAGTGCTCTTGGAATCCAGCAGGAGGCTGCCTTTGGTTGTGGGCAAAGGAGGGCTGGGTTCTGCTGGCTGTGCTGTTAAACGCTTCTGGGGAGGATTAGCCCTAGGAAAGCTGATGTGGAATGTGGGACTGCAGGGCAGCCCTGGCTCCTGAGCCTTGCTGGATGTTGCTGATGGGGGATTCAGGCTGTGGAGCTGGGTCAGCACAGGGCAGCTGTGGCTTTGCCAAGAAGTAGAACTGCATTGGGGGAGTGGAAGGGTTCAAGATAAATCCTTATTTACACCATGGCCCTTTAATGTTGATCTGGGCTCCATGCAGGTCTGTGTTGGAAGTGCATTATTAATACAAGTTACTTCTTATGGCCATTTCTGTTCATTTCACTGTGGTTTAATATACATGTGTGCATAATAAGCAGGAACTAGTTGGAGTTATGCTAATTCATAGTGTAATCATCAGCTATTTTTCAAAGCCTCTTGCTGTTTTCATCAGCAATTGTATGAATTTGCAAGTCATCCAGTTGGTTAACTTCAATGCATACACCATGCTTCCACAGCACAGGAAGGAAGGATTTCTTCCCAGTCCTTACAGGCTTCTGTAGATGTATCACTGGAGGGTGTCCATCGGGGCACAGCATCTTGCCTGGTAACTATTTTAAAGCAGAAATAATTAGCCTTTGTAACTTTCTAGTTCCAAGGTCTCCCAAACCTCCACTTTTGTAGCCCATTCACTTGTTTTTAAGACAGCAAACGTGTGAGGTTTATTTCTAGAGCACTTGATTCACTTTCTTTTTTGTGCTTCAGAACTGTATAATGAAGTTTCACACTTCAGTCTTGTTTATTCAGAAAATAGTTACTGTTTCTGGTCTTTGTAGTTTGTAAGAAGTCACAAGAACAAACAGGCAAGTCCAAGTTACAGCTGACTCATTTGTCACTTTTGAATTTCCTAACTGGTGACTCTTCTCTCTCTTTCACACTGTTGAAACGTATTTAAAACGGTTTGTATGTATATGTTTCTGTCTGCTTTTTGTCTCTAGAGGAAAGCGTGCTCTAGTCACATTTATATAAGCTGGAATAACGTTTTACAATCGCTGTTGATTATTTTCCCCCCCAAATGCAGTATAAGAGGAAAGTAAACATGGCAAGAATGAATTTCTAGGGTTTGGTCTTCTGTAAGGCTGAAGTAAGAAGATGCGAAACTGCCATTTTCCTTATGAAAGACTGTAAAGAGAGCACTACTTTCTGAGCGAGCTTTTCTGGGGGAAGAGGGGGAGAAATCCTAGAATATGGAGTCTCATCAGAACCCTTTTGTTAACGGGTATTTTTGGTTTTCCTCTCAAACGGCTGAGGAAATATCATGTATGAATTTATAAATAATTGCTTTCAGTTATTTCTTTTGTATAAGCTGCGCAATACCCTTGCTATGCTGTATAAGTTGTGTTTCATGGAACAGTGTGAGTATGAAATAAAAAGCTAATTTTTGGTTTTTAATCATCTGTGGATGCCACTATGAAAGCTGACATTGTTAAAGCCACTACAGAGTTTTCTATGAATACTTGTAAGAATTGCTTTGTTATATATAAACCTAAATAAAGAGATTGTATTGATACAGAGACATTGGATAAGAACATTTAAAAGGCTATTCTTTAGGCCTGAGAGAAAAGGCTTGCTGTAAAAATGGTGCATTATTCCATTTATTAAAGATCATATTAATGACAAAAAGCATGGTCTTTTCTTGCTGGTTCATATTGTTACTGGCCACGAGTACTAACATGCTCCAGGAATGAGAGGAAGAGGAAACCCCCCCTTGCAGCTATATGGGTTGGTTGCTTGAAGGGTAAGGAATTCCTTGATTACTAAGGGCTGAATAGGACTTGCAGACACCTTTGGCATGACCAGGTTCCACCCTCCTTGTTCCCAGGTGGTGCTGTGCACTGGGAATCTGGGGCATGCTCTTGCTGGGGTTGTGCAGTGCCTCTGCTCCCTTCTGCCCCCTTTCCCACTGGCCAGCCAGGTCAGGTGCTTGTGCTGGAGCTGAACACAGTTTTGCAGACATTTCAGAGCAGCAGGCCTTGCATGACCTCTTGTCACACTTTGTCTGCTTGCTAAGTGTAAATGCAGAAAAAGAGAAAAAGAAAACAGGAGAAAGAGGTATTAAACTAAATGCTTTTCTCCTTCTGTTTTGGTTGGCACTTGGAGAGAGCACAGGATTGATGGCAACCAGGTATGTGGAGGAACACAGCAAGGAACAAGCTCTGCAGCTGGGACAGGAATTGAAAGAGCAACCCCTTACCCTTCCCACGCCAATTGTTGCACTTTCCCCTCCCCACGAAGAGACAATATCCTGGCATTCTTACAAGCAGAAGCTTTTCCGGCCCAGAGCTACTGTCCTATCCAGCAGAACTGAAAAAGATGAGTTGAATTATAGTAGATGGGTGCTGCACCTTTCCACTGACTGACTCTTTTCCACTATACACAGATTGGTGGCATCCATCCTGCAGCTCGGATGTTGTTTTATCTCTCCTCCTCAATTATTGTTAATTTATTTTTCTCTATCCACAGTGATGAGTTTTGCAAGCAAATAAGTGGTGCAAGTCTCTGGCCTAAGAACTAACTCAAAAAATCAAAGAAAGAAGGGAGACAGAATGAGGAGCTTCATTTCTTGCTGTCATAAATAAGGAGGAAACAACAAACTGAGGCAAGTAGTGTTGGTTGAGTATCTGCCTGTATGGCAAATCATCTGAGCCCCACAAGTGAACCTAGAAACCTTTGGCTACAGGAAGGGACTATGGCAGGCCTTGCTTTCCCTGGAAGCAGGAAGCACCCTGGGAATGGAGGCCAGCATGACAAAAGTAGCTGTGTTCCCGAAAGCAGTTCACACTTCTGGCTTGCCTCACAGTAAGAGCAGCCAAGTCCTGCCCTACCCCAGCAGGTGTGGCTGAGCCTTATCCTCAGGGCATCTGAGAAGCCTGACTCAGCCCTGCAGGAACAGAGTGTGAATGGTGAGTTTTACTGATAGATTTTTCTTTGGGTGCATGAGCTACTCGGACTTAAGAAAGTCTCCTCGTGATTTCCCTGTGTGACCTCATACACTCACCTCTGCCAGCTCTCCCCTGCAGAAATAACCACTTTTACTTGCTTTTGCTTGCTAATGGGAATTGAAAGTAAAACAACAATAATTATATTCCCCTTTGTTCCAGAGCAGTGATGCAGCTGCAGAAGGTACTTTGTGGAACACAGCCATGTCAGTCTTCCATTTGTTTCCATTCAGGGTTTTTTTCCCTTTTTACTTCTTGCTAATTCTGATGTTATGGAAATTCTCCACGTGTGGGAGATTATATGCATCTGCTCACTGCCGTGACCCAAAACACACTCTATTGGATAAGAAGGTTAATTTTCCACAGGCAGGAAAACTCAACTATACCAAAATATTTGTATAAATTCAGCTTTTCACATTAACCTGAATCATTGTCATTCTCCATCCAGGGAAGAGTGGAAATGTTTTGATTCCTGGATTTTAAATGGCACACTTGGGTATTCTGCTTTTATGTCAGGGGATCTTCTTTCAGCTCTCAGTACCAGGGGGAAAGTCTGTGAGAAACCCACAAATGGTGATCTGAGCTGAAGTCATGCTTTGGGGATCACTGATGCCTCTTTTACAAAGACAACAAATGAGGCTGCCTGAGGACAGCTGGCCTGTGGGAGGTGATTAAGGAAAGCGAGTCTGTATTTACTATGCAGTGTCTGAGCAAATGGCATTTCTAGACAGGGCTCACATGAGCACTGGAAAAATGTTAAGGATGCAGGTATTGAGAAATGTTGGAAACAACTGATCCAGGTGCATTTCAGTTCCCAGGACAGGAGCTTTCCAGCCCCCTCTATCACGGTCCATCAAGTCCTTTTGAGAACGAGGACATGCAGTCAGTAGAGAGCAGGCAGGTGGCTTGGGCAGATAATGGACAAAAGCCAGTGGGCAGCACCTCAAGTACACGCGGTGGATTTGAGGAAGGAGAAAGCATGAAGGGAGGCTCGGGAGACTTGTTTCAGGCATCAGCAACACTGTAGAACTCAGCATTTGTCTTTGGCCCAATTTCTTTGTTGTTGCTGCCAAGTGCTAACAGGAAAGGATAGTGTAGGGCGTTGTGATAAAGAGGGTACAGAGGTTGTACAGCTCGTTTTACCCGTGCCACTTAGTGCGACAGGCCTGCAAGCAGCTCCTAGGAAAGGTACAGGCCTGTTTGCTTTCCCCTGTCACCTATTGCAGCCTTTGTTTGGGAGAAGTTCATGCCACAAGCTATCAGATTTCCTAATCAGAATAACTAGAAATACAGTTTTCTCAAGGTACTTTTGTGCACAAGGGACTGTGTGCATGGGGAGCGAGATTGGCTTGTGCTCTGTTCCTGGATTTGTTCCTGACAGTCTGTGTGCTTTGCAGGGACTGGTATTTTGCCAGTCTGCTGTAATATTGAAATTACACCTGTTTTCTCCATCTCCTTCCCTTTCTTTCCCTTTCTCCCCCTCCCTCTTTCCTCTTATTGGAAAGATAATAATTGAACCCTGCAGAAATGTTGTAAATAGTAACTTCTAGCACCTCCAGGTCTCTGGATTGGTTAAAAAATCAGATCTGGCACAACTCACTGTAGCAGGGAATAGGTCTGACTAGCCAAGGAGGAAAGCATTGCTGATGCACACATCAGCTGTACTGGTGCAGCCAACGTGTGTATGGGTGACCAGAGAATTTCCTGCCGGATTGATCTCTGTTGAGGTGGAAACACTATATTAAGAACGCCTATTTTTTTTGCCGTTCCAAGAATTTTCGTGCAGGACCAATTACAATTCTGAATCAGGCCTCAGAAGTGGCTGGTTTAAAATCACTATTAAGCAGTGATCACTATTATTAAAATCACTATTTATTTATTATTTGCTTCTGGAAAACCAGAATGCAACTAAATCATGTGTTTGAGCTTCACCCTGTGATCATGAGGGAAATGTGCTTTTAAGGCACAGACAAGCAGAAGTTCCTATCTATTTACATAAGCTGTGAACTGAGACTGAGAGTGACACAAGAAGTATTTGCAGCCAGGCAGAAGCAAGCAGCAGTGTCAAGAAGACTTGATCTGGCCTCTGTGTTAACGCCAGCTCAGCAGCCAGACACGGGAAGGGCTCACAGGTTCTGTGGCAAACCAACAGCCTCGGGAATCCTTCCCCTGTCCTGGCTTCAGGTGCAGGAGGCAGGCAGAGGAACTGGACTCTGCAGGGAAAGCAGGAGGAAGAGCAGAGTTGTTTCAGGATGAGCCCCTGGTGGGATGCCAGCTGGAAGAGCTGAGGCTCCGTGCTGGCGTACGGCAGAGCTGAGAACAGCTCTTGCAGGCTGAGCTCTTGCTGGGCGTGCAGCCATGAGGCAGGTGTCCCTCCCTGGGGGAGGTGGGACAGCCCAGCACAGCTCGGAGTGGGCCTCAAGGAGAAGAGACACCCTGCAGGCTCACCGTGATGAAGCACCAGCTTAGCCATGCCAGCCACAACTGCTGGAGACGTCTGCCTGCTCCTGCTGAGCAGAACCAGCCTCACACTTTGTCTGAGCACTTGGCCGTGAGCAGCAGCAGAGCTGGGGCTTTCCCACCTGTGCTTTCTTCCTGTCCAAGATGACATCCTCTCTCTCCGTGATGGCTCCCTGGCTCTCCTGGAGGCACTCAGGCTGAATGGGAGATGCAGTGCATGAGGACAGGATGGTACCACAGAGACAAATTGATGTCTGGTTCAGATGTGACCAAACAAGTTAAAAGCTCCCCTGCCGCCCATGGCTGAGTGCAAGGGAGGATTCAGGGCTCTGCTTGATCCATTCTTTCCCAGTAAGTGCTTTCCCAAATTGGAGAATCACATGCTCATGCTTCATCACACAGTCTGCTCAAGTTAATTAGTTAACTACAGAGCTGGTAGTATATGTCTGTGGAGAGAGAAGAAAAATCATTTTGTCACTGCCTCTCAGTGCATGAATAAACCATGCTTTCCACCAACTCTTTACCTTTCCTAAATGTTATATGAACAAGTAGAAGCAAAAGAAGATTTTAGGCCTGAATCAGAAAGAGTGAACTCTCTTCTCTGCTCTCTTAAGTGTCTGTAGTTACGTGTCTATTCATCACTTACACAGGATGTTTATCATCCTCCAGCATGGTCATAAAACCTACAATATTGAAATATTGTCACTTACCAAATTAATTTATAGTGTCAACATTTGAAACTAATATTTTATAGTGTGTAATTCCATTGTCCTCACAGTACAGAAATTGTGCTGGTGCCTTGCCAGAGCAACCAGTGTTTAATGTTTGTAAATGAAGAATTTCCTTCTGTAATTTGCACATGTTTTTCTAACATGAGACTAGAAATACAGAAATGCATTTCATGTGTAAACACAACACAAATATAGACAAATATATTATATTTGCAAGCTGTGTAAATATGAGGTAAAAATGCTAATTTTTTGAAAGATTTAAAAAAAAAATTCTTGCTTCCTAAAAGGTAGGAAATCTTTATTATTGAATGGGAGGAATCATGTGCAAGTTATCATTCAGCATCTTGTAGGATACGTGGGGGAGATCATACTGTCTCTTGTTTAAGCGAACTAGGCCACTTCTCTCAGTGTTACTGAAAAAAAGATTCTGGAATGTGGTGTACAACATGCATTTCCTGCTGCTCATTCTCTTCCCTCATCCCTATCGGTTTCAGGTCCCATCTCTGAAGAAAGTGAAATTCCAGTTGCTCCTTCAGCAGCTGGACACTCACCACAGGGTTATTGCTTCATGCAGCTGCTGCCTTTTAACACATGCTCAGAAAACAGATCTGTATGCATGGAAAAACATGTCACATGTAGGTGAGCTTGGCACTGGCTTCTAAAGACAATAACCTTGTGCTTCTCCCAGGTAATTATGTGTGCCAGGAATGTGCAGTGGGAGCATCTCCCAAGCCTGCGTGTGTTGTTGCATTGAGAACTTTTCTTTGTCAAAAATGTGCTATCTTAATGCCAGTGAGGCACTGAAGCCTCTGAATGTTATTTCTGTGACAACTTTTCTTAAACATTGTGCCTTATAAAATGTGACAGAAGTGCATTTTGCATTTTTCTTATTGCAGGGAGTTTGATTTATGTCCAAGGTCCCATCTGTTGTTTTTTATTGTTTTAATCGTAATACCTTATTTCAATCTGCTTGCCTTCTCAAATCCCCACAGATATTCTGGAATATTAACTAGGCTCTTACAGGTTTTGTGTGAAGCAAATTCTATTATATTTGTCCTATTTTTTTAAATGTCTTTTTTTCCAGTTGATGTTCAACACCCACATAAACAAGCAAAATAAACTCACTCTGCAGGAGAGAGATGAGAAATGTGATGAAATATCCTGAGGCATAATCCAATGTTTAGATTAGACTCCCAGAATCTTTAGTCTTTCAACCTTCAATACTGCTTACATTAACTGTAGGTTAAAAAAAACAATTTCAGGCAGTAGATTGCTCCTCTACATGTGCTGCTTTGCATTTATTTAATTTTGGAATAAGACAATAGCATATTTGAGGCTGCTCGAAATACAGTCATTTTCTGTAAGGTTTACTATTATTACTATTATTTTAACAGAACATTTTTCATATATATTATTGTGAGCAGTACTGCTCACACATTTTCAGTCTGTAGTACCAGAAAACTGCCTAAGTATTATCTGTTTTATTAGCTGTACAGTGGGATTTGGGCCTCTCAGCTTAGTTAAACCTCTTTGACCCTTATTTCTCTGCTTTTCATTTGGTGTTAGCAGTTGAACAGTTCCCTGACTTGTTTACATCCCTGCTTTCAGCAGGTTCCAGATTTGTTCCTGCAGCTCTGTGTGTTTGATCAGTCTGCCCTTGAGGGCATTCAATATGCTTTAGCCTTTGGATTGATGCTTCAGCCTTTGGATTGATGCTTCAGCCTTTGGATTGATTTGTTTGTATCTGCAGCATTTTCCACAGGCCATATTTTAAGAAAGAGCCAACAGCCTGCACATAAGGGACTGGCTGCCATACCTGGGCTTCGTCTCCCAGCACTGAGTACAGAGCAGCACATTTTGGCAGGACTCTGGAGGGGCGCCAAGGGCCTCCAAGCCAGTGGGATGTGGGAGTGCTTACCACCTCCTGGGGTGGCACTGCAGCCTGGTGTGTGGGCACAGCAGTATCTGCTGAGTTCCCAGGGCCGGTGGATTGCTAAAAATTCCAGGCAGGGAGGAGCTGGAGACACAGAGATGGGCCCTGTGTTCGTGGGGTCACATGTGACTCCAGGGCATTTGGAGTCACTGAAGTGACTGTGGTCACTAAAAGGCAGATGCACGCGCTGCTGGTAGAAGGTTCACAGCGTGTGTGGTAATGAGGAGTTTCATTCCTGTTTTTTGGATCACTGTTGGCACCATTACATTAGGTGTTGTGGTTAGAGTGTCATGGATTTGAAGAAACGCCAGCCAGAGGTTCCATATGAAACCATATGCAGTGTGTTGCTCAGAGGTGGCCCGGACAGCATTTGGCTGAGTGTGCAGGCAGAAAGGAAGGTGACACCTGAAAAAAACCCAGAGCCTGAGAGGTGTGAATTGCAAGGAGAGTCTGGGGGATCTGAATCCAAGTTATTTGGGGCTGGGGTTTTGTTTTGAGGGTTTGGGTTATTTTGTAATTGAAAATGAGTTTCAAAACTATTTTCAAGTTCATAATCCTGCTTTAGCTCTTTCCATTATTTCCATAAGGAGTAGGAGTAAGATCCTGTTGTAACACATTTGTTACAGTTTAAACAAATGAACGTAAGAAGTACACGGTGTTTGAGTAGGTCTGAGTACATGACTTTACATGTCAAGCTCTCACGTCTGCTGCGTGCAAAGCAACACAACTGATGATGAGCAGTGCACATAAATGCTTTGCTTTATATTCTCACAGCTACTCTGTGGAGCAGTGTCATCTCTGCAGTGTGACAATAATGTGGGAAGTACTATCTATAATTGTAACAGGTATCTTCTGCAATCAGAGTCGTGACTTGGCTCCATAGCACGCGGTGTGAAAATAAATATGAATCAGTACCTGTCATTTTTGGCCTCTTCAAAACAGTAACAGGAATAAGAATCCATGCAGAATATTTTGTGCCTTATAAGTATCTTTATGGCACACTGCTTACAAAATGTTTCCCAGTATTTTTGATGAGTGTAAACTGGGATGAAATTCTGCTGCACAACTGCACAGGTGCTGTCACAGCAGGAAGAACTGCATCTTCTGCTCTTGACTGAAATTTGCCGCAAAGAAGTGAAACAAATGCTGCATAAATTAACCTTCTTTAGGAAAACTGCACTGTTCTGGGCTGCTGTTGTGGTTTAACCTGTCAGGCAGCTGACAAGTTAACCCACACAGCTGCTCTCTCACTTGCTCTTTCCCAGTGGGTGGGGGAAGTGAACTGGGGAGGGGGGAAAGTAAAATTTGTGGGTTGAGATACGGTTCAATAGGGCATATGATGATGATAATAGGTATTAATATAACATAGTAGATGTTACATAGATAGATATATAATGTAGGTAACAATAATAGAATTCAGAAAGCAAGTGATGCCTGTGTCCCCCCAGCTCCTCATGCCCCCAGCCTCCTTGCTGGTGGGACTGGGTGAGAAGCAGAAAAGTCAACATTTCCCCTGGTGCTTTCTGCCAGCAGCTCCAGGTAGGGCTGCTCTCCAGCTGTGGTGTTTTACTAGTTGGTGAGAACTTAGCTGGTATTTGTTGATTACATCCCTTGGGTTCTGACGATGTCATCTTGCCATTTAGTTCCTAAAAACTTGTTCTCCTTGTCTCTTGACCTTGCTTTGTGTTATGGCAAAAGTGCTTTCAGAAGGATTTGGACTATTTTCTTCCCCTTCTCAAAAATTTATTTTGCTGTGTTGCCCCACAGATGAGTCACAGAAACTACTGAAGGACAAAGCAGCAGACAGCTTCCATTTATTTCTCCAGACCAGCTGGGTGCTGGTTTTCTACCTCCTGGGTGTTTACCTGTGGAGAACTCTAAAGCTGAGGTTCTCTTTTTCAATATACACATGGAGTCACTGAGGGAATTACAAGATCCTTCATCCCCAACGACAGCAGCACACAGTTTATGCCGTTCTCTGCCTCTCAGCCATTCCCAGTCAGGAGAACACTGTCTCCCAGATATTTCATTAATTACGGCTAATACGGGATTTTTGATGCCTTGCCACATTGTACCAGCAGTGCTGGAGATGGCTACAGGAAAATGACTGGGCAGCGTCCCTGTGTGTAATTCACAAGGTAACAAGTAAATTGCACAGCTGAAGGAAGGGATACAATAGGGCTGATGGTGATCTGCCAGGCTTCTGGTGCCTTCACCTGGCAGCCACTTTCAGGCATAGCACAAGCTAATTCTTGAGACTGCACAGCCTCTCGCAGAAGGTTTTGATTGACCCATGCAGCTCTCCTTCAGGCCATATTTCTACCATTTACAGTACCTGTGAGAGAGCATAATGCCTTTCAAAATAAATGTAATTAATCCAGAATGCAAGAGTTTACTTCACAACAACCTCATCCCTACATCTGTCCTGTTTCTTTTGCCAGTCTGATTCCTCACAAACAGCTCTCGACTCTAACAAGAGTTTTAATCTTCAAGGCTTTAGGTAGGCCATTATCCAGGCATCCTTAAGAAGGCCTGTGCACATAGTCTTGCTTTTCAGGTTTGTTTAACTCGTCAGCCACAAGGATGGAGCTCTCCAAAGGGGAATTAGGGATTTTTGAGCGAAGTGGGCTTCAATCAGAAACAGCAAAGGAGAGAGGAAAAAAAGAAACCCAAGCACAACCAAGATGAACAGAGACCAGTATGTAAATTGTTGTCACACCATTTGTGCCATAGCAATGATTTTCAATTGCAACATGCAACTTGTAGAGTAGTATTGAAAAGAATTTGTGTAAGTACTGGTAGCTCAGAAGGCATTTGTAATAAAGACAGAAAAAAGATTTATGGATTCCCTCTCGTGTTGAGGGTACTAATATATGTTTACCTTGCATCTAAATAACCAAACACATGAACTAAGGCCCATGCCATGCACTCATTCACTGATCTGATGTATAAATTTGGTTAAGAGGATACCAGCAGTTAACAAATATTATTAAAAGATTACAATGAAGATGCAACTAATCTGACCTAATGGAGGAGAGTAAACACAGCAGTTAAGGGAAAAGAGGGTCAAGTCTGCCTGGATATTGCCCACGTCTCTGGTGCCATCATCGGTAACACCGAGCTGGTGGCAAAGCGATTGGATAAACCGCTGTGCAGCCCCGTCCCCTCCTGGAGAGCACCTCGGGCTAGGAATGATGGAGTAGGGATAATCCTACTCCTTCTGAGGGGGTAAGAGCCCCCTCAGAACAGGACCGAGAGGTGGGGGACCCGCCGCCGGCTCGCAGCTCTGCCGTGGCGGCGCGACGTGANCGCGCCCCCCCCGTGCCCCCCGCGCGGGCTCGGCCACTCAGGCGCGCGCCCCGCAGCCAATGGGCACGCCGTAGCTGCGCGAGCCGAGCGGCGCCGCGCCCAATGGGAGGGCGCGGTGGGCGGGGCGCGCGGCCGGGGCACTATTGTTGATGAGGCGCGCGGAGGCTGCGGGCGCAGCGGCGCGGAGGGGACGGGACCGGGACGGGACCGGGACGGGAACCAGGACGGGGCTGTGGCGCGGGGACGGGACCGGGACCGGGACCGGGACGGGGACGGGAACGGGAACGGGAACCAGGACGGGGCGGTGGCGGCTGTAGTCGCTACCTGAGGCGTCGGACCCCGCGAGGTGCGGCCCGCGCCTCGCAGCCTTTCCTCTCTTCCCCGCCTCAGGCCGCCTTCCGCGAGCCCCGGCTCCCGACGGACAATGTCCCACCAGCGCGTGAGGCGCGGCGGCTCCCCGACCCCCGCCACCTCCCTGGCGGGGGGAGGCGGCGCGGCGGCGGCGGGCGGCGGAGCAGCGGGAGCGAGCAGCCGCCTCCAGCCCATGCGGGCCACGGTGCCCTTCCAGCTCAAGCAGCAGCAGCAGCAACAACATGGCAGCCCCACGAGGAGCGGTGGCGGCCCGGGAGCGGGGCTCCCACGCGCGGCGCCCTTCGCGGGGCAGCCCCACGCGTGGCCATGGCGGGGCGCGGGGCAGCCCCCCGCGGCACCACCACCTGCCGCCGCCGCCCCCGCCGCCGGGCAGCGGGCCCTCGCCCTGCTCCTCGCCGGTGCCTCCGCTGCCGGAGGGCAGGGTCCGGCACCACCACCGGCGGCAGTCGCCGGAGCCGGGCAGGAGCTCCCCAGAGAGGAAGAGTCCCAGCTCCCCCGTATGCAAAGGTGAGCGACGGGGGTCCGGGCCAGCGGCACGTCCCGGGCGGCCGGGCCAGGCGCGGGGTGCAGGGCTGGGGCCGGCGGTGCCTTCGAGCGTGCCGTGCCCCGGGGCAGAGGCAGGGACGGGGCTGTGCCTGGGCTGGTGCTCGCCCTGCCCTTCTCTGGCCGGCGGCAGGGCTTGCCGGGTGTGTGTGCGTGGAAGGGCTCGTTGCTTTTGTTGCTGCTCTGTTGCGCCCTGGCTTTCAGAAGAGGAATAGAGAGCCAAGCGTGCCATGTGGGGGTTGTGACCGCTTCTGTAGTACCGCGAGTACTGCCTGGGATTCGGGAGAATAGACGTACTTGAGGTGCTTGGGCACAAACTTAAGGTGAATTTGGTTTCTGGGGGCTGTTGTGAAGCCTTCACATTTACCCTTTCTGCACACCTCGTGCCACATGGTGTCTGTAGTTGTTATCCAAACAGTGTCCCTAAGCTTGTAATTAAAGAACTAACTAGTGCTGTACGCATGGCACATAGGTGTAGAACAAAAGTATTAATATCTCTCTTAATAGTTGCTTTCAACATGAACCCTGCAGAAGGACGTGTGTGCTTGAGAGTGATGACAAGCTTGTGCTACAGTGAAGATATAAAATAGCGTGGTGATAGCATACGTTTTGTAACAAACTGCATTATAACTTTTTGAATAATGAAATCTTACTGGAGTATAATAGAGGCTGACATATGTAAGTCCTTTATATTTTTGGGTTAAAAGTTTACTCAAAAATGCATCAATGAGGTTTTGTGTTCATGCCCTCAAATCTGTTACTTTTAAGATACCAAAGCTTGCAGCTACTCATTTCCATGAAATTGCCTGTGGTAATCTAAAGAATAAAGCTGACTAATAGGCAGAAGTGTGCATGTGGAAATCTAGGACTAGCCCTCCCTTTAACACTTCTGCTTCTCCTAATACTCCTCCCCCTTTCTAAAATAATGATTATAACCAGACTACCACGTTGGGTTTTTTCTTTTTTCTTGTCCTGGCTTTTGAGAAGTGGTACTGCTAAATGAGATAATCATAACCAGTTGGTACAAGATGACTGTGTGCCTCCTAGTCTGCTAGTGTAAGAGAGGACTGATAAGGTTCTGAGTTAGATTTTCCACTTTCCAGATAAGAGTAATGAGGGTTTTATTAAGGCTGTATAATATTAAAGGCTTTGGATTGAGGAATGTGTGTATTCTTCATTTGAGATTCTTGTTAATCAGTAACCTGAAAGACTTTATATGTATCACAAAATCCTGTCTTCTTCCTGTGAACTTCATGAAACTCTTGCCTAAGGTGCAGTCTGCTGGCCTGGAGAATGAGGAAGAGCGTGGTTAGCCTTGAGGTCCAGGTTCAAAAACTGTTTGTCAAGGCATGTGTCAGACCATTCAGGGTGGAAGAATTGCACTGTCTTTTAGTCACTGTGGAGAAGCCTGCTGAAACCATGCTAGCCTCTCTACTGCTTTGAAGAATTAACATATATAAGGAAACAAGTCATTTTATCACTCTACTGTGTTAAGATAACTCCACTAGCTTTTTTTAGGATGTGTGAAAACAGAAGCATGGTGTCCTTTTAATTACTTCCACATGTTCCAGTTCCTGAGCAGTACTTGTACTGGCCCCAAATGCAAGCTAAACCTCTTTCCTATTTCTTAACATTTGTACTGTGTAGTCCAGTGCTTGATAGAGGCTGAGTTAACTTCAGGTTTTTTCTTCATCTAAATGAGTAAACAGTGTTAGCTGAGAACATGGGGGTGGAACTGTTTTCACTAATGAGGCAATGGTTCTGCAGGCACACAGGACACTTGAGTGTATTGGTGAGAATCTGCTGCAGAATAACTTGGGTTTTTCTGTTTCTCGCTTTCAGTTAATGATGGCTTTTGTTCATTCCTACAGCTGCAGGCGTATTTCTTTAGATAAAAATGAACCTTGAGGTTAGACAAATGATAGCTTTTTCTGAGCTTAGGTACTGGTTGTACTAAGTTTAAGTTGTATCTATATATAAGTTGTACACTTCAGACTCAGTTTCATATTTTTCAGATTTTCTTTCCTGGGAAGCAGTTGAAGAGTTTTGAATTTAGTTTTCATGAACCTGCTTTACTTGAGAACCCTAACTTGTGAATTTAAAAATGTGACTTTTGTGGGTTGTGGGTGTGGTTTTTGGACGATTTTTTTTGCCCTTGTTTTCTGATCTCAATTGCAATTAAATGTTGGAAATACTAAACTAAATTTTCTGTTGACTATGGGATAATTACAAATGGAAGATTCTGTCATACAGTTTCTAATTTTCCATGCTTTTCTTGCCACTTCTCTCCCTCCCTCCTAAATATGACCAGAAGCCTAGATCTTGCTACTACCTGTTTTTCATCTTTTACTTTGCCTTTCTGCAGTCTCTAGCACCTCTTTCCCAGAATTCAGCTTTCAATTGCCTGTTAATGTGTTCTGCCCTTCCCATGACTGGTGAGGCCTCGTTTCTACATTGCACTGTCTGTCCTGCCATCTCCAGTTTTGGTTCAGTTTTCCCATATGCCTCTTCAGGTGTCTGCAAGGCTCCCATTAGGGGCCATTGTTTTGACCTACCAGCACACTGTTGTAACATGAGCTAGGGCGTACACGTTTCTCTATCTACATTGGTTTTGCTTTGCTTTATTCACTGAGTAAAGATCTAATGGGACCTTGTTATTTGTGTTCTCATATGAAACACATCTTAGAGGACTTGTGCTGCTCAGCTGCAAGAATGTTACAGTGTACCAGGCTGAGTAAACAAGGTCAAGACCAGAGCCACAGCAGTTGTTTACTTTCAGGTGCCTTGAGGTGGTGAGAGAGTTCTTTAATGGGTGCTGGACTTTCTGGTATAGTCCAGTTGACTGTACTGGACATCTAAACTCATTCTGAAAATTAAGGAGAAAAATTGGTTAGTTTTATTTGGAAGAAAACTTAATTGCTTTGTCTATGGAAGGGTAATATTAAAGCCTATTTGTGTGAATGGAAATTATGAAAATATTATATGAAGTTTTAAAGAAGTCAGATGTGAACCCATCCTTGAATGTAGAGAGGGAGGAATGGAATTCCATTACACTCTTAAATTTCACCATAGAATTTATTTATTTTAATTATCTGGTGAGTGACACAATAATAGCTGCAGACCTGTCAACCTTAATGACCAAGGTTTTTGCAGTAGTTTTGAATGGTATTACTGTAGGATAAGAGAGAAGACTTTGTGTACCATTGCATTCCTGCTCTTCTTACCTAAGCTGTTTCACAAATGGTTGGAGTAAAGAAAGCTAATTCATTCTTGCAGCATCATACTGTACGTTTCTTGTGGCAAGCACTTTAGGGAAGTGCACTTATTTGGATTAAAAATATTTTCATTTATTAGAGTTAAGTAGCTTGATCATCTTGGGCTTTCTGAGGTTTGGTTTTTTAAAACACCACTAATTCTGTCTTTCTTCTACAGTGGAACAATTTTGAATTACTAGTGAATAGTTCTCTTTAAATTTATGCTAGGATGATAGGCAAGATGATTTTCTGAAGGGAGCATACACAGTTGGGTGGTGTGTCTGTTCTTAGTGCACTGAGTCTGTTCATTTTTTTTAATGAAACATGAAAAGCAGGTGAAGCCCCAGAGATCAGTTGCAGTTTTGGAAAAGATGACTGTGCCATCTGTGTATGGGAGAGATCCCATGAATGTCCTGTCTGGGAAAAAGCCTGACCAAAACAGAATGAAAAGGTCAGCTGTGTGCCTTGATGCCAGAGGAGCTAGTTGGGTCTCACCCCTTCTCACTACTTTGGGTAGCCCACTTTTAGGAAAAAAGCCTCAAGTGGAACTGTCAGGAAATTTTGTGAGTTTGGTGGCATCCTAGGCTTTTCTACTGCTTGTTTTCTCACAGTATGTGTTAGACCATGTTTCTTTGGTTTCTTTCATACCTTAGCTATGGGTAAGCATCTGCATTTGTTCAGTTTTGCTCTTCAGTCCCACTGGTACAGTACCTGAACCTGTGCTGCCTTTGGAGGTGCCGTTACTCTGCGGGAGGCGGTGTGTGTGGTACCAGGTCGCCTGTAGCAACTTGTGGTGGTCACTGCACAGCAGTGACTGGTGAAGACATGGCAGCTTGCTTGTTATTTCCCCACATTATGGACTTCATTGATCTGTGCTGTGTATATTTGCTTTGGTTTTGTTCTATTAATTTGCTTTGCTTGGGACAGGATTGCAGAAAGACTTTCATTTCTAAATAAATCTATACTAGTGGTGGATGGATAGGAGGGTTGATATTTATCACAAATACTGGTTTAGAGAGATAATCAGGCCAATTAAAAGAGATGTAATATTTAAGAAGCGTCTATTTGATGAAACAGCTCCATTGTTTTTCATCAGCCACAGCTGTTGTAACTGTTATCTCTATGGAGGCAGATCTCTTGTTATGTAGGTCACATCAAGGAAAAATAGCAGCTGAACACTTGCTTCAAGTATTGTAGGGGAAAGTGCAATGAAAACATTGTATATGTTCCCATTGAAATGTTTTGAAACAGTAAGAATTGTGTAGTAGACTTTGTGAATTTGTATAAAGACAGGTTGTGAAGGTGGAAAAGTAAAAACATATCCAAACATCATTCCCCCATCTAAATATAAATTGATTTGAAAACAGAATTTCTTAAATGGGTTTTTCAATCAGAGGAAAAGAGAGTATTTACAGGCTTTGTGCCTTGAAATGAGAAGCTTCCCTTGAACTTAAATAGTAAACAGGCTCTTTAGTTCTTATTCTCTCTGTTTGTTCAGCAAAATAGTCTTCCAGTTGCGTTTTGTTTGTGGTGGAGAGGACAGACTAATAGATTCTGCTTCTCCAGTTTTGAAGCTGTCTGCTGCAGTGGCTTTTGCAGATGATGTGGCTGACTACGTACACTTCCTGCTTTATAATTTTTTTTTTTTTCACATCCTTTCTGTTTTCCCTTAGTAAGAGGAGAGAAGCTTCTTGAAGAGGAAGAATAATAATGAGGAAAAAAAAAAAAAACCAAACATGGAGGATATGGCAGCTAGTTCTAAGACAAATAACATGTTTGATTTAACTTTGGAAGCCAGTGTAATTTTTAAGGAATGGCACGTTGTGTTAGCATGCCACATTGTCCTATAGTACACACAAAGGGCATAGTTTTGAAATCATCTGATACAACAGACCCTTCAGTGTGCTGTGTGGTGGTAGTAGTAGTCAGAGAATTTCTTTGGTACAGGAGTCTTAAGTGCAAACTGCAAAACATTTTTGCTGCTACACCCTGAGAGCAAATCTGATGTGAGCTTAGTAATAAGGTTGTATCATTGTTGGTACTTGTAGAAATAATAAAGCAGATGAGGTTTGTGTGAGTGTGGCTGATTATATTGGCATGGAAATATTGTTCAAAGGAAATATTTCCCACAGTTTTAGTGTGTGCATTTCTAAGAAATTTGCATGAGGCTATTTAGTGTAGAATGTCAACAGATTTAGGTTCTGTCCACTCCGCTGAAATCTGTACCTAAGAGGTTTTATTAGTATTTATTGTACATATTTTCAGTAGATTGCAACAGCTTAGAAATTGAATTTTGGACTTTTGGTGTCAGTGGTTTTATTTTCTGACTAGCACTCAGACACTAATCAGGCACAATTTTCTTTGCCTGTAAATGAGTTTATGTATAATACAAATACTTTTAGTGCAGAAGTAATGCTATGGCACAGCAAGAGAGGACAAATGACTGAGTTTTTCCAGTGCCCTTTTATAAAGCTTCCATCTGGTTTCTGAATCATGCTTGCTGTATTGTAGCCATGTATTTTAGGACTTTCTATTAATTATAGGCAAGATTAATGCACAATTATTTCCTATATAATTGAAATTCTTTTTGTGGGGAGTAGATGAGATGATAGTAAGCTAAGATAATTGTGATCTCAGGATTTGCATTTTTCGTCTCTAAATGTGTGAGCACATGTGTGTATCTAAACCCTGGGTCTTCGCTGCTTGTTAATCTCTGAAGTTTACCAACCTCAGTTACTGTTTTGAGGAAACTTTCTTCAGTGTTTATTCTTCATAGCTTGTGGTGCAGTCTTTTACTGCCACTTTACTTAAGACATCATTGACAGATGGGATAGATACAAATTTTTATTTTTAACAGTGGTCTTCCTTCTCATATTAGTTCCAATGGTTGTTGTATTTAACCTTTTTTAGTAAGGATTCCTCTTAGTATCTAAATTGTTCTGGAATAGGATGCCAATATATATACTACAGATGAGGTGTTGCAGAAGATACAGCACCAGGCAAATATGAATGTAGTTACCAAGTAACATGTAAAGGGAGGAGATGTCTCAGTTAGCTTGTAAAATGTAAATCATTACCTTATCAAAGTTGACTTCTGAATCTAAGGGTTATGCCATATGTTATGTGCTGGTGATTAAAACATGCAGGTTTATAGTGTCCCTTGAAGTAAAGTAGGCAAAGGACTAGTGGGAGGAACTGTAAGTTCAGCATTAAACTGAAAAAGTTCAACCCAGTTTTTCTTCATTAACCTTTATGTGTAAACATAGCTATTTTTATTTCTTCTACACCTTCATCCTTTAAGAGACAAATTACTGTTAGACTTTTAAAGGATTAAATAGTTATGCATAAGCACTAATGCAACATTTGTGACATAAGGATGTTTTTAAGAAAAACATCAAAACAGATTTCAAGCTTATTCAAACAGAATAGAGCCTGGAAAAGCAAACTTAATTTCCATATTAAAAGTATCTTGTTGTGTATGTAATAACATAGTTCCAATTTGATATGATTTCCTGTAGACTATTAAAATGGATAAGCTCTCTCTCTTGACTTCTTTGTAATCAAATGTTCTTGCTCTAACAGACAAATCAAGACCACCTTCCTCAAGCCCTTCCAGTATTGTTCGCCGCACCTCTTCATTGGATACGCTCGCTGCTCCGTACCTTGCTGGACAGTGGCCTCGGGATAATCATGGACAAGCTGCTCCCTGTATGAGAGACAAAGCCACACAGGTAGGACAGAGCTTTTTTGTCTTTGGAGCATTTAGTGTGAAGGCAGGATTTAAATGTAAGAAGATTTGCCCTTGAAAACCTTTATTTTAGCTTTCTTGCTCACAAGTTCCTATTCACTTTCAAATTTCAGGAATCCTACCTTTGCTATTGCATGTGTTAATTATTTGCATTCTTTAAGTAAAGACTGAGAACTGACTATTTTAGGGTTCCAGTTCCTTCTTGCCTCAAGAAAATACTAGTGCATTGCACATCTGTATTCTTACTGTTCTTACAGGGTGCAGTACACTAGATAGTGCTGGAATTAAGTAGTTTACTTTAGATTTATACAGAGAACTTAGTGAGGTATCCTTAGAGGTATGTCT
Source organism: Onychostruthus taczanowskii (assembly GCF_017590055.1). Lineage (NCBI taxonomy): Eukaryota > Metazoa > Chordata > Aves > Passeriformes > Passeridae > Onychostruthus > Onychostruthus taczanowskii. The sequence goes on along the minus strand of NW_024499240.1, from coordinate 10,569,645 downwards.
GTCTCCAGCTCTTCATCCTCTGTTTGTAAAAGCCCCATAATGTTCACTTGGGTTTTGTGCACCAAGTATAGAATTATATGCATTGAAGAACTGCCTTGTTGCACCATGAATGGTGTTGAAATCTAGCTCAACTGGAAAGTGTTAAAAAATACATGATTTGCCAAAACATCAGCTCTGTAACCAAATTTCACAAGCTCTAAAGGTTCAGTCCCGTGCCACCTGTAAAAAGAGTTGAATGAAATCCCTGTTCCTGGAATATGGTTTCAACAAGAAGTCTCCACTAATTCCAAAGAACATAAGCAGAATGCAGTTGGAAGAGGACCTCATAGCGTATGGGGCATCCTTGTGTTTGAACCTCTGTTTGGTTTGGTAACAGTAGAAAAAATGTGTCCATATAGTTTGCAGTGTGTAAGAACGTGTAGGGTGTTGAGCAGATGAGGTCTGCAGTGTTACTGTGGGGCCTTTCTGAGATCCACAGCCTTTTGTGGGAAGGACCACAATTCAAAGAGCAGATCAGTAGAGAAGGAAGGTGTTTTGTAGGGAAATATGCTCATGTAGATAAGGTGGAATTAGGAGCTGGTGAAGAACAAATGACTTGAACAAGTTTTCTGCGCAGGAAAACAAATTAGAAAAATGGTTAGAGGACAGAGTGAAAAAAGTAAGCAAACGGAAGTAAGAGGAGGAAGATGAAGAAAGATATGTGATATAGGATATGAGTGGCTGTTTGTGCCTAGAAAGATATGTGATATAGGATATGAGTGGCTGTCTGTGCCTAGGTATTAAAAGGCATCATTAAAGGACAGAACTAAGCCCATATGGGTGTCCTAACAATTTATTTTCATATTTGATTCCTTAGAATAATAGTTTTTACAAAATAATTGTATTTCTGTACTGCTGCCAAAGTATTTGCTATAGTTCAGTTGATCTCATTCAGGTTAGTTTCAGTATGTTCTGAATCATGGTTGGACTTTTATAATCGGTATTTGCCAGATATTGTCCTTTTTGGCTTGCATTTTGCTTTTGGCTTTTTCTTCCAATTCACATCTAACATTATTCACATTTTTCTTCCAATGACACATCTAACTGCTGTGGTAGTGGGGCTTTCATAGAGGAAATGTATTTGAAAGGTTAATGGGAAGACTGTAAAGGGCATTAGATATTTCTGCAGAATGAGTACATTTAGTGGTCATTTATGGTAGTGTATTTCTGAGAGAGCTAGAATGATCTGTTTGCAGTTCCTAATTTAGAATTTATCAAACCAATAGAAAATTTAGGACTATAGAGAGACATCTGTATGTCCAAAGCTGATGTTGATATGACACTGATCAGGTATTATTGCTTTTAATGTTCCACTGGACTTGAGAGCAGCCCCTGGAGTTAAGGCCAAGTGTAAAATGTGACTTACAATGGTTAGTTTCCTGAGATAATACAGGCTGCCCATTTGTACTGTTCAGCTTTTCTGAAAATGTTGTATTTGGATGAAGTTTCACTGGTGAGATACTCTGGTTCCAGTGTATGTAACTTCAGATTTCACAACCTCTGACAAGAAAAGAATATGTTCTGATTCTGAGAACAGGAATTTAATTGGCAATGTTATAAAAGGTTTTCAAGTTGAGTAAGCAGGATATCTTGATTGTGTGGAGTTATGGCATAGGGAGTAGAGTCACTCAGGAAGCAGACTGGGAAGAGATGGCATTTAGTGGCACACTGCAGCTTGCAGGCCTTTCCAGAGATGCCCATGGGTCATAGCTGAGAGCTGTGTAAGAGACCCCAGCCATGCAGAGACTCTGTCATACACCTCCTGCAACTCAGTATTTTGATGAACCTGTCTTTAAAACTAGACTGAATTATGTATGTGAAGAATAGTTGTTGGATGATGAGTAGGTGTATTATTAAGCATCCAAGGGTCTGCCTGGAATTCAGTTAAGTGCTCATAAAACAGGTGTTAAAATCTTGTCTTTTTTTTGCTTTGAATAAAACATATGTGTCTTAGAAGTTAAAATGAGACAATTACTTTGTATTTTTTTAATTCTTAAATAATTAATTTTGACTGGAAAGTTTTTGCCTCTTAAGACTTTTTTTTCCTGAAGCGTTCTGCTGTCTGTAATAAATTCAGCCTTAAACTGATTTCTTTGTAATTCTAGAAAGCAGTGAGGATGTTGTGCATGGTAACAACCAATAAGCAAGAAGTAGTACTTTAAGAAACCAGAGAAATATAAATTCCACTTTGCCTACTGGTTATTTGGTCTATTTCTTAATAATAAATATTATAATCAAAATTTGGGAAATAAATAGGAGAAGACTTGCTGAAATAGTATTGCATTTCTGTTTTGATGTACAGGTTTCCTATAGCTGAATCTGAAAAGATTTCTATTTGTTTTGAGGATGAGCATCAAAGCAACTTTAATGCTTTAAAATGAAACCGATATTAATTTATTAAATAATTCTTGAATCTTGAGTCAAAGTCTTGAATATAAATTAAAGGCAAAGACTAATTAGAGTGTTAATTATTCTCCTGTAGGCAAGTGTAATGGTTGTGCTGAGTCGAGAAGCTAGAATTAGTAGTTCAAGCTTACTGTTCCAGGAGTTCGAGGATAGGATGGTAGTCCTGACTGACATTTGAGAATTGACTAGGCAAAGATTGGTACTTGGGTATGGGGGTTATCAATTATTCTATTTTATGATAAAGATCAGTGAGTGCTCTTCTAGAAAAACAGATTGTAATGGATTATGATTTTGCTATGAAATAGGAATTTCAAAGTAGCCCTATTAACTTTGTTATTCAGATTTGTCCTAGTTGGTTTTTTATTTGGAATGATGAAGATTAAAAAGTAGTGATATTGGAGGTTTCATTTATATGAAACTTGTGTCTGTAACTGAAATTGGTGGGGTTCCAACCTGTATATTTGGAGTTAAGGCTCCGTATTCCCTGCAAAATAGAGATTAATGCCACAGAAGACTTGAGTTTCTGTGATACAAGTGCAGCTGGGCTAAGAAAGGTCAGCATATGGCTTCTGCAAGCTGTTAGTCTCACGTGTAAGAACAACCGTGGCACTTCACTGTAGATGTGAAGACTTTGAGGCAATCAAAGTTCTTCTCTGTAGGAGAAAGTGAGATATCCAGAAAATGAGGTTAGCTAGAACACCACCGTGTGCTAAGAACTGCATGGTGGCAAGAGTGAATTTCAAGGAATTTGCTGTCTCTTTTAGTGTGTAAAATGCTTCCAGAAATTCTTCCCCTTGCTTCATTATGTTCTTCCCCTTACTTCCTGTGACTGCTTGGAGATTCCTGATAAATGCTACTATGTCTTCTTAGAGCCTTTACAGTTCACTGTGTTTGAAGACATTTCTGGAGGTGGCTAGGTGGGAATACAAACTGCCCATAAAGCATGCAGTATTATCACAGGCTTGCCTGTGCATTTTCTTATGTGAAATACAGTGTGTCTTAATGATACTTTGCATTTCTCAAAACTCCTTCACCACAATATACATGTGAGATTTTTTTATTAAACACTACTGGCTCTGTTGGTTCAGCAAAACCAGCTTAATATTATCTGTGTTGCTTTGTGCTTGGCCTGGGACAGCTGTGAACCTGGAACCCTTTGAGGCATTAATAAATTTATTCCCTGCTTTGCAATAGCTCTAGTGGTACTTATATGCCTTGCTTTCCTTTTTCTCATTCTTGAGAGCAAGAATGTGATTCTGAAGCTGTGCTGGTGCAGGCTATCACAGCACTTACACCAAGCCATCCTTGCTAATGCTTCAGAAATAACAAGGTCAGCATCTGTGCAGGAAATGAAATACATCATCTCCCCCCGGTTCAGCACCCTCACAGTGGTTCTTCAGAGCTCTGCAGCAGCCTGTGGTACATCTGGCTGTGAGTACTGCCTTATGCTCAGTCATTTGGAAGGGAAACTAGCACATCCCTATATTACACTAGGTCTGAAAGTTGTGAGTTTGGGGTTTTTTATTTATATAGTTTCACTATGTTTATTCATACTTTACCTGTGAGAAAGGCTTCTATTGGTTACTGTTAATTTTCAGTTCTGAATCTAGCATATCTTAAATGTTCTCTTTTCTAATTTGTCTCAAAATATTCTGCCAGAAAGTAGCAATTACCTTTTTAATTAGTCCTGTAATCTTCTTCCCACAGACAGAAAGTGCCTGGGCTGAAGAATATTTAGAAAAGAAGAGAAGCTCACACAAACGTTCATCATCATGGGGCAGCAATGAACAACTCAAGGAGGTCAGAAATTACTTGAACTTTGGATTAAATGTTTTTATGGTATGCACTGATACCATGATGCTTCAGGAAGGCAGGAGTATTTTACTACTTTGTTTAATTACACAGATGGTATGCTTGGTAAAAAATATGAAATTGCTTTTCATTTGCTATTGATTTAATATAAAATGCAGGTTAATTAATATTTTCAGTCAGAATGTGTGGGAAAGAAAATGTTAAATGCAAGTGACATTTTTTTATCAAAGAGGGGAATAGCCTCACTATTTTCAAATTTTTTGTGTTTCAGCTTCTTTCACTAAACCTCTAGAGGTGTATTCTGAGCATCAGCTGAACTGGTAGCTAGCATACTAGGTTTGCAAGAACTTGAGTATAATCTAGTCCTGGCAGTAATTATGAATGTTATGGTAGTAAATAATTCTAACTAAGTGATGGAATAAATGGATGAAATTACCTATATACCTGAATACACCTGTTGAAATCTAATGTGAATTTTTCCTTTGTTAGATTGCAAAATTGCGTCAACAGCTGCAGAGAAGCAAACACAGCAGCAGGCATCATCGGGACAAGGAAAGACAGTCCCCTTTTCATGGCAACCATGCAGCCATTAACCACAGTCAGGTAAGGCTGTGTGCCTTTTGCTCATGTTGGGTAGGTAATACTACTTTTGGGTCCTTTCAAGGTTGTGATTTGTCTTAGAGGGAACTTAGAAATACCACAAACTGCTAAATATGTTGTAGCTGTAGGTGAATTCTATGAACTAGAGCTCTTTCTTTTGGCTGCCTGTGTGAATGGGGGCCCAGATCTTTTTGTTACTTGTGTGAGCTGGCTTTGAACTCCCACTTTCAAATAATGTCAGGTGGTTAAATATGTCCTTGAAAGAAGGTTTTTAAAGTGCATTCTGCAGGTTCCACAAAAGGCTGACAGATAAGTTAAATCTAAAACTATAGACCATCATCTTCATTACATGTTGCTTTAACAATTATGACTTTGCATGTAGAGTGTGGCATGAAGCAAACTGCTGGTAAAACTGTATTCTCAAATAAAAGGTAGTTTTTCTGAGTGCATTTTGTTGTCTTGCCAAACACTCATGTAATACTGTGATGAGAGTTAGAGACCTTACCTGACAAAAGGCTACTCCATGAGGGTATTTGTTTACACACTTCATAACTTCATTCAGCCTTTTTAAGATTTTCTTTCTTTCCCATTTATCATGGATTGAGACTTAAAAGTAATAATCCCTTCTACAAAAGTTGTGATGGTTAGGCCACCACATGTTCTGTGTGCAGTTTCAGTTTTATTTCAAGGCTTCTAATGAGGTCAGGTTGACAGAGGTGTAATATTTTTAGCTTAATTGATAGCAGGTGTAAAAAAATTATAGGCTTTCAGAAACACAGATGCTTTTTCAAGTGTGTTTTTGTTGAGTAAGAAAACCAATAGAAAAGTTTGGTGATTTTTTTTTTTTCAGAAGTAAAGGTTTTTTTCTCTCCCTACCATTATCTCATGAATGTACATTTGACACACACAATTTTTTTAACAGTTGTGCCAAGAATAAATCCCTCACAATAGCCTTGGCAAGGCAATGTAGTTGAAAGAAACTAGGAAACTGTCAATGTTGTGAATTGAGAAAGTAGTTCAGCTGTGAAGCTTCTCTGAAAATCTAATTATATTCCCAATTACTCCTGAAATGCCTTTAATTGTTCCAATAAATATCATAATCTGACAACAGTTAATAAAAAAATTTCATTTCTGTCATTGTCCTTCTGGAAATAATTTAGGCCAGGTTCTTTCTTTCTTTCAGAGTCATGTGTCTGAGTGAATGTGTTCTACTTCAAGAATGAGAATAAGAAAATAGAGTGTTTTGAATTTCTTCTACTCTATTCTTCTTAACTCCTACTTTGTATAAAAGTCATGAGCACCTTTTGTCTCAGACCCTGACTTCTTATCCCTGCTGTAGGAGTTAGGAGTCATGACTTTTCAGGATTTGTGTGCCTCTTGAATTCAGTTTGTCAGTAGTTTGAATTCTGTGCTACTGGAAATATTTAGGAATTTTTTTTAGAATTACATTTTTTGACATAGCAATTTAGGAATTACTGAAGTGTGGGTGCAGTGTACTGTGCTGCTGATTTTACTGACTGCTCAAGTCAGAACAGTCCAAAATTATGAACAAAGAAAGACAACTGACAATCCCTTTCAATTCAGAGACAATCCCTTTCTAGGGGGTTTTGAGAAAGTTCATGAAAATCAACATACAAAATATGTCAAACTTTTGGTTAAAAAAAACTGAACCAAAACAAAAGACAGATCAGCATAGTTGATTAAGGTGTTTTATCTGCATTTGTAGAACTTGAGACATTTTTAACCAAAAATTATGCTGAAGAACTTTTGATGTGGGCCCTTGAGTACACTAGAGAATTAGATGCATTTTAATAGGTTTGCTTGGCATTCGGGAACCTGTGGGTTTCTGAATGCTAAGGTATTGCCACTTCAGCACAGATGGTCTTAGTGGGTTTTAATTTCCAAAACGAACAACAGTGCTGCTATTCTGAAAAATACCTCCCCAAACTATGTATATAACTTTTTAAACATCATAATACTTTTATTATTTTGTTTCTGGTATAGATGTCTTTGCATTCTGCCAAATTTTAAAGTATGTGAATAAAATATTGTGCAATGAATAATTAGTTTTTGGGCTTGTGTAACAAACTATAAAATATAAATTGAAGCAAAGCAGCTTTTCCAGGACTGTGTTACAAAACAAAACATTGTTTTTCTTGGTGAATTCTGTGCCAGCTGTGTCAAGCTACTTGCAAAGGGAAGAAGTTAAAGGATTCAAAGAGTAAGTGAAGAGTTTAGATTAATGGCATTTAGCAGCTGTTTTTTAACTCAAGAGTGAAAATCTGTAACTGTAGTCATCAAGGGCAAAGTTCCTGTGTTTTCTCATTCTTTTTTTTAGAACTGCTAAACTAGAATTTCTGGCAGCAGCTCTGTTCCTTCAGGATTTGTGGGAAGGACTGTGTGGAAACCAGAATTTAGTAATTAGAATATTTAGAAATTTTTTTTCACATTCCTAGCTCGAAGGAAACTTTTGTGTTTGTTGACTCTAAAGGGTCATGTAAAGATTTCTGAGCTCAAGGAGTTGGCTTCCTGACAAGGTGAGAAAAAGTGTTAGGAAATTGTATCAGTGGTTCCTTCACAGAGACCAGGTAAACTCTGTTTAACGTTTGGAAAATGACGTTCTCTTCTAGTTAAAAGAAGAAATTTTAGTGGATTTATTTCCTCCTTTCTTCCCTACTTAAACTTTACTGCAGTTCTTGAATTACAGCAACATTTTTAGTGTTTCTTGCTAGCTAAGCTTCTAATTGGTTGTTTATTTGTACTTCTTTCTAATATAATTTTTGTGTGAAGAAAGAAATCCACACAATCTCTATGGAATAAGCTTGTTAGCTGTTCCTGACCCTCTGCTCACAGTCAGGAAATGGTTGGGGAGGATCAAGTCCTTGCTGTTGACTATGTTTTTTTTCAGAACAAATGATTGGTTTTTTGTTTGTGTGGTTTTTTCATTATGCAGGAAATGTTCCTTTCTGTCTCTCTTTAACTGGAAGAGGAGTTTGCAGAAAGGTCATAGCCTACTCAGGTGATCTCAGGATGCTTCTGAGAACATTTTGAGTTAATTGCATGGTACTAAATCTGTGAACAGGAGTCAAAACAATGGGATCTTTTTATATTCTCAGTGTTGGTATAAGAAAGCAACTAGCATTGAGGCCAGAACTGAAACCAGATGGAAGAATAAATGGATTATTTTTTCCAACATAATGTTTTTCCTCAGTACACTTGGCTGATATTACATTTTTACTTGGCACTCTGAACCATCAAGGCCCCTGCTCTTTTAGTTTTCCTAGGAGCCCTGTGTCCCCAGTGTCTGACCAATTGATTGATACTGAGATCAGCTGCATGCAGTTCACAATGTTGGGGGCTTGGGGTTTTTTGGTGTCACTCTTACCACCTCACTAGGTGGAACATTTCATTTTTTGAGTAGAATTACCATGATGCATTCGGCCTAGAGGTGGCTTGATGTAAAAGCATCACAAGTCCTGGGATTCTGTTTAAAGTTTTTTTACTTGTGAAAAATTGGAAGAGCTTAGAGCATTTTTCCTGAAATGCCTGTGAACAATTTAGATTTGTCATCCCCCCTTTTTCCAACCTCACGAGTGTATGCCATACCTGTAAGTCTCAGAACTGGAAACTCTGTGCCAGTGTGTTACTGTGTGAGCACAGTAATTATTATCCTGTGGCTGGCACCTTGCCTCGTTGTGAGCATTCCCAGGTATTCAGATGAGTAGTCCAGAGCTGGTAGCCTATTTCTGCATGCCCATGTGGACCTCTGTGAAGGCAGTATTTTTAATAAAAAGTTTCTTGTTTTGAGGCTGATTGTTCCACCCTTGTCACGATACCTCCTTCCTTTTCCACCCTCTAGCACCCTGGGCTAAGAAATCATCCTCAGTCAGGTACAGAATATTTTTCTTGGAAGTGAAACGTGCTGTACTGAACTATATTGAACTCTTCTGAATCTACTTTGAGCTCTTCAAATAGTAGCATGAACCTAAGAATTTTTGTGGTAGGCAGTCATATTTAAAGGTGAAGAATTCCCACATTTTGCTAATGGCTGCTGAGAGCTGCCGAAATCTTAAAGCGTACTTATGTTCTACTTTTTAACAAGCTCAGTTTGTCCTAAGAATGTGTGTATTGACTAACTGGATGCATAAACAGCCTTTAGTGCCTGAACTTGTGCTGATATAGCTATATTGTAGCTGACTATCAACCTGTATTAGTTTACTGGATTGTTGATCCAAGGCCTGGCTTGGAACAGAATCAGCATGGTTGCTTTCTCAGACTTTTTTGTGCTGTTCTCCAGTGGTTTTTTTCATCTTCAGGCAAGGCTTTAGAAACGCTTTATAAGTTTGGCCACTATGAGAATGTTTCATTTTTGTTGACAGAAACAGAGTGACAAGCATTTCCTGAACAGAAGCTTTTGTAGTTCTTGTGGAGTCTTTTTTAAGATGTTTGGTTTTTGGGTTTTTTTATGGCTAACCTAATGTTTCAAGAAAGCAGAACCAATATAATTCATGAGTTCTGCTGCTGTAGAGATTTGTGATTGTAACAAGAAATCTCCATTATGATCTGTGTGTAAAATATATTGTTTACATTAATTTTTCTGAGGTAGATTTTCTGCCAGACAAGCTTTGTGTGATTTTTTGAGAACGTACACAGGAAATTAAATGCTTTGGTGTCTGTCTATGTAGTGTCGTCACTTAAAGGAAAAATTAAAATGAAACCCCCTTACAAAAATAGCTTTTGAAGACCAGATAATGCTGGTCCTGCAGTCATTAGAGGAGTTGCTCTCAGTCATGATACACTAGGCCATAGAGTCCAGGAATTTTACATGGGAATTCCACTGTGGCTTAAGTGTGTTGTGCTGTTCTTTGTGTTGAACTAAACATTTGCAGAAAGTATTTCATTACCTGTAGTACACCACTGCTTAATGTGTACAGAGTCTTCTCGTATTCTGGTAGGGAGACTTTTTTAACTGGAGGGCAGACACTGATGGAGAGTCTGGGAGAGCTCAAGAAGTTGTGGTGTGCCAAAGGGAGCTCTGGGAAATTTCAGTAATGTGTTTTCTGAGAATGAAGTTTTTATGCATATTTTGAAACACTGGATTTTTGAACTGCTAATCTTCCTTCTGAAGCAACTAAGTATTAACATTTGGGCTTGAGATTTTATTCTTTATGTGGAAGTCACCCTAAGTTGTTTTGTCAATGTTTTATTCTGTCTCAATACAGTTTTAAAAACATTGGTTTTAATTTACAGTTTTTAAAACATTGGTTTTAATTTTTAGCATAGTGCAATCTTGCATTTGTGGAATCACTTTGCTTCTGCATTTGTCATGTTATTGCAGGTGGCCACAGATTTCCATTAAAATACAATTTTAATGTGGTTACCATCCAGCAATGAGTGATGTGACATGGTGATATAGCTCACTTTAGGAGGAATGTGAATATATTTTAAAGGCTTCAAATTACTTACATTTAAATATTTACTGTTCCATTTTCACTCATAAAGCTATGTCAAGCTAGAGGCAGACCATATCAAGGGAGATTTTGAGACTAGGTTATGTAGGTTTTCCTGCTAGAAATTGGATTTGAAACAAAAGTCAGGATGTCTGCCTTCAGTTCAAGCATTCATTTGAACGCAATCACTATGATTTTGTGTAAATCCTTGATACTGAAGTGTAGATGTGTTCTGTTTCAAGGGTCACTTTTGGGTAGAAATAGTAACTTTGTTTTGTAAATAAATCTGCATTGTTTTGTTATTGTCTCTGGTTCTTTAGGCTCACATCCCAAAGAGTGCTCTCGTTCCTGTGATACCTATTACCAAATCCACGGGATCACGGTTCCGAAACAGTGTAGAGGGATTGAATCAAGAGATTGAGATAATAATTAAGGAGACAGGAGACAAAGAGGAACAACTTGTGGTATGTATCTGCCACCATGTTGGCTCTAATATAGTGATTTTTGTTTTGTTTTGAGATCATGAACTTTATTTTCCACCAGTTTTGAATTCAATTTGTCTGGAATTAATTTTCTTTATATGTTTATTTATTATTTTCTTTAATAAGGTAAGTTGAAAAGTCTCTTGGAAAGCAAAAGGAATGAAAGAGTTAAAGCTTGAATCTATACCTTTTCCTCTAAATAAAAAATCTCAGTAAAACAGGGAGAAGCAAAATGTCTGTTTTGAGAGTTTTTGTAGTAACTCTCTTTTGCCCATTCTGAACTACCCCCATCCTAGGTGAACCATAATTTGCCCATTTTTAATGTTCATTTTATTTTAATAGTTTTTAGAGGTGAATTTAGTAAGATATCAGAAATACAAACTGTGAAGATTATTAAGGAAACAGAATGTTTTTGATATGAAGAGAAGCTGAGAGAGATGGGAGTGTTCAGCCTTGAGGAGAGACAGCTTCAGGGATCTTATCAATGTGCATAAACATCTCATGTGCAGAAATGGAGGGAGCTGGTCTCTTCTCAGTAGTGCCCAGTGGTGGGGAAAGGAGCAGTGGGTTTTGGTTTTTTTGGTCTTTTTTGTGTGTTTTTTTTTTTTTTTTTTTAAACGTGTGAGGATGTGTAAAGCCCAGAGCAAGTTGCCCAGAGAAGCTGTGGAATCATTGTCTGTGGAGATATTAAAAACTTGACTGGACAGAATCCTGGATACGCTGTTCTACCGGAGTCTGCTTGAGCAGAGATGTTAAACCTGATAATCTCAAGAAATTCCTTCCAGCCTCAGGAATTCTGTGATGATGTAAAATTTTAGAAATTGTCCATAATTTCTGAAACTGACATTTTAGTTTCTTTTGGAGTTGCATGTAATGAATAAAATTTTCTTTTTCAAATGGTTTTATGAAACCCAAAAAGACCCTCGCCATTTAAAGAAATTGCTGTCCAGAAAAGAGCAGGTGTCTGATACCTTTAATTTTAACAGCCTCAAGATATTCCAGACGGGCACCGTGCCCCGCCTCCGTTGGTGCAGCGCAGCAGCAGCACTCGCAGCATTGACACCCAAACACCCGGTGGAGCAGACAAGGGCAGCAACAACAGCAGCCGCTCCCAGTCGGTGTCTCCAACCTCATTTCTTACCATCTGTAATGAAGGCAGTGAGGAAAGTCCATGTTCTGCAGATGATCTGCTTGGTGATTCCAGAGATAAAGGTACCGTGTCACTTGAAAAGTTCAATAATGCTGAACTTAGGTGGTGTGTAACTACATCGATAAAAGAGAGGGGTTGTTCCCTGCATCCGTGGGGAGGTGGTAGAATGTGGACTTGATACATGATCAGGTTTTTTCCAGATTGCTCCAAATGCTCCATATGTGTGCACACATATTAATTAAAGCTGGATAGATGTGACTGAGGAATATGCTTCCCAAAAAGCTTTTCTTTTAATTAATAGATTATTCAAATATTTTAAGCAGGTTGAAGAAGCAAAAATGTACAGTATCAGGTGAAACAGGCAGAGTAGTCCTGTTGCTTGTGTTGGATATTTTTTATGATCTCGGCCAAAATCTGCAACCTTATAGCATTTCATACACATACCCATAAAAGTTCAAGTGTTTGGGATTTATTTAATTACTGTTTTTTTATCTGAAATCTTTTGAGAGATCCAAGGAGAATTTTATAATTCAACATAAACCTGTTCTGTTTTTTTAAAGAATATGGCTTCTGCCCATTTCTTTTGGGTAGATGGTGACAATACAGAACCATAGTTTTATGTTTGTAGTTAAAAATTGAAAATGTCCAGGAATGTTCAGAGATTGTAGAGGAGCCTGAAAATGTTATAAGGAGAAATAGAAAGAAGGAAAGGAATTGAGATAAGACAGCTTATTTGCAAATGAAGGCTATGAAGGCAAATGAAAATGTTTTTAAATTTCATAACATTGGTAATGAAGTGACTTTAAATTCGGGGGGCATTTAGAGGTAGCTTTTGTGGTTTTTTATAGTGTGTCACATTTACATAATGAGAAACTCTGTTCCTGCAGAAAATGGGAATAATTCTCCTTTGCCAAAATACGCTACCTCGCCAAAACCCAACAACAGCTACATGTTCAAGCGTGAACCTCCTGAGGGCTGTGAAAAGGTGAAAGTCTTTGAGGAAAACTTGTAAGTTGGTTTTTGCTACATAAGAAATAACATCTAAGAATCAGATTAATTATTGCTTTATTGATTTTGTGTCAGATAGAAGTTATTAGTCCAGTTGCTAAAGCCGTGCTAACAACCTGATCTCTGTTTTTTGGTGTGACTATATATTGGCATATCTGTATACATTTTACTGCTGGAATTTAGTGTTAAAATCTTGAGTGATGTTTTTTAAAAACCAGCATAATTTGAGAGGAGTCTCTTACCTGGCAGATAGGGGGAGAGGTAATAACAGGGTGTAACATCAGCTAATTTATGTTACAGCTTGGCAGGCACATCCAGTAATCTAGACTCTGAAGACCGTATTCTTTTCAGCTAAATTAATGTAGTTGTGAAACTTCAAGTGACAGAGGAGTGAACCTGACCCTGAGTATTTGATGCTTTGGTTATTCTGGAAAAGCCAACTTTTGTCATTTGGGAATATTCTCAGAGGTTATGTTAATATTTCAAAGTAGTTTTTTATACCCTTATGTCACTTGTATGCTAGAATCTTAACCTACAGTTAAAAATTCCATCTTGTCACACAAGGAGTATAGGTTGGTTACAATTCTCTTATATTATCTCAAGAAGGCCATCTAGTATAAATGCTAGTTAAAAAGAAAATGGGCTTGGCTGACCTGTGCAAATGGATTTTGAGAGGCCTCTACAGCCTGTCCCGTGGCAATATGGGAAGGGTTACAATAACTGAAGTTTGCTGTCTGTATTTTAGTGTGTGTAAACTGTGTCACTGACAGATAGATAGTTACTATTCACTTGCTACAGGAACACACTCTATTGCAGTTTGACTTGCATTTGCATTTCTTTTTGGAAGTCCTCTCTGCATAGCTGTAGGACTGTTGCGCTGTAGAGTGAAAAGGCTTCTACAGAAGTTTCTACCTAGCCATAGCAGTCCTCAGACACTGCAGTCTCATGACAAAACATCTTTTCATGTCTGCTACTTGAATTCCATGTGTATATGGAATACATGAGTGTAACTATTTAAGGCTCAACCTTTGTTTAACATAATATCTATTTGAAAATCCTATACAAGATTTTCATTTGGGAAGAAAATTTATAAGTGGGGTTGAATTTTCTGGACATTGGGGAGAATTGGCTAGCATGGAAATGTACCCTATTTTATGAACAGGATTGCTTTTCAGAATAAAGTATCTCTACAAAAATGTACTGGAAGATTGGCTTGCTTGGCTTAGTAAAACAAAGACAGTAGTGAATATGGCTCTTTTACAAACACAAGGGAGGGAGAGGTTATGGGCTAAAGGACAATGCTGGCAACAACAAAAAGTGAATAAAAATTTCTGGTGGCTGTTTTCAAGCAGTAAAGAGAGACTTTAAAGCAGATTTCTATAGTTCTGAATTGAAGTAGATTTTGGCTACTCTAAGTAGATTTACATTGCAGCATTAGAACACAGAAGGCATTCCTAAGCTCTCCAAGATTTCCATTCCAGTTCTGTTTTTCTTAAAGCATATCTTGGGCTGAGTACTGTGCTGAGATGGCAAAACTGCAAGTCAGGATCTAAATTTGTGTTCCACACTTCCTTCCCAGATTATAGTACTTGATCAGAAAAACTACATTTTACTCCCTGCATTGAGTTATTTAGTAAGATTGGGGTCATCTTCTGCGGAGAGTCACTCATGTGAACATGCCAAGAAGGCAAAAGTATAGAAAAGGGGAACCCTGGATGATTATGAACCCCTTTGAGATATGCAGTATTAGGATCATTGCTATGCCAGCTTTCTTTCACAGGGCTTGCTGTATAAATAGTGTCTGTATGTGGAGCAGAACTGGTTGGGTTGTGCAAGTTGCTGGAGAACATGATTGAAAATACTTTCTCATATAATGAATGTGCTAATTCATGGATTGGGCTTGTGATCAAGCATGAAGTTGGTTTGGAAACAGCCTGCCCTAAGAACATGCTGTTGCCTTGCAGCACGTTTAAACAAGCGGTTTCAACCATCTTGTCATTTGCTGTGTGCTGTGTCATTAAGGCATTACTGAATAACTCAAATACTTCAGATTGAAACCTCGACTTGTTTCTGATGATATGTTCAGCAATACATCCCTCCCATTGGCAGAATTTGCTTGTTCCATAAAACTATTGTGTGTATTTTATTTCTAGGCCAAAGCCATTGCACGAAATTCCAGCCTTCTATTGCCCTGACAAGAACAAAGTGAATTTCATTCCAAAAAGTGGCTCTGCTTTCTGTCTTGTCAGCATCCTCAAGCCACTTCTTCCCACACAGGATCTCACACTTAAGGGCACTACACACAGCCTGACTGTCTCCTCCAGCATGACGCCTGGTTTGTTACAGCCCATTTCAATGGCCTCCTTGACTACGAGCACAGATCAAGACAGGATCTCTCGTGGAACAAGTACAGTAATACCACAGACCTCTCTGCTCCAGCAGCCAGGATGTATTGAGGAAGCTGAAGAGTAATTTAGATTGTCTTGACATTTTTCTGGGCAACTACTGGGAAAAAAATGGAACCAGTTGACTGGACCTTTCTGATCACACCCATGCATTGTTTTAACAATTTACGGCACTGCCATAGTCAAACTGTTTGTATAATTGACAGTTTGGTAGCACATTGAGAAGTTCAGGAGGATGCAGCAGCTGATATGCTGTTGTACTTTCTGCTTTTGAAGACTCTGGTTCTGTTTCTCTTCTGCTTTTTTTTAAACACTGGTGAAAACAAAGACTATCATAATCCTTTCCCATTTAAAGGACCAGTTGTTGTGATGGTGTATGTCCTCTGACTTTTTTCCCCGCCATTAAAACGAGTCTCAAGACCAGCCAGCTGATCCCATTTACCATTGTAATCTGCAGAGGGAGGGGCAATCAGATGGTTTTGCAAGACGTCTTTTGTATGAAAATATGTATTTTGTAACAAAATTTTGCCTTTCTGGTTTGTAGCAGATGGTGTTTCCTGGTGATGATCCCCCTACCCTTTTTTTTTTTTTTTTTTTCCTTTGGTAGGGAAGGATTTTTGATACTTGGCTGGCTTACAGCTGATGGGACCAAAGGATTGCTGAACTATTGCAGCAGTCTCAAATTATGTGACCTTGCTGATCAGCCTCAGACCTAAACAAAGCAAAACAAGTTAATATGTTTGAAACTTTTAAAACAGAAGAGTATGCAAAAACAGTGTTAGTATATTGTGTACATTTTTTGATATCAAAAATTTGTGCTTCTGGTAAGTCACATTCTTAAAATTCCTTCCTTCACAGAATTCCTCTAGTGTTGGTTTATTGGCTGGAAAATTGCATTTTAAAGCACTTGCCCTGCTATTGTTCTACTTGTCCATAGAATTTTTGTGCAGATGTAGGGAAAAAACATATCCTCTTACTCAGTATTCTTTCTTCCAGAAAATACTTGGCTCTTACAGGCTTGCTTAGATTCTTATGAGTCAGCCTGAATCATTAATCACTCTTGGTACAAATTTGCTCTGATGTGACTCATCACTGTATTATAGACCCTGGCCACATAATACTGAAATACCTGTGCATGGTTTCCTGCCTTTTGTCATAGTGGTGTTTGTGTGTCCGTTGAAGGTGATGGTTTGTCAGGCATGATATCTGTTATGCAGATGTTTACAGCAGCAGGTATGTTCTCTCTTTTTGACTAGCAGCTTAGGCTGGCATGTAAAACAGAGGATTTTTTTCATACTTGGTTTGTCCTGATAATGTGGCAGTTAATGGTTGCTTTGAAATTACAATGAAAGGCAAAAATGGGTGGTGGGGGGGAAAGGCAACTGCAAACAGAAACTGTTCAGGAACTTCTCTGAGGTTTCTCATGTGTTCCTGGAGTGCATTATTTGGGTTTGAGTTAATACAGTTATAGATGCCTAGAAAACTGCAATGACCTGAATACCAGTATCATATCACTTATAAAACAAATTGATCTTGTACTTCTTTAACAGCGTTAGATTCAGTAATTTCAAAGTAAGTGTGATTGTGGACAGTCTCTGGGTTGGAATATTGGTCTGTTACACACAAGCAGGTCTCACTGGCTTGCATATACACAACTTCCATCAACATAGTTTCCATGGATCAGTTGTATTCTCAGGTCTCCTCGTAATGGCAACTATTTAAAGATGATACTGCAAATATAACAGCCTTCTTCAGTGCTTAATATGATAAGTTTGCTTACAAACATTTTGATTTAGGGAAAAAAACCCCCTGCACGTGTGCAAATAATAATCATAATTTTGATGCATATTTGCTGTTCCTTTAAGTCCTGTATTAGTAACTATGATTGCAGTGTACTTCATTCAGCAAGTAAGTGTTAATCATGCTAGAATGTGCAAGTTCTCTATTTATAGTATTTTTGAAATGTTATGCAAAAAAATCAGTAAATTAAAACTGTACCTGGAGGTATGAAAACATTTCACCTCTTAAATTAGCAGACAAGCATAATTTGGCTTACTATCTACCTTCCCATGAAAATGGACAGGATTGTTTTGAAGCAACAGTTTTTATTTGTGCTGACATTGTCAGTCACCTGGAGTTGAGGAACAGAGCTTTAAAAATAAGCAGCTTTATGCATCAAACTTGTGTAATTTTTCCAGCTGATAGTTCTTTTCTAGGCTTTGTGGATATTAATTTGTTTCTTCTGAAACACTACTGTGCAATTTGAAGTCTAAAATTTACTGCTTTAGATAGACTTGTTTAAACCTGGTGTGACTGAATACAGACCATACTCAGGTGAAGGAAGTGCTTTTAAGTCTGTTTTTTATTTCTGCAACAGTAGCATGTAAAGAACTTCATTGTTGCCAAACTGCCTAGTGCTTTATTAGGAGATCTTAACTGAATGGTTAAGAACCATTGAGAAGGGCTAAAGTTAACAGATAGCCTTTATTACAGCCTTGACACTTAACAGACTTCACCAAAATGCATTCTGATGTTTGTTTTCATCACATTGTGACTCTCCCGAACAGCAGTGGGCTTTCTTACTGTAGGACTTTGTTTTGCACCTGTCGTTGTAGGACTCGAGTATCTCTCTGGTAGTGTACCTTGTGTGTTATTGGACAATGTACTGTACAAATTAGTGAGCTGCTCTGATAAAAACCAAATGTCAATGTGTGAAGTTTTCACTTTTTATAAAAGAACAGCATTCAGGACAACAGTCAGTCTTTTTTATATGCAGGACAATTCTACTATTGCTGTGGCAGCTCAAGTTTATTATGAATCCACACTGAAGACTCAGAGTTAAGAAAATATGACAGCTCTTGTTCTGAGACCAGCTTTGATGTGTGCAGACAAAAATTAGCCTTAATTTTTTAGGTGCTTCTTGTGCCATAGCATAGCTGTTAGCTGAAGTATTTAAATTGGTTTGCAAATAGCTTTGAGAGTGCATGGAGCTTTTTAAAAATTCTTTCATGTATAGAATGGCGTGTTCATTTTTGGAGAGAGCTGACCTGTGCATTACACAAGCACAGTTCTACTTAAAGAGTTCAAATTCTTTTGGCTTACTTAAAATCCTAACTATGCATAAACCTAGTCAGTTCCCTGATTGCCTACTTTGTAGCTTAAGAAAAGTAAAGGTCTATTTTTATGCACAACTTGATGCATTTGATATTCTTGTTTTCTTGGTGTGCTACACTTCTAGCCACACTTAAAGGCTGGTGGTTGTGTTCAATAACACTGGCAGTTGATTTTGAGATATACTAAATGCTGTTACTCCAGCTGTAAATTCTACTTAAATCACAAGGAAGTTCATTGTTACAAAGTCCGTGGTGACAGTTGTGATTATTATAATTGTTTTTTCAAAAACTTGAGGCACAGGGGAAGAGGGTTCCTTTGGTAAAGTTTGACCTGCATCAGCTATTCTTTCCTTGCTTGGTGCCACACTCCTGTAGCATTTAAGTACTTGGTAAAGTTTACAGACAGTGCTTAAGTGCATATATCTTGGAAAGAAATTCTTGATTTCAGGTATGTATCCCAAGTGAGCAAAAAAGGGAGTGAAAATTAAATATTGCTTACTGTGGCAGTAAATGATTGCTGTGTTTGATTTACGTAAAGCAATAGCAGCTCTTATAAAGTATGTTTAGTCTCAGGGCTATTTTTTGATTTGTTCTAAAATACAATTTCCTGGAATTCAGAGTC
This sequence comes from Onychostruthus taczanowskii, assembly GCF_017590055.1. Taxonomy (NCBI): domain Eukaryota; kingdom Metazoa; phylum Chordata; class Aves; order Passeriformes; family Passeridae; genus Onychostruthus; species Onychostruthus taczanowskii. The sequence continues at coordinate 10,550,558 of NW_024499240.1, read as the reverse complement.
TGAGACTGTTGAAAAACACTGAGGCTGAGTTTTTTGGGAAGAAGGAAACAAAGTCATATCCATTAACCTTTCCTCTGCCTCAGGCCAAACTTCTTGTTGCTTATTAAAATAATTCAGTAGTACCACAGCAATTCCTTACTGAAGTATTATCTGTTCTCTTTCCCTGCCATCTCTAAAATGCTGACTGATGTCTTCACAGAAACTCAGTGCCAGTGATGTCCATATTTCCTTGCTAAATGTTTCCTTGCTGAGTACTTGACAACTCCTCCATGAAGCAGAGAGGGCAAAGGAGGATGTGTAGGAAGTCACCATAGACTTGCAGTTACAGAGGTCATTCCTGCAGCGTGACTCCTTGGGTGTCTTGATTTCCATTTGACTTACTGTGTGCATGCACGCAGGTCTGCTGCTTTAATTGGTGTGGTTGGAGGCAGAGCTGGTATTTTTGACAATTATTATTTTTATTATTTTATTATTTTTTTTCCATGTACAGACTTGCAGAGCTGTTCTCTTCCAGAACTGATGCACACTTACGCACATCTCCAGAGCAAAGCTTGTGTGGTGTTCTTACTTGTCCTCTTGAGATTAATATAACTTGCAAAAAGGAAATAAAAGCACCCAAACACTCGAGAACATCAGGACTGTGCTTTCTCCAATAAATTCCATAGTTCAGGTGTGTGCCCTTCATCAGGTGACTTAGACCCGAGCAAGGTTGATGTATGTTAAACCAAAAATGTTTGTTCTTAGGAAAGGCAATAGAAGGTAAGCCTTCATAACCTAGGGAAGTGAAAAGCACTGCGGAACAATTGGTTTTACTGTGATCAAAGAGTTCTTTTAGAATTGTTTTTCTGAATATGGGTATACAGGAAAACAAAGTTACCAGTCACTGCAAGATGTACCTGTGTGTTTTCTTGATGTAAGTTTGTGAGCTTTCTGCATCTCTGAAAATCAGTTCCACTCTTAGCGTTCTGTTTATACAAAGAATGACTTAGATGCATTATTTGGCAATTGTTACTTTGCACATCAAGTGGGGGGAGAATGTTAACTACTCACAAGTGTTCTGTGAAATTCCAGTCCTGTACCCCAGCTGAACTACAGCGGTCTCTTTCTGAATGCTCCAAACAGAAATGGAGTCCCGTTACTGCTTGCTTGGTTTCATTGCATGTCATCAGTAAATACTTAAGGTATGGTCTTTGTTTAATAGTTCTTCATTGGGATTTGTATTTGACTGCAGAGACTTCTGTGGTGTTGACAGGTCTATCTGAATAGCAGAAGAGGACTTGGCCTGATAACACTGCAAATTAACATTTTTTACACAAACTTTTGGAACAACTCTCTTTGGAAAATCTACTACGCTAAAAAAATGAAAACCTCATCATCCATCCTAATTATCAAAGTACTGATGGTTAAGAACATAGCTTGGCTTCATGCTAAATTATTTCTTATATTGAAATGTGCAATTTTTGAGGGTAGCAGTCAAGGGATGTTCAAAACTGCCATTAGATTTGCCTTTGTATGAAATTGGCTGACATGTTTTCCTCTGTTACACTGTGATAACTTGTGGAGATGTTCTTGCTTATGTTGTACTGATAGGTTACTTGTTGCATGTAAAGCAGTTTTTGTAAGCAAGAGGAATTCCAGGGATGTTCTATAAAAAAGGGCCTATTCTGAGGTGATGTACACTATTGTAAAACTGGAGCAGCTCAACTAATTTCAATGGAATTCTTGATTTACACTAGTCTTTTTGCTATGTGTAGTTATGCCAGTACAATTTTGCACAATGTTATTTGAATATTGCGTTCTGACTTGTGAACTGTTTCTACTGAAAACAGTGAAAATTTTACAAACTGCAATAGCGGAATGTTTTTGGCCTTTTTTTTTTTTTTTTTTTTGTTTTTGCCTAAAATAAAAAGTTGTCACTTCAAGCTATGGGCTAATCTTGGATTTATTTTTAGTAGCAAGGGGTTTTTGTGTTTGCACCGTCTGGAGATTTGCCTGAGCATTTGCCCTGAGGGTGGTGGGCATTTACTATAAATAAGCACTTTTTAAACCCTTTTGGAAAAAATTCATCAGAATGGAAATATTTAATACCCTCATTCCTCCAGTGCATCCTGGACAACAGTCCTGAAAATTCTGCCTTTCCCTGTCTTCATCTTCAGGAAGTTTGGTCAGTTCCTGAGGACAGTACAATTCTACCATTAGGGGAAGGTCCTGGATTTTGGAAGCAGAAGGATTCAGCATGTATTCTTCTGGGAGTGAAGGTATGAGAATAGGACTGAGGAAAAGCCCTGGATTCCTGCTGGTAGGTTCATTCTGCTGTTCAGTAGAATGCAATTGCTGTAGCCTACCTGAGGAGGCACTTAGGCTGATTGTTGAAATAGTCTCATGTTCTACATCTCTCTGTTTACTCAAAACAAGCATCTTTCTTCATGAGCAGAACTCGGAGCCACAACTTCTTTAAATTAGAAGTGGTAAACTAGATAAATTATTGGGCTTGGATTTTTTTTGCTAGCTCTTATATTAAATTTTGGTATAATTTGTCTAAAAGGCTTGGAGCAATTCCCCTTCTGGAAAATCATTGTCAGCTATATTTCATTTCAGAATGGAGAGGTAGATTTCTTGGAATCTTGAAGGATTCAAGGATTACTAGTGTGTGTCCCTCAAGGCAGGGCTAGCTTATGATTTTTCCAGTGATGGAAAAGTTTGGGACAATAAATATGACATCAACATCAAGCTCCCAATATTGTGTATTTCACAGCCGAAGACCATGAGTCAGTTTGCATCCAAACAGGAAACTGCTTGGCTGAGATGTAAAAGAGTAATTCGCAGCCAATGGAGTCTGGAGTATGTGGTACTTTCTCAGATTTTAGTCTTTTTTACCTGTTCAGTTGTCTGTGGATGTTTGCCTGTCTCCAGATGAACAGGATCTGATTTTTTATTAAGTTGACTGTGACCTCATTTGCCATTAAACTATTTCTTGTAGTATTTATGTTTCTGTGCATGCAAGGATGATTTTACTGTAAATATATCTGGTGTTCAATATACCTTCACACCTTGCATTACATATAGGAGAACTGACAGAGACATTAAGATGCTGATGAAGATCATCTATGAAGACAAAGAGAATGGAAAGAGCATCTCTGTGGTGAGCAATGACCATCTTCCAGTTCTTGATTCACTGTTTTCATTATAAGCACTTATGTTCCTCAGTTAAATAGCTGCTCTTTTTTTTTTTTCAGATTGTAAGAGATAATCAGGCAGGAGACTGCTAGGCGGATTTCTCAGGTATCTCAGTTTTTTCTTGGGGTTAGATGTGACTGCATAGCAAATTACTATAGAAGTTGTAAGCCAAGGCTTCTTGTGTTTTATCATATTCGCTTGCTGTCCTTTTCCTGGCTCTTCACTCAGCATTTGGAACATGTGTAAGATAGTCATCCCACCCAGACTTCAAAACTTTTGAAATTCTGCTGTCTAACACTATTTCATCTGTATACAGCATTTATAGAAGCACTGTTCATTGCCAAACATGTCCTGGTTAAGTGCTATGTAGTGCAGACATAAGTTAGAATAGGATGGAAAAGATAATTTAGGTGAAACTCTCCCACACTTTAAATTGGCTGGATTCATCACCACTGCATGTACTTTTTTTCAAGTCTTACTCCTGCCAAACAAGCCTGATTCATCTCCTCCTGCACTGCCTGTTTACAGAACTCTTGTTTCACATAACCTGTGCCATGGCCCTGTAACTGATGCTTGTTTTGACGTAGGAGCATGTCTGTGGTCAATAGCAACTTCACACTGTGGTGACATTGCTTGTAGTAAAGAAAAGATTCAGTAGTAGATTAAAACCTCATTACTGCAAGCAGAGTAGAACACTGTTCATTAATTCCTACACTGACGAGCATGGGGATGTAACTGCTGTGATTAAGCTGTTGATTAAGAAGCTGTTTGTACAGTTTGTTGTGGATGCCTTTTCCAGTTACAGATGTGAAGCTGACCACTGTAAACACTATTTTCACTGTTGATGGAAATGGCTGTTAGGGAGGTTTCTCTGTTTTCTCCCAGTGGGGGTCCACTGCAAGCAGCTGAACAGTGAGCACTGCCACAATTAATCTGGCTGTGTGTGTCAGGCAGGCAGCAGGTAAGAGTGTGTTCTCTTTGTCCTTCATCTTTCCAAATCTCTGAAGTTAATTACAAGTTAGGACAGAACTTGGCCTACAACATTTTGTACTGGACAAATTAACAAGGAAGGTACATCCTGGCCTAGCCCAAATCTTTTGTGTGGCTTTTGCAAGATTTTAATAATTTCTGAAAAATACTTTTCTATATACAGTATTCATAAAAGCACTGCTCAGCTGCAAGATGTAGTCAGGTGCTGTGTAGCAGGTGAAGGGCTACAGCAGAATTTGGTTTATGATTTGCAGTTTTGCAAAATTACCTGTATTTGCTGTAGGGAATACAGTTAACATCAGCTGGGATGCCACAAACTAGGCTGAGCAGTCAGATAATTATGAGTTACTTCTCTCTTGAGATGAAGTTTTTGTTTCTATTTTCTGTTTAAATAGAGCAGTTTGGTCTAGGGTTGTTCTGGGGAATTTTTATAGACATTCTCCACCTTTTGTGAATTGTAGGTATTTAATTCCTCATTAAGAGGTTGTTTTATAGCATGTTCCTGCAGTTTCAATGGAACAATTTCCTTTCCTCTTACAGAAAATTATCTTTTTGTCATGATTTTTGATTCAAGTTGTAAGCAATGTCTTCAGCCCATAAAGTTATCTTCAGGTTTCGGGGAGATGTTTGCTAAGTTCAAAAATTTCTTGCAATAGGACTGCAGGGAGCTGTCCTTGCTCCAAGAGTAGGATGGATGGCAGCATTCTCCTGCAGGTGTGTGACAGCTGCCATCCCATTTCACCCACATCTATCCACACAGTAAGGCAAACCCATGGGAAGCAGCAGGTCCCGGAGCTCAGGAGTCAGAGGTTGATTCTGATCTTATGCTGTGATCTCTGGACAGCTTCAAATGCAGCCACTTAAGAAGCATAGTTTCACAAATGTGTCTTCAGTTGCATTGCTTGTTTAAAGCTGTATTGCCTACATATCTGTTCTTTTCTTTCACAGCACTTCCGGTGGTTCTATAAATCTCTTTTTAGAGACAAAAACCCAGTCAAAAGAGCTTTTGAAAACCACTGCTGTGCCATCAGAAATGACAGGATCAGAAATGCAACAGCAGCTAAAGTTTGCATAAACAAAAAAAAATACCTTCAGACTCTGTCCTGCCGTGAAATTTTCCATGGTCTTGGCCTTACTGGAAAACACAGAGAGTTGATGCTGGTTTTAGTGCTGCAAGAAGTTAATTGCAAGTTAAGGCAGAGGCATTTCATGGGCAAATTCATGAAAGGGCTGCATCTTGGCCTAGTCTGGATGGGTGTTTTGTGTGTTTCTTTGGCAATATCAGGATTTCAACCATGCCTTGTTTTTGGCGTACTGCATCTGTATTCTAACTGCAGGAGAAACATTGCAGAACTGTGCTCAGTCTCACCTTTGTTGCCCAAGAAGGTACTGTGAAATTGCATACAGCAGAACAATTCCAAAGCTTTCCAAGTGCCCAGAGAAGCTGTGGATGCCCCATCCCTGGAAGTTAGATTGGATGGGGCTTTGAGCAGCCTTGTCTTATGAAAGGTGTCCCTGCCCACTGCAGGGGGGTTGGAACATGATGATCTTTAAGGTCCCTTCCAACCAAAGCTCTTACATGATTCTATGAAAAACCAAATTAATGGCTTTCTCAGGGTTGGGAAATCATACCATCATCACATCCACTTTTGTGTCCCAAATACAGTTTTGCTGTCTCAGGTGTGAGTTGTAAGCACATGACTTCCTTGAAGATAGAACAATTAAAAAGAATCTTTTGTATGCCCTGGTGTATTTTCCTGGAACTACTATTTGCCTCGTAACCCCAGGGATTTTATTTTTAGATGGCCATGGGATAAAAAATAATTAGCTAGATCTAATTCCTCCCCTTTTTATCCTCTGTGATGCATCACAAATCAAATCTTATCTGCATTGGACCATACCCGCTTAATAGGCTTTCAAACAGCTCCAAAATATCCCAAACCCAAGGTGTCAGAGACCGATTTTTCTCTTAAAACTCATAGTAGGATCCTTTAATGCTGTTCTTCTTGGAACTTAAATGTTCACCATCACACCAGATGAAGGTATGTGCCTGTAGCAGGATGTTAAAGCCTTTTGTAATAGTGAAGTGAAATGAGTCTGTTTTAAAGGCCACTGTATTAAAATACTGTCAATATCTGCCCATAGGATAACTATCTAAACATTATGCACTTCACTGAATATCCAGTGGCATCTGGATTTGAAAGGAGATCCAGATCTGCAAAAATACTGAACTATATTGATACAGTTATGATACTATTCTAGACAGCTAGAAAAAAAGATAATGTTTGTTATTAAATACAATAAGACCTTTTAAAATAATAAAATATTTAATTTGACCTCAGGATATATCTGAACAAACAAAAAGTAACTGAAATATGTTCTTGTCTCAACAAACTAGAAGTGCTAGCCTAAGTTGAATTGATTGGTCCGTGCCATGAAGTGGTAGACTGAGCTACTACACACACTGAATGCAGCTCAAAGAATGTTTCAGATCACCTAGAACTGGGATCCTAATAAAGTACAAACCTTGTGTTTCTTACAAAAAGTATTTAATAAACCAATAGAAAGCAATCTGCTTGAACGTTTTCTCCATCCTTCAGCCTGAGTTCCATTACACGAGACTGGGTGCAGCCAGTGTCAAATGCTGATTGATAGGAGTGTTTATGTTACTTTTTCCCCCTTCTCTCACTGGCACGTTTTCTGGCAGTCGTGGGCTTAGAGCGTGCAAAGTAAAGAACAAATTTCCTCCCTGAGCCAAGAGTATGGTACTGCTGGCCAACATTGTAGTGTAGTGCTTGCACTGGGAATTGCCAAACGTGGTTGACCTCTCAAGGAGAGAAGAAGGGGTTTGTGGGAGCCTAAAAGATCCATAGGACAAGAAGTCATATGTTGAATCATTTTTCTATTGCAAATTCAGGTGTTATTGCTTTTGCTAAAATCTTTTTGGGAAGTAGTGAATTGATGTCAACTACAAGATTAAGATGCTGTAAAATATTATTGGATTCTGTGCAAGGCACAGGCTACCCTGTGGTAACTCAGTTATTATAAATTAGTACTTACTCTAGTTCTTTGAATTTTGAGGAGCTTAAGGAAATAATGCTCCAGTCGCTATTATTAACTACATCAGCTATTATCCCTTTTTGATTTTATTGTAGTGCTGAATACTGCATATTTTACATTATAAAACTTGCTTTACAAGACCTATGATTATTGTAAGAATTAGAGATGGTGGTTCTTTTTTTTTTTTTTGGCTGAAGTACTGATACTTCAGATTTGAGGAACACTAGAACTGTATTTATTGCTTACAAGACAGTTGCACCTAAATTTTAAAATTAAAATTTTTTTAGTGGATTAACTGGAAAGTCTACAATGATTCAGTTTAATCTACTCAGTCCAAGTCTATTTCTGATTCTTATTTTCTTTGTCTAGCAAAAGCAACTTGGCTGAGTATTTTAAAATGTATGTTTGAAGAGTGTGCATTCAAACTATGAAATTCTAAATCCAGTGCTTAATGTATTTTCACTTTTCTGGCTGATCTCTTCAATGCTGAAAGAATCAGGACTTAGATTCCCAGAATATTAACCTGATATATTGAGAATTGACTAATTGTATTCTTTCAATTTTCTAGTTGCCAAAACACAACAGAATTTTACTTCTTTCAGTTTTCTAGTTGTCTTCTCTCTTGCAAAACTTAGCAATGTGTAAAGTAGGACAGTGGGATGTAATGTCTTTATGTGTAAACTTACTCAGATAACTCTGTCATAACCTACTTTCAAGATGAAAAATTAATTTTTGTAAGTAGTGAAGTTTTCATTTGGTGGTTGTAGATTTCAACTGGCATTTCTTAAATGGGTGCATGTTCTCATTTGCAAGTCCAAGGTCTGCCTAGAAGTTTGTTGGCCACTATAAGAGGGCAGAGCAAAGCTTTTCCTCTGTAGATGTGTTGGGGCTTCTGAAGCTGTAGCTGGATTGATTCATCCTAACATTGTGTGTGGCTAATGTATTAATTAGCCAGCTGTTCCTCTCTTTTGCAGGAGATTATCATGCACATGCCCCTGACTGGGAAGCATTTGGAAATGTGCACTGCTATCTTAGGCTGGGTGACTCCTGGTCTTTCAGGCTGAAAAACTCCCTCCTCATTTTCCTCTTGCAGAGCTTTCTGTGGAAAATAATAATGTTGCTGTTATCATGTTTCAGTACAGAATGGTTGGGTTTTCTAAACCATCTCAGCTAGAGGAGAGGAGTGATGGTTGATATAGAATCACAGAATAAGCTGAGTTGGAAGGCACCACAGGGGATGCTGAGTCCTGCTCCTGGCCCTGCACATCACCATCCCCAAGAGTCACATCCTGTGCCTGAGAGCATTGTCCAAATGCTTCCTGAACTCTGTTAGGCTTAGTGCTGGGACCGCTTCCCTGAGGAGCCCATTCCAGTGCCCAACCACCCTCTGGGTGAGGAACCTTTTTCTAATACCCAACCTAAACCTCCCCTTACCCAACTTCAGGCCATTCCCTCTGGTCCGGTCACTGGTCACCAGCAAGAAGAGATCAGTGGCTGCCCCTCCTCTTCCCCTCACGATGAATTTGTTCCTCCAGTGAGGTCTCTGCTCAGCCTCCTCTTCTCCAGCTGAACAGGCCAAGTGACCCCAAACCACTGATGCTTCTGCAGGTACTTCCAGGTGCTGTCTAGATCAGCTCTAGCGTGTATATTTAGGCTGATCTCATAGCAAAGCTGTTCCACTTACCCTCTCTTCTGAAGAATAATAGTAAGAAATGTCAAAAAGTAGTTTTGAGTACAGGTTATATAGGCAATTTTCTTGGGGTTTTTTTGGTTTGTTTTTTTTTTAACCATTTTCTAGGCTTAAATCTGAGAATCATCAGGCTTGCTTATCTGCATGTTGTTTCTTCATTGAACTTCTGTATTCTGAAGATCTGGAATAATTTCTAAAATAAAAGTAGGCCTGAGATTGTCAGCTCTTTTTCAATTTTTCCAATACTGTCAGAAGGACTGAAAATTAAAGCCAGGAGGCCAGAAATAATTCTCAAATATGTAGGCATGGGTGGGTCAGCTCCATCATAATTTGTTAAATAATTATATGAAAGTTGGATGACAAAGTATTTGGAGTAGTATTGTTTAAAGGTTACATCATTCTTGCAAAAACTGGGTGTTGTATTTCAGAAAGTTCCTTTTAAAAGGATAAAGAGACATTTGACTTTGAGTCTCCATTGTTTGTAATATCCTCTTTCAGCATGAAAATATTTTCCGTTCCCATCAGTTTTGTCTTTTTTTTTTAATTTGGCAAACATGAATATTTTTCCTGAACTGTGAGTAGAATGAAAAATGGTTATTTTTGTTGGCTTGCAGGCATTGCAGCTTCCCCTCCAATAAGACTGGCAGATTTATTTTTAGAGTTCTTGTCCCAATGCATCTTACACAGTTATTTAATGGAAATGGATTAGACAAGCCTAAGGAACAGGTTTAGTTTGGGCCTTTCTTGCAAGATTTGAGGGTGAGCTGCATGTGACAGGGCATGGGTTCTTTCTATCTGTGAATATGCAGTAAGTTTTACTCCATGGTTTCATAGCTATCTTCTCAGTGCTCTTGGCTGTCTCCATCTCCCTCTAATCCAGCTCCAAAGGGACTACTTTTGACATTCCAAACTGCTGAGCAGCTTTCCGACAGCTGCTATTGAAATCTGAATAAAAACAAAACTGTTTTCTTTGCCTTCCTCCCAGAAGAGAATCAGGTGAAAATGGAGCCAATTTCTTGTGTGTGCCAGCTCTACCCCAGTGCTGCATCACCAGTGCTGGGGTGGTCAGCTCTGATGTGCTTCAAGGACAGACTGAGAGTTGGGGTTGGACTTAGAGAGGACAAACAAGAAGTTCTGAGGGCTGGAGATGTGAGCCCTGTGTACAGAGGGACCTGCTTGGCACTGTGGGTGAGTGGCCCAAGAAAAAGAGCAATCATTTGTGACCCCATTACCATGGTCCTGGACCTTTAAACTCTACCTTTCAATCTGCAGGAAAACTATCTTAGGTGTTTCAAGGGTTTAATCATCTAAGTGTTAACTTTCCTGTTCCTGGTAATTCAGTTAGCTAGGTAAAATATTAGACACACTGTAAATTGTGTGTTCAGAACATGAAAAAGAAATAGCATGAAAGACTGCAAGTTGAAGAAGATTAGAAATTAGTCTTTTTTTAGTTGAGGGCTTTTTTTCAAGAATTCTGGGAAGCAGCTATTTCCTTTCTAATGAAACATGTACAGAATGTTTATGATTCTTCTAGAGTGTAGTTTATTTTTTGTGCTTGTTGCTTACTGATATTTCTGGAAATGTCATCTTTCTCCTCTCCACATTCTTCACTGGGGTTGCTTAAGGGAGACTTCTCTAATGGCTAGGAAAAAATCTTTCTTGAGAAAGAACACAATAACCTCTTGTTCCATCTCTCCAATTTATTGATTCTTCCAGTGCACGATGTGTAGTGATGATGTTCTCTCAAGTTTCTGCTTGTAAAAATAGTTTCAATAAGGTGTTTAGAAACTGTTGCAGAAATTCTGATTGTACTTCATAACACTGGGCCTGTTTGTATTTCCTCAGGAAGATGATGATATGCCAAAATTTTGGTCACACTCAAGAAAATCCCGTTTTCTAAGTTACAATGCTGTACAGCCATGTAATAATTTCATTAGATTTCTTAATTCCATAAAAATACTTTTATAGATGGAATTTTAATAAACAACATGGCCAGATAGATTTAAAAGAGGAAAAAGTGAGGGTGAAGGAGAATTACATGTTCTACTTTTCTGTATACATTGGCAAATTACCATGAGGAATGACCTTGAGTGTGCTGAATTCATCAGTCTCCTTTTCTGAAACTTTGTATCTGTAAGAAAGCCTCTCTTAGTATAAAAGAAATTTGCCTGCTTGTGACAGAAGGATACAGATGGGAGTCCACAGGCTGTTCAGGGGCTTTGGACATGAGCTGAACCAGTTTACAGAATCACAGGTGAAGAATCATGGAACTAGTTTAAAGCTGGCTGGTATTTGCATTTTGTTTAACTGTCTGGTTCTGCAGTATGTGGATCTCAAACAGTTGGCTTCCTATTCGGTTAACTTTTAAAAAAAGCTTCATCCCAAGCTTGACAAATACAATCCAATCCTACAGCCACTTCTTCATAAAGCTTCACATATTCTAAAATTGAAAAACTCTCTACTGAGCATGCAGCTCTCATGTCCAGGTACTTGTGCAGGTAGTTTTTGGACAGAAGGATAGTTGGAATATTCAGGGGTGAATGAGCACAGAAACTATTTGCTTGGAGGAAGACAAGGAATTATGGCTTAGCTTTTCCCTGTGTTGCTTCCCAGAAGGCTCTGCAGAATTCTTCCTATTTTATTTTTTTTTTTAGTTGAAAAGAAAAAATTAATTTCTGAATTTACATTTGCTGTCTTTTCATTGAAACAGACGAGTAAACTGTGCAAGACTGCAGCTCAGGAGAGGTCATTCCCACAGGCAGGCAGACAAAGGCATCAGGTCCGTACCTACCATGGGAAGATACACACTCAAATCATGGGGAATTGGCAAGGGCAGGTGAACAGGAGGGGTCTGGATGGAGCAGATACCTGATAGACTGACAGGAAATGTGACAGCAGGTACAGCCTCCACCCCTTGAGCTTCTCAAACTCAGATTTGGGAGCCCTTCCTTCCATCTGCATCTAAACCTGTGAAGGTGGCACATTGAAAGGCAAAAGATCAGTCTTTGACTCTTACTCTACAGTATAATACCTGCAACAGTTCCTGGTTAGAGAATCTGTGAATTTAAAACTATTGAGAATAAGTCTCAGTTCTACAGATTTCTATTGTTATGAGGTTTTTTGTGCTTATATGATGTAATCATGTCTATTGCACAGACATTGACCAGCTATTGGAGAAAAATGTACGGGATAGTAATTATAACCTCTTCACTTCCTAAAAGTGAAAACTGAGGAGTGAAGCTAATCTTTTACAGTAACCTCTCTGAGGTAGATGAGCAGTTTTGGATCCATTTTATTTTGCAGAATCTTGACTGGGGGGATTGAGAGACGCAGACCATGCCATGCAAGCAAGGCCAGTTTGTGACACTAATCACAGCATTTCTAGTTCTCAAAGTTCTGTACAAAATTTTCCACTCGGACCCCTTTGCCCCTGTTCCCGTAGCAACACAATCTTTTCAGTTACCAAGTCCCTGTTACATCTTCCACACTTAACTGTGCACTTTGCATATAATTACACTGTCATCCTGGAGGAGAGTGTTTCAGGTAGAAAAGAGAAAGAAGTTCTCCTTCACCCTTTTGTTTGCTCAGAAAAAGCACTTAAAGAGTAACTGCTGGGGGGACAGAAGGTGGAGGAGAAGCTTTTGGAAAGCAATTGTCTAAATGACTTAAGAAAGTCATTGCAAGGTTCTTTTATGGTGACATGTTCATGGTGGTAAGCACATTCTTCAGTTTTAATAACAAATATAGAGAACAACAGGGGGTTGTTCTCCAGCTGTGGAGGGGATTTGTTTAGTTTTATTTTGTTTGCTGAGCTCACTTTTGAGATACAATAAATACCTCAGTATGTATTTTAGCTACTGATGACATGTCTTTGCATCCTCTTAAATCACAGTGAACTTGTTGGCAACCAGTACTTCCTGCAGTGTAGATGGTACTTGGATGAATGAATGTTTACATTTTGGAATTCTCCATTTTGCTTGCTCTTGTCAGGAATACAGCTTGTAGGATTCATCTTTCATTCACAGCCTTGCTTCTCTCTATTCTGTGTCAGAGGGCATCAAATACTGTAGTTTTATGGCAGAATATTGGTAGTTCCTCCCAAAGGTGAAACAAAGGCCAGTGTGAATGTAAAAGAAGTAAAAATAGAAAAATATGCAAGAGCACAAGTGAGCAGAATGTTTTGAGGAAATATGGTAGAAGTGGACTGACAGTAATCACAAAATAGTAAAAATTAGGATTTTAGTCTTCACGCTTTTCAGCTTCCACACACAGACTGCCCCTCACTGCCTTTTTACCACATGGCAAGAACAATAATAAATGCTAAAGCTAGAAGGTGGTACATAAAGTTGATTTTTTGCCATTCTATGCCCCAAAGGGTAAAAGTACCAGAGATGCATGTTCTATAAATGCAGCTCGGAATTTGCAGCAATAACAAGAACCTGTTTGCCTGCCTGTGGACAGCTTTGCATCAAAACACTGCAAAAACCAACTTTACCAGTTCTTTAAAATGAAATACCCATTCTGAATAGAAATACATTATCCAGTAATAATGACTTACTAATGACTCCTTGGCTCTTGCCAACTCGCAGTGGAGTTGCACAGGATCTGTTTTTGATAGCAAGGTGTGTCTATCTGCCCAGCAGTTGCATTGAACTTCCCTTCCCTTCAATCTGTTGATGGAAATGTCCAAGAAGAGCTGGAGTGTGAGCCACAGCTGTTGCTGCTGTTGCCTGGGCCCTGGAGCAGTGAGCCCCCTCCCGCAGAGCTGTGCAGGGCTTTGCCAAGTGTCAGCCTGTTGGTGCAGCTCTGCTGGGTTTGTATTAGCAGTAGGTCTGAGCTGCTTGTGTAGCCCAGTCTGAGCAGGAGAACGATGTGTGGGGAAGACAGAGCAGGCACACAGCCTGAGCTGGGGAAGAGCGGGGCAGGACTCCCATTTATCACCAGATCTTTGGCACCTTGTACTTGACAGACGTCAGGGTTTAGCAGAGTGGTTTTCTCTTCAAGTATGAAATGGCTTCTGCTTTTGCCCTGTGCCCCTCCAAACACCTCTGCACCTTGTACTTGCAATGGCACCTTCATGTGAATTAACAGCCGGGCATTCAACTGAATGAATGGGGACTATTAAAAAAAATAAAATTGAAAACCTTGCCCTTGATATCTGTCCTTTTTATCCAGATTGACTTACATTGTAATCTGCCTGAGCCATTGATAAGAGCTCTACCTTATTTTCTTCCTCAGATATGGCTATAAAATAAGTAATTGAAAAATAAAAGTGGCAATTCCAATTTATTAACAATTTTTATCATGAGAGCTCTGAGGGAGGCAGAACCAGCACGTTGCTCCAAACTGCTAAGGTGCATAAGACAACCTTCAGATTTTGACAACGTTTGCAGTTAAATGTAGGGTTATCTGGGGGTGGGGGAAGAATGAAATTAAAAAAAAACTACTGTACATGTCAGACTTCATATGGAGCAGTGGTGACATGATAGGCATTGGGAAGAAAAAATGTTTAAGGGATATAGGCATGCTACAAAGGAAGACAAATGTAAGTATTTTACTGTGTTATTAAGCATAGTGGTGTTTGCTGGGTTTCTACTAAAATGCCTTTAAATTAACTCAGGGATTTAAGAAGATGTTCCCAGTAATGTTTCCAGGAACTTTATAAGGTAAATTTTCTGTTCTTTTTCTTGCAACTTACGGAAGCTTATTAAAAATTACATTATATAAATAGATTTATATGTAAGTTATAGTGTATATCTAAATAATTCCCAAGATAACAAAAAATGCAAAAAGTTAAAAATAAATGAGAAACCACTTGTGTATATGATTTTATGTGTATATTATTAAGCATTTTAGATAAATTTGATTAACATTTTTGAAATGCTCGTTTAAAAGGCTGCGTTTAAAAGGCTGTGCATTTTTAATATAATTTTAAATATTAGCTTCCAACCCATTTCCCATAAATATTTTTTAAATATCTGTAAAATATTGATTTTACTATCCCAAGGTGGTTTTGGTGATGATTTTTGTTTAAGGATTAGGAGAGAAAGGTGCAGTGGAGGGGGAATTCCTTTTCCACAATCTTTCCACATTAGTTGTCATTTTGCACTGTATGATTTATAAAGAATAGCACATGAGCAATTACATATTGTTATGCTGGCATTTAATTTTTTTAATTGGGAAGACACAAAATCTTTTTTAATCCATAATTACTGTTTTTCAGTATAATGTGCTATTGAAGTTTTCAAGCATTATAAAATTCTTTCTTCATTACAGTTACAGCTTTGATAATAGTCCCTGCAAAGTATAATTAGATTGAATATTTAACAGAGGACTTTTTATTCTTTTAGTTGTGAAAATGCAGCAGTGATGCGTTTTTAAATGAAATCTCAAACCTAATCTCTGTGGTCAATCCCAAGTGGTGACTCCCTCAGGAGACCATAAATGTTTTAATGCGCCCTGATGTTATATACTGTACAAATATATATCTAGGGAGAGATAGAGGTTGTATATCCC
Organism: Onychostruthus taczanowskii; assembly: GCF_017590055.1. Classification (NCBI taxonomy): domain Eukaryota; kingdom Metazoa; phylum Chordata; class Aves; order Passeriformes; family Passeridae; genus Onychostruthus; species Onychostruthus taczanowskii. The sequence continues at coordinate 10,535,125 of NW_024499240.1, read as the reverse complement.
TAATGTTACATATTCAGTACTTATTTAAATAACTAGAATGCTAAAAAGGAGAAAAGAAAGAACAATGTGAAACCAGGAGAAGCTTTTTGATGTATGTTGTACCATAAAGTCCCCATCAGTATTCTGCTGCCAGTATTTTGCCATGTGCCCCCTGCTCAGTAGTAGATATCTGTACAGGCTGTTTGGCTGGAAGAACATTAAAAAATAACACTTTTTAGAAGGAAATTGTTGATTTATTACTTTGTGGACATAACCAGTTCAACTATTAATTATATAAGCATGTAAATGAGCAGTAAGAATATAAAACTAGGAAATTTAAAACATAGAAACATTCTTTTATCTCATAGCAAAGAAGAACAAAAGCAAGAGTGGAACTTAACTACTGGTGAATGCTCAGTGCTACTGGTAGACAGTTTATGAGGTACACCCAATACAAAAGTCACAGAAGGGTGACGATCCAAGCTCCTTGTGCCTTTCTCCAAGAGTAAGTATGAGCGCAGCCAGGAGGGAGGATTAGCTCCTGGAGGGTGGCCGGTGGCTTCAGCCGCAGCTGTGCGGGCAGATACCTGACTGCGGGCAGTGCCTCCTCCCAGGGCCCTCCCTGCTGCTGCCTCCTGCAGGGCTGCTGGCAGCAGAGCAGAGGCTGTGCTTCCCGTAACTCACCCTGCTCTTCTGTGCTCGGGAGCTCCTCTCGGGGTGGGGGAACTAACAGCCCAGTGAATGAACTAACACACAGTGAATGTCACTGACCAAAAGGTGTGTCAGAGGTGAACACGGCCTGCTGCCGTGGCCCTGCGCTCACGAGGGACTTAGAGGTGTGTGTGGAAAGAGAAATGTGGTGACATGGCATTGGGAGCCCAGAGTGTCTGCTATACTGGAGTGTTTGCCTGAAGGTCTTCTGTTGGAAAAGAGGGAGATTTTACCTTCCTGCTCCTGTGAGGAACAAGAAACTAGATACTGTGCTTATAAAACAGGGAGTGGATAGCAAAATAAGGAGAGTAAATGGCAAGAAGATACTGCTGCAGAGGGAAACAAAAAAAGTTTTTTTCTCTCCAACTTTTTTTAAATAGTAGCCCTACAAATGTATCACAAATTATAAAAAATAAATACAGAAGGATGGTAGGAAATGGCAAAACCTATACTTGAGCTATGTAAGCAAAATTATTACCTTCAAATATGATGGTGAAGATAGAAGAGATTACAATTCAGACATCCCAAAGGTGAAAATATTTTTCAGTTGCTGCACTATACTGCAGCAGACAGAGAAAATATTAGAAATAGAGATTTCTTTCATTAAGATAGACTTTTCTGGTGTGTATATAATATTATTCTCAACAATGATCTGGTCAGATTTGTCTGATAATCCTCTGTTTACATGTAGCAAGCGATACCTATGGAGATACTGCAGAGGTTCATAGCGTGCGTGGTGGGATGGTGCACAGCTTGGAAACTGCTCTCCTGGCAAAGGTCATGGCTGCTTTTTAACAGGACCATTTGGACTTGCACCTTTAAATCACAGCAGCCTAGAGACTGGAAAGCTGAAATAGGGAAACTGTAGTCTCCTCATCTTCGGTGAGTTCATGCTGGATTCTGTGGCACCAGTGCTGTACTAAACAGCTGTTGTTTTGATTCCTCTGTTTAAATAGATTGGATTAGAAGGGGAGAAAAACCATCATCTCCTCCCCCTCACCATGCTGTCCAAAGCTTAGTTACTATGAAGACAAATCTTATTTATTTCCTGTCAGAAAAGGCTTCACTGACATGGAGTATTTGATTTTTGGAGTCTGGTTCTGACTCAGTTTTCAGCTATGTTAAGATCTAATTATTGTAAATTACATGCAGGTAGGCTGCATGTAAGCTTCTCTGAAAATCTGAATTAATGCCATTGATTTGGGTAGGCTTCACTGTATTAACTGACATGCTCTGGAATTAGAGCAGGTTGGCCAAAACCAGGATCTGGATTAAATTTGTGCTGTTTAGATCTAGGAAACACTTTGTTTAGCATTGTAGCTGCAAGAGATAAATACTCTGTTCTGAGGAGCAACAGAGACTATCCATTGAAGTTCTCTGTATACTCTTAAACCTAAAGGCAAAACATTATGATTGTTAAATCCATTATTCTTTCATATCCTGTGCTTATATCAAGAGGACCATTTGCATGTTGATGTAAGATGGAAACAAAATCTTTTGTGTAACATCAAAAATTGTCTTGATTTCTACTCTAAGTATTAAAAACCTACTGCCAGCGAATTCTAACACCTCACCCTATGCTCAGAATCCACCAAGATAACAAACTACCAATCTGAGACCTGAGAGATAAGATCTCTCCAGTGGAACTCGGGGAAATTTTGGGAAATCAAATTTTGACTGTTTTGGTTTTTTTTAAGATGAAACATTTTTGCAAATTTGCACAAATCTTTTCACACTTGGGCTGAAGTTGATGCATCACCTGAGAGGGAAAGAATGGGAGAGAGGTGGAAATTAGTGCTCTTTAATTAGAAAACAAATTAGTGGTTTTAACAGGGGACATTAGAAAACAAGTTTGTTGTGCATCCCAAGCATCATAGTATGAACAGCACTTCCCACTAATGCACAGCCATGCCACACCTTTCAGGCTTTGGTTCAGTCTGTGTTTTGAGCAGATGGCTCTGGGTGCCCACATCCACTGCTCAATCAGCAGTGTGCCTAAGGCTTGGAATGACACAAATAAGGAATTTATGTCACCCAGTAGCCTTCAGTGCTCCAAGTATTTTAAAAAAGGAGAGTGTAGCTTATTTGGTGTTGTCACCCTCCTGATCCCTGTGACAAAATTTTCTCAGCCTGGCTGCCAGACTCTGCAGTACCACTTTGGTTACTGAAGCAAACTCAAACCTGCTAAGCTGTTCCACCAAATGTGTGTGCAGGGGTGTGCACAGATATGGTGGTGAGACATCACTGAGAGAGGAAAATAGCTTAAGGTTGCCTTCCTCTCTGGTGCTGAACACCTTCAGAAAACAGCAATGTCATTCTAACACTTGATACCATTTTTTGGCTTTTCAAATGATACAGGCAACTGAGGGCACCCTGTTGAAAGGAACCAGTACTTGTTATTGGCTGGGAGAATGAGCCATTTTCATGTATTCACATTCCATCTATCAGTTCATGCTGACTCTCCTCATGGGCCATAGGTTTATCACTAATTTGGCATCTGGCTCTGCATCAGATGTTACCACATAATCATCTTCATTCTTTGGTGAATGAATCAATTTCCAGTGTTTTTTCTGTGCTTTGTCAGCTATTTTTCTGACCTGTCTTGGGAGCAGAAATCCATGAGAGATTTCTGGATTGTGCATGTGTGTATAACAGACTTGAATAGTTTTCAAGAGCTGGGATAGAGAGAGAGTTAAAGGAGAGGAGTGAATTCACTGAGCATTTCCTGAAGGCTCTTCCAAGGGATTTCAGCTGTCTTTCACATGCAGTTTAGAACAGCTGTGGTCTGACTGAAGATCAGTACTTCCCTTTTCTAAATTTATAGGCCATAGACAGTAGGAAGTGTGATGGGGGGACTTTTGGGTAAGCAGTATAGATTATTGGGATGTTTTGCTATAACTGGCTTATCATGTTTCTCCATGCAGCTTTTTGTAAGTTCTGGTTTGCATTCAGAGGTAATGTTAAACTTTTAAAGAAATTTCTTTGCTTAAATTATACATTATAGGTTGAAAGTGTAAGTACTAATCACAGAGCATTTATTTCAATGTTTATTTAGTTCCACAGTGTTCTTCTACCGAGATCCCCTGTTGGTCACAGGCTGCTAGTTGTCCAATGGAATAGATTGCAAAGACATGGAAAATCAACATTTTGAAGTTTCAAGTATGAATACTGAAATTGCTACAGAAATTTACATTTTTGTGGTTTGAGTTGTTTTCAGCATTCCCTACAGTGCATGTCTTGATTTGGATGGCTTGATAGACTCATCCAGACTGAGCAGCTGTCTTTCCTAGACCAGACTTAGCCAACTTCTCACCGGCAGCTGAACAGCCACTCATTTCATGCAATTTACAGGGCAATTTAAATTGGTTTTCACGGCAACTAATTGCAACCCAAGTTTTGCCTGTAATTTGAGATCTCTGCCAATGATCTTCCATCAAACAAAATTGGTGATTCAAACTTGATGGGACTTTTTTTGGCATATAAATTGCAATGTAAGCTACTACAGTTTGTTGTGAGCCAATGAAGTATCTGTGCAGGTCATTGTAGCTTTGTGGTTCTCAAATTCAAGCAGGGTTTTAATCCATAAACTTCATTTACCCCTGGACTAGGATGTGTCAGGGCTGGCTGGGCACCCTCATTCTGACAGAGAGTAGAAATCTGAAGTGTGTTGACCTAGTTCTCATTAAGTTTTATTCTGATAAAACCTTTTGCTTTCCCCACAGCAAGGGAAAAGAGCACGTGCTGAAATTTCAGAGAGGTCATGGAACAGATCAGCCTAAATCACATCTACTGCTTGTTTGGGACTTTTGTTTGTTGTTGTTTGGAGGGGTTGTTTGCTCTTTTAAAAATCATGTTCATCATCACACAATTTTGGAGATAATTTGTACCCTCCGTTAATTCAGTAATGAGAAAACCTTTAAAAATTCTGCAATTCTTCAACTTTTATCAACATTTAATAAGACTTAAATCAACATAGGAGTGTAACAAAAATGTGCTTTTCCTTTGGGGAATTTGTGCATGTGCTTTTCTAGTGCTTTCTGTTGCAGAAATGTCAGAAAATTCAGGAGAAAACTTCACATCTTAGGAGTTTTCATCAGAACTGCATTCCTTTATCTTTGTGCTTCCTTCTGATCTCAGTGAAACTCTTTTATTTCAATTGCAGAAGTCACTTTAAGCATATGTGGTTAGATCTGTTTCCTAAGGTATGCTGCTAAAACCTAGAGGAGTATGTTGAGTTTATCCTGGAAAATTATCAGCCTATACAAAACCAATTAAAACTTCACTAAGTTTATCTTCAGTAAGGACAAACCTCACCCCAGGCTCTGGACTGTAGGTTGAAAGGGACAGGCAGAGCAGTGCTGGCTGGAGATCTGCATTGTTGGCCCAAACTCCTGTGTCCACATTATCCACACACACCCATTCAGGTTGTGTGTCACTGGAATATTTACTTTACTTAATGTTTCCTTCCCCCTTCCCTTGTTTTTATTCGATCTCCCAGTTGAGAGAAGACTGAGATTAAAAAAATTAACCAAATGCCAACAAGAGAGAAAAACCAGTGCTCTGCCAGATAGGGCTGGCTGTAGGGGAGGGATGGCAGCCATCCAGAAGCAAAGGCAAAATTCTCAAAGCAAGAAGAAAGCTGAAAGAACCAGCTGGGTAAAAGGAAACGCCTGAACAGAAAATGCAAATGTGACACAAAGCCAGGGAGCAAGCAGGTGAAACCTTGTCTTGAGCTAATGCTTTTAACGTGTGTCAGTGCATGGTGGTGTTTGAACTGTGTTTAGAGGCAGCACACGTGTGCTGGTGGACAGTTTATGCCAGGTGTCAGTGCAGAATGAAAAGGCAGAAAAAGAACAATGTGTATTGCACAGCCTCTCAAAAACAAGCCAACCCCCACTTGTCCTTATTCCCCTCACAAAGTAGGTCAATCTTGCAGTAGCTGATTATTGTCCTTATTCCCCTCATTTGTAGAATCACATTTATGTTTAAGCAAAACTGGCAATTAGTACATAAATCTTTACTGTTTTGTATTATGCTACTAGGGCACTTGGAATATGCAAAGTAGTTTTTAGGGGAGGAAAAAAGTATTTTTTGTGAGTAGAGTCACCATCAGCACCTTGATTCTGGATTACCATGTTTTTGGCTCAGTTCTTCTGCAGTTTTAAAATCAACTCATGTTGATCACTGTAATTTCACATGATTATTTTAAATGGAAGGACTGCATGTTCAAAAGGAAATTCTTGTTAAAACATTTTATTTAAGATTATAGGTTATTGAAAGAACTGTCAGCCAAATGTAAAATGTCTTGGTTTCAGGATATTTTATGGACAGTGGTAATACAGATATATTCCAAAAATACCTTGTCCTTACAGTGGTATCACTTCATGTTGATATGGTTTACTTAGTTCCTTCTTTGGCTGCTCCTTTGCCACAGTACTTTTCCAGACCAGAGGAGGGTACAAAAATGAAAAATGCTCCTGCTTTTCACTGTGGTCTATCAAAACCTACCTTTTGAGATACAGTCTGTCTATTTTTTTTACAGGTAATAGTAGATCTGACGGAATTCACTGGAACTAAAACAACTAATGCCACTGGATTTGCTTGAGTCTAAATAATATTAGCCTAAGATAAGCTGACACTTCAGGTAACATGATCTTTTTTAAAAAGTGTTTTGTAAATCTTTCTGGGAAGGCAAGAAGGCCATATTAAACTTATTTACCTTGCTTTCATGAGTCTTTAGACATAGGCATAAAAGTTGTTAGTTGGAGTACTTCACTTGCAGAGCAAAGGGGTCAGAGATCCTTCCCCTGTCCTTTGCCATTTTCAGCAGCTTTGCTCTTTGATATTTCTTAAAACTCCTTACTCAGAACTATATATGTAGTATATATACAGTCTATATATAATGATATATATGTCTGTATTATAAACCTGGAGGTCAGAGTTCCCACTCTTCAAAGAAAAATTATTCATTTAAGCATTTGCCTTGTTAGTGTTAGGTGTTACACTGATTGAAAGCCAAGACATTGGTGAGGATATTCAAGTGTGGTCTCCACAGTTTAACAGCTGAACATCACATGTATGTAATCTAACATGCTGCAGCAAAGCTTTTAATTTGAATGCTGAACTCAAAGCAAAACCACCAGCAGAGAAATTGAGCATGTTTGAGTAGTGCTTATCCTCTATCAATCCAAAAGCTATTGCAACTTTTTCTATCTGTTCTTTGTAAGAGCAAATTACTTCTACTTCTGCCTTCTCTGTGTGATCCATCATTGTTTTTACACATCCTTAGGTCCAAGACACCACATTAGTGGTACTGCAGCACAAGTACTGTGGTACAAGGCTGGCATTCTTATAATCTACGACCCTAATTTATGAGCCACTGAAATATGGAATATTTCATCTGCCAATAAATCTGTCAAGTTCCTGTATATCATCATATAAATGTATGCTATTTATACTGCACACATACCAAGTCTTCATCCTAGAAAGGAACCTGGGTTCTTAATTAAGAACTAAATCATAAGAACTGCCAACAGCCAGACTGAGAGGAGAGCTGAAATCTCATTTTTTTTATCTGAAATGACACACTAAACCAATGAACTGTTGATAAAAGCTTTATTTTTTTCCCAACATAAAGCAGGTAAACTCAAAAAATAATTTAGTCATTGAGTAGTTTTTCAGTAAGTATCAGCGAACAGTTTACTTCTTATTAAAAGGGCTATACAAATAGTAATTTAAAAGATGTTAATTCAAAGCCATCAAAAAGGGAGGAAGTGACCTTTGCTTTGTTTCACATGAATCCCATTTGGGCTTTGCTATTTTTCTGTGACCAATGTGGATGTAGGTTACCAATACAAAAGCAGGAACAGGTCTCTGAGCAACAAACTCCTCCTTTCTTCAGAAGTTGCTTGTATAGAGCTGCTAATAGAGAGCAACTGCTGCAAAAATCTTTGTTTTTTAAAAAAAATCTTCTGGCTGTTGACCTTCATGCCCCAACATCAGAGGCTGTAGCTGGGTATCTGTAGCAATACAGTTTGTTGTCTGCTCCTCCACTCAGTAACAACTGATGAGAGAAGGAAACTGTGATTAATATCAGAACTAAGCAAAATAAGTACACAGAAGTTAAGGACTCAATTTCTCTTTCCTTTATAAAAAGCAGGAGTGAATAATGAACTGTTAATGCATGACTAAATCCCAGAATCAAAGTGCAGAAGCAACTTTGTCTCTCACTCTCCTCTTAAAATTAGAAGTGAAACGTGTAGGAAAGCTGCTAAAGCTTTTCCTGACTTTTACAGTGAAGCCACACTGAGAATCTTGAACATTCACAGAATGGGGTTTTTTGGTAATTTTAAATGTGTGTACCACTGCAGTAGCAGAACAGCTTGCTCTAGAGGATTACACAGTTTCCCCTTCAACATGCACTGACTGCCACGCCCAAGCTTCACTTCATGTTTAGTCCCGGTGGCAGAAGGAACATGTGTTCCTTCTGGGAACATGTGTTTTCTGAGTAAGGTGCAGTGCTGCTCTCACCTCTCCTCGTCTGGAATATCACTGTAACACTCAGTTGAAGCCACAGAGCTACTGTTCCCACCCTTCCCCTGTGCAGAGTGTGAGGACATGCTGCAGTGCCTGGGACATCACCACCCAGACATCAAACGCAGCACAACTGCAACTGCCTATTCTCTTCTAGCCTCAAGCATAAGGAGGTAACAGCACAGGACTGCTTTTAGCTCTCTTCTTAAACACCACGCATATAAATCAAGTAACTTGCTCTTTAGATTCTTACCCCTGCTTCTGTCCAGTCCACACACAAAACCTTGTCTTCGTGAGCAGCCAAGTCATACAGAGGAGCTTTGCAACTAGTGAAAAACAGATTTGAAGTTATGTGAGCAATCACAGACAACAACTGGTCCCAGGGAGAAATGCTATCCCAATGCTATCAAACAGATGTGATCAAGCACTCATAAACAGTTTGAGAGAGCACAGACATTGACCATCTGTGATGTTTCCTCTGCTTTCCCCAGAGCCTATCACATCAGTATTATCCTCTCCTACAGCCCCAAAGAGAAAAGCAGCAACATTTTTCATCTGCTTGCAAACAAGTTTGAGAATGAAATTCAATCAGTTGTTGGGAAGAATTTATTATAGCTTCCTTCTTCCATGTGTAGATGCTGCTCAACAGCATATGTTTTCCAGCCCTGTGGTAGACTACAAGTATTTTAGTGTTTTTCTCCTTTTTATTATGTGGTTGACTTCCAAAACCTAGAGGGTTTTCACAAATGCCACAGGTGTTTCCACTGAATGTCTTTTGCTATTTCGTGAGGGGTAGCTCACCCTGTAAGCTTACATGCCTTTGCACAGCAACAAACCCAGTTTACTTTACCTCCTTGTGTCCCAAAGCTTCACAATGTTGTCCAGAGAACCAGAGATCAGCTGATGCTCGTGGGTAGGTGACCACTTCACAGCTGTCACCCAGCCTGTGTGAGAAGTCAGAGACAGGAGAACCAAGGAGCCATCTGAATGGAAAGAGGAAAAAACAGACATCAGCAGATGCTGAAATCAGTGCTTTGAAGACGTGTATAAAAGCCAGTGCAATTGCAGTTCATGTTAAGTGAACTCTAAATAAAGTGAACAAAAATGTAAGCCGTACAAGTTCTGGGGAAAAAACCAAACCTAAAACAAAAAGGAAACCAACCTGAAACCACTTAAAATGTATATTCTTGTGACTAAACTTCCTTTTCAAAGATTTTTTTTTTAAAGTCAACAAAAAAACCCAACTTTTATTATCAACATGTAATATGGTAGTGAACTTTGGATTAGATTTACAGAAGCCAAACAAGTCAATGTTATTTACTATCTGTGGCCTTCCAGTACCTGAACAGAGCCTAGAAAAAGAGATGTGTTCAAGGCCAGGCTGGGTGGGCTCTGAGCAATCTGCTCTGGTGGAAAGTGTCCCTGCCCAGGACAGGAGCATTGAGACGAGATGACCTTTAAGGTCCTTTCCAACCCAGACCATTCTGTGAAATGTGTCTATGAAAATAAATCTGACAGGCTCAGTCCTAATATCTGTAATTCCATCTGCTTATGAAATATGGTACCAAGTCCAAGTGACTACTGTTTCACTTTAATGGTTATCAGACCAGCCTCAGTCTGAACCTTACAATAAAAAAATCTATTCTCCAACTGCACAGTTGAACATTCATTAGTAAGTTTAAAAAAAAAGAGAATAATTTCTAAATTATTAGGTAAGACATTAAAAAAAATGTACTAGAATACAGAAAATAGATGTAAGCTCTGTATTTAATAAAAGGCCTCAAATGGCTGGTTTCAAGCAGAGGGACCAGAAAAGTTTGTGAGATGTGTCTTGACAGGACAAAGTTCTGATTTTGAAGAACATCTTTGAGAGCATGCGTGTCTAAGCTCACCTTTGCTGCGAGGATCCCAGAGTCTGATATGTCTGTCAGTGCTCCCTGATGCAAGACGGCGACACAGGGGTGAGTAGGAGACAGAGTTGAACACTTTGTTTCCTGTCTGTCAGGAAAGAAAATAGTAACTAAGACAGGAGATACTATTTTACACAGCTTTTTCTTTTTCTCTGAGCTGGACTTCAGCCGAGCCTACAGCCAGAGTCTCTCACCAAAGTCGATTTGAGATCTCCAGTCTCAGCATCCCAGAGTTTAATGGTGTGGTCCCATGATGCGCTGCAAATTTCTTCAGCATCTGACCACAGCACTGAGGAGATGGCTTCTGTGTGGCCAGAGAGGGTTGCCAGGGGAGTCTAGAATTTATTGGGGACGGATTTGAGTAAGTTATCAAACAAATAAAATAGTCTGATCGTTCTGAGACATACCAGCAGTTTTAAAGTCACCTTTAGCAAAGAGAAGTTATTTGTTGTGGCTACACTTCTGAAGAAAAATCCTGGACAAACCCAGAGCTCATCTTACCCTTGTTAGTCCAAGCTGTTCTGTTTTCTGCTTTTTCCGTGGTCTGTTAGCTGCTTCTTCCATTTCATCCTCTTCATCTGTAGGTACTGGGACAGAAGACAAGCAGACTTGAGCTACAGATTTTGAATTCCATCTCCATGTAAGTAATTAAGCAAATCCCTATATTTGTGGTGCCTACAACTATCATGTAGCATATAACAACATCTGAAACTGTGTAATTAACAAAACCAGTAACTCAGCATAGTGATGTATCCCCTTACAAACTTACATCTTACCTGCAGACCAGATCTTTAACATCTTATCCCAGGATCCACTGCAGAACTGTGTGAACAGAAATATTTGTTAAATGTTGATCCAGACAGACCGTGGAAGAGAGACCTGCTTGAAAAATGGGTTATAACACACAAATAATAGTGCTGGGCTCCTAAAATCCCCCCCAGAATGTTTGGCATACATCAAAATTATTCTTTTTACTTCCTTTGTAGGAAAAATATCTACAAAGTACCTTTTTCCTTCAGCACCAAAAAGTTTGACTTTAACCTGTTCGATGTTGAGTCAACCTGGGCAATGACTCTACCTTTGGTGGGAGTGCTCATAACTGTTGAATTTCTGGGTGAAGGGAAAGAACCTTTTTACCACCTGCTTTTTCCAAGAACTCTGGAAATTTTTTTCCCACCAAAACCACTGCAAAAATTTAGGTCAAATTTGAAAATGCTTCATTATAGCATATAATTCTCATGCATTTAAAGTAAAATAAACTTTAAATTTTAACTTGTTTTCTAAATTAAATGATTTTGTGATTGTACAGCTTAGCATTGATGTGACACTCTTAATCCTCAATAACCACTACTTATAACAAGACTGGAAAATTATCACTGTGTCACAAAATGACGATGATGAATACCCATGCAAGGACAAAACCAGGATTTCTGAGGTACAGGCTGCTAAATCCCAAAACACAAGGTTTCATTCCAGAAGTCACTCACTTTGGTTCTTGTACAATCAACAGCCACAGACTCGACACTGCCAGCGTGTCCCCTGCAGCAGTGAAGGGCTTTCACTTTGTTTTTCTCCACGTTCCACTCCCAGAGCAGGACAGTTTGGTCCATGGAAGCACTGAGTAACAGGCACGATAAACTATCTGAGGAAGAAAAAAGTTACACTCATGCTCAACTCAGCTTTCCAAAGTATTTATAAATAATTATTCTAATCCTAGAAGAAACAGCAGATAGACAGAAACTCATACGTACTTCAGTTTATATCATGTTACCCTGCGAGTACAGTTATATAACTACATATACACCAGTATTTGCTAATGGAGACTGCAAGCTGGATAGACAACAACCATCTTAAAAGTAACTATATTCATTATTGTCAAAGGACTATTTTATGCACACCATGACTTAATTTCTTACACCACTGACAGAGATTGAAATAGTTACATTTAGACATTTAAATATTTATAGTTAAGGAATGCCAACATTTCTCCCTCAGTAAATCAAACTACTACTATTCCCCTGCTATACATACTGACCTTGCTTCACCCACGCCACATCCTTCACTACTTCTGTGTGCCCAGCTATTGTCGTGATGGATTTGCCTTCCACAGACCAGATCCGAGCAGTCTGGTCATAGCAGCCAGTTAATATCCTACAGGGTACAGCATTGGAAACATCTTTGTCTTTAACACCAACAAATGTTTTTATGAAATAAAGCCTCAACCAGAAACTTGGCAAAACTATTAACAGAGTAACTGGTTTAAAAGAAATAGCTTCGAAGAGGGAAAAATATCTTTCTGCTACAGAGCAAAGCTTCATTAAAGCCTGGCAACAGGGATGCCAAGAGTACAGTCTAGAAAGACAAGCAGTGAGAGTACTGCATGTTCTGGTTGGTGGGACTTAAGATCCCTTCTATAATTTACATAATTCAAAACTTAATTTGTTAGTTTTAGTATGTTGCCAGAGGTTCTCAAAGCATTTTCAGATCTCTACTTAATATATGAACATTACCTAATTGATTAGGAAATAAATGTGAAAATACAGTAGAAAAAGGCAATTATGCCTCCTTGGCTTTTTTTCAGGAAAATCTCTGCAGAAAGGTATGCTATTCTATTTGTTGTTGGGTGTCATGGCAGAAGTCAAGGGTTTAAGCAAAAAAGAGTAATGAGGAAAACTTGTTTTCCTTTAAGAAAAAGGACACTAAACAGCATTTGTTTTGTTCCTTTGTATAAGCAGTATCTCAAGTTCAGTGTCTCTAGCTGTTTTCTACCTGTGTTAAAAGTCACTGTTGTGACAGCATAACAAGTGAACTGCTTACAAAAGCAAGTAGTTGACTGACTTGACAGGTTAAAAAAAAATAAAGCAAAGAGGGAAAAAAACCCACCCAAGGGATTATTAAAGAGAAAATACTGCTCCATCTGATACCAGGGAGGAACATGAATAAGCAAGACAAAACTTAGAACTGGCTTAGTGTGGTACCATTCTTCAGTGGCTTGGACAGAACTGATCCAGTCATCATGGAAGATGCATTCTTCTGGCTGAGGGGCCATGTATTTCTCCACATACTCTATTTCCACCACTTCTTCCTGAGCTCACAGACAAAATACTTATTTAGTGATGCAGCATGGTTTTGGTTTTTTCAATCACTACAGTAAAATTTAACTGTAGTGTGGCACAAGTATACAAGTTTATTGAGCAAAGGTCTTGGTATCCAAGTCCTTCACCACATCAGTAGAACAAAAGCATTTAGAAAAAAAAGTGTGAATTTCATTGCTTTCCATATTTTTGTCAAATTACTATTAATAGCAAGCTGGAAGCAAAAGGAAGTGATTTCAGTCTTCTTACATTCCTCTTCTTCTGTATTTACTAACACAAAACCGGTGTCTAAACCACTGCAACATTTTCTAGAAGTAACATTAAACATCCCCATTATCCCCCACCATAGGAGACAAGAAAGTATTAAAGATGAACTGAATAAGAGAAGAATTTCCCCTCTGAACTGTACACAGACAACAGATTGGATAACATTCCTTGCACTGCTCTGTCTGTAGTCTCTAATCACTGCAGTTCATAATGGATTTAAAAATATAGGGAATTCTCCTGGAAAGAAATGAAACTGAGCAAGGAAATCTACCTAGCCAACAGTGTAATATCTAAATCACATTGAAGTAAACTGGCAAAGTGTTCTACTGCCCAAGAAGGGGAGACAGAGTATGACTTACTGTGGAAATATTTTCCATTTCCATGTGTGTGACCAGCGGCAGTCGCAAGAACTGGCCATTGATAAGGAAGTCAAATTCCACATACTTGTGATCCGCTGAAACAAATTGGGAAAAATCAATGTTCAGGTGTCACAATTTATTTGATACCATCAAGAATGGCCTAATTTTGTGACTGATTCAGGAAAATGGAGCCAGGAAGTTTAAAATACCCCAAACATAAACAACCCCAAAATCCCAAAATAAATGACAAGAACAAAAACCCCAACCAATTAGTTTCTTCTCCCAATTTTAAGTGGGCAGCCCATTACTTCCACAGTATTATTTAAGTTAAGGGGAAGAAAAATTTGCTGTTGGGGGTTTAAAGAGTCATTTGCTTTTTATTGTATTTTCTCTGTAACTGTGTAATCAAACCCCAGCGGTGCTTCCTGACTGTTCTGTAGGGATCTTGCCACTTGTTACCACCAGCTAGAGCCCTGTATTTGTAGCAGCAGTAGGAAAATCCTAAGAACTTTTGGTTCATATTTCTCCCTTTGTAATGGCATAACTGACAAAGGCTCTGCATTTTGGCAAGAAGCACTGCACTGTGCACCAGTTTTCTGTTCAAGAGTGTTTGCAATGTCATGGGTTGAAAGCAACTTGCAAAAGGTTCAAGAAGCAGGGTATAATACCACTGACCCAGCTTCTTATAGAAAATGGGATTTTCCAACAACGTCGGACAAGTCTCTTTCCCCAGATCAGCTTTTAAGTTGGTCGGCCCATTTCAGCACCGGCAGAACTGCTGAGGTTTTCTTAAAGGCTGCTATAAAAACGAGACCTCTGGTTTCATTAGTTCTTGTGCCAGGTTTTGGGCAACACTTCCATCCCCACTGCTGCGGCAGCCTGGCCTGTGGCGCGGGGCACACACAGTATTCCAGCCTTTGGCTGGGGGAGCGCCCAGCAGCGCCGGTGCCCGCAGCGCTTCACATGCAGCTCCAGGAGCGCCTCACCGCAGGCAGCCAGGCCAAGGCAGCGCGGCAGCACCGGCTCGGGCTGTCGCTGTCGCCGTCGCCGCGGGCCCGCGGCTGTGACAGCCCGCGCGGGGCCGGGCCCGGCCCGGGGACACGAGGGACGCTCCGCGGGCCGCCCCGCCGCGGGACCTACCGTGCGCCGCGGCCAGCAGCTTGTTGATGAGGTGGCTGAGGTCGGTGGTCTCGGAGGTCGCGGGCACCGAGAAGGGCACATCCTCCACGGCGAACCTGCGGGCACAGCGCTCCGTTACCGCCTCCGCGCCACCCGCTCCCGAACCCATCCCCGGCCCGGGAGAGGAGGCCGCTCACCTGCGGTTCTCGGTGCGGAACCGCGCCGTGAGCTGCGCCATCGCCGCTGCTGTCGCGGGCGGGCGCGCGTGCGCGGAGCGGAGGCGCGCATGGCGGCGGGGCTGCGGGAGCCGAGCCCAGGTGGAGTAACGCGGCCCCGGCATCTCCCCCCGGGCCGCCGCGACGGGCCCCGGCCGGTGTTTTCCGCCGCCCCTCCGCGGGGCTGTGGTGCCGAGGGGTGCGCCGGGTGCGGGCTGAGGCGCCCTCTGCGCTCCTCAGGGCTGGGGCGCGGGGGGCGCGTTCCGGGTCCCTCGCAGGTGCGGGAGCGGCTCCTGAGGCCGCTGCCGGGCTGTGCCCGGGCGGGGCTGTGCCCCCTGCGGCGGCCGGGGTCGCTGGAGTGGTGGTCTCTGCTTGGAGTCACTCGGGTTGTGTTTCTCTGCTTGTCAAGCGACACACCCACAATAAACTGCCTGCTAGAAGTAATAAACCCAACGCGCGGTGGACTTAGAAAGAAGCTGTAAGTGAGTTTGGTGTTTTGGGAGAAGGCTGCTTGTGTGAGGACAGGCTGTGTGCTGGCGCTGTTCATACATTTTTCCCCCACCTTTTTGACAGTCCTTCGTGGTCTCTGGGGAGCAGCTGGGGTTCCCCTGAGAGGTGGCTCGGTTTTGGTGACTCCGCTTGTTGGAGAGGGCGGGTGTTGGGTGTTCGCTGTTTGGTGAGACTCGGAAATCTCATCTGTTTTTTAAGCATATTTCACAGACCTAACGTTGTTTGTCAGCGAAATTGACACAGGTGCATTTTCCAGTCATTGGCGTTGTCTACCAAAAAACTGATTTGAGCAACCTTTTAAGTGTGAGTCCCCAGGTCTTCTCTGTATTCTTAACGGCGTCTGCCTCCTCTTCCATGATAGAGATAATGCTAAATCTCAAACCTGCTACAAGTTGACAAAGCTAATTGTAACTCCTTTACTGGGGAGTGTCACTATGCCCTAATTTCCTCCCTGATACGTTTTACTGTAATTCATGCCCTTGTGAATTTGTGCCGCTGTGAATGGTTGTAGAGACATGCCCTCAGAGGGAGCTTTTTCAGACAGCAAATTGTGATTGCTGTAAACTATGCAGTTATCCAAAGTCTTCTTATAAAACCTCTGCAACATCTTGCAGAAAACTCAGAAGAGATTGATGGTGAAGCATTTAACTGTGTGTATTTTCTGTTAAGTATAACCACCACCCTGCATACGGTGCTCATGATGGTTATCATGTTTGCCTGTGGTAGCAATTTCTGTGGCTGATTGCTGTCTTTGTAGAGGTGACCCTGGGACAACAATGGCCATAGATTTCCCTTTATTTGAGAAAAGTGCTTCCCAAATGGAAGCAGGGTGAAGAAAATAGACCTGTGGCGTTAAACTACACTAACCCATGTGTTGGAAATGGCCCTGGAATGCTGGACTCGGGAAGCAGCCTATAAAGTGGTGGGGATGGAGTTGTGTTAAGGCTAAAGCTGAGGCATAGAGAACTGCCTGTGTGCTTTGAGCATGCAGCTCTTGTTCCCACTGTACACTAACATTAAACTTCCACATTTCTCCTTCAGCCAGCTGTTAAATGTGTGATACCCTGGTGTTACAGTGGGAATTCTTATGGTGCTCACTTAATGTTTATGAAGAGATACTTGTGTGTTATTTACATGTTCGTGACAAAATATCCCGCTGCGTATGTATTTATGTGTATATAAATATACAGGGTTTAACTCTCCTGTTTGGGGAATTGGTCAGCAATATTTATACAACTATAAGATCTATTAACTGTGCTTGTACTTGTACACCTCTGTAGAAGCATATTTCTTTAAGAAAAAAAAAAAAAAAATAATCTCTGTGGTTGCACACAAGCACTTAGGTTAATGAAACCTGGATGGTTAAACCATGAAGTTGATTTTCCAAGTGATGTGTGTGCCAGTGGTTTGCCTGCATTACAACAGTGATTAGATGAAATCATGGGGCAAAATTGTACCATGGGGATTATTTTAAACACAGATATAAAACTTCAGGTATTTCTGGGCTGCTTATGAAAGGAAGCTGGATAAATATCACCTTTCTGATGGATTTTTTTTCCCTGAGCTTTGTTATTAACTATTGTTAGATACAGGATGTTGGGCTGCTGGGGTCATTGGTCTGTCCTTGTGTTCTGTTGATGGGTTCCAGCATGTTCAGAGTACGTGTTATCAGTGTCTGGAACAAACTCAGTTTATCTCAAAGAACTAAATGTGCTGCTTTTGTAAAACTGCTGTCCCTTCTTTACATCTTTGAACTGAGAGGAAATGGTTGAGTGATGATGAAATCTAGTTTTCTGTTTGTTGAGGTTTTTTTTTGTCCATTTGCTGCTAAGATGCTTCAGACATTTTAACTGAAACATCTTGTAATTGTTCTCAGACCCAAAGCTCAAAAATATTTGGTAAACATGAGGTAACTTCATTTGGAACTTGGTCTGGAGTGTCATCACTTGAAAATTGAATGGAAAAATAAATCTGCTTTAGATTAAAGTATTAATATATTGAGCATATGAGCTGCTTAACTTCTCAATGTTGTTTATATCAGCAGGATGCTTTATTCAGCTTCAAAAGCCAAGGAGATGTGGGTTTACTTTGCCTTTGTGTCCTTTATACCTTTGCAAAGCAGAAAAAATCTGTGCTTTAAGGGTTGTACAGTTCTTTCGAAGTTACTCTCTAGCCTTTTACAGTCTCCTTGCAAAAGCTGTAAACAGTTGGAATACCACAGCCAAGAAGGTCCATCTTGAGGAATTTACTTGCGTGGTGTGGTGAAGAAGATGCAGCTGGTAGGAGTCATGTGCTAATATAATGCAGCCTGTCTTTAAAATAAAACACTGAAGGGAAAAATCGTGAGCACCCTTCCCCCTCCTTCACCCCAAACTACAGAAGTTGGGTTTTCTTCTATTCACTTGGGTATGTTGTGTGTGTACTCATATACGTAAACTCTTGTTAGATAGGGGCCAAGTTCATTGTAATTTTGTCCTGCTGCTTGTGAATGTTTGGGATTGGTCGCTGCTTTCAAGGGTGTGCTGTGTGCCTGAGAGCGTTGTCCTGTGGATGTGGCAATTCACTGTCCAATATTATCTGTCTGTTTGAAGGTTTGTGGTGGGTAGCTGAGTATCTTGAAGCTTCCTTTGGGATAGGAGGTAGATCTCTGAAGTGCTGGGAACTCTGTCTTTTTGTCTTTCGCCACGGCATTAATGCCAAATTTTGTTTTACATATCTGGTGGTTTTTTTCTGCCCAAAGCATATAACTGTAGACTAACAATAGTAATTTTATTTCTTTTATATGCTGTCTTATAAGCCTTTAAAACAAATTGATTTTACTTCAAGATGTCTGCACGACAGAGTTGCATAATGCAAATTCTGTCTGGTGATTATGGAAGAAGGTGACTAATGTATTTATAAAGCACTGCTGGCATGTGCTTAAATATCAAGTGTTCTCTGCATGTGTGTGGTTGTTAGTTCAGTGCTTTTGGACATATTCAGATGAAAATCGTGGGAGGGTGTATGTGTGTTTTGTATCTGTGTATGCAATGACAAATCAGGCAAATTGTCTCATATAAAAGGCTAAGCAGTACTCGTGGAGCAGCACACTGGAATTTTTCTGCAGTGAGTAATAATGTGATAAGGAGGCAAGGATTTCTTGAGAACTTTGCTGTTATCTTGCAACAGCATTAGAACTTGTAACATTTAATTTGTAAGACCTGAAGACAACACCTGTGGCAATCTCCTGGCAGAAGGCTAAAATGAACTTTTATAACTTTTTCAGGTCACCTTGTAATGGAAGAGAGTGGAGCTGACCATGATATTGCTATGGAAGGATCTAATGATTTGTTCATAGGCAGCTGTAATGGTGCAGGAGAGTCAGAAACAAATGATCAGGTATTTCAGGTGAGGTATGAATGCTTTGTCCTTGTAGATGCTTCCTTTACATCCACTCTGATGAGTTTAAAATATGCTATTTCATCAATGCAGGGTTTTTTTTTTTCTTGCCTTTAGAGTAATATATTGTGTCTTTTAAGAATGTACATTCTTCCCTTGGATTCCTGTGCCATTGAGTTTTGAACAGATGTTACATGTAATGACAACATTCAGTAATTATATCCTGCAACAGTGCTGAAGAAATGCATGTTTTATTTTGTTAGCACTTTAAAAAAGAACGCTTTATGACATGCGTTGGAGTAGGAGAGGTTCAGAACAGGTGAAAATGAGGTGGCATTGCTTAGTGACCAAATGTGACAAAGAAAGAGTCCAGGGACAGAGGACACCTGTGTATGTACTGAGGGAGAGGAGTCTTTCATGTATTTTTTATCAGATATTGCCAGATCTTCTTATTTGAGGAGATTTCTGTGCATGACTGCTCTTCTGCAGAATGTTTTTCTAACATGAAATGTCATTCAGGTAGTGATTTACTTGTGTGCTTATGGTCTCTGCACAATGTCTTTAACTCAACAGGTGCCATTTGTTTGGTGCTGCTTTTCTGGTGTAGTTCACAGCAGACAGTTTCAGCTGTCAGAGGATTTATACCTGCAGAGTTTTTGATGGGGTATTTAGATCAAGTCTGACTTTAGATAAAATTTAGAAACACTTTTTCTCATTCTTTGGTTTGTAGTATATTAATTTTTGTCACAAAAATGTCAGAGTTGTTTGTGCAGTTGCTGCAAGAAATACAACAAATTGCAGCCCTTCTTGCATCGGCCAAATGACACCTTGACCTGTTGTTGTACACAAGGACTGCCTATTTTTCCATTATTTTTACATGCTTCATGTTTGTGTTGTCAGATTTTCAACAAGACATTTGTGCCTGTGCTCTTGAATTTAATAAAAATGGCATGTACTCTAAGGCTTTGGTTCTGCAAACTTGATGAAGATACACTATATTTTTTTAGGATTTTGAAAATCTCTTTCTTGGCCTTATGTTGTACAATTCTTTGCCTTGAATTGGAGGTTGTCTTGCTTGTGGTTCTTCTGTGGTAAAGAATTTTTAGGTTTTTTAAGAATTTTTAAAATTCCATACATTTTTATTTCATAGCTGAATGCATGTATGGAAAGGCCAAGTGGATAGTATCTAGGATTTCTTCTGAAGTCAAATCAAGTTGAATATTTTGCAATTTTGTTTTTGGTATAAGTCTTCTCAGTTTCTGGGCAGACTTGAGGTGTTTTAAAGTGATGGTTTTGGGGAGCAGATTTTGAGCAAAAGGGATTTTCTTTCGTCTTAGTAGAGAGACTTTGTTCTAGAAAGCAGGAATATGAATAATTTTCAGCATGGAAACAGAAAACAGAAGTAGAACTGCTAGTGTTAGCCTCTTGATCCAGAAGGACAAGAGCTCCTCTGAGTATACACTATGGCACACTGATTTTAAATGTTCTTTTATTTCTTCTTTTTTTTTTTTTTCTTTGTAGAAGTTGCTGCTCAAAGTACATTTTACTGTTTTTCCTCTGTGAAAGCAACTAACGTGCATGGATTCCAGGGATCTGTTGTTTGGCCAGAGCGACTCTCCCCCCGCCCTGCCCATCACCTTGCCCCTCTCGGGCAGTCCTCCGGCATCGGCTGTGCCGGCGCGGCCGCCCCAGCCACGGTCCCACTCTGCCGAGGAATTCCACGTGGCAGAGCAGCCCAGGCAGCCCCTGTGTGAGCTGCAGCCGCTGCGAGGGCCCAGTGCACCCATGGTGAGTGTGTCTGCAGACGGGCCTGGGGCTGTGCTCACAGGTCAGGGAGCTCTTTGAAGAACTCTCTTGCATGGTGGTTTGTTGTAGCAACAGCTGATTCAGTGATTCAGACTTTATCTCTAGCAACAAAGTGGAACTTTTCAGTGGCACAGTTCATGCTCCAGTTGTTCTTCTTCAGGTAGGCAAATCCTGTCTGCAGCCATTACTAAATTTAAACTGATGTTTTTTGTCAGTATTGGGCCTGGATGCTGCAGTGTGATAAGGTCTTGTTTTTCTACTGCTGCTGCTTTCTCTATGGATAAATCTCTTGGTTTTTTTGTGGGAATCAGAACATTAGCAGTAAGATAAGTCATTATGTTTCACTTTCCCCCAGCCCTCAATTAATTTTCTTAAAACATTGCTTTTTAATTTGTAATGTCTGTTTTGTAAAAAAGGTAACTCTCTCACCCAGAGTCCTGCATAATTATCTCCTATATAAATATACCATAAGGAGTTGTTCAAGTTTTTCAGAATCCCAGGTGATTTAATTTGTCTTGTTTTTTTAAGCCTTGGAGCTTTTCTTCTCTCTGCTTTTGCATGAATTGCTGCCCATAGAGGTCAGTTTCTTTGAAGTAAAGGTCACAATTTTTATGTTACTTTTAGTTCTGCTAGTCCATGAATGGAGTTACAGCGAATCCAACTATGAATGGCTTTCAGGTGTTTGTGTCTAATAATAGAGTTGTCAGTTTCAAATAAATGTGTAATTCATTGTAGAATCAGATAAAGTACTCGGGGTTTTTTTTGTTTTTTTCTTTAATTAAAGGCCTATTTTAAAAGGGGAAAGCAATTTTAAGAAATTGACAATAAAGAGACAGTTTTCTTATTATGTAAAGTCAAGTAAATATACAGGCCTTAACTCTAACCAAAATATTTCCTGTTCTGGTAATAATCAAAGCCAGTCATGCTGCATAATCACCATACAAAGTAGAGATGTTCATGCTTCTGTGTGATTGCCTTACAGATGATTGTTGCCAGCCAGTCAGAAAATGGACAGGTGCTGCATGTCATTCCTTCTGCCCAGCCAGGAGTGACTCAAGTGATTATTCCTCCAGGTCAGCTTCTGGATGTGACCAGCACGCAGGGTGAGTTTAACCTGTGGGACTTGAGGGTTTGTGCTCCTGTGACTAAGCTCATCCTCCATGGTCTTTTTAAAGCACCTTGTTTCCTTTCCTTAGTTATAAGACAAAATACACCCTGAATCTGCTTTCTGATTGTGAATCGGGTGCTTCACACACCACATTTTCTGATGGCCAAAGGCCTTATGAGAGCTATTATGCCCCCTTTCTGAAGGGTATGTGATGGATAGATGTCAAGCACAGAGTTGTTTCTTGCCTTATTTACTTTTAATAAGGATATTTCTGTCATCAGCTGTACTATCAGCTTCAAATTTTCAGTATTTGTTTACTTCATTGTGAATCAAGTAAATTCCTGTAGTGCAGACAGGCCAGAAGAGCATTAAATCTTCTGTTCCAGAGATCACTGGTGATGATGCATCTTCTGTGAAGCCAGGAATTAATAATTTAGGTAGAAATTCAGTTCCCAATCAAGGAAAATAAGATGTAACTTTCCATTCATTGAAATGTGTTAGTTGTCACATTTTAAGCATGTGCTGAGATACACAACTAGAAACTCAAATTTTAAGGTTTTCTCTAGAAAATGGGCATACTGAAATTTGAAAGCACTGATTATTTATCTGCAATCCTTGCTGGATGGTAAAACACTGTGTACTAGGTTGCATTCACAGAGTGAGACTGAGAATGAGGTGGTCACATTTGGTTAAATTCTCAAATGTTTTTTAAACTGTTTTTTCATTCTCTCTATAAAGTTCTCAAGATTTGAGCACTGGTGAAGCGTTCCTGTGGAATGATAGCTCAGAATAAGAATAGAGACCTGGTGCTGTGTGGATAGAAGAAAGACTTGGCATTCAAGTAGTGATCTAACTCTTTTCACTTAGGGTTGCAGTAGGTTTTCCTGACCTTGCATTGAAAGACTTGTTCCTACCCTAATTCTCAACCTTCCCTCCCTCTCCAGCTCTTGCAGGGGTAAAACTAGGCTTGGTTACAGCAGGATCTTACATTAATTTAAAGCCAACTGGCAACCTTTAGTTACAAAATAATTGATGCTACTCTTCGTAAGCACTAAGTTGAAATACTAAGGTTTTGCATTTCCATTTTTTATTCAACGTGAGGCTCAGTGTTGTAGTATTTGAATACATGTTGTACAACAGTACTACAGGTGTCATTTTGTCATACAGGGTTTTTTTTTGTTGTTTTTTTCTAAAGACTGACTGTGTAAAAGACTTTGTAGTGATTTGGTCTTTAAAAGACAGTTGGGGTGACTAGTCAGCAGTTTACTGTGGAGGTGAAAGGAGAGTGGCCTGTCAGCTCCTGAGTTTCACTTGCCTGCACATGGTGGTAATGCACGGAGTGGTGCAGACTTCAGAGTAGCCTGCAGTGTCTTAAGGGCATGTCTCTGTAGGAGGAACCAGTGCTTTGAGCCAGAGTGGTGTTAATCCAAGTGCACACTTAGGAATCTTCTTATGGAGCTTTGTGTGGATCCATTTCTGTTCTCTGTCAATAGCTTACCACTCTCTCTGGATGAGGGAAAGAAGCTTTCATAACTGAAGGGCAAAAATCCCTCATCTAAAGAGACCTCATCTAAAGAGACCTGTGTTTATGTTGAGACCAAAATATTGAACGTCTGCTTTCACAGTTTTCCATTATGTTTTTGTTTAACTGTACTCACAGGCTTCAATCTAAGAGCAATTTTTGGCTTGTGGATTGCTCCCTATTACCAAGAAAGGCTAAAACATTTGTTCTAACAGCATGTCAGATTCAATTACCAGAGCCCTGTTTTTCTTGTTTAAGTGTTCTTTTCTAAGTACAACACAGTATCATTACATCATTTTTTTCTTGTTTTAAAAGCAACCAGTATGTGACTTGCAGCTGAACAAAATACTTGTGCAATCCTGTATGGATTCCTGGAAGCAGGGTAATTTGCAAGTTGTTTTGATTATTTGCCTTGTTGTGGAAGGATTCATAAGCAATAGCACAATTACCAAAGTCCTTAAATACAAGCAGCCTTATCAAGTGTATTTTCATATGTGTGCCAGGAGTTTGAGCACTGATTCAGAACTATTAGACTGCTTTATCATCTATAAAACTCCTTTCCTACGTCAAAAGGCTTGCTTTAACAACACACAAAGTTTAATCATAGCTTGTTTTCCCCATTCTACATTCAGTTATTAACCAGGAAGCTGCTTTTTTTTGGTAAAGATATTTCAGAAGAGAAGTGTGGTGATGGGAACGTGCAGACTGTGGTGGTGGCTTCCATAGCAGACAGCGCAAGCAGTTACATTCTACATCCACAGGCATCTCTCACTGTATCAAAAAAAACAACCACCAGGTAGGTCAGGGGTTAAAGGGATGAACAATCACTTTGATCTGCCTTTTTTTCTTGCAATTTGTTTTTGCAATGGAGATCACAAAGTTACCATGGAAAAGAGGTTATGAACCCACGGTGTACTGAATGTTTGGAGGACTTGAATGTAGAAACCAGTGGGGTTTTTTTAATGTTTTTACTCACTGTAAATTATTTTAACAATGAAATAGAATATGAACATGAAAACCACAGGTTTTTAAGGCATGTTGATGCAATATCCATAGTTTAATCATATGCTCTAGGGTTATACATAATACACTGATTTGATCTTACTTGTAGTTTAGACCAAGTTGTTGCTTTTCTGGATCTCTGTATAGACTTCTATTATTTTTTTTTCAGGGTAGTGGAAGATTCTTTTCCCATCCCTCTTCAGCCATTGCCACTAAATACGCCTGCATGGGCACGCCGTCTCAGGAGCTGTGAGGTGGGCCACAAAGAATTCTGACTTAATGTTTTATCATCTAGCTCTGAGATAGTGTTCCTTTTCCTTGAAAGGGATAATTCATAGCTGTAGAAGTGTCCAAGCTTCTTGGTATATAGCACTGGTACTGCTAGCACAGTTAAACACTTAAAATGCTGAGAAATCCCTCTCTATTTTGAGAATTTTAGAATAACTGACCATCAACTTTTGCTGATTTAAAAGAAGTGTTGCTGAAAACCTGATACCTTGTAGTGCTGGGAAGAGTTGTATGCCGTGTTAGGGTTTGCTGTTGACCAACAGTGCAAACTTTGCTGACTTCTGCAGCTGTTCATGTGGTTTGTGTTATCACATAGAAATCAAAATCCATATGATTGGCCAGTGTCAAGTCTGAGACTCAATGCACCCTAATATCAATATTTCACTAAGGATTCCTATTTTAGATATTATTGCTGATTTTTATTTTTTGTCCCAGCAAGTTAGGTCACTTGTGCTTGTTTCCTCTTTTGTTAAAAAATACTGTGTCTTTATGTTCTGTGATAGCTTTTGACTTAAACAGAACTCTTCCTTTTTGCATATTGTTAGATGTTTGCAGAACTGTCCTGATGACTAGGATGCTATCAGCAGCTAGAGTGCATCATACGTCCCTTAACAGGAAGGGAGGGGAGATGTGAAGTTTTTTGAGATCAGCTACCCCTTCCTCCTGCTGCCAGACTCTTCCTGACGGATATTTATTTTACTTTCTCTTAATACTTTTTAAAAGGAAAGCTCATACTCTGTAGCTGCCTAATCTCTTTAGATATCTCTAATATCTCTACCACTTTTTTTTTTTTTTTTCTATTGGCTTGGCCACTGATAACTAGAAGTTGCAGTCTGAGGGACCTAGGAATTGAATTTCTTTCTGTATCTGCTTAGAAACAGTTTTAAAATTAAATATATTCATCTATTCCTTTTGTGTTATGCCATTCATTTAATACATGTGGTACTGTCCACTCTTATGTCCACATAAATGTTAAGAAGTCATAAAATTCTTAACATGAATTCTTCCATGGTGGAGATACCATTTTTGTAGAATCAGCTGCTTAATTCAGTTGGCCAGTTAGTTCATAAAGTTCACTGTGTTTTTAGCACTATTTGGTACATCCTTTCCTGTATGTGGCTTATCTGAATTATTTATTATTTGCATCATATTTTCGGGGGACTTACGGTCTGCTTTGTCTCTCTATTAAAAGAAATTTCACCTGCTGTGTTTAAAATTCATAGTGACATTTATAGAAAAGTTCTTATTTTTAAAGAAAAGGAAATAGAAATAATGTCTGTTTGAATATGTTCTGAGGACACAAATATCTCCCCCTGCTGTTCAGCAGAGCTGTTGCCTGTATGCATTAATCCTCCCTGATCCACCAGAGAGTGCTGGGATGTACTGTGCCTTTTTTTGGGCACAGACCGGAGATGCTGGAATTTTTTTTGAGGTGTCAGTTGTCTTTCAGGTGACAAAATGTTTTGTCACTAGTAACAGAATTAAAAGGTCCTACTGAAATTTGGAGATCCAGTTTGGAGAGATGCTGGTAAATATATCAGCTTACAACTCCACTTTTTCAGTTTTCTTCCAGAATTGAAACAAGATTAAAACAGTATTGTGGTCTCTGTGACTTGCACAAGGTATCAGCAGGTGAAGCCACTGCATTCCAAAGGCCAGTGACTCCTCTGGCAGTTGATACTGTGGGCAAACACAGAGCAGTAAAAGCTGACTGCCTTGAAATGTTCAGCTTACACTTGCTGTGTCTGGACTGCAAAGTGCCTCTGGTACCCTGCTGCTGTGAGTTTCCTCAAGGAAAACGGCAGTCTTGGTGTGTGTACTTTAAGGTTAGCTTTTATGTACTTCGCTGAGGCAAGGCCAGGGGAGAAAGAAGGAATCACTCAATTTTTTTTGCTTGAACCTTGGAGTTAAAGGGCTGAAGAATATGTGATTACTTCAAGGTAATTACATTGTTACAGAGTTAATTTAAACAGTTTATTTCAATAACTTATATTTAGTTTTCAGTGGTCTGGTCAGAATGCATTTCCTGCATGTATCAGCCTACTGAAATAAAATGTAATTTAAAACTGCATTAATTAACTGTACAAAATTAAGTTAATTTATTTGTCTGAAGAAGGTAGTCTTGTTTGTCCATTTTTTTCTTATTTGTGAAGCCTGTAGAAAGCAGGGAACTTACATGCTGTTTGGTTTTCTTCTTGTCCTCCTCCTCCCCTTCCACCAGTTTAGGGAAAATGATCTAACTTGTGCAAAAGCCAGAACAGGAGAGAGTTCCTTAACTGTTTTTGCTACTTTTCTGTTACAATGGTTTTGTCAGTCTTCTCATCTCTCTAGAATAAGACCAATGACCTACTTTTTTTAGTGACAGGGGTAAGGTATGGGAAAAAAGCCCAGCTGGTTTTGCAACATTTTTATTATGTGCAGTGGTGCTGTAATCCTTCTTCTGAAAGGCAACATCCCAGACTTCTGGAAAGAAACAAGTTCTGGTCCTTCTCAGGCTACTTTGCTTCTCAAGTTTTGTTCAGAAGTATTGTTTATAACTTCTAGCTAAACAATTGCCAATGTCTGTTGCTCCCTCAGCCGTGTGAGTGCAGGCTGTGCAGACCTGCTTAGCTGCTGCAGCAGTGCCTGCAGAGCAGTGAGCTCTGAGGTGTGAACAGCTCGTGTCCAAGTGACTCACACCCATGCACACACAGCCCTCCGTGTCCGTGCACCGGCAGCAGCACTGTGCTGGCCCAGTTCATTCACAAGATCTTCATTGTTGACTTTAGGTCTTGCTAACCACAGGCATTCTGTTTCTCTTAGATGAGTGTGAGGTAGGTTTTAAGCAGTTGCTGCTAAGGTATCTGTGTGATAATCTTGGAGAGACACTGTTGCTCTTTTGCTGTCAGTATTATTTAAACAGCCGGCTGTTCTGTCACTGAAGGTGGCAAAACAAATCTATCAGACCTTAGTACTCATTCACCATGTGTTTGTCCCACACTTAAAGACTGAGCTGGCTGTTACAGCTGCTTGGCCAGCCTACCTTCAACTGCATATGAACAGAAGCAAATGTTGCATTCTGAGTTGGGATGAAAAGTTCTTCTCTGTTCCAGTAATTTTGTTGCTTGCTGGTTGGCCTTTGCAGACCAGCACTGAAACAGCTGTGAATGGAACTGAGTAGCTGGATAACTACTGAGTAGCTGGAGTAGCAACTACTGAGTAGCTGGAAAACTTCTTTGAGTCAAGTTAGATGCACTTTTTGTGGATTTGCCCAGACATTAGCAGAGTTCATTGAAACCATCATCAGTTTGCCCATGGCAAATCTGGTATAGTATGTTTCTGTGTAATGCTGAGAATCAAGAGTTGCCTTGAAGGTTGGGAGGGATGTTGTGTCAGACATTCAGTTCAGAGTTAGTGCACTAAGTAGCTGAGAGTTACTGGTGGTATGGGCAGGTGCATTCTGTTCCAGCTCAGTGCAGTGTGTGTGTTGCAGTAGATGGAGAGACAATTATTAGTGATTCAGAGATCCTCTATGGCAGTCAAGTGAAAAACTTCATCTAATACTAATTTGTCTAGTGAGTGACTGCAACTGATGTGTGTGTTGGGGGTAAACCACAGGAGTGAAGTTGTCCTCGGGAAATCAGAGTTGACAGTGACTGTAACCTTTTCAGGGGTTCTTGGTGTTCTTAGGGTTTTGGATGGTTGAAAACTCCTGACCTCAGTGGGGACTGCTCTTCTGTTAGATCCTATGATAAATCTCTTTATGAGTATACTACTGTGGGGAATCCCCAAAAAGCATGGAATGCCAAAAATCTGGGCCTGTGTTCTCACCTGCCGGAGTCCCTGACTGCTTTCATTTCCTCATGTAGTGTTGAGCAGTCAGATGGGTGAATAATCCTATTATTTCCCGTCCTTTCCATGCAGAGAATTGGGGACTCGTACCGCGGCTATTGTGTGAGCGAGGCAGAGTTAGAGAGCGTTCTCACGCTCCACAAGCAGCAGACACAGAGCGTGTGGGGGACGCGCCAGTCTCCAAGCCCAGCCAAACCCGCCACACGGATGATGTGGAAATCTCAGTATGTCCCATATGATGGGATCCCCTTTGTCAATGCAGGTAACTAACTTTTATTTTAATCACTGCTTTCAAAATTTCAACGTCAGCTCCCAGCTGGCCACAAAGAAGAATCTTTATGTTGTTCTTTAGTTCAAGATAAGGTCAAGACACAAACATAAAAAAAGGAGCAGCTTGCGCATCGCTGTGAGAGTCTGAAGGAGCTTGTTTCCTTGTTTATGTTTTGCTGTGATTATTTCCCTTTGTTCTTTAGAGATTAGCTAAGTATCATTTGATGGGGGTTCTTGTGATGAGGTCTTTAGGGAAAGGTCCCATCTGCTCTATTAAGATGTGAAAGCCCTCGTAAAGGTGAGAGCTTGTTCGATTATTCTTACCTAACTTGAAGATCTTTAGAAGAGTTTGTTCCTCAGGAGTCAATAAACTATTTACATTGCAAACATTAAAGTAATAAATAAATAAATTCAAAATGCCAAAAAAGCAAGATAAACATCAGCAGACCCCAGCAGACAGACTTTTGCTGCTTGGGGTTCTTTTTGAAATGTTCATGCAGACTTCACAGCTTGGTAATTACATACTTAGCTCATGCATTACATATGTGAAATTGCCAAGAGTTTAATTTGGATACAAAATGAATGAGCTTTACTTGCTACGTAGAGAAAATGGGTGACAGGAATGTAAGTTATGTTTGGGGTTTTTTCTTCTTTTTTTCCCTGAAAGTTACTAAAAAAAGGGGAATTTTACCACCAGTTTTAAAGCTTCAGCCATAAACTGTGACATAAAAGAAAACTAAGAATTAAATCAAAGTAACTTACCCTTTTTTTTTTCCCCAACATGCATATGAGGCATCTTTAGTTCCATCTAGATATTTTGGGATCTTATAGAAACACATTATGTTGCTGTTATAATATTTCAGAAGCTTCTGGGTATATCACTTGTGGCATAGGCAGCTCCTTGCCTGCATACTTGAGTACACAAACTGTAAATAAAAGATAATTAAATGTGATGTGGGAGAAATTTTGACTGTTCCTTTCTTGACCACTTTAATGCTTTGCTTGTCAATCCCTTTTGTTAGAGGTCTGACTGGAAGAAGTCGCTTAATTTGAGTTTAGAGCAAAGCAATATTTGTTTGAGCTTGTCTGGTTTTGTTTGGGTGTGCTGTGCTGAAACTGTGTTATTTAGCAGTTAAAATTTCTTAACTGCAAGGCTGAGCTTTTATGGAAAGCATGGTCTGAAGTGTTGATTTAAGCCAAGAGGCTGGAAATGTCTGCTGACCTTGTCTTGTGGTATGACCCCAGCTGGAAATCACCACAGAGCTGCTCACTCATTCCCCCAGTGGGATGGGGGCAGAATTGGAAAGGTATAAGTGAGAAAACTCATAGGCTGAGATAGGAACTGTTTAAAAGGTAAAGAAAAATCCACGCACACAAGCAAAGCAAAGAAATCATTCACAACTTCCCATGCCCAGGACAGCATTTGTGCTGGGTTACTTGGGAAGACAAACACTCTAACTTTGAATGTTCCCCCACCTTCCTCCTTCCCTTGGCTCTCTATGCTGCACATGATGCCATATGACATGGAATATGACTTTGGTCATTTTGGGTCAGCTGTCCCAGCTGTGTCCCCTCCCAGTTTCTTATGTCCCTCAATCTCCTCATGGGTGGGGTGGGGTGAGAGGCAGAAAAGACCTTGACTCTGTGTAAGCCCTGCTCTGCAGTAACTAAACACCCCTGTGGTATCAGCACCGTTTCCGGCACAAATCCAGAGCACAGCTTCACACTGGCTACTGTGAAGAAATTTAACTCTATCCCAGCCAAAACCATCCCACCTTGGTTTCAGCTGGGGATTTTCTCCATTGTTTTGGGAGTTCTGCTTTTTATGTTTATTACCAGTATTGTGGTCCTTTGGTAACTTGCAAGACTTCTCATCTTGTAAAGTATTGGTGCTCACCAGGGCAAAGTCCAATATTTTGTCCTCACATATGTTGAGGAGTGCTGTGAGGTGTAATAAAGTTTGAGAAATGGATTAAAGTGCTCTATGTTCTTACATGCTGGGAGAGAAGCATTTGCGTTGTATTTGCTTGCCATACCTGAGGGTTCTGCCTTCTGAAGAGTCTGATGGCAAACAGAAAGGACTGCTTCACAACTCTTATCTCTTCTGTAGTTAGTATTTTACTGTAATCAATTAAGTGGTTGCTTGAACAGAGTGCATTAATTTCTGTTTCCAGGAAGCAGAGCCATTGTAATGGAGTGCCAGTATGGCCCAAGGAGGAAAGGATTTCAGCCCAAAAAAGCTGGTGAGCAGGAAAGCACCTCTAGCCAGCTGTACAAAGCCACTTGTCCAGCAAGGTAAGAATTATATAGAAAGCTGTAAGAGTGACTGAGCATCCTAAGAAAGCATTCTTTCTGTGAGCCATGACAGAGCACTGGTTTGGGATGGTAGCTCTCACAGAGATACTCACAGTAGCTCTTCTGCTTTATCTCCTTGATAACTTGAGGTTGGTACTCATTTAGAGGTAAGGAGGAAATGCTGTCCTGTCTGACTGACTAAGGCTGAAATTTGATAGGTTCCCTGAATGCAAAATAGCAGTACATCGCTCTATGAAATACAAGTGGGATTCGTTATCTACCTGAGCATTCACAAGTTATTGTGGTGTCCTTTAGTGACTATTTCTGCTTCTAAAACTTTGTCATCTTATTTGTTGTTTCTTCTTCAGGCTTTTAATTGCACTGATATCAATCAATCATCCTAATTTAGCGCATGTCCTGTGTGCTGAAGGAGTTACAGTTCTTCCTGTTCACTGGGCATTTTCTCCTTCTTCAACACTAAAGGTTTTTTTCCTCACCCTTGAGCATTCTCCTGGGTGCTTGTTCAGTTTTTACTGAGCTAAGAGTGTGTTTGATGATAGTTGCAGCTAGGTCTGTATGTGTTCAATTCTGCATAGCTGAGTGAACTGCAGCCTGTTCACAATTGGTGTTGTGCTTTTACTATAGTGAGGGACAAGGGCTTTTGTTGAGGAGTAAAATCACTCTGGCTGAGTGGCTTCCAGACCAGAACAGAAGTGTGTCTGTCTGCGTCCGTATCTATTAATGTATCCTTAAGAATTTTGCAGTTCTTTTAGACTCCTCACACCTGACATCACTCTGCTTGAACTTTTTCTATATTAATGCCTGATATAAAGTAAGTGGGATTTTTGCCTTTCCCTTCCCAAGGACAAAGTGTACTGATGGAGAATTTTTTTTATTCCTCCTTGGAAGGATCTATATTAAAAAGGTCCAAAAGTTTCCAGAATACAGGGTTCCTACTGACCCTAAAATTGACAAGAAAATCATAAGAATGGAGCAGGAGAAAGCATTCAACATGCTGAAGAAGAACTTGATAGATGCTGGTGGTGTCCTCAGGTGAAACTTCCACTTTTTTCTTTATTTTCACAAATGAAGCGGAAAAGAGCGGTATTTTACTTGATCTTTTTTTTTTTTTAACTTAGTCACTTATTAATAGTAAAAAAAAATCCACAATGTCAGTAAGACTTCTGTGGTAGTGAAGTACAAATTTGGTAGATGTGTTAAGCACTAAGCTATGGAGCTTCAGTCGGTGTTTCCATGCAGGGTATTGATAGAAATAGTTGTATTGTTTTAGGGTTGATCTAGTTGGTTTTGCATTGAAAGGTGTGAGAGGGCCCTGATGTCTGAAAGACATCTTCTTGCTCAGGGGCTGTAAAAACTTGTCACACTGACTAGGTTGTTGGTAGTTCTCACACTGTTCCCCCAAGATACTAATTTTTTGCCTTTGTTTGAGAATTGTGTGTATAACTTCTCTCCTTCTTGCTAGGTGGTATGTACAGTTACCTACTCAGCAAGCCCACCAATATCATGAAATGGAAACTTCCTGCCTCCCTCCTTCACCATGCCATCTTTCTATGTCTTCTCCTGAGGAGGAGGAGGAAGTCATTAGAGATGAGAACAGTACTCTGCCTTCTCGACTTCATCCTCAAGTGGCAGACAAGATCCGAGAGCTGGTGTCTCAGGGAGTAGAGCAGGTCTATGCCGTGAGGAAGCAACTAAGGTACAGAACTGTCTGCAGTGCTCGGTCTGTAGTGCTGTATCTACTTTGGTGTTTGATTAATTTGGTTTGCAGCTAAAGGGCAGTGCTGGTGCATTACTAAATCTAATTCCCAGATGTCGTAAGTCAGTTTTTCCCAGCTTTTGATATCTTTTCATATCATTGTAGATAGCCATTAAGAGCTGCTGTACTCTTTAAAGTTACTTGAATAAATGGGGGTTTTAAATTCCAAATGCTGTAGCCAATGCACAAAGAACTGGCTCAGTAGATCATCTAGCTTACTTTTGTCTTGTCATTGCAACAAGGGGAGGGAGAAGGTAGCAAGGTCTCTTAACACTGGGAAATAGTGGAATATATTTAAGTATGGTAATAAATGTCCTTTAACATATAACAGAAAGTATGTGGAAAGAGAATTGTTCACACCTGATGAAGTGCCAGAAAGACATAACCTGTCCTTCTTCCCCACTGTGAATGACATCAAGAACCACATTCATGAAGTGCAGAAGTCCCTGAGGAATGGAGAGATGGTGTATAATTCAGAAAGTATCCCAGCAACGGTATGTTGGCCTTTGTGTATCTTGTTGATTTTTGGAGTTAAATACTGGAAATCTTAATTTTTACCACGTAGCTGTATTTAATCCAAAATTTTCTGTGAGTTTATATTTGCAGCAGCAGTATTTTCAGTGAAATCTGTGGCTGAGTAAGACTGGATCAAATGTGAATAAAACTTTCTGACCTTATTCAGTATTTATCTCATCAGCATTAGATTGCTGTTAATTGGTTGACAAATTACACTATATTAGCACTTCTTGATGACTGCATGAACTGAAAGCCATTGGTGTAGAAAAACTGACATGTGACATAAAATTTTATTCATGGCTTTGTCACTGTCTATGTTTCGAAGAAGTTACTACTACTTTTCAATAGCTGAAAAAATAGGGGTGAAGTGTCTTTCAGGTGCCGTCTAAATTAAGACTTAATAAACATTTTGGATGTGCAAATAGTAATAAATGCACTTTATAGTAAGTGCAGTGTGGTTGGAGTTGAATCTTGTGAACGCTCAGTAACTCTTAAATCTTGTTCCTTAATTTTCTTCCATGTATTGAGTAATAAAGGGTACACAGTGGTCCTACTTTTCCCAGTTATGAGATTAACTGCTAAGAAATGGCTGATTTAAAATCAGCTTTGACATACAGTACTGTTAAATCATGCTGTGTTATCAGTCTTTTCCCTCTCCCTACCTTGGTGTAGCCCAGGTGAGTGAGTGTGCTTGTTAGTTAGCCAAATGGTTTGATATTTTCTATTTTAAAATCTGTTTAACTGTTATGAGCAGATAAAGCAGATCGTCTTCCTGATACACAGTGCATATTTTAAAATCTTTTACGATATTTTTTTTGTGAGTCAAGTGGTCCTAAAATGCATAATTATAAAAAAAATAAGAAAATGTAGTTTTATGCACTGTTTTCTTATCAGTCCTGTATTGAGCCTGTGTTCCTGTAGACAAGCTTGCACCCTTTCTGAGAACTGACTTCCTTTTCCTTTCAGCTGCAGTGGACCACAGACAGTGGGAATGTCCTCACGGAAACAGTGACTGTTGCGTTTGCCTCACCACCTTCAGATGGTAGGACTGCATAACTGTATAACCTGTGTCTCCAAATGTGTTTTATTAGCTATGTCACAGAAGTTCATTTTCCTTCCCAGGAGGTTGCTGTCATGTCCTGTCACTCAGGTGAACTTAAGAAGGATTACTTTGCTATAACTATTTTGGTTTACTTTTTTTTTTTTTCTATTTGACTGCATGTGTGATAAAAATATGTGTAGTCATGATGTTGTTGGCAGAAGTGTTAAAATTATAAATTTGGCTTTTATTGAGAATCTTCAAGCAAACAAAAATTTTAGTGGGATGGTTGTCTGGAAAGGGCATTTTACATTGGATGAAGGTGCTAATAATACCTCTTTAGGGAGAATTAAGTTACTACTGAACAGATATGTCTGTCAGGGGACACAATACTAGAATCCAGCAGGGCACTTGAGTTTCCAGGTGGTTTGTGCTTCACATATCTTTAAATGTCTTGCTGAAAGGGACTTCAATGCACTTTGAGACTCCTGCTTCTCAAAAGTCATTGTCCTGATGAGTTCCAGTGCTAGGATCAGGCACTGAACAGCAAGCATTGTGTTTCTGTTATTGGAATTGAAAGCAATCTTTTCCATTTTTCCTTGATACTTAGAACAGAAATAGAAATATGGGTGTTAAATGGCACCAGGGCTGAGAGATGTCTTTCTTCAGTTGTTTGTGATGTAACTTCTTTATTAATGTGGCACCCAAGTATCATCTCTTCCCAGTGCTTGTTGAGCCACAAAGTGTTAAACTTCTTCCCAGTCTGTTGCAAAACTAGAGTGTAGATATGGTAGATTTCTCTATAAATTTATGCATTCTTGGTTGAAGGACTGTTTTTTTTGAAGATGTTATGCAATTTTTCCTTTGTTGAAACTGGGTTCCTACTGCTATTACTTCAACTTCAAAACATGTACTAAGACAAAATACAGGTGTTTGTAACTAGATCTACTTGCTACCCACAGAGTTAGAATTACACTTGGGCTAAGATGTTCTGTTGGATTATGGTGGCTGGTAATAAATTTAAATTAGATTACTCTGCCCTTCCCACCCTTGGTTCAAGAATATTTTGTCTAGTGTGACACAAAAAGAACTTTTCCTCATGTTTGTAGATGCTTTCCCCATCCTCTGGTGTAATAGGTTTGATGTGAAACTCATCAGAGCTATTCCTGGCTTTTAGCAGGGATATGATTGAAGTGAGTTGGAAGAGTGTGCACATGTTCAGATCACGCTGCAGACTTTGTGTGCACATGTTCAGATCATGGTGCAGACTTTGCAGATGGTTTTTGTCTCAGCAGCAGAGCCAGCTGGTTTCCCCATCTAACTCAAACATGGTGGTGGGTGCATTTTGTTCTAGACAGCTGATAGAGAAGTTCACAGGGACCAAAGGGGCACTGCTGTAGTTGTCATGGTCAGGGTTTACTTGTGTCAACAGTTATCCTGTGGCTCTTGCCTGAAGAAGTCCTGATGTGTTTGTGTCCCTTTCCCCTTAGGTCAGGGAGTAACATGGGCCAATTTCTTACTTGTTGTAGCAGGAAATATAAACCCCCCAGAGGTTTGGCTCACTGCATGAGTTCTCCTCAACGACTTGGAGAACCTGATTTATGTGAAGCAGTTCCATGTACACCAGTGCATTTACTGTTACAAAAAAGCAAAGTTTGGGCTCTGTTTTGTTTGGGATTTTTAAATTTATTTTGGATGTTGCTGCAGTGGATTAATTTGAACTGAAAAGTGTTATGTAATCTTGGTGCTTTTTGGGAAGAATTCCAGTGTTTATGGCTGTGAGAGAACAAGAGGTTAAATTTTAGACTCAACTTGAACAGTGTCCCTCTTTTTAAAGGAAGTCTTGTTTTTTAGAAAAAAATTAATTTGCAATGTGAACAGAATTACTGTACTTAAGCTTGCATGCCTATGTTAATATTGACATTACTGTGTTTTTGTGGAGAGACACAAAATACTTGTGCCTTCAACAGCTCAACATCTGTGGTAGAGCTCATCAAAGATGACTTTTATATGAACTGTATACATATTTGTTTTAATTCCAACACATACATATGTATACATATATGTTTTAACATACATATTTGTTTTAATTTCAACTTGTGCCAAATGGAGACAACTGTACATTTAAGAAATCAGGCAGTAACAGAACTTGTTTGTGCAGAACTCCCTATCTCCATTTGATAAGACTTTGTTTGTAGCAAGTAGAGGAGGAGTTGAACTATTACCTTTTTTCCCCAGGGGTGTTGCTGTAGAATACAACCCAGGGAGAGAACTGCTATCTCTTCCTGCATGTGAACATTCACATATGCTTATGGGATCTCTGTATTATATTCAAAAGACTCTAAACATTTGAAGTACTTGTGTTCAAGAAGATTTATAGGTTTGTATGTGTCTTCTGGTCAGTTGTGATAGTTAAGAGTCTGCAGATCATTATGTATGTTGAAAAATCTACCTCCACTCAGATTGCTGGAAAATTTTCCTGTGATTTTCTGGTAGAAAATGTTTTGCAATTGACCATTTTCAATTTTTTACATTCACCAGACTAATCTGCATTCACAGGGCAAGTTCTTCTATTACCTCCACAACAGTGGAACTGAGAAATAGGAAGCTGAGCACTGTCTGTGTGTGTCTGCATAAAGCTCAACCAAAATGTTCTGTGTGGCTCAAACAGGAAATGGAATGATCTCAGGAGAAGTTTTCTTGCAGAAATTGTTATAAGCAAATCTCAGTTTTTGCTAAACTTCAGGAAATAAAGTGCATCATTCTTGCATTAAATAAGAAGTTTGAGGATATTATATAATCTGTAGGCTGAAAGACCTCCAGATAAAAGGACTTTAGATGATATTGCATAGAAGTTATGCTAATTTCACAAAGCTGGGAAGGGATGGTGAGACATATAAAATTTCCTGTGTAGATTTTTATTTTGAAAGACAACCCTTTCTTTTGATACCTGTGTGTTTTTAAGCCCTTACTCAGGTATAGATATTGTCAAATTATTTGCTGCTTTGCTAGAAATGTTTCACCTTTTATGTTATGACTACAAATTCAAAGCACAGTGTAGGGTGCAATTACTTTGCTCTCAATAACAGACTTATTGGTGCCTCTGGTTTTTGCTCTGTACAGATACATACAAACTTCCTGCAGTATTGTCTTTTTGTCATACCCAGTCTTCTTTCTTTAGCATCCAATTTCTGCAAAGAGAACAGCTTATATGTATGTTATATACATGTCTTCTGTATTGAGACTGAAGGGAGTTTGGTTTACAGGGGAGGCTTTTATTAAACAGGAATAAGAGATTTGGCATAACTGTCTGCTTCCTCACTTTGGCATCATAGGGAGCTCAGGAGCAGAGTCAGTCATCACCAAAGCAGAATCCAACCAGAGCGGGGAGTCCTTGATACCAGAAACAGCTCAGCTGTTGTCTTCACTCTCTTCACTTCAGCCCAAGATATTTGCACAGCTTCAGGTACAGTCAAGTCATTTACAGAACATCAAACATGCTGTGCTGGAAGTGCTGGAGGCGAGCTGAGAACAGCAAGTTCCCTCTCAGCAGATCCCAAAGGCAGCTGGGTAACACAGGTTTGGAAGTAGCTGTCAGCTCTGACTCTGGTTGCTCTTGCATGTCACATTTAGCATATAGCTGTGGTGCAGGGATCCCACTACCATCTTTTGGCACTTTGAAGTTAGGGTCTCTTGTGAAGGCAAAACCAAGAGGATAAAAGCAGTGGGTTTCTACCTTAAACCAAGTACCTGTTCATTTTCCACACGGTCCAGTAATTTCATAATGAAAATGCTGCTGCAAAACTGCAGGGAGATAAGACAGTCTTGTTTATTCCTTTTAAATCCTTCTCCAGCCTCTTAAGAAAATATCTTAAAATCCTGAAACTGCTCCTAGCTCAGAGCTGTAAACTTGCAGATTGAAAGGCTGAAGAGGGAGGGATAAGAATGTCATGCTAAAAGAGCTTCTTCTAAAGCTCATCTCCTTTCAAAGCTGGTTCTCTTAACCCTCTTCCTTAACTGCTTTGAAAACCTGCCTTCATATTTCCTGAACCCCAACAAAATGCATGATCTTTTCCCTAGAAATATGATTTGTACTAAGATTCTGTTCTACTTGCTGTTTCTTCTCTTTCTGGGGACAGCCTGATTCCATCTCACATAATTTTATTTAAAGCAGTGTGCTTAGCTTGTTGTACCCACCTCTTGTGGGAATGGGCAGTACTGGGGAATGATCTGAAACTGAACATCAATCCAAAATTAGAGCTTTATGGTCATAAGCAATCTTCTAAATGCTGCTGGATTCCATTGTCCTAATTGTTTTCAAGTACATTTTGAGCCTAGAGTTGCTGGGATTGAGTGTTCAGAAGAGTTAATGAGTAGGAAGTCAGAAGCCACCTAGACAATACATTCTGTTAAATGCAAACTCCTTCTGCTATAAATGCTGCTAGGTTGGTACTTCTGCCTTCTCTTTCACAGGGATTACAGCTGCAGTCAGCATTTACCTCGGCAAATGGATCAACAGCTCTGCTAGCTGTAAATAACCATTCCCCTCCCAGCCCTGCAGGTCTCCTGGATTCCCTGGGGGGTGCAGTAGGCAGCCATTCTCTAGCACTGAGTCAGGGGCACAGTCTGCAAGCAGGTGCTGGCCTAACACAGGACAGTGCTGCTGCGCCTGCTTTTGGGGCTCTGCCTGGCTCTGATCAGAGCCTGGTCGCCATGGGCCAGCTGGTACCTGCTGAAGGGGTGGACGACTCCAGAAGCCTGGAAGGAGGAGCTCAGCAGATTCTCTTGGGAGATGTGCAGACTATTCCAGTACGGATTGTGGACAGCCAGCCAGCACTTAGTAAGTTGTCATTTTCTCAATAATATGTTAATATTAGAGTAGAGAAGATAGAGTGGATTTTGTTCTGTGTCTTGAAGAAAGGAGACAAATGTGTTGATAGTGGGGAACTCCAAGACAGACTTCTTTCAGACAATTCTAATTAGTTTTTTTTTATTTTTCTGTGGGAAAGGGGAAAGATGTTTTTTGTGAAAGGGATATCTCCAAACATTTTATTTTTTTTTTATAAATTGGTTTAAATATTGTTACTCAAGGGGAGCCTTACTGGAGTAAGTTCATGTCATCTTGCAATGTTTTAGAGCACAGTAGGTGACATAACTGGCTATCAAGCTAAAAAGCAGTAAACTTCATATATGCCTTAACTATTAACTTAATTAGGAACTTGAGTTCCTGAAATATTTTTTCTTTTAAATGCACAGTTATTGGGGCTGAAAGATTATCAATGGAGTTTGAACTTCAATGTATGATTTTTGTTTTGTTTTTAAGCTGAAGAAAATACAGAGGGTGTTGTTACTTGTGTGAGCCAAGTTAAACAAGAACCAAGAGAAAAATTGCATTGTCTATGGAAGCAGATAAAATCAGAGACTGCCACAGTTCCTCACCATAGTTCTTCGCCTTCACCTGTGAAGCCTGGAAGGATTTTTCAAATTGGAGAACTCTAAATGTCTTGGAAGGAAAGGCAGGTGCTCTCAAAGTACTGCCATTCTTTTTCAATTGTGTATGACATTCAGACTAAGCATATTTTAGAGTATTTCTGACAGAAAGCTGTTTTGGTTTGACTCATGTGGCTCACTGCCAACTCCAGGTCATTCAGTTGCCCCATAGAACACCACCTCTCTTTTCTGTTTCAAGTTTTGAGTAATCTGGATTCTCTCCAAATGGCCCATTTTGTTCATTGTTTCTGAAGGTCTTCCACAATTTAATTCCTTAGCTTTAGAATGTGGATCACAATCCTGGGTTCACATTTTCTGCTTGAGACCCTTGACTTTTATTGTACTACAGAGACCATAGAATCTGTCAGCTCCAAGATCACAGAATCCAGCAGCAAAGAGGATTAGTATGGCAATGGTTTTGTGACAAATGGAAGGTCCAGGATGCTAAAGTGATAAAGGACATGGATGCTTAAGAAAATGCAACTTTGACCTGATCATAATGTTAATGTTGTGAAGATCAAGGAGAGGAGAAAGGTGAGGTTTCCAGGTGAACATAAGGGTTGTATGATAAAGAAAAGCGTGTGAATTGTAACAGTGAATGTTTTTGACTCGACATCTTTGAACTTAAGTTCTGGCTTTATAATGAGGTTCATTGATGCATGCAGCCTTCCTTTGCAGCAGTACTGTAATTGCAGTTGGTCATAACAACTAAATGTAGGAGTCTTTGTCATGGACAGTGATTGATTCTGCCATTTCAGCTTATCTACCTCTTGCTTTGTGCACTTAAAGCTATCAGCTCAGACAAATGTGATCATATCAGCAAAACCTGCTGTTGTGTGGTATGTGGGGCTTGTGAATACATTCCTAACAAAGAGAAGCCCAAGAAAACAAAGGAAGTAATCAAAGCAGTATGTCCAAGTATGCTGTCACCACAACATTCAGAAAACAAACTAATCTTTTTCAAAAGTGACATATTCTAAGACTTATGTGATCCATACAAGTAAATAATTGCCAGGAATCTTTAGAAAATTGAATGTGATAAAAATTAAGGTATAGTAATATTTGAGTTAAAGCCATAGTAAGTGACAAGCACTGAGCTGTGTAATGTGTGACAGACACTTCCTTTAGAAAAAAAAATCGCACCTACCAATAACTTGGAATCAATTTAAATCTGTAAATGAAGTGAAACTGTTAACAACATAGATATCAAGTTAAGCAATTGCACTGTTTGCTTCAGATGTTGAATGCCTAGAGCAACATTCAGAGTAGTTTGTATACAGAAATAGGAGCCTTTCTTAGTTCCTGCTAAGTAGTTGAGAGCTTGATCATAAAATAGGTTTGTTTTCTGCATGCTATGGAAGAATTCAGTGTGAGGACTTCTCTCTTTTTCAGACTTGAAAACAAAGAAAGTACACCTGGAAAATTATTAGTTAATTTATGTAGAGAAGAAAATGTTGTGAATATTATATGAACCAAAATATTAACATTTTAAAATTGTTACTTTACCTTACATTCAAGCATTCACAAACATCTTCTAAACAGTGGCCATTTAAAATTATTTTTTCATTTTGTTTTGAGTATTTAAAGCTAAATCTTTCAAAAGCCTTACATTGAACTTGTGTTCCAAATGCCTTTATGTGCAAAATCTGTTAGGTTCTATATCTTAGTCTTAACATATATTAATTTCTCTGAGGTTAACTAACATTGTAAGCATTATTTGTTTAAAGCTAATGTTTATGGGTTATCTCCCATTAGAATTTTCCAACAAGATTATGCTCTTATTAAATAAGAGCCAGTATTTTATCATGCAAGTGCATTTAAAAAAATCTCCAGTTTTTTCGGAGCCTCTAATATTTAGTATCTACACTGACTTGTTTTATGGTAGGCTTTATTCAT
Organism: Onychostruthus taczanowskii; assembly: GCF_017590055.1. NCBI lineage: Eukaryota > Metazoa > Chordata > Aves > Passeriformes > Passeridae > Onychostruthus > Onychostruthus taczanowskii. The sequence goes on along the minus strand of NW_024499240.1, from coordinate 10,493,209 downwards.
TCCTGGGTAGGAAAAATCCCACAAGATTCACCTGTGGCCTTTATTTATTTGGTTGAGGTTTTTAATCTTGCTTTATTTGTTTGTTGGTTGATTTTTGGTAGGTTGTTTTGCTAATTGTCAAAATATCTCTCAGCTGGATGTTGTCTGCTGCAATGTTAGTTCTGGAGCACTCACACAGCAATCCCCTTCTCTTTTCCAGCTCAAAAACTGCATACCAGAATGGGTACCTCCTTCCATGCTGCTGTGTTCAATAATTCTATCATGGCCAGCTTACCTTTAAGTTTAAACTATTGCGTTCCAGCTTATATTCTCTTTCCCTATATTGCTCTTTTTTTGAGACTTTTTTCCTCATTGTTGAGAATTCTTCTTTTGAAAAGAATAAATTACAGCTAAAGATTACCAGCGAGAGGTTATTTCAGTTTTAGTTCTCTTCAAAGCAGACAGTACATTTGTGATTGGAGTAAAAGCTTAAGGAAAGTCAGGTTATATTTCCATCAGTTCTTGCTTAGTTCCCTCATTAACAGTTCTGGTTTTAACATGGTTCTTTCCACCATGAGCTACAGTCTCATCCTGTGCTGCACAGTATTTCTGGTGGCATTTCAGGTTTTGACCTAGTGCTCACAGCTGGAGAAAACACTCTTTTAGTCCATCTTGAACTGCAGGTTCTGAAATGAATTTTGTGTTCTATCCTGATTTGCATGGTACTCTGAAAACAATAGAAGAAAAAGTTGGAAGAATTTTAAAGAAGCAATAAATAATTAGTTGTTTTTAAAAGCTGGGGATTAGACTTGAAATTCTATTATTCTGTGTATTGGAAAATTTATTTTAAATGATTCTTGAGTTAATACTCACATTTTTTGTCTTCAGTTTTCTTCATTTTCACAGAATTTCCGTTGTCTTCCAGATACATGTTTCAGTTTATTACTCTGTCATTTATTTTAATTTAATATAATAATTCTTTTCCAAAGTGTGTTTTACATTTGTTTTGTGCATGTTGCTGAAGGAGGAACATGAGCTCACTCCTATGTCCAGTCTCTATATTTGATTTAATGCCTTTGTTTACTAATATCCACCTACATTTTACAGAGAAGACTGTTATGTATCTGAAAAAAAACCAGAAGTAAATGCTGCCACGTTCAATGGTTAAAGTTGTTTAAATAGAGTACTCAAATCTGATTTTTCAGAGTAATCTATGTAGCTTGATTCAAAGTACTTGGTTATTACTTTGTGTTGGAATTGCAGTTGTTTACTTTGTTTTCTTGTGGTTGTTGTGTGCAAGCACTTACTTTGCAAACCTAGAATTCCTGACCTTCAACAGTACTGTAAATGAACAACTGATTCTCCAGTTTTCCTTGTTGTTGGTTGTCTGTAAGAGTGATTGGTTGTTTTACAGGAAGAGATGTGCTTCTGTATGTGCATGCAAAGAAAACCTTTTGGTAAAATGTATAGAAGGTGTAAAAACGTACACGTCTATAGCTCTCATTCAAGGCTGGAGGCCTCTTGGATGGAAACCAATACTGGTCTGAGTGCTTTTGGTGGTACAAAATTATTGCAGTTTCCACAAAATTTAGAGGCACAAGTGTCTGTGTATGTATGTGCATATATTTTTTTTCTATAATAACTTAATGTATAATATTCCCATTCAAATGTAAACTACTTGTTCTTTTAAAGTAGTGGTCTGTTTTGTGGCTATGGGAGGCTCATGGGGAGAAATGCAAGAGCTCTTTCAGGGCAGAGGATTTTAGGGAAGGTGAAGAACAAGACAGCTTCAGGGAGACCAGGTGGAAGAAGTTTCTGAAATCAAGAATCCTGCTGGGAGGGCTGATGGGGACTGTGCCTGGGGAGTTTTGGGGTTGAGAGCCCAAAGGCTCAATGCAGTTCCTGAGTCTATCCATAGTCTTCTCTATGCCAGTAGTGGATAGTGTGAGTTCATTGTAGGAATTTAAAGATATGAAGAGAAGGGAAGCCTGCCCTGCCCTTGAAAACAGAAAAGCTGCTTGAGTTTTGGTAAGCACCAGAGGCAGATAAATGACTTCCCATAGTCTGAGGTGCCCATTCTTAGCTTCTGATATGAGGAAAAAACTCCTCTTGGAGCTTCAACCCAGGGCTGTAGACTCTTTTTCTTTACCTGTTACCAAAGCAAACAAGCCTTTTTTTTTTCCAACTGAATTAACCTGCTGCTTTTCTCATCCCACTGACAGCAGCTCGGTATCTGCCCAAATGTCTCTTTCTTCACACTTATTAAGGCTTCCACAGAAATCCCATACCCTCAGGCCCTCCAATTCTCAGTGTTTCTCTGTTGGACTGTAGAAGGAGCTGCTGAGTTCATTGCACAGGTAAACACTGGTGAGCATTACCCCATCACTTTTTCTCCCTCCTTCCCCACAATCATAAGTACATATGTTCCTTTAAATTGCATTAAGGTTTTTTACTTGCCTGCTTAGGGGTTTATCATCATTACTAGGATGAGTATGAAGGAGCCCTGTTTCACAGACCATTTACATTCGCAGCAATTGAAAGGAATTGATAAAACAAGGAGGAAAGGATGGTTTCTGCCAGCTCGTAGGGCTGGCCTCTTTCATACCACTTGAATTCCTGATTTGGCTGTGGATAGTAGATGCCTGTTAGTTGTCCATCTGTTGGCAAAAGTGCAATTTTCTCGCCTAAGCCTATTCAAGCAGTTAGGTTCTCAGATGTTTAGGTAGGTAGAATCTGTTCCATTAGGGATAGAAAGTATGATACAGCTGAGGATGGTGCTGGGGAAAGTTACTGCTCTTTATGGGTCTCTGATGAGAAATTCATCTTTGATCTGCCTTGCCTTTCTGAACAAAGCTCTTGTAGGAATAGACTTCAGAACATATCCCGTCAGTAACAATTATCTTCTCCCCAAAACAATGCACCTCATTAATGAATGAAACAAACCTTGTGTAAAACAGGTGGTGTTGATTTTTTAGGTCAGAAGCTCTCCAGCTGGCCTATCCAACAACAGCAGCTAAGGTATGATTTGGGGGGGAAAGGAGCAAAGAGCAAATAACAGGAGTGTGTCGGTGCATGTGATTTTTTTTCCAATATAAGCTCTTACATCTTAGTATCCCATTCCGTTTCTGATGCACATGACAAATGACATGTTTATTTTCTTAAGGGATTTGAACTGTTTTTTGGAGAGTCTTCAAAGACGTGATTATAAATAGTACTGCTGTATCATATAAATTACTAGTACATGTTTGTCAACTAGGACCCCATCCTGTTCTTGTACAGAAGGGGTTTTAAAAGCATGGAAAGCTTTATGAGAGCAAGTACTGACTGTCCTTGTCCTAAGGAGTCTTCCCTGGACAGGAAAATAGGAGCTGTGAGAGTAATTCTCATCAATAGTCTGTTAGCCTCTGATAGATAGAAGCAAAAAGCATATATATATATATATATATATATATATAATGATAGCCCCTCACACAGGTTACCTTTGGATACTTAGTATTTTTTAAATACATCACATACATATATAGATGTATGTACCTCAAAATAAAATGGAGACATGACTTTAGTTGTTTGCACACAGTTCTTTAATACCATTTTAATTACACTTATCTGTGGTTAAATGATGCAGATATTTTAGGGCACATGTAATCCAATCTTCTAATGTGGGTAATTGGAATTCATGTTTTTACTACAACCATCCTTCACTCTCTGCAGCGCAGTTCAGTTGGTCATTTGCCATGTACTGGCTTCTGTTAATGACATTCTGCCTGTTTAAACAAGAGCATGCTGTTCTAAGCAAATTAAATTTCTCACTCTTCCTGAATCTTTTTTCTAACAGGGATTGATATGGCTCATCATGAAAATCTGTTTGTAGTATAGTGCTTTCATAAGAGTTGATTTCTGGGTCCTCACTAGGAAGGAACTAGAGAGCAAAAGCTTACATACTATTGGATCTGCCATTTGGACATTTGTCTAATGTACTTGGATTTCTATAGCAGGACAATGTCAATACAGCATAAACTGCCACTAAATTACTGTAAACATTTCAACTCTCTCCATTGGTCAAGTGTTGACAGTGGCTCCAGGGAAGATCATAGGAATATTTCTGCTCTTTGGAGAGCAGTTTCTGTCTGTAGATACTATTTAAAACATAATTGGGTGTGGCAATCAAATGGCAGTAGGAGAGCCAGAAACAGAGGTGTGCGTTGGCAGATCAGTGAGAGAGGGAGTTCAGTCCCAGTGTCCTTGTGCCAGACTAACATTCTCTGTGCTAGTACTGAAAGCAGCCTTGACAAACAGTGATTGTCTTTCTGCTGACATTGCTGTTTTTTCTGCTTGCCCACTCAAGAAGTTCTACAAGCCTTCAAGGAACATGGGGAGCATGAAGGTGTGTAAGATCTTATGACAGGACCTGCAGGAATGAAACAGAGGAGATTGAAGTTTGATGACATGACTTCTGTGTAATGCACTTTCTTTGGTGGGAGGAAGAGGATTTTCCAATAGAGAATAAAAGTAAATCTTCCTTTTCAGAATATTAGTATTATTGCTGACTCTCTCTAGTCTGCTCAACAAAATGCCTAGTGTTTGGACAGATCTCCATGTTTTTATGAGTGTGTCCCAAAATGTTAATACTCATTTATACATTGCCATCTTTGCATGTCATATTGAAACTGTAGGCCAGTGGCACCTCCTTGATCTTTTTATTGTCTCTGTGCATTTTATTAAAGTAAATGAAAGCTTGTTTTATAAAGAAACAGCAGAGAGCTTTTATCCAGAGTCCTTTCAGAGATACACTTTTTACAGAGTCAGCTTTAACTTATAATGTTGTATATTTGTAACCCTTTAATAACCTAAAATAACCAAAGCCTTTTCACTTTTTTTTCTTTTTATCCAGAACATGAAGCATTCCAAACTACCCCTCAAAACCACCATGCTCAGAGCCTGAAAGGTTTGGCACTTTTCTTCCTCTGTAGGTGATCTTCCATCTGTGCTGTGTTCAGTATCTTGCATCTAACACCAGAATCCATAGTTAAGACCTGTCCCATCACATGAGGGCACTTTTTCATTTGCATAATCTACCTGGTCACTTGACAGCATGTCAGTAACAATATCTGCAAACCACCTTTTGTTGATTAACATCAGTCACATCAGTTCTAGATGTGGTGAATTTTCTTTGTGCGTGGAATTTGTATTGGCTTAGTGATACCAGCGGTGTCAAAAGTAGTCAAGTCTCATGAACTGAGAGCCTTCTGTTGTGAGTTTGATCTTAATCTGAGCTCTGTCTGAGCTAGGGACAAATTCTGAGGCTATGCCCCTGTGTTCTGCAGTGCTTGTTGAGCAGAAGAAAAATCTTCCAGCTCCCAAGAACAGCTGCATTTGTGTTTCTGCCTAATGTAAAGCTGATGATATTAATCTCTTGAAGGATAGCTCCTGGAATTCTGCTTTCCAGCTTAAGAGATGATGAAGTCTCTGTGTATGAAAACTTGGTGGAAAATGTACAGAGAGTTGGCAGTGCCTAGAACAGTCACTCTCAAGTGTCCTTAATTTAGGAATAGGAGCTGGTAAAAGGAATAAGCAACTGAAGAATATAATGGTGAAAATAGGCATTCTTGCTCTTTACATAGCATTGCCCTTACACAATATACTGGTCAGCAGTGAGAAGAAAACAAATCTCAATTTCTCCCCACAGCACAGTTTAACAGTGCTTCTGCAAATTAATCACAAGTTGGGCCTAAAAATCTATCCTAGATCTAAGTTCAGTTTTGCTTTGTCAGGTCACTGTTAAGTTACATAAATTTAACTTTTTTGCATAGCTGTTTCTTTTAAAGCTAAAATTAAATGTGAGAGAGAATTGGAAATTTTGTTTCTATCAGAGGACACTTCAGCTGTTAGAAGTGTGCAGGTGTTTCTCCCTTGTCTTCCACTTTTATCTCGTAGTTCATTTGCTGTTTTCTCAGGATCACTTACCTCTGAGAGTACTCCAGATAACTGTCAAGAGACCAGAGCAGAGAACAGAAGAGGAAGACAAGTTTGCAAAAAACTGCTTGCAGGAGATAAAAAGCCCTCAAAGTTACAACTGAAGATTGCAATTTCTTATGGCTGAAATGGCTCACTTTAGATGGTGAATGTTTTTTAATATACTGCTTTTTAATTGTTGATTTTGTTACTATTTATGCTCTGACCTCACATGTAATAAAAGCTAGAATGGTAATTGTGTATTTTGCTTTTATCTTCAGTGCACTGGTTATCTTCTGAATGCATAACTCCATGGTTTTGGCTGTTGACAAAGCTGTTATCGCATTTGAGGTGTTCTGTACGTGGAAGGACATGGAGGAAGTGGGAACCTTCTTGACCTGACTTCTACTGAGAACAGATGATCTGTGGAAAGAGGACTTTACCAGTTTAAAATCAATATCCTCACAATAATTTCTTGGGTATACAGCTTTTTCATGTCAGGTGCTAGTGCATTTCTAGCTTTGCACATAATACAAGACATAAAATTACCTCTCAGTGGCCTAGCCATATTTTTTGTTGTCTCCTACCACCGTACTCATTGCTTTTGGGAGTGGGAAAATCGTTTTAACATGTTCTGATTTTCCACTTTTCTGCCTTTCTCCTGTTGCCTCTTTCTCATACCCAGACCAGCACGGAAACAAATTTCTCATTTTAAAAAATTTTTCTATCCTCAGTTTCCCATGTTTTGGTGTTTCCTTTTGCTTTATTGTGCTATAGTTTGATTTCTTACATGATTGAAATGTAAGGTATCATTGCATTTTACTTAAGGATGGGAAATACTGGGGTGAGCTCCACTGCCCCCTTCACTCCAGAGTCCTCAGAGGAAGCGCCTGCCACAGGTTCTGCTCCTGCATCTCCACACAGGTCAGCACAAATGCAGACCTATGTTGATGACAGCAGTGTCTTTGTGCACCAGCACCTTATCAGTACAAAGTTATTGCTGTGAGTCCAGACCAGTGTGTGGGTCTGCCCCACTGTGTCCCCACAAAATGACTCTTCGGGCACACCTTGAAAGAGTACAGGAGATGGCCAGGAAGTTCTTAATGCTCAAATTTGAGTTTGTGCTTCTGTATTGAGTTCAGGTGCCCTGTGGGTGGCCCCCTGCAGGACACAGCTGGCTCCAGGCAGCTCTGCAATGGACCTGCCACAGGACACAGCTGAGCATATCAGTGAAGCTGGGGCACCTCTGTGTGTCTGTAAGAAAGGGAAAGCGCTGCATGGCAGAGAGGACCAAGGAAGAAGGTGAAGCAGTTCCCTCAGCACAAAGGTCACAGAAGAAGGAGAGGAAGGAATTCCTTCAGGTGCTGGAGCAGGTGGCATCTTTGGTGAAAATGCTGTTAACTTTGGGAAAAGAAATAAGCAGAGTTTGGGAATGAGATTTATATTCTTGTGCTTTCCAGAGATTATTTTCCTGAATAAGAAGGGAACTTCCTTTAGAGGGTAAGTTTTATAGGTATCTTCTTACACCACCTTTGGAAAATACCTGTCACTGGACACAGAGGGTATCTAGACAGGGTACTAGGTGACATGACACACTTACTGGTTTGTAATGGGGGCACTGGAATATAAAAATGATGGATAGCTTCCTAATATTAGCTAAACTATTCTTTTCTTTTCATCCTCTCTCTTCACATTTCACTATAAAGGGAAGAGTCTCTGTTAAAAGGAACATGGTAAATTGTTAGTTGTCCATAAACCTGTTTATGAACAGGTGGATGAAAAGAACTTCTTTGATAATGAATTAAATGAACTTTGGAAAAAATAGTACTGTCATTGTAACTTCAAGTATTTTCTTCCAATTGTATCACTCACTATTGATTATTGTCTTACTGTTTATTTGCTGTATAATTTATTTTTTAAGCTTTTCTGCCCATGTCAGGGCCATAGAAGTAATACATATGGCAATTCTCTTTTCTTTTGAAGTTTTATAAAAGGGAAAAGAAGAATTTATTTTTTTTTTTTTAGCTACCTGCTGCTCTGGAAAAGTCCATGATTATCCATGTTCCATAGCTACTGAAAAATATTTTGTGCTGAAGTATTCCATAAACTTGAGATTTTGTTCTTGGATCAGGCAAAGTGAATTTGACATCTTAAAAAAAAAAAAAAAAAGATGACTACACTGGAACCAAATCTAGCATCTTCAGGAGCTGTGGCCTAGGGGTCATCACTTGCAATTGTAAAAGGATTGACATTTTCATAGTGAAATGTTTTTATTCATCTAGTTTAATCTATGAACAAAAGTGTCTCCATTCCTCTTATTTCAGACTTCTGAACTCCTTTGCAAAATGAGAGATCGCTAGTGAGATTAGCTAATAACTGCAAAAATGGAAAAAATTTCATTGGGGACAGGTGCTAACAAAATGTACCATAAAGCCAGCCAGCATAATTAACATTAGTAAGGTAAGATCTTTTAGAGATTAACTACAGGCTAATACTTTTGGTGGTACACTGGTGTTTATTCTGATCTTGCAAACAAAAATAATGTTTATGAGCTGTTGCAGAAAGACCTGGGAAATAAAGCACTTTCTAAAATGCCAGTCTGTGGTGGTTTTGATTCCTGTTGGCTTTGTCAAGCTTTTACTTGGTGTTCATTCCTTTGTGTATCCATTGTAGGGTCTATGTAGAGTAAGTTAAAATAAGTTAATAGTTAATACTTAGAGCATAAGACACAAGTACTTCATGGCAAGATGTGATATTTCATATATTTTCTAACAAATAGTAAAAGTTGAATATTCTTGATAATTATCAGGAGACATTTGAGAGAGACTTCACATGCTGTATTCACTCTTTTTGTGTATGTTTCAGAATTGATGAATTCCCATTTCTTTGAGAGTTGTCAGGAGTTTTTAGCAATGAAGCTACTATTTTGAAATGAAGTGTAGGTTCCTGACTGCAGTTAAAATGGTTTCAAGTAGGCAAACCAGGTTTGTATTTAATTTTGAATGCCTAGAATTTCCATTTTCTTTCCAAAAAGAAGAGACACTGGAACGACCTCTGCACTCAGAGGAACACTACTTTTTGGACATAATGTTACAAAGATCAACAGGGTTTCCAGAGAAGTTTGACTGGCATCATAGCCAAGGATAGCATGGTGTGAGGCAGTGATGCTGCCTGCTCTGAGATGCCTGGAATACTTTCTGTTCATTGTTCAGTGTCTTGCTGCTGACATACCAGTGAGATGATAAAAGGATGAGTCCATGATAAATGTTTTGTTTAAACCCAGAAACAGAGGCAACAGCTGGCATATTTCAAATTCTTACACAGTTGAGTGTCTTGAGATATTTGAGGAGTGAAAAATTGTTGGTTTGTTTTTTTGGTTTTTTTTTTCTTTCTCTCTGTAGCATTGTTTGGTAACAAAAGACAGTATGTTAAGCTTATTTGGAGAGTTTCCTAGGATCCAGAATCAGGTAGTGCTAATAATACTACAGATTGCTAATAGTGCTATTTGGGTGCTTGTTTTAGATTTCCAGTTGCTGTCACTTAATTTCTCCAGGGAATTTTTGTCAGTACATTCCAGTGGCACACTGTCTCCACTATGTTGAAGTAGTGCTGTTTACTAACTTAAAAAATTTTTCTTTCCTATTACTGAGGTGATTTACAGGAAGGTTAGTAGAGTTGGCTGTCTAGATAAAATATAATTCTCTGGAGGTGGAATTATTTAAGGCTGATGAGAAGGCAAAACTGACAGAATATGGTGAGTACTGATATTTTGAGGAATCAGGAGAACAATTTCTTGATGTTACCATTGTTGAAGCATAGCCTTCCCCAAGGCAGAACTTCTTTTGCACAGGTCAGCCAGAGTTTACCATCCTTGCCCACAGAGTAAGAACCAAACTAGGTTGTTGAGATCAGCACTTACTCTGATTCCGTCTTGCTGTTTTAGAATGAATGGTTAACTTTTAGCTACCTGAGAAGTGTAATTTTAAAACCTAGCACTTCAGCTGTCTTCTAGGTGACAGTGAGCTGTGTCAGAAATTTCTGAAAGAGAAGCAGTGAAAAATACTGAAGAAAGATGTAGGAAAGTCTGTACCACAATAACAATGTGCACCAAAACTAACTCTTGCTTTTTAGAATCCCTTAGAATATGTTCTGAAATCCTGGAGCATGAGCCAAGCTGGCAATTGTGGACATGAGCAGAAGCTACCACAAACCTCCAAAACTGTCTCAGCAGCACACACACAAATTTGTTCCTGTTCACCCCAAGCCAGAAAAGAAGTCTCTACTTAGGCCACATACTAAGTTAAAGGTATTTTTTAGTGTAATTTTACGAGATCCCAGTTTAAATGGGTTGCTTGAGAAAGCAGTCTAAAAACAATGATGCAGTCAAAAATTGAAGCTTCATTTTTTAAAAGTAGAAGCTGAAAAAAAATGAATCTGTATTCAAATCTGTAATTCCTGTTTTCCATTGGAAGGGAGACAGAGGGGAAATAATATTTACCTGACTATTGCTACATAGTGTAATAGGTAATAGTCTGATTAATTTGTACCAGAAAGGAGTGCTCATTTCTTAAAGCACTGGGACAAAAATACCATTCTTCTGGAAATTTTAATTAGGTTTATTGTTAAATTTTCTATCTATATTTACGTGAACGGATATTTTAATATATTATATGAGTAAAGCAGGCAATTTTTTGATTTTTTGATGTCAGTTCTCATTGCTAATGCACATCTTGATGTTCTGATACACACTTGTTACATTATCACTTATACAGGGGCAAGCAATGCCAGACAGTAGGGAATTAGCACAGAGTGGGCCATCCAAAACTACTCCTAGCTTTTATCAGATTTTTGTTTGTTTTGAGTGACAGTAGATAACTGACAATAATAATTTAGAGCCCACTGCTTCCTTGGAAGGTCTGTGCCCTGCTGTAAATTTTTTGTCATCTACAGGATCAAGCAGAAAAGATAGGCTGAGGGTTCTGCTGTTTGGAAAACAATGGCTGCAGAGTTACAAAGTGTGGGCAGGGGACACAGCCACCATCTCTATATCCAGCAGATGAGAGAACAAGGAATTAAATAGAAGATGGATGTGAGCCCTGGTTTTCTTCGTTACCATGTTAGATCAAAAGATTTCTAGGGGGAATTAATGAGCAGCACTGCAAGAGAAAGCAGAGGTGGGAGCTTGGTGATGGCATCTGGTTGAGCTCCACTAAGTCATCCAGCTACTTCTGTAGCATTGGAAGCAAGAGGATAGTTCCCCAGTCCTCCTTCAGAAGTTTGGAAGGAGTATGTTCTATCCCAGACTATCCTTTCCCTAGTTCTTGACTTTGGGAGGGATGATGCCAGTTAAGCCAACAGGTTATGAGAAGAGATGGATGTTGGCTAAGTGCACTCTGCTCAGACAAGAAACATTAGTAGCAGTTCTTATAAATTGCCAGTTCTTTCTGGAGCAGGTTGTTCTGTAGCCATCAAGAGATGGCAAATATAAGAGGTAACTATACTTCTGGAGGCTGCAAAACCCGAGATGTGTATGTGCAGCCTCATGCAGTGCACATACGCATGTAACTGTAATAATTTGTTAATAGTAACTGCTACAAAAAACTTGGCAGAAAGCACCTTTTAGTCATCCTATGAAAAGCAAAGAGCTTGTTTCCATGTGGTAGCTCAATAAGGCAAGAACGTCAGAAACTGTTTATAGAATGTACAGCAGTTTGACAAAGACTGTGGTTAAAAATTATTATTTTCTGAAGTGTTAGGTGGTTTGCTTGTGTGTTAAAAGAATTGTAAACATTTAGCATGGCTGTTACCATGTGTTGCTGCTAATGTGCTGAGCAGTCACTGAAGCCTGCATTATAATTCCGTACTCAGAAATCTGATTTTTTTTTTACCTTTGATTAGAGAATACAGTCTCCAAGCTGTTTTCAAGCTGGTGTTATAGAAGAATTAGAGGGTTTATTCTAATTAGATATTGAAATTTAAAAAATGTAATAAAATCACTAGCAGCTGTAATCAATGACAGTCTTCAGTGAATTGTGAAGTCAAACTCTTGGGAAGGGTCTGGATGGTTTGTGAATCATTAGCGACTCTGCTTTCTCCAGCTAACATCAAAAATTCATTTTCAGCTTCTGTCAGCCAGTGTCCAGCATTGCTTTGTTCTGCAGACAGGTGGAGAGAGAGGGGTTGCAGTGAGGTGGCCCATGCAATCACAGACAGGAGGTCTATGAGGTGGTGCATGTAAGACACCAGAAAAAGTAGCACTGAAGGGAGAGGAAGTGCCAAAGTTGTAAATGTAGATGAGCTCTAAGCAATTACCAGCATCATTAGGCACCACTTCTGGAGTATCAGCGCTGATAGATATGTGGTTATATCAGCCTGGCCTGACCTGGTTTTCCACATCAGCTGATTGCCCTGAACTTCACCCTTTGAGTCTTTTCCCTCTGCCCTGGCGGTAGGGGGTATGGCAGAGGCTGCAGTGTCCCTGCTTAGCACAATGCTCTTTATTTCCTAAGAAAAGCCACAACACATGTTTTGTGTGTGGGTCACTGGGACTCTGGTCACAACATGAGTGCATGAAGTTAAAGCATCTCAGACTGTATGAAGGGAGAAGGAGAGGTTCCTGGACTTCCAGTGCTACTTATTCTGCCACTTGCAACCTTGACTGAATTCTGTGACCATCCCAGCAAGACTGGACCAGTTTGGATTTAACACAGAGAAAGATCCTTCTTGTACTAACAGCCTCTTAAAACTGAAGTCTCGTAGGGAGTTTAATTAGGTGCTTGATCTTTCTGGAATATTGGTAGCACTGATGGACATGTGATGTATATGAAGGACAAGACTTGGATGTCAAAGACAGGACAGCAGACACTGGTGCAGAGTCACTGGGAATGTCACAAGCAACTGAAATCTGCAATGCCTGCCTGGACTACAGAGTTGTGGCTTTCTTCTGAACATGGGAAAAGGAGCTCTCTAAACTACTGAGCACTGGTGTAAAGGTTGGTGTTACTTCTATGTACTAGTTTGGCTTGCAGTTTTCACCAGCAACTGTGTGTAGCAGCAAATCCATTTGAACTTTCCTATCTTGTCAGGAGTTTTGCCTCACTCTGACATTCTTTGCTCCCTCTGTGTTTGGAGAGAATTGCTGTGCCATAGAGAGAGGCTTCCTGGGCCCCAGGCACAACAGAAATACTGTAGTCAGTGGAGCAGAGACATACAGGCTTTAGCATGTTTGTGCTTGTCACCTCTACAACCACTCCCAAATGTGACCAAAAAAGATGTTGGCTACATGGTGCCTTCTTTCCCTGGCTCTGGGAAAGGAAACTTGCCAACACACTCTGGAAGATTTTAATTGTAGCCCAAAGATGCCTTTCTCACTCACATGATTTAACCAAGTAACACCATTTAGGTGCTTCTGGGGAAGGGTAGCTCTAACACCACTGAAACAATCCTGTTTTGCTCCCAAATGCTATAAAATGGAAGGAAAGACTAGAGAATCTCTAAATACCCAACTGGAATATTGTGGTCTGAGGTACTGTAAATGATAATTTCACCCACTTATTATCCAAGTTCATTCTGTTTTCTCTTTTTATTTCTTTTCTGGTGACAATGCTCATCTAAACAATGAGCACAGCTCCAAGGCCAGAATCATCTTCTTGCCAGTTTATATTGGTCTCCTGTGAAAACTAATAACCAGAGTGGACTTGTACAATCTATACCTGTATTTCATGGATTAGGATGTAAACTAAGATCCTGCCTTTTCTTGTCCTATGAGTGTGTTTGCCTCATCATTCTGAGGGTGACACTGTTTAGCTATGTACACATAACTAGCTTAAAGGAATTGGGTTTGGGATTTTTGGGGTTTTTTTTTGGGTTTTTTGTTTGTTTGTTTGTTTGTTGGGTTTTTTGTTTTGTTTTGTTTTTGTTTTGTTGGTTGTTTTTTTTTGTTTTTTTGTTTGTTTGTTTGTTGTTTTGTTTTGGTTTTGTTTTGTTGGTTGTTATTGGGTTTTCTTTGTCCAAAAAAGAAGAAACAGGTCAGACTTCCTTCATCTTACTGATATTTCCTTATATTTTCTCTCTGTTCCTTTGGGATGACAAAGGTACCAAATGCATTAATCCTTTTCGATGCTAGAGGGAGCTCATGGCTTGAGCAGTCAGAATGAATCACGATACCTTGCACAATTCTTGAGGAAACACAGATGGAAAGTAAAGTGCTGTTGATGACTATAATGCACCTTTTTCCATCACTGGCAAAATTAGAAGGGCTGAATGTATCTGCTTAGGAAATTACACATGGCTTTCAGAGACACTCAGATGTTGAAATGCTGTAGCTGCAATTTCTTCTATATCTGAGCACCTCCCTGTTGTGATTGGATTTATCTTCCCAACTTCTTCCATGAATACAAAGGACCCGTAACAGCGGGAGCACTTGTGTTACTGTGTGTGTATATATATATACACAAAGTAGTAGTCCAAGCAAAATTCTCCAAAGCACCCAAGGAGGAGACTTGAAAACACAAGGTAACATCATCAAACATATTGACTGACTCTTTTGCCATCTCCTCGTTGTTCTGCAGAAGAGATCTGTCACTGTAACAGTGCAGTTGACAGCACATTAGCAACCAGAATTTAGGGTCTTTGGAGGCTGAAATGCAACCACACTTGAACCGGCCTAGCTTAAATAATTAGCTAAGATAACTTTCCATAATCAGAACAAATTTTAATTTACATTACGTGCATTTCATCATTCAGAATTCTTGACATGTGGGCTGCCAATCCTAGTGAGCGAGTGTCAGGACAACAGCAAAAGGACAATCATACTGCTCCAGTGCATGAGGCAAGGCAGGCTTGCTTGCAGTGCAGAGCTTTGCAAGCCGGGCTTGGTTCGTGCCGGGGCAGCTCTGCCCGGGAGAGGGCAGTGGTGCCTGGCCACGGGCTCCGGCAGAGCAGCCATGGTGGGCAAAATGTAATCTATGGGAGAGGAAGGTCCATATAGACAGGTGGCTGTTAGATATGACACAAAATAACCACTCAAATGCAAGTCACAGTATTTCAGTGGCATATTACTGCTAGAAACATGCTGTCCTGATGGATATAGATCCTGTTAAGGAAGCCAGACAAAGGGGGCTTAAAGGGCTGAAGGAACATGGGAAGGCCTTACAATGGCATTGACTTTATAGACACCTATGCATAAATACTACAGTTTTGATTTGCAGCTCTGTCTGATTTGTGGAATAGAAGATACTTCAGCCCTCTTCAGGGTATACTCAGATACAGGGTGCCTAAGCTTTTCTCCTTGGTATCTTGTGACACAGTTGTCTAAAGCTTGATGCCTTGGGCTTTACTCTTACAGCATGCAGTAAGTACTAAAAGCTGTTACTGTCTTATGGGTGACACTGTAGAGACTCCTCTGCCAAGGCAAACTTATGTTCCTTTATCACCTAAGAGGTTCATCTGCATGAACACCAATACATCATTTTTATTTACTTGGATTCCCTGTTAATTCTGTCAGCCTTTCCCCCCACTTTTTATTTGTGCCCTAGTTTTAAAAGTTAAAATGATAAAGGCTGTAAGACTATTTATTATAACACACACTATTGAGGCTGACCATATTCTTGGATGTACTTTGAACATGAGTACTGTGATGCATAGATGGAGTAAAGAGGATTTTAGGTCTCAGGATAGTATTTGTATAGCAGTTGTAGCTATGGGAAAATGATGCCTGTGGGCCACATTTATGGTCTTGAGAGCTCTGGTCCTTATATCAGAAAGAAAAAGAGCCCTGAGGCTGCTCTAACTTCCATGGAACTGCAGCTGCACCTGAAAGGCTAAACCATCAACCAGAGTTCCCTGCTCTGCTACTTGCTAATTAAATTAGCATTGAGATGAAGAGTCACTGTAGAGAAGTACAGAGGCAGACACTGAAGGTCTAGCTGTAACTTCATAGGAGAAAATAAAAGCAACTTGCTAGCAGCAGCAATTACAAGTGGTCAGTTGTTGTAGACTTTTTTCTAAGGTAGAGTCAACAGATTATGTTTGTGAAAGCTTTGGCATCTCAGACTTCTTCTAGATGGGATATGGGTCAGGGCTCTCTATCCAAACCTTTCCAGGGGGATTGGGGTGGAAGTTATTGCTGTAAAACATCTGTTCACTCATCTCATTCCAGCTTCAATATTTCCTTCCCACAGCATTTGCATCCCAGCAAGGAGCTCACATAGGCTGTATCCACACTGAATGCAAGAACCCAGGCTCTGGGTGCAGGATGGCTGCTCACCCCTTCCCATGGATAGGTGAGTGAAGTGTTGCACAGGCAGCACTGAGGTGTCAGTGTTCCTCCCAGTGCCAAAGCTGGCAGGATTGGTGCTGGATAAGGGAATCTCTGCACTGAGCTGCTTCCCATGGTATAGATATTCCTCTCTTCTGTCATGTTAAAGACCTCACAGGGTGAGTGAGCAATGTCCTGACACCAGAATAAGGTCAGTGCCTATGACAGGGAAGCTGGAGAAAGCATGGGCTGCACCAAAACAGGCCACGAAAGGCCAAGACACTGGGTGGGGCCAGGACAAGGAGAGAGCTGGGCTTGGAACAAAGGTAGGCAGGGCAAGTTCATAGGCAGGTAGAGCAGTGCAGAAGACACGTCAGGAAATGAGAGTACTGAACATTCAGCTGCATCCCTTAAGGCTGCCTATACCTCCCTAAGATGGGGAGGCTAAACACGGTGCAGGGGTACAGAAGCCAGGTACTCCTGGCAAGGATAGGAGTTCGTGAAAACTTGATTTCTCAGTCCCTGCTAAGATGGGGAGGCTAAACACGGTGCAGGGGTACAGAAGCCACTCCTGGCAAGGATAGGAGTTTGTGAAAACTTGATTTCTCAGTCCCTATCAGTGTAGAGTTTAAGTGTTCTCAAATGTGCCCTTGCTGCAGCATTTCCCTTTCTGGACAGGGAAATGGAGATGTGGAGACTAAAGCAGCTTGCTTAACTCACACAGGAAGCCCATGGCATACCAGAGGAGTAAAGGAAGAAAGTCACCACCCTAATCTGGCATTCCTGCCAGTAAACCTTTCTAAATGGGGCTGCATGGACAGGCAAAAATGTCACACAGTCGCTACTGTTCCCCTGTTCTAGTGGACCCTTGATCGACCAGGCTGCTGAGTGAGTGAGTGCTTCTCTCCACTCCTGTTATTCAGGAGAATGGCCTGCAGGAATCAAAAGGAGGCGCAGGAAGCACCAGTTGAGGGCATTAGAGGGACAGGTTTTTGCTAAACTGGCAGAACAAGACTTATTTAGGGGAGAAAGAAGAGCTCTAAGGATACAAAGACAAAGCAGGGAAGTTGCATTGAACAAAACCAGGATGGCATTTGCAGAGATTAATAGCTGTTTCCTGTCCCACATAATATGTCTTCTCCTTGCAAACATGCACAAAGGATTTTCTGGAAATGCATACTTTACTCCTCCTTACTCCAGTCCAGTTTCCCCTGGGTTTCAAGACAAAGATCCAATTGAATAAATGGTTCAAGTTACATTAAATAAGATCAAACATAATTTGAGGCACAATTCAAACCTGCACACCCAATAAAGGCCTTTTCATTGTTTTAGTAGGATTCAGATCAGATCCCAGTCAGACAGTTTAAAGTGTAATAGGACAACAGCAGTAGAGTGAAGTAGAACAACCTGGAGGAAACCACTTGCACTCATTGTCTGTTAGCTTCAAGTGCTAGTAGAATTGATAATAATAAGAAAAATAAATAAACAAAGGGCGAAGGTGGTGAGAGAATATCTCTGTACCAAACTATAGGTGTTAACTGGGTTGATGATATCTGATGTAGTCATTCCCTGCTCACTGCAGGAACTAGACCTGGAGGAGAATAAATTGGACAAAGACTTGCAGACAAGATGGTGGCTCTTTGAAAGAAGCTTTGCTCTCAAGACCTTACTTGCTGAGTTTCTATCTATTTTGTACCTGATGCCTCACCTTCAGCTGTCCTAGTGTGGCTAAAGTTCCAAGAAATAGATCCCCCAGTCTCTCATTGCCCATCCTATCTCTGTCACTGGGAGATAGGATACTATAGCCCTCCTCCTTTCTAAAGGACCATCTCATTTCAGCCTGCCATGCACAAGCTGCTCACTGAGCTTTCTGTCATGTGAGGTCTCAAGACTCCTCCTTCTCATGACAAATCTCTGCCTTGACCATCCCTCCTTTACATGCTGCAATTTCTTGTTTTGTGGTATCCATATCTTCTAAGCCATAAACCAACTTTTTTTTCACCTTTCTGTTAATTTCCCCTTGCTTTGGATATCAGTGAGATTTCAATTCTTCCTTCTGAGTCACTGCTTTGTTTTTGTTCAAATATTGTCTTCATTTGCTACAAAACTGGCAGTATTATCTGCTAGTGGCAAAGAAGGAGGACTTTTAAAGACACTTATGAAGCAAAACCCATGCCAGAGGCCAGGTCCTGTGCTACTAGTAATCATTACTTTATGCATGTTTAATGATTATTCCTATAAGAAGGAAAAAAGAATATAAACAGAAACTGAATAACATGAAGAAGGAAATGCTGAAAACAGGATGGATTTTCTGTACAATGAGTATGATCCTGAAGTGCAATTCAAGAGGGTGAAGGAATACCAGTGATCTTGATATGCTGCAGTAGGACTCTGGAGAAGGAACTGTATTGACTTCCTAGCTCTGCCATGGCAAGAATGACCTCAGGTACTATTTAATTTCACTGAGGCTTAGCTCTCTGTATGTAAAGGGTGATTGTTCTTTCTTTGACTTGCAAGATTGTTCTGAGATGGTTTTATCCTATAGAGATGGTGTTCAAAGGAGCACCTTAGAGAAGTTTCTTTTGTTAGAAGAGATGCAGTTACTGGTGAAATGTTGAAAAGGCAAAAATCATGAAAATTTCAAAACTACCAAGCCCTGAGGAACAAGGGTAAACTCCTTTGTGGAGGCTGTTTCTTCAAACCAGTCAGGTGGTTGAAGTGAGGAGTCTGTCTCCACATATCTTTCTTCCTCTGTTTGTGATAAACCTTTAGCACCAGGATATTTGCCTAAGTGAAGGGAGTGGGTGGGTGCCTGTGCAGAGAATTTGGTTATTCCATACCTCAGCTGA
This sequence comes from Onychostruthus taczanowskii, assembly GCF_017590055.1. NCBI lineage: Eukaryota > Metazoa > Chordata > Aves > Passeriformes > Passeridae > Onychostruthus > Onychostruthus taczanowskii. The sequence continues at coordinate 10,474,171 of NW_024499240.1, read as the reverse complement.
ATGAAATAATTTATCATAACACAAGAGGCTCAGCAGTGAGGTTCCCAAGACTACTTCCTTGCACTTGTACAGGCACAAAGGCACTGCTTTGTCTCTGCAGTCCATGGACTGGTTGTGCAGTACAACCATCTACTTGAAGGTGAGATAGAGTAGCACAGTGTCCATATCTTGGCTTCAGTAAAAGACCTTCCCAAGTGCTGGGGGAATAATTTCCTTTTATAGGTCTTGAGATTCCTCACTGGCTAAAAATGAGTCTATAAGTTCTCAACCCTGTATCCACACCACCTTGGAACAGGCTGTATCGTTCAATACTCATATCTGTGTGTACCACTACAGTTGTCTCTTTCAATGCTGTCTTTTGCAGACACCTCCTGAGACCTCTTGGCTCCATTTCCCTGTTTTAGTGACCAGCATGCATCTGACCCTGTAATATTGGAAATTGCCTCAAAAACTGGCTGGCCCCTTACAGCTGGTGGTTGAAGGTGGGGGCAGTGTTGGAGCCCTCTGAAGAATTTTAGCTGCATGCTCCTGAAAGTGGCTCTGAAGAATGTCAGGATAGAGGTTCATGCTTGCTTTTGCCTCAGTCCATCTCTTCATCACCACAGAACTGGTCACAGCCAGAAGGTAGGAGACATGGGCCCATGCTAAATCCCAGCCTGCCTTCTCCAGCAGTGTGGGAAGGGGAGCTCCAGTCGTGCCTTCCCAGCAGCATCTCCCAGTCACAGCTGCTGGATAATGGACAGCAGCCCCAGGTTTTGCTGCGAGAACTTAATCTGCACTGTCGTCCCTCATTACTGCCACTCCGTGCCGTCGTGTCCGGCCATGAAGGGTCACAAGATGACATGAGAGAGGTCGGGCAGGGGGTGTACAAAAGGGTCTGGCAAGCATCGGGAAATATGGAAAGGCTAAGAAGAGAACAGCTACCCAAACGATGCTCCAAGCGGCTCGGCGGGGATGGGGCTGAATGCGGCTGGGTTCACACTAAGTTTTCCCGAAGGTCACTCTGCAATATGGTAACTCCCAGCCCGGCTGTCAGTGCCCATAAAGGCAGCTCTCCTCACAGCGCGGGGGTGGGGAAGGGAAGGAGGTTTGTTTAGAAGCATTAGTGCACCCCTCCCCCGGCCCCATTAGTGGCCCTTATTAAACCAACACAGACAAAGAGCAAAGATGCCCTCGTTAATGGAGAGTCTTCGATAATTACTCTGCTCTGCCGCTTCTTTTGGGGCCTGAATAGCCTTTGAATAATGTTTCTCTTGCTGTGGTTGCAGACAATACCCTCGCAGACTGCTTTAAGCGGTGCCAATCCCATTAGCAGAAGAATAGCAGAGCTTTCTGGTTGTGTGGGTGTGTGTGCTCACGGGAGGACAGCGGGCTCGCAGTGGGAACAGACCACGCTGCCCACTGCTTCGCTCTTCTCTCCTGCCCTCCAGGGCCCAAGGAAGCAAAGCAGGCAAGTGCTGGGCGAAACTCCCTCTCAGAAACCATCTCCCTGTTTAAGCAGCCCCCTGCCAGGGGGCTTGTGAGAGCCGTGCACTGCAGGAGCGCTGAGACCGGCGCGGCTGCTCACCCGGAGGGAATGGAAAGGAAGGGCTGGGAGGCAGAAACACCGCAGGACTGGGGTGCCTCCAGCCTTTCCTCACGGTCCCCAGGCACAGCTCTCCTCGCGCCCACACAGAATTCCTAAGGGGACGGAGACCCAAGGGCCCCCAAAATCAGAATCAGGCAGAGCTGCTGCTTTACTATACAGAGGAGATGAGTCACTCATCCTTCTGCATGCAGTTGATTACAGAGCAAGAAAATGGCTGTGCCACCCAATTTTGGGAGGGTTAATTTTGTGCTGCACACCCCAAGCAGGAAGCTAATTAGTGTGTTCAATGGGTAGCTATCAGCCAAACTTGGAAGAGTTGGGATAATTCTACCTGAGCCTTTCTCTTTGATCTCCCCTTCTGCATGATAAGTGAAAATAGTGTATAGCCGGGCTGGCTGTGGTGTTTAATTTAATCATCTGATGATGTTTATTTTCACAAACATGAACTCAAGCAACAATTATCCGAAAGGCTTCATCTTGTGCTGAACGTTCCAGTTAATGGCCTTTCTGTGAGGAAATAGCTTCTATGTAGGGAGTCAGTAATTAAAACGTGTGAAAAAAGGCCACTTTTTCAGAGGCAGTGGAAGACTGGTGGGTCTAATGCTCAGCTGGTATGAGCTGTCAAGTCGGTCAATGGCCACAATAAATGGGTATTGCTCCTTCCACATTATGCCAGCAAAGGAGGTACCCAGAGGGTTGTTGAGCGTTTCCCAGTTTGAGGAGGAGGTCTGGATTCTTCTCAACAGGAGCCAAACTTAGGAATACATGGTGCAGTGATCTGGTCTTTGAAAGATGATTCTGGAGTACTCATGGAAGATGTTCAGATTGCTGGAGCAGCTGGTCCTGCAAACTGTCCCACAAGGAAAGCAGCTAAATTAAGTTTCTAGTATTACTAAAAAGAGACATTTTTTCCCTCTTTCAACACAGTGTTGAAACTAAGGAAAAAATGACATTTGACACATTCCAAGTAGAAGGAAGAGGAGTTCCTTTATATCTTTGTCATATGGAAAAATAAGGTACAATTTTTTTACTAATAAGCTAACTTAATAGCAACTGGTCCAACCGGTTTTAACTCTGCAACCTTAAAAAAAATAGATAACTTTTTATTCATAACACAGGTAACCACCATATGGCTCCATGCACAGTTCAGTGTTGGGCCATGTGCTGATGGTTGGTAAGCAACAAGGACAAAGCTGGAAATGAAGCTGTGAGGAAGGTTCTGATAGATAGCCACCACTAAAGTAGATATACTTTAACCAGTATATCTTACTGGAAACAGCTTGTGATTTCATGTTGGGGGACAATGATATGCTTAAAAATGAAAATTGCAAAATCTGAACCTTGCATTCTGAAAGATATATATAGTAATAACAACCAAAAAAAATTTCAAAGGTTCCTATTTCTTCAGAGCTGAGAGTGTTTTTCTGCAGCTTTGAAAGATAGTGTTGATATTTGGGTTTTTTTTTTTTTTCCCTCTCTCCACTGGCACACAGACTGCAGGAAGAAAAATCTCTACTAGAGGAATCAGAAGCAAGGAAGAGATAGGTTTTCTTACAGTGCACACTGTCTGCTTTTCTCTCCTGACAGCTGTGTCCCCCCAGGTAATGGACCAGCATGCCCTGTGCATCTGGTTGGGTCTGAAAGGAAACTTTTGTTTGTAAATGGAAGAGAGGCAAAGTTCTGAAACATTGTCAGACACAAGAGTTCTAGAGAGTCTCTTTCCTGCTGAGATAAATGTTCAAGTACCATTTGACAAAAGGCTGGATGGTGATAAATAACATGGCAGGTAATGATGCTGCCTTATCCTTTGTGGGATCCAGGTGGACACAGCTGAATTAGACTAAAAAAGATCAATCCTTGACTGTTACCCACTGAAGAAGCCATTCATCTTTGGGAGCAGGACTTGGAATGTGTAGTGGTCTAGTAATATGTTATTTTTGGAGACCAAGATTAATTAATTTTCAGCCAGATTAACTGGTATTTTGTGTGCGAAAGGCTCTCATTTATCCTTGCTGTCACTGAAGTGAGGTAACCCATTCAAATACTACTTTGCTAGTTGTGCCAGTTGCATTTTGCAGTATACACTAAATGGTTGATGTGTGAGGAGATGGAAAAACTACTGGTGGAAGCTGACCTAACTCGTGCCTTTTGCTGTGGAATGCGAGTCCGCTTGATGGATTCAATTCAGCAGCACGTCTTGTGGCTCCTCTTCAGCACTAACCCGGTCTCTGCTGCTCAGCACAGCACCATGGACTCTGCTGTGGCACAGCCAGCGAGACACCACCGCGCCCCTGAGCCTAGACCTGTGCATGGCGCTGGGGAGAGGTGGTCTGTCTGCGCAGGACAGCAAAATCCAGGTGCATCCCTAATCCAGACATGGCTATTTCTTGCCGTGAGGTTATTTTTACATAGTATTGCCGGGTCGGTTGCCACGCTACTTGAAACAAGCCATTTGTAATTGTCTTGTCTTTGTTTTCCTTGGGTAACAGGTTCTGCTAGAGATCCTTTTGCTGCCTGGGGCAATATGGATTCATGCACCACGCTGCTCCCTGCAGCCTTCGCGCCCAGGGAAGCGAGCTCGCACTTGGGACTGTTAAAATCCCGTTAGGATTTTGCCTTTCCCATCTCTCCTGAAGTCAAGTGCCAGCTCCCTGAGAATCTCGGCTGCTTTAAACTTGGAAAGGTGCAACGTTACCCTCGATGATTATACAGGAAAATCTGTGGTTTTCCTAGTGCTGTATTTTAAGGGAAGTGAGACTGGCGGGTTGCCGGCACGGGCGGCCGATCCGCGTTCGAGGGCTGCCGCAAGGCCGGCGCTCGGCGGGCGCGGCGCTGGCGGCGGCAGGAACCTTGGTGCGGCGGAGCCGTTTCCCGCGGCGGCCGGGACGGCTTTGCGGCAGGACGCGGCGGCAGGAGGGGCCGCCGGGCAGGGCCAGCGCGGGCCCCTCCCGGAGCACGGGCACGGCGCGGCCGGGCGCAGGTAAATAAATCCTCCCTTTGGGCCGCGGGCGGGGCGGGGCCGCAGGGGGCTGCGAGGCTCCCCGGCCCCTCCGGGGCGGGCGGCCGGGCCGGGCTTCCCGCAGCCTTTGCCGTGCTGCCTGCCCGCCCGAGCCTACGGGGCTGTGTGCGAGGGCCCGGCCGCGTTTGCATTTATAGCACAAACACGGCTGTAGTCATGTGCTCGTCTGGAAGGACATGTTCCCCTCTGCATAAAAAGGCTCCGTGCTTTCGTTTTCCCCAACCGGCTCACGGTCTCATCAGGAATTTGGGTGCTCCTCGAGTCAGAATCCAGTATGTGTAGGTGCAGGGTGCTGACATCCCTCTCTATTTTAATAGCCCAGAGTGTGACATAATGCCCCGGTCTTCTTACCTTGCAGTAAAATTGCTTCTTTTTAGGGCCAGGCACCCAGACACAGGCAGTGGAGTTACACCTTCTGGAGTCAAATAGGCCTGACGAGAGAGTCTGTGTTATGTGCGAATGAAAGTGTGCTAGCTGGAGTATCAGCAGAAATGCTGAGGTGAGGTGAGGGAAGAAACTCAGGTGTACGTTTGTGTAGGGCATCATGGCCTGCTCCTGATCTGTTCTGCAAATATGCACAAATGATCCTCATCCTGCAAAGCTTTACAGATAAATCTCACTTTCAGCACTGCATACCCTGCTAACTGACTACAAAAAGGAACAGTAAGAGCAAGAAAGCATCTGAATCTCAGTTGGTCCAGTACCCATACACTTTAAGCAACAGTAATTTTAATCTTGCCACTTTTATGTCGTATTCAAAATTAATGAATCAATTTTGGGGCTGAAATCAGAAATTTAATGTGAAACAGAGACTGTACAGTGGAATGAAAGTTCTTATCAGTCTATAGTAGCTAGATACATTGTTCCTGCAGGACCTGATCAGACTGAAGCAGGTTACTGTTAGCATTTCAGTTTCATCAGATGCCTTGAGGTTTATACAGGGCTTCTGCTAAGATTTTCTGTAGTGGAGATGTAGTTTAGTTTGGAGAAGAGCAAGCACTTATGCTGGACAGTCAGCCACACAACTCTGTAGTGGTGCCAGTGGTTACAGCCATCCCACAGGGTCGGCTGTTGTGGCAGGGCTGCCAGGACCTGAGCATTTGGGTTGCTGAACTTCAGCACTATTTGGATCAGTGCTTCTTCTCCTGCCAGTTTATGTGACAAAGCACCGTGGTCCTGGCTGTTTGAAAAACAAGAGAAGAGCTTAGTTTGAGGTCTGAAAAGAGGCTGTGATTAAGCGCTTTATTTCCATCAATGTCAGCATGCAACTGGTAACAGCTACAGGAAATCCAGGTCTCGCTGTATGGGCTTGTACTGTCCCAGCTGATTCTTTGGGTGCCACAGTTGGAGAGAGGAGTTAGCTCCAGCTGCAGATCAGGGCCACTCAGAAAGCTGTGCAGTACAGATTTGGATGTCAAGTGTGTTTTCTTACAGCTGTGTCGGGATCTCAGGGAAGATACGGTCTTCTGGGTCCTTGTGGGTCTTCTGTGTGTTTCTTGTGTTCTTTTGGGCCTCTTGGGCAATGCAAGCTGTTATTCCCAGCTATGTGTTTGACTTCTGTTCACATCTCAACAAGGGCGAATTGAAAATGTCTTAATTTCTGAACTAAAAAAAAAGTCTAGCATTTAAGGACTGAGTGTCTTTTCTCTTCAACCTAGTCCTAGAAAATGTGGAGTGAGGAGATACCTGCAAAATTTCAGTTTGCATTAAGTAGAAGTGTTGTTTGTTTTTTTAAAAGAAAAGTTTTATTTCACCTGACATACACAAAATTGCTCCACATCCCAGCAGGAGCTAAGTTGCTCCGTAGAGGCAGATGCAATTAGAAGTATTAGACTGAGTCATGTTTGTTGTTTCCTGCTTGTTTAGTTCAATCGCGCTTCCTCTTGTACTGGAGGAGCTTGTATCAGCCCTCGTGTAGACCCTGTTCCCTGACAATGTCTGTACTCTGTGCTGAATTCAGGAGGTGACAGGCTGTTTTGTCGTGTCTGTGTGCCTGGCAGAACAGGCAGCATTCTTGTAGACAAGGACAGCATGTAAAATCCAAGTTACGCTTTAGACAAAACTGGAATATGAGCACAGAAATCATTCAGTCCCTTGGGTTGTTATTTGAGGCTACAGGTGTGTTTAAGACCACAGATCCATGTCTAGGGCCAAATCACTGCACTGCTGTGTTCTTTTTGTCCCTGTGGGTTTTGCGAGGTCGGGCAGTCACCGGGCAGCATGCAGAGAGGGTGGTCTGGGTTTCAGTCTGATGTGACCTACGAAAGCGCCCACGTGCTGATGGGTTTGGCTGGCTGCATCCTGGGCTGTGTGTCACCACCAGCTGCTCCCCTGTGGTCAGTCTGCTTGGCTTTTTGTTCCTTCCTTGTTAAAGTCCTTTATCCTTCATCCCAGTCCAGCTGCTGAGATTTGAAATGGTTATTCATCCCCAGGAAGTGACACAGCCCTGCGTTACTTGGTGGTGCTCCCCAGCCAGGAGGGATGTGTGTCAGATGGCTGCAAGGCAAACGAATGAGTGATAAAGATCTTGGGAGAGCTGTCCAGCAGTCAGTTTCAGGAAAAGAAATCCTTCTGCTGGTCTGTCTTACTCCACTCCTTGGTGCTCCTCAGCCTCTGGCCCCACTTTGTTCTAGTGCAGGCTGTTGTGCTCTTTGCAGCTTAGTGTTTCTAGTGTTTTAATCAGTGTTTCCAAATGATAGTTAAAGATAATGAATACTGTAAGCACTGTTTATTGTGCATTGCTGTGTGCTCATCGCTGGGTGAGCTGCTCTGGAGCTGTGCTGTGTTAGTTCTCCACACGGGGAGGATGCCTGGGGAGCTTCCTTGTTAAAGGCACTGGGTGAGATCAGCAGCTGGGGAAAAATCTGTGCTTCACAGAGACAGACTCACATGTCCTTGCTAAGGGTCTGCTTCCCTTCACAGAACGTGGCATTCTTCTTCTTACCTGACTTCACTTCTTTCTTCAGTTCAAGTTTTCACAGTTGGTTTTTTTTTGTTTTGTTTTCCGTAGAGTAGAAGAGATCACCGCTGTCTTTTAGCTTGACTGTAATTAGGCTCCAAGTTAATTGCAGCTCTTCCTGCTGTTTGCCGTCCCTGGGTCTAGCAGACAGGATGTGGGAGCTTTTCTTCATTGATAAGTGTTGGTGGTTAATTTCATCCTTAAGGGCAATGAGACTGGCAAACAGGTGGGTTTGCAACTTGAAATGGTTATGTTTGCATTCAGCTACCCTCTGTTGACCCTATAGCCAAGCATTCCTGACCAGGAAGTCTCTTTCTGCAGTTTTTGTGAGTTTTTCCTGAGTATTGCCCGTTGCTTTGTGCAGGAATATCAGTCAAAAGATATTTCAGCGAGACATTTAAAATTTGGGGTAGTCTGAAAAATTTAAGCAATGCATTTCTCAATTTGTCTGTTGGGGAAAGAGGCCTTTGGAGAGGGGCTTTAAAAATGTGATCTAAAGACAATTGCCCAGGTGATGCTGAACCAACCATTGACTGTCATATGGCAACCTTTTGAAATGGTGGTTCCTTGTGTATAAAAAGTTTATTGTAGTTTTCTCTTTTTTTTGTGTTTGTAAATTTCCTCCAGCCATTGAAATGGTGACTCTAACAAACAAGTGCTCTGTCTCACTTGATGTGCACAGCAGTATGTCCTCTGGGATTTTGGAATCAGTTGGGAAAAGGCTTGCCTTGTGTCACAGCAACAAAATACAGCCAGGAGCCAAGGGAATGTGATCGTTTGCACAGGGACATTGTCCCAGCTGATGCTCGCTCTCTGCAGTTGTCCCTTGTGAAATTCCTCCTTATCAGTTGCCTCTCCAAGATGGGTGTGACAGGCAAGCAGGAGTGCAGCCTTCAACTGCTGCTCAGAGAGCTGGCCACTGCTTTGCCTGGGGTTCAAAACCACTCCAAGGGGGAGGGGAAGTGTCTTGAACCAGGACTCTTGCAGGACACTTCAGCTCCTTGTGCAAGCAATTTGTGCCAGTGATGTGCAGAGCTGCATAGGCAATGGTAAAAGCTGTGTGTGTGACAGCCATCTGTGCATCCTTGTTCTCTCTTCTTTCCACTCGGATGTGCCCACCTGACAAATACAGCTTAACTTCTTAACTATTAGGTAGCACCTGTCATCAGCTTCATAGCTTCTTTCAGGGATTCTGCACAGTAGAGCCTGGTTTTCAAGGACTATCATTGACCAAAGTGTGTCCTGTTTAGATTCAGGGCAATACTTGTCTGATGTGAGCTGCAGAGCAGGTCAGAAATCCCTTCCCATGAAAGAAGTGATTTTCACTGCTTCCCTCCTGGAGGAGGTTGTGATGAAGCTGTTTACTGCCATGTCAGAGTTTGCTTTCATTTGGATCAAATCCATGCAGACATCTCAAATAAATTTTTGTCGAGTGCTGCTGTCAGAAAGTGCCTAAGTGCATTTATGGAGGATATGTAATTGCAGGATCCCAGTGCTAGTGGGAATTACTGGCACAACTCTTCTGGTGGTGTGGGGAGGATGAGCCTGCCACCACTGATGTCACCTTTCACGTCTTTATTGAGCATGGCAAACAGACTAATTGGGAAGATATGAATGCTGCAGTTTATGAGCTATGTGATACAGGGGCCTGTCATCTCCTCATGACCATGTGATTCAGCATCCCACTGCCTATGAGGTCAGTTGGTAGTTTGGCATCACCACACTTGGCTGGCTGGTACTCCAGTCTCACAGGATCCAGAGAAACGTTCAGCCACTTGGAGCCTCCGGCATTTAAAACTGAATTTGATAAACGTAAGTGTCAATTTTTATCCCTTGCTTTCCACCTTTCCTAGTGACTTAAAGAAGAGATCAGCATTGTTCTGCTGTCACTAGAATGCTGCAGTGGCACGTCACAAGCCCTTCTGGAGTGATTGCCTCTCCAGTTGCGTGAGGGAGTGCAAAGCTGCATCCTCTGCCATTCCCCATGGGGCAGCATCTTTGAATGGACCAGGCTGTAGCCTTCACTGCCTGTGATTATGTTGGTGCTAGTTTTGTTCAAGTGAATGCTTCTTGCAGTTTGCAACTTCAAAATACCATTCTTGCTGTAAAAATATGTTACAGAAGAGTGTAGAATAAGTGGACAGGTTGCACCACCTATGTCCCTTAGGCTGTTCCTTGAGCTCCCAAGCTCTGTGGTAGCAGGGAGCAGAACACTGTTCTGGGGCTCCTGGCAGGACTGAGCTTCAAGAGTAAACTCAATGCTGCATTAAGCTGACAGTGCAGATGTGCCCAGGATGACTTAATTTCCCACTGCTGTCAACTGGCACAGTTGCACAGCTTTGCAAAGAGTCTGCTCCATACTGTTCTGATTTGAAATAACTCCAGGCCTATTTTGTTCAGCCCTCTGGTTGTGGTTTTATCTCTATCTTCAGCGTCTTACTCTGTGTTCACATGATTGAAGCTGATCCTACCCTGATTGACTATGAGACTAGTGAATCCTTGCAAAGAGTTAAGGGGAGAAAGATCTCAGGCTTGATGGTCCAGAGTTGTGTGTGTGATTAGTTACTGCTTTTGAAAGTTACTTAGCTGGAGTGTCTTTGTGGACATCATAGTCTGAACTGCAGATCTACTAGGAGGGAGGGTGGGCTGCTGCTTTTGAGCACAGCTGAGTCATGGCTGGCTACAACAGGAGCAGGGGTGGGAGGAAGCCACTAAGGGATTGTGGAGATTAGTTTGTGCTACAGAATTCTGTGCCCCCTTCTTTTGGGGTTGCTGGCCACCTTCCTCTCTTCCTCTGGCTTGCTATAGTAAAGGGTGCCTATTTAAGCAGCTTTCCTAACAGAAGTTAAGCTAAAAGACTGTTCTGGATTAAAAAAAAAACAAAAAACCAAAAAACACCTACCTTAAATAGAAGTATTATCTGTTTTTGATGCTGTTTAATAGATGTTTTTTCCTGCTAAGTGTAAATCTTCATGGGTCCTGGTAGCACTTCAGCAGCATTTCCAAACTAATGAGCTGCTAATTATTGGCCCAGCCTGGCTAATTGGTTTTGTTAAGAGTGTATTAATCTAGGTAGAGCTCTGAGCTAATGCAGCTTTGCTGCTTCTAGAACTTGAGCTGATGTGTTCAAAACTCTGACTTTAAGCTGTTCTGCATGTACAGGCTCTGGGTACTGTGTTTTGTCTTAGGAGACTTGAGGGCTGTTCTCCTGCCAGTACAAGTGCCCAGCTCCAGGTCCCAAGAATTGCAGACATTTGACAGGTTACCCCAATTTAAACATACATACTGTGCTTTTCCCTTCAGCATGGCAGCACTGTGGTGGAGCTTCAAGACAGCAGCAGGCTTGATTTTGGCAAATGTCACAGTTCTGTTTATGCAGACAGGTAGGCAAGGTAGCTGCTGTAAAACTCATGTTGGTCTCCATAAAATTGCGAGTTCAAGCAATCTTGGATGAAAAGGCAAACTATTTGAGGCTGCTTGGCCTATGTTATGACCCTGGAGTTTATAAACTTTTTCTTAGAAAAAAGAAAGGAAGGGAAAGGGAAAGGCCTAAGGGAAACTCTATGAAGCATTCTTTAGATGGCTACCTCTCAATGCAGCTTTCTAAAACTTGGTTAAAAAATGGTATCACTTTGGTTTCCCATCAGCTGGTGTCCCATCCTGCTCTCTGCAGCTTTCAGTTCAAAAAGTGATTGTACACAGAGTTCATACAGAGTGCACAACAGAAGCCACAAAGGATTTCTTCATATGCAATAATTTTGTGCCAGTTGAAGGAGAAAGTTGAATGAAGGGGATTATGACTGTGAAAGGAATGATGTGATGAAACATATTTACCTGGGAATAGGTTCTTACTGATGTGATGTTTTGCTTTTCTTTACAGACACTCTTCATCCCTATGAGCTTGTTTCATACAGGGACCAGAGCTCACTGGTCAGTGGGTGTTAGATCTTCCCTCTGAAGACAAATTGAGTTGGTTACTTCCTACCACAATGGGTTGGGGTTGGTGATTGTGTTTGCCCACCACGTCCAAGTTAATGGTGTGCCAAGGATAGATGTGAAGCAGGTCTTTAGCTCCATATTGATGTGGTATCTTCTTAACTCATCGCAACGCCTTGAGCCCACGGCAGCACAGGATATGGAGGCTCTGGAAGTGGATGACATTAGCCCTGCCTTGGAAGTGACTGAAGACTTTTTCAATAGTTTTGATACTAAGCTTGAAAAGATTGTGCAGCCCTCTGAGGTGTATGGCGTACAGGAGGTCCCAGAACTGGTTGGGCATGAGGTATTTGATCAGATAACAGAGAGCAGGAACCTGAGGAACGTCGCCTCCTTGGCCAAAAGTAGCCTCATCTGGGATCACTGCAAAAATGGCCTCTTGGAAACCAAAGCTCAGACAGTGTTCCCTGCCAAAGACCAGTGCAGGGTGCAGAGGGGAACAGCTGCTGACAACCTTGCTTGGGCAGGGGAAGGGGAGACCACAGCTTTTAATATCTTCAAGATCTGCCAGCGGCGGAGAGATAGGCCTCGCTCAGTGAATGACATCCTGGTGCAGAATGAGGAAGCCTCCATGTTCAAACCAGGTCACAACAGGTCACGCTCTGATATCAGCCATGTAAACTGGAGAGTGGTCTTCACAGGCACCTCCCTGCAGCAGCCACCTGCGCCTGGTCAGGACAATAACTGTGCTCTGCTTTCCTACCTGGCATTAACCAAGGGAGAGGATATCCAAGGAAACACAGGTTTGTGCTGGTACTTTGTTTATGTTTATAGGAGGAGTTTCTTATCTGATTTTAATATTTGTCTTGAAAGAGGAGCTGAATGTTAAAAAACACAAAAAACCCACTCCAATCCAACTGTGAGGTAACTCTTAAAAGAAGAGAAATCAGTAATGCTCTTTTGTCTTTGATGTAACTGTGTGTTTGCCTGCCTAAGGATAATTTTTTAAACTTCCCTTGATTTCTGTTCTTTTTATGGTTTAAATATCTAAGCTTGTTTTGCTTTTTGCTTCTGTCTCACTCAGTTTGACTCAGGAAAAAATGATTTATTTGCTGTGTATTTCTGATAATTTCCTTGAATGATTTTCCCAAACTTAAAAAAAGCTTTGAATGCTAAAGCTATTGGGAGAATGGCAAATCCAAACAAAAGCAGTTTTCATAAAGTGAAAGAGCAGCCATTAAAAAGAGAGTGTACAGAACTTTACTGTAAGGCCCAAGATCTCTGTTCTCTTTCTTTAAATAATGCTGAATTTTCAGTCCATAAGCAAGTAACAGAAACTAAAGCACTCAATTTGTCAGTATTAAGGTATTCCTGCCAGCATTGTGTGGGGCACAGGAAGTGTTGTTATCAGATTGAGGCAGGCATCTCCAGTGAGCCGTATGAAGCGGTGTTTCAGCAAGTGATACTTCTTCCTTTTCCTTCCTCAAGCACTGCACTGAAGAGGTTCTGCTCAGGGCTTTGGAAACACTCACCCCGTGTCTCCATCTCCATGATTTATTTTGGAGATGCCAGAAATGGACCGAGCACTTGGAGAGGAACAGCAGCTAGTGCCACAAAGATTTTTGTAATCTAAATAAAGGCAGGGCTTAATTAAAAATCAAGGGATTGTGAAAGGGTGCATGCATGCATATGGTGGCTTGACTCCAGTTATGAATAGATGGCCTGTTTAGGGTTAAAACAAACTTTCTGTGTTGGGTTTTCCAGTAAAGTCAGTGACATTGGAACATGTAAAGCAGGTGCCTAAGTGTTTGTGTTTGGGGAGATGTGTGTGTGTATAAATATATATAACATGTAAGTATGTGTAAGTGTATATATAGGTACAAACATTTAGGTTATTGTGTTCTATTGTGACACAGTTGCTGTAGCCCAAGGAAGGGTGTTCTTGGTTGACAAAGGCAAGTGCACCTGCTGTTACTTTTGTCTAGGGAGATATATTGCTTCTTGTAGAGTGGAGTCTCTGTTCTGTATCTTTCTGTGGAAAGGATGCAGAACAGAAATGCACTCACAAGTCTGGAGACAGAGCTCTTTGTTTATGTCAGCTGTATCCTGGGCATCTCCTGGGTTTGCTGTGTAACAACTTCATATGCCCACAGAAGCTCCATTAAAATGTAGCCATTGAAGATCTATGTCCCTGATAGTGTTTTAAGCTTAATTTGTGATTCTGTGATATGAAATTCCCATGGACCCACTTCTCGAGGTAGTCAGTGCTTGCTGTGTGCCCTACAAGAGCTTTCTGTATGGAATGTTGGAAGGCAGGGGTACCTCCTTTGAGGAAGGAGAGCTTCTGTGTTCTGAAAATACACTTTTTTAACTTGTTTCCTTTACCTGTTCTGTTCAGCAGCTGTGCAGGTTTTACAAGGTAGCTGTGCTATTTCTTCCCTCTGTGTTTACAGGACAGCCTCACAAAGAGTTTGCTGCTACTGTGAGCTGACCTGAAAAGAGAAGTGCAAAAGCAAGAAAGTAGGTTTTGCAGATGTGTATCTGTGGCTACTAATTATTCTCCAGAAAAGATTGGAGAATGTATTTGGAGGTTGGATAAAACCTACTGCAGTTGCTGAAAGGGTCATAGTGGTTGCCTCTTTAGAAGACATCCCTTTTCAGGGTTTTAATCAAAATTAAATGAATGCTGTGAGATACTGAGAGGACCTTCAGCAACTCCTGTCAGTCCTCACTGCTGTAAAAGACTTCCCTCTGGAGCCTGCAGAGGTCTCCCAGTCCTCCAAAGCTGTCCCAGTTACTGCATACATGAACTCTTCACTGGGTTTTTTTCCTTACCTTTTCCTTACCATCATAGTATACCCATTACTGTGGGCTTCTCTGTTCCTGCTGCTTGCTCTTTTATGAATCATAGAATCACGTAGGTTGGAAAAAACCTTTAAGATTATCTCCTCCAGCTGTTAACCCAGCACTGCTGACTCTACCCCTAAACCGTAATACAAATAAAATGGCACAGAATCCTTTCCATGTGCTGAGAAAGAAAAGGACCTGAAAAGAAGCTGTGCCTTTTGGGGCAGTATCTTTGGCCTGCTGGTGAAAGAACTCATGTGCTAGAAATAAACCCTGTTTGTGCTATGGGGCACAAGCAGGAAGCAGAGCTAGCAAAGACAAAAGTTGTAAGCAAATTCAAGGCAGGCTCTTGTGTTTCTGGGCATGTGGCCTGGCAGACAAAGAGAGAATACTGCTCATGTAATATACCAGCTTGGCTTGGATTTTTAAAACACATTGTTTTAAACACAGCATGGCTTGATGGTCAGGTGGGTGTTATTCAAACACTGCCCCTCCCGACAGTGTGGGTGCTACAGTACTTTTCCCAGGTAGCTGTTTTGTTTGCCTGCTGTGCCTGTGAGCTTGGGGAACTCTAGAGCTGTCACTGGGTTGAGCACCTGCACGCTGACTGACTGAAGGATACATATCTGCAGACCCTGGTGGGAAAACAGGTGGGAAGAAAAGACTGTATTTTTAAGTAGGAAGATAGTGGACATTGTGGATCTGAGGCACAGTTTGTCCCTGATCTAGAAAATCCCTCCAAGAAGGTGACTAGCCCCACCCAATTTGAGAGAATTTTAGGTCCCAAATATGTTTTTTAATAATGTTCTGTTTTGTAAAAATCCGAGAAGAAAACTACTGACAAAAACTCTGTAACTTACATTCATCACTTACGAAGCATCAGAGAATTCAGAGACGAGTGCCCCTTCAAACTCCTCACGAACTAGGCATCTCTCCTTCTGCTATTTTCCAAGTTACTTGGAATGACTGTTGTCAGAAATGCTTCAGTGGTGGAAAACAGAGTAAGCTCTCCTGCCATGCCAACTGAGATGCAAGTACAGTCAGTTGTTCTGGAGTGTGTGTCTTCTGGACATGCTGCTACAACATTTGGCCTCTCTCTCCAGGGGTGGTGGTTGCACCAGCTGCCCCAAGTGTGACAAGTGGTAGGTGGGTGCTGGGCTGTCCTGGTTTCAGTGCTATGTGCAGCGTTCCTATCTGGGACAAGGGGGCATTTCCCAGTGGAGAGGAGAGATGCTGAGGAAGATATTACTCTATCCCCAGCTGCTGAGTCTCTCTTTGTTTTCCTCTGCCTTCTTTCACCTCTTTCCTTGAAATTATAACTCCAAATGGCTCAGATGTGAGCCATTTACTGTGATTATTTTCTTTTTTTTTTTTTTTTTTACTCTTCTTCAATTTACTCTGCCTGTCTCCATAAGGAGGAAAAGAGATGCAGTTTCTGTTTGGAAGGTGGATAGAGAGGTGGTACCATTTGCTCTCTGAGTAAAAAGGTATTATCTGGCACAGTGCATGTGGAAGAGATAAAGGAGCAGAGCTGTGAGATGTGTGTGTATGTGCAGCATATGAATTCAACCTGTCTCTGCCAGCATCTATTGCCCTGGCCTAAACAATACGAGGCATTTGAATGTTAATCAAGGTGGCTGCTTGTTCTGTCCCAGTTTGAACGAGAGCCATTGGAGCCGATTTCACAGAGCTTGAAGGGAAGGAGTGGGGTGAAGGAGGTAGAGGGGGATGTCTCTGTGAAAGACAGGGAGAGATAGCCTTTCTCTAACTCAACAAAAGACAAGCAAACCTGTGTGTGGATGAAGGAGGGGTGGCTGGGGGAAGGTTATGAGTTGTCTTATTATGGAGAAGCTTGAACAGTCATCTGTACTTGATGGAAGCGAGAGAGATTGCAGTTGGAGCTGCAGAAGCGCTGCCTCCCTGATTGGATTAATAGAAAGGGAAGATGACTCTAGAATGGCTGTCCATTATCTGCACTACAAAGGGATTAGTGTGGGTTTCAGAGAAATTAATGGCTTTTGAGTTAGTGCAGAAATACTAATGAATGTCAGGGCCAGAGATGTACTGTGAACAAAATTGGTTCTCTTTCAGTGTGTCCAATGTGTGTGCACATCTGTCTATTTGGGCTATCAAAGTGTGCTTTTTCTCTACCATTTTGGGTTATAGATTAGGCTTTCAGTTTTCATATTTAGCTGAAATACCCTCGAGTAGTTTATTGATATGCAAGGTATAGTTATGCTGACCTTTTTAGACCTGGTGCCAAAATAGCAATTTTTGAATTTGTTATGGTTTTTGCCATATCTGCAGGAAATCTCTGTAGATGGAGTCCTTTGAGCATGGTGCTAAAAACAGGCTCCATTCTGAGTGTGTGGGTAAATGGGGAAACTGAGGCTGAGCTGTCAAGGTGAAATCTAAGTGCCTCCTTTTTGTTAGGGTGGCTGCAAGGTAGCATCCTTCCCCCATTTTTAACCCCCGTGAGATTTCTATACCAGCATTAAGTATATCGAACAATTAATTTCCATGTATGTTCATTAAGTTTACCTGGAGCTTGTCTGCTTAATCCTTATAAATCCTTAAAAGCTGGTCCTCGCTGAAGAGCTAGCAAAAACTTTTACACTGTTTCTCTTCTGATTCTTTCTCCTGCCCATAGAAGAAACTGAGAATTAGCTATAGGAGTACTTGCAGCCAAAGGCTGAGCGTCTTCTTAAAATGAAGGTGACCGCCCAAGGTTGCCCCAGTAGGTGTTAGAAGCCCCTGGACAGTAACTAAGTTCCTCAAATACTCAAGAGTCCCTGACTCTCCTTGTGCTCCAGGAGGACAGGCAGACTCACCCCTTATCCAGCAGTGGTGAGAGCAGTTTGGCCAGCAATCTTGGCCATATTAGCTGGGAAGCCCATGGGGATGTAGTTTCTATACTTTTGTTTGGTTTTGTTTCCAAGCTTCATCCAGTCTAGATGTTTCTGTACTCTTAGCTCTGTGTTGCAGACATCCTCAGTATACTCAGAGATGATATCTAAAGCTTGTTAGAGTGTGGTCTGTTAACATGAGTGTAACTGGTTAAGCTGAGATGCTGGAAATGTTTTATGCCTCCAGTTATTCCTGTTTCAAAGGCTGTCAGCCCCAGGGTGGAAATCTTGAGCAGACCAGTTCTTGTATTGCTGTGGTCTGTAATGCTGTGTGTTAAAGTCAATTGATGCTGATTTTGTTGTGACCTAATTTGCTGGACAGTGGATGAGGAGCTGTTTCCAGGTTGCTACCTTGCTCTTGTGCCAGGAATAGCAGACTCTAAGGGAGACAGACAATTAGAGGCAGAAACCTTTACTTGTGAAGTAAAGGTTGTGTCTGCTAATTCTGTCACTGTTTGTGAGTCAAGATCCAGCACAGGTACCCTTAGTTGAAGGGTAAAGTAGAACTCAAAAGGGAGTAAGAGTTTGTTCCTCAGGCCTGCGTTGTTTTGGGATGCCAAGTGTTACAGTTTGTATTACAGTGTAGTAGTGAATGCCTCTGGATTTATACAGGGACCAACAAAAATTGCCTAGAGCCACATGCCTAACCCAAGGTGAAAATGTGAATCTTGCCTGTGGTGGCTGAAGTGGTGCAAATCAGATTGGAACAAATTCTGTATGGAAACCTTTTTTTAAAACTCAGAAATGCTTTAGATAATTCCTTTTAAAAGGAATCACCTTTGCATCACTTTAGTACTTGGAGTGACTTGTGTATAGCTGGTTTTCTGTAGATAAAGAAGATTCCCTTTGCCTTTGCCTTGGGCTGGGGTTTGTGAAATGGTCTGCTCCAAAGCACCTGAAGTGCTGGGATGCTCCAGGTGTATGTGTTTGAATCCTTCTGGGTAGCCTCTCACTTTTAATTTTTGGTCATGTCTGCTACTCCTGAACCTGATTCTCATAAATCAGCAAAACTCTGGAGTAAACAGAGCTGCACAAAATGTTCTGGTCCCAGGTTGTGCTGAAATGCAGTAGGAAACTGCTGTGTTGGGCGCAGGTTTGCATTCACCATCGGTGCAGGTGCCAGTGCTGTAGGCAGGGCTGGCAGCAGGGCTGTTCCAGCAGCCCCTCCACAGGACACAGCTGTGCCCATCAGCCACAGGTGGGGCCTCTTTGGCAGAACACATCTCAGGAGGGGCACAGCACTGGCAGCTGTGTCAAGAGCAGCTGAGGGTAGGAGGATGAGAATGTGCTCCAGCCCCTGGGGAGAACGTGGTGGAGCAGGATTTCCCTGCAGGCCCATGTGGAGAATGTGGAGATTTCCTGAAGGAACTGTAGCCACAGAGAGCTCATACAGGGATACATTTAACCTGAAGAACTGCAGCCCCTGGAGAGGATCACGCTGGAGCAGGGGAAAGGTGTGAGAAGGAAGGAGCAGCAGAGAGGAGCTGACCAGATACCACTATGCCCTTTGCCTCTGAGCTGCTTAAGATGGGGGAGGCGGAGGTGGTGTGTGTGAAAACATGAAGTTGAGCCTGGGAAGGAGCAGGAAAAGAGGGGGTAAGGTGTTTTAATTTTTATGTGTTTTTCACTATCAAAATCTTACTTTAGCTGGCAATAGATTACTTGATAGTATTGTCCACTTCTGGACTAGGTTCTGGGAGACCTGCAGTGTTTTGTTGCTCTGCTATTACTGTCCTGGATAATTGCTTTCTCAGGAAAATTGCTTTGTTTTTCTGTTCCTCTATTTCTTTGTTTCTTTTTGTAAGGTGTTTTGATACCTCTGGGTAAAAAAGTGCTGTATTCTCAAAAGTGCTGTGTTCTCAAAGTGGCTCAAAAGTAGAGTTAGTGCTTGTGTTTGATAATTATAACCTATTACATGAAGATTCTTTCTGTGATCCTATCTTCAGATGTGCCATGTATGAGTAGGAGAGATGTAGAAGCCAGAATGATGTAGTAATTTGAGACAATTTAAAAAAAATAATGTAATAATCTATTTTTTTTTTTCCTCCAGAACACAAGACAGTGTTCTCAAATCTTCTGAAGAAGGGATACTTGGAAGTTAGAAGAGACAATGACAGCTACTGGCAAACCTGTTACGCTGAACTGTCTCAGTACAAACTGTACCTCTATTGCTTGGACAGCAGTGGCAACCAGACTCTTCCCACTGTGTATCCACTCATGCGTTTTCAAAGGGTCGCTGTCACCGGTGGCATTGAAACCAAGGTGGTGGACACTGTCCTGTCAGACAGCTCACAGCTACAGCTGAAGGCTGAGTCCTCGTGGGAGACATTGGACTGGGGACAGAAACTTTGGGAAGCGGTACATGCTTCTGGGCCTGCTTTTACAAGACAGCAGGAGAAACTGGAGAATGTGCCAAAGCCTGAAAACAACAGTGAACTTTCTCAAACTAACGGATTATTAGAGAAGCCTATGGAGCTCTTCCTATCCATGAATTTGACTGAAAACACTAAAGAGTACCAAAATATTCTGAAATCAGGGACTCTTTACAGGTTAACTGTCCAGAATAACTGGAAGGCATTTACTTTTGTCTTGAACAGGTCTTATCTCATGGCATTCCAGCCTGGTAGGCTTGATGAAGATCCCCTGCTGAGCTACAATGTGGATGTGTGCCTGTCAGTCCAGACAGATACTCAGGACGGCTGTGACTCTTGCTTTCAGGTCATTTTTCCCCAGGATGTGCTGCGCCTGCGCGCAGAGACGCGCCAGAGGGCCCAGGAGTGGATGGAGGCACTGAAAGCAGCAGCCAATGCCACTCGAAGTTTAACTCAGAACCCACAGGTCACGCTCAGGAGCAAGCCTGGAGATCGGCCCTTTGGAAATGATCTTAGAAAGACCAAGCGCCAGTCTGTGACCACCAGCTTCCTGAGCATCCTGACCACACTGTCTCTAGAGAGAGGGCTCACAGTTCAGAGCTTCAAGTGTGCAGGTGAGCAGCCAGGTTGCAGCATCTGCACCTACATCCCCTCTACAGGAAAAGTAAATCACTTGAAAGAGCCTGTGTGTGTTTTAGCAGCACAGCTGTTCCCTGCCTCTCACTGTGGCTGGAGTTAGCCTTTCTCTCTGTCATATGTGGAGAAAAACCTATGGGATAGTCAGAGGATTATCTGCTTTTGATGAGCAGTGCTGAAACATTAGATCCTGCACATACACCACTACATGGGCCAGGGCTGCCTTGCAGGTGGCTGAGCTGTTTCCTTGATTCAGGACACTGTAAAGGTGGTGCAGAATCAAAGGATCAAAGGGGTTTGAATTCATTTGTTGTCTGACTCGAGTCCTGTAGGCAAGATCATGTTTTTATCCAGTTTGGGAAGGAAGTGAAAATAGAAAGGATGTGTCTGAATGCAGTACATTGTCCTTTTACTTTAGCAAGGGTACCTGTGTGGAGCAAATTTGGGCACCTTATGCCTAAACTATATTATCTGACTTGCTTTAGTTACACTCACTTAGAAATTGTCAGCTCAAGCAGAAACAGCTCTTTTGGAGACTTTTTCTCTTGTATTATGTGAGCTGTGGTGGTCGTGCCTCTTCTCCATACTGCTTTGGGGTGTGGTTCTTATGTTGCTCTGGAACTACACATGACTCTAGGGAGTATCAGTTTGGGCCCTAGAAGTACTGGGCTGCCCTCAAAATTGTCTGTGGTGCAGTTTGGTTTGTCCTTCTCTGGTAGCCATCTGCAGGTCGTGTTCCTGCTCACCTCTCCATAGTGCATGGAATCCACCTTGGCAGCTGGAGCATCATGAAGGTTGGCATCACTGCAGTTAATGATTTGGTCACAGTATTTGGGCCTCTGCCTGAATTCAGCTCTGTTCTTGGCCACATTTGTATGACTTGATTTAATTTGTTTTATATTTTGTTTAATCTTCTGACTGAGGTTCAGGAGAGTTTCAAGTGAATGTTTTCAATTACCTCCTCTAAAATAGGATCAGGCCCTGGGATGGCAACAAAATACATGTATCCAGTGTGAAACACATTTTAGTTTTGCTTTATGTAGTATGGGAGCAGACTTTTCTCTGGGAAAGCGTGGATTCCCTCTCCCAAACGTGAGATGATTAATATCCACTCACTCATGCATTCCCCACAAAAATAAGGTGCTCTGACCAGGGTTGCATGATGTCTTTTCCTGATACACCTGAGGCATTCTCAATACTCCTGTGGTCTCCTTTTAGTCTGCCAAACTGAACAAATGTTCTTGTGGAGAGAAACTCTTTCTTGAGTTGTGGCAGGTCTGTGGGAAGTTGGTCACTGGGATTCTCTGTCCCCGAGGATGGGGATTCACAGCACTTTCTGTAGGAGCGAGTCCTTTGCCATTCCTGAGACCCTTAGGGCCGGCTGGAGCTTGGAGCTGTTACCATGGTGCAGAGAAGGAAATAATTTTAGTTATAACTGGGAGAAACTGGGGAAACTTGTTTGGCTCAGTAAAGTTTGTGCTGAGGAGGCACACGGGCAGGCTGAGCCTCTCTCCTTGTTCCTTGCTCCCTGCAGGCAGTTGTGCCGTTCAGCATGGGCTGCTGTTTAACCTGAGGGGCCTGCTGTTGGTAATTACGGCTTGCAGGCATTGAGAGCGCTTTTCCCCAGGGCTGCTGGGAGGGGTAAGCTTGGAGAAAGATGAGGAGGGGGGAGGAAGAAAAGTTTTGCTGTGAATTCTTCAGCCATTTAGTGCAAATTCCTGTAATTACCGTCTTTGTGTCCTGTCCCAATGGCACATAATACAGCAGAAGCCTTTCCTAATTGAGACCTTACAGGAGGTACAAATCCCTCCTTTGTTCAGCCTGACAAATTAGTGCCAGAAAGTGGCAAGGTCCGAGTGGGAATCAAAGGCAAGCAACACAAAGATGGAACTTACGGCTACAGTAATAACCCTCTCTAGTCCTGCAGGGGTGGGAGGGAAGGAAAAGTAATGACCAATGAAAAATGAAGGGTTTTTTTGTTATAAATTCCCTTGACATGACAGCACCTCAGGGCTGCTTTATTTATTTAGGAAAAGCGATTAAATAGTAATACAACAGGGCAGACCATTGTCTCTCGAGCTACCCCCCTTCCTGCAGACCCCTGCTGCCTTGGCTAATTGATTGACAATGAACCTCTGATAAAGAAGGTTGCTGGGAGGACCTGATGGGGACAGGCTTTTTAAAATTTATTTTCTCTTTGCAGTCTTTGTGGGGGTCCCCTCCCCGTTTGTTTTTTTTCTTTTTTTCCTGTTTGAAATGCTCTCGGCATCCCCTTTTCCTTTTCTCCCTCAGTAAAAGCTTTTTAAGGAATTGGTCCCAGACAAACAGCTGATACTCACAAGCAGGTAGGGAAGAATGTGAATGTCTGTGCCTCGCTATTGACAGGTTTATCTTGGAGTCTGGCTAGCACTTTTCAACTCGTGATATAAGCCAGGGCAGTGGTGTCAGATGTAGTCATGGGGCAGGGAGGACAAAGTGTTGATACCCTGGAGTCAGAAGGGCAGTTGGAAAAAAATTCTCTTTTGCTTGATCAGCAGACACAAAAGCTTTTCTCCACATTTCTAACTCTGTTTTACTGCAGAGGGCAGGGCATTACTTGTTGTAATTTGAAAAAAAAATGAATGAACAGGCCACTGATTAGCAGTGGAGAGGCAGGGAGTTTATAAACCCTTTTAGTTTTGTGGCCATTATTTATATTTTTTGATTAGAGAAAGGCATCTAGGGAAAGGTAGGCATTTCTCCTGGAGGAGCTCTCCTAGAGGTCTGTAAGGAGCAAATACCCCCAGGTGCCCTTCACTATCGTTATTTCTTTGTCATGTGGCATCACTTTTCTATAGATGGGGAAGACAAATGGCCTTTGCCCTTGCCTCCTGTTTTTGCATAGCTCCTGTTCTTTTCATGGCTCTCTTCTGTTTCACCTTTTGTTTTCTTTCTCTCCGTCCTTTGTTAAAACAGACATTTTTTCCAGAGAAGTCAGTTGTGTCTGCCAGGAACTCTGTTACTTAGACAGCAAGTCCTAATGGATGTGGGAATTTCTGCCTCTGGAAAATGTGCTCTGCATTTTGTGCTTCCATTTGTCTGTGTGGCTTTCCATGCTCCTCTTCTAGGGTGCCTTCTGTCTTTTCCTCCCTGCTTCTCCGTGTCTCCTCACTTGCCAAAACGATAAATACTGCTATTAGGGCTTGAATGACTTGGCTGGCTGAGCTGAACACTAGGTGCAGAGAAGCCGGGGTTAGTAAATGTGCTATTTCCTGAGCTTGCAGCCCTGGCAAATGAAGCAGCAGGTGGAGAGCTGCTGTCTTTCAAGGAATCGTTCCGCACCTAGTGCTGTGATCCTGTGTGTTGCTGGGGGACAGCCCAGTGCAACATGCACGGGTCATGCAACCTCTGCTCTATCTCAGCCCCTTGGTCTGGACTCAATCCCTACTGCAGTAAAAATAAAATTCCTGGATCGTCCCCCCCCCCCCACCCCCCCCCCCCCCCCCCCACCTTAGTGAAAATAAAGTATTTCCTAATAGATTGCAAGCCAACAAGTGTAATTTAAAAACAAAACAAAATAGTCATGTGCAATGTCAACTTTGTTCAGCTTCTCAAAAAGCCTTACATTTGAAACTTCTCAAATACAGATAGTTGAGAAGCATCCTTGAATTTAGCAAATACTTAGTGAACTGTCATTACACCCAACACTTACTTGTAGCATGTCACTGAAATAAAAACGCTAGAGGATAAACCTAGAAAATGCAACACAATAATAAAATACCATAAGGTCCTTTGGAAGGTGTTTAGCACTCTTGTCACATTTTAGTTCTCAATAACCATTGTTCTCACCTGTCCAGGGCTTTTAGGATTGTGCTTTTTCTAAGTGCTGTATTTGTTTTGTGCTTGGTTTCATTTCAATTGATCTCTTTCTTCCAAGGCTTCAGCAGCGTTTTACCTGCCCTGTATTTGAGACTCTGTAAAATCCCCTAGGAATGTTTTGTACTGTAAAGGTTTCATTGTTTAGGTATCTTCAGGCTTTAGTCTTCTAGTGTTGTGTGTGACTTTCAGGCCCTATTTCTATTCGTTTAAAAGTAAAACTTCCACTGCTAGCAGTAGGATTTCTAAACCAGCTGAGCAGAAAAATGCATGGTCTAAGTTAGTATTTGGAAAATACACCATGTTTAAACAAGGTCACTGACTTGTTGGGAGGAGTGGGGGAAGAGTTTCCAAACAAGGGTGACTGGAATTTGTGTGGCAGGGAGCATTTTATTTGCAGTGGACCTACATGTTTCAAAACATGAGTTTGCTGGGCCACAGTGCTTCACCATATGACAGCTCATTTTGGACAAAGATAGGAAGGTACCACATAGTTGGGTTGATTAAACCTGTTTATCAGTGATCAGTTATGATCACAGAGGCCATTTAATCTTCATTGATGAGTTCCTCAGCGCAGTTCTAGGATGGCATGACTAGAGGAAGTGACAGTGAAAGCTATCAGCTTTGTCTGGTAGAAGTTGGGTCCTTCACCCTCCTGGGATTTGGCTGGCACCTCCACAGAGTGAGATTTTTGTCTTCATGGGATTTCATTTGGAGTTGACCTGCTGCTGCCTGGAAGTGCAGTTTAGATAAGTACTTGATCAGTTCAGTGCCTGTTCTGTGCCCTGATGTGCACTTTGCAATTACCTGGTGTTTAAGTGACTTCTTTGTCTCAGCCCTGCAAGAGGAACTGCTGATACAACTGTTTTGGCTGGTGAATCTACAAATTCCCCCTGGCAGCCTTGAAGGGTGCCTTTTCTGCCTCTGTGGGGATAGGTGACCCCATTGCTCTAATCTGCCCCTGCCAACAGCTCTGCAGGTTTTTGGTATGTGCTAATTTATTGTCCTGTTGTAAGCTCAGTTCTGCTGGGTGTGAACGTGTCTCTACTGTAAGCATAGGCTGTCCTTGGCTATGCCTTGTTTCTTTCTGGCTTGTGGGTGCCAGGTATGTGTTCACTACCTCCAAAGAACTCTTGGTTGTCTGCGGACCTTTTTGGTCCATTTGTTGTCTGAAACTAGTCTTGAAGGATCTTTTGGCGTAGAGTTGAAAGAAAAGAGTGCCCAAACCAGGCAGACTAAATGTCCAAGTTTCACCTTTGTTGAGATGGAGAAAAGCTACATCTGGACAAAAGGAGGTGTTTTTCAGACCTGAAAATTCCCAACACTTGTACATCACCCCCACACCCCCACAGTTATTCTCTGGAGAACTCAGAGTTTCTTCGTGACACTCAGAGTTTCTTTCTCATGTGCAAGAGAGAGCTTTATTTGTTGGGCTAGCATCTTTTAAATCAGTCAGTCCAGCTTTTGCTACTAAAGACTTTACCTTCCCAGAAAGGCACAGGCATCAGCACAGCACTTTCTCTGCAGTTGCAATTTATACCAGGTTCCTGAGTTGGTTTGGGCCATGGCCATTAATTTAGTTTCCGAAGAAAGCAAAGGTTATGTTCCAATGCTGTTTGCTCAGTTTTACTCCTGCCCATAACATTTGGATCTACCTGAATGTTCTAACAAAATTTGATGCAGGAGAAGAGCAAGCAAAGATGTGTGCATCTCGGATGTGTCACAGAAGCCAGCATCACAGGGAGCCCCTCCTAATGCTGCTCTGGAAAAAAAATCCTGTGAAGTGTACTGTGCATTTGTTTGGCATCAGAATGTCCTTGCAGATGTGCAGCCTTGAGGGACAAACACTGAAGGAAAATGGCTGCTTTAGGGTCCACTGCTGCAAAACTAAGGCATTTGTGTGTGTGTTGGCAAGGCTCTTCCTCTTCTGCCACATGCCAAAGCAGTGTATTATTGCAAAACTATTGCATGTGGATCAAATCAGGGGCAACGTAAAAGAAATTACAGAACAAAGCAGAGGCCACCTGCTAGGAAGGGTTTAGGTTCTGTCTGGCCTTCTGCAACATCTATAGTCTCTGACATGTACCTGTGTTGTCTAAATCTGGATAGTTCATATACCCAAGGCAGTGCTGTGGTAGTGATGAGTGACCAAGAAGAAATTCAGCCAAATAGCATTGGTAAAAATATGTAACCACGCTTACTGCACAGTTGTTCCTTCTGTTAAAAGGAGGTACAAAACCAGTTGTGTATTCAAACAGAAACAGAGCTGGTTATTTCTAGGTATGCTGATGCTGTATCAAATAAATGAAACTTGGCAAAGCAGGTAGCCTTCAGTGTAAGTCAAAGAGCCAGCAGTGCAGGGGTAAGTGGTCTTCAACCTAACTGCAGAGCAGAAGTGAAAACTGGGTTAAGTAGAGACTCATTTTGCTAAATGGCCTGGCTGAGGGTGCTGGCACCAGTGTTTGCTCTGATCACACAAATTGCTGGCCTGCTCTGTTCTCTGCTCTGCCTTCTCAGTATGTAGAACCAAACATGAATGTAATTGACTGTGTAAGTGGGAATGCCATTATTAATTATGCTTACATTATCTCCTGACTTCTAGCTGTCAGGCAGGCTTCAAGAGCTGGCCCAGAGAGTGTTCAGTTCCCATTCCTGATCCAAGAGAAGAATTGCTGAATCCTACCAATAAGTCATTCCATGGTAGATCCCATTTCCTTCTGTCAGGGAACAGTTCAGAGTCTCAACAAAGCACCAGATACTGCAGAGAGTAATCCTGCAGAGAATAATAAGGGTATGGGGAAAAGAATACCAGATTAGTTTGAGGTGCATGGTATTATACCTGAGCACTGTTGTCCTGCAAACACAGGGAAAGGATTGGAAAATGTGCAGTAGGAGAATGCAAACTGGCCATGTGTTAAAAGGGTCACAAACAACAGCTTATGTGTAAAGTATGTCTTCAAAGCTGTTTGTAATTTCCTCAGAGCATATTCTCTGGGAAGAATATAACTTTATATTCTTATAACTTTGCCACCTCTTAGAATTTGACACAAAAGGTAAAAGAACATATCTTCTGATGACACTCAGGTGGGGAAATCCAAGCACATAAAAAATTAGTTTCCAAATGTATAGTTTTGTTGCTTGTCATTTGACACAGCTAGGATTTTAGTTCTCATTTAGTGATGAGATGTTACTCTTGACTTAGATATGTGAAATGCAAACTTACACTTTGACTTTAAGTTTTGGTGTTATATTTGCAGGCTTAACTACTATTGGTTTTATGGGGAAGGCAGAATTTAGCTGTGTAAGCTGCAGCATGCCTGTATGCTGTCTTCTACAAAGGACATGTACAATACAGGCATGCAGAATGTTGTGTATGCACCCATATGTGCTATCACCTGACTTGTTTCCAGCATGGGGTTTTTTCCTTGATTGTTCATCTTTGCGAAGAAAGTCACATCTCTGTGTGTTCAGCATGACTGATGTGAAGGGTTTTAACCACCTCACCTACCCCCAGCCATCTAAATATTGGATGTCTACACCAATCCTATCTTTGCTGATTGAAGAAAGACTGGGTGCCTAGGGAATAATTCCTCTCATGTGCCTTGGAGAGCTGCTCTGAAGCTGGGTGCCTGTGAGACATCTCCAGTAGGGTGGGATGGGTCACTGTCTGGAGTCACAGCCCAGAGCCACCAAGCCTGTGCTGGTAGGCTAAGTCAGCTGAGCTGGAATGTTTAAGACAGGAAAGACAGGCATTGTACCTTCAAATGATGCTAAGGAAGATGGAAAGTCTATTATTTTAGCACTTAGTCCTGAGCTATAGCTGATAGTCAAGTTTCCATTGACTTGGAATAGCTGGGCCATCCTTTGGAGTCAACTGGGGATGTGTGAACCCTTCCTTATTTCTGGAGAAGCTGATCTAGTTTATAATTAAAGTGGGATGTGTACATTGCTGACATGATAGGAGTTTTATATGTTGCTTAGGTAATTATAACTTGATAGGGTGAAACCCACATGGATTCAACAGAGATTTTTTTTTTACTTTAATCTGTTAAGGTTTTGTTGCCTTTTTTTTTAAGTTCATAAGAAGTTCACAGAAAATGTAGGAAAGGTGAGTAGTGTCAGACTTTGCTTGGAGGTTTATAAGTTTTTAATTATTTAGTTGAAAAAAAATTGCTCTAGAAAGTAAAGTAATTAAGGACAAAGTGTAATGCAAACTTGGGTAGGCATAAGAGAGAACTGAGTTGGATTGTTAGTGTACCTTCCTTGTGAGTTTGAGTTTTCCTGTGGTGGAGTGAGTTGGAATAGATGCACGGGAGTGAAGGTAAGCAACTGAAGTAATTCTCACCTTATGTCTGTTTGTGCTGAGCTGATAGAGCAATGTTGTGTGTCTGATCTACTGAAAATTTGTTGCTATGCTCCTTCTGCTTAGTCTGCTTTATGCCTTTATCAAGCTGAAAGCCTTTTGAAGTCTGTGGATCATTTTCTTTTCTTTGTATTGTATGTTGTTTCTAAATGAATTAGCTTCTGAGCTAATCTGTCACAGATTTAATTATGGCACACAATCACAAGGGACTTGCTTTTCCTGTTACTGAGCAAGGAACTTTATTGAATAAGGAAAACAGTTGTGTACTTGATACTAATTTGGTCTTTCACTTTCTCTGTTTCACTGTGGAGCTACTCCAGTCTTTTCTTGCTAAAAGATTAAAGAGAAAGGTATCTGGATAAAAAGGATAGTTGTGTGTGTCTTCCTTGACCACAAGAGTATGCAGCAACCTGAAAGTGGTGTTTTCCATGCTTCAGAGAAGAGAAATTGTGTTCAGAGGTCTTGGATTCCTCCTCCATACTAGACTACCACCTTAAGTCAAGGAGAGAGTTTTGTTACAACTTTTTAACCTCACCTTCTGTACTATTTTCTTCCTGAAGGCTTTGCACTTGGACATGAGCCTCTTGATGTTGGTACTCTGCTCTGCTCACAGACATGTTGAGAGAGATTCATCAGTGCCCAAGTGCACTTTCTTGCTGCTATTTTTTCTAACCCCTATTTTCTTTCCTTGATTCCAAGGCTGTTTTGTTGTATTTTCCATGATGAAAGGTTTGGGATGATTCCTTCACTCTCTTTGCTAACAGTACACCTTACAGCTACACTTCTTCCCTCTGTAGCTTGCTCTGTAACATTCTTTAGAGAGGGATGATCTCTTCGCATTAAGCTCCGGGTTTGCCAAACCTTTGTACAGATGTTATATAGATAATATTCTGTGTGAGCATTAGGAATAGGTGGGAGAGGTTTGGTGAAAGTTCTGCTGCTTTTTTCTCCCATCCTGTGCAAGGTGCTTTCTCTAGTTATGTAGGCAATTAAGTGTTTTCTCTGCAAACATGGTCCCTTTCCAAACCCTAAACTATATCTGTTGAATTGTATTATCAGTCTTGGAGGTGGCAGCTACATCTGATTGTCCTGCTGGGAGAGGTGCTCAAGAGTTTTAAGCCAGGAACCAGTACTAGATTTGCTTCTGGTAAACATCATGGCAAGCTGATGTACCTGAATGCCCAGGTGTAGGATTTCCAAGGTCATTAGGCCAATGACTATTCCTTCTTTCTCTTCTTTCTCTCTCATTCTTGATCTATTTTTTCCATCTAAAAAAAACCAAAGTAGCATAAGTGGTCTATGCCACAGAAATATGTTTGTCACACTACACCACTTTGAACTGCATAACATCAAAGAAAATCAGTGCTTTGATAACTTGATTTGAAAGGGTTGTAGAAATAGCCATCATTATGAATCACAACAGAGAGGAATGGAAAAGATGATGATTTTCAAATAGCAAAGCTTGGAAAGTAGGGGAAGATGTAAAGTGGATGCCACTGCCACATTATCATCTAACAAATCCCAGTTACACAACTGTTATGTAGCTTTGCAGAACATATTTTCTTGAGGATACGAAGAGGAATGAAAAGTACTAGGTGTAAAGAGGAAATGCGGGCTCAGGAAAGGGTTGTAACGAGGGAGAAAGCAATGCATGCTGCTTGGGTATGGATTTCTTCCACTTCCTTCTCTTCCTAAAACCACCCTTTCTGAAGATGAAGGGGATCCAAGATTGCTTGCTGAGACTCCCCTCACCCTGAAAGGAGACTTCAGTTCTTATGGGTTGAATATAGGGAAGAGAAGAGAAGCTCCCCAGCATTTCTGTGCTTTGCCACTCCTCTCCTGAGAAAACTGTCTCCATGGACTGGATTGAGTTTCTGGCTCCAGGAGGCTACAAGCAGTTAAGCCTTAAAGTGGTTAATTCTCAACTGCAAATGTTTTAGTCTAGAATTTTGGCAGGTCAAATTGGACTTTTCCTTATTCTTACCTTCAGTCTAACAGACAGGAGTTAGGGCATTAAGACAAGGTAGCAGCCAGTGGAATGCATGGTGCTAGTTAGGTGAAATCAGTGTGTCCTGTCCCATCCTCATCCCCAGACAAGTGCTGGGTAGTGGGGAATGTCTAGAAGGTTTCAATGACATTGAGTTGGGAGACTATTTGCATTCAGACACAGCTTTACCACTAGACCTTCATTAATACTTATGCTCTGGTTTTATGAAGAGTAAAGGAGAAGATATGAACAGAATTATCTCTTTTATCAACTTTTATCAACCAGTTTATATGTTTGCTTCTTCCAAGAAGCTGCATGTCCTTTCTTAAAAAAAAAAAAAGGGGGGGGAAGAGGGAGATGGAAAGAGGACATGTCCCATACTGATTCACTTGGTAGTGTGTATTGCAGAGAATCAGTAGCCAAATGGCTCTGGAGTGTGAAAGAGGCAGAAATGAGCTAATTGTGTTGGTTAGGTTATTCTAATGATTTTTATTAGAGCAGAGGGGGACATAATTTGTGACATCATTTGATGTGGGAAAGGAGGAGCTCAGTTTATGCCTAGAATAGCTGACCTGCAGTCTTTCCTCAAATCAGTGTAACTTCTACTGTGGAGAAAAGATGCTTTCAGCTGAAGAAGTCACATAATTACACTAAATTAACTTAATTATATTGACAAAAGCAATCAGTCAGTTGACTTCTATCTGAAAAACTGTTTAACCAATGCTTTTGCAGTAAAAGTGATGTACAAGGATTCTGCTACTCAGTATTTCTAACCAGCTACAACAGAGACCATCTGAGCATACAGCATGTGCCAGAGTGGAGCTCTGGTGCTCCGGCTGAAACTATACATGTCGTGTGGGGACACTGGCATTTGAAGGAAACGCAGGAATTCTGTCATGTATGCTGTGTCTAGAGGTGTTGTTAACAACCACAGACATCTTGATGTACCTTACACAAACATTTTTAGGCTTACTTCCTGAGCAGGTTGTTTAATGTGACTGTGCTGTCTGTCTTCAGCCATCCACTCTAATATCATATGAACCTCCTGATTCATTTTAGTCACTGTTGAAAGACAGAAGTGTCAAATACGTTGAGTTTTTATGTGTTTTGTGAAAACAGGTGGTCAGGTGAAGGAGATCTCTGCATTAGTTCTTTCTAACTAAAGCAGCAGCTTTTGAATACATTGTTTTTCCCCAGGGACTCCGTGCAAGAGGGCATGGGAAGAGGCAAGGGATCTAGCTGTGAAAAAAGTGTCAAGCAGACCTCAGACCTTGTAAGACACAGAGTAATGCAATTGTAAGGAAAAAAAAAAACCCTGCTGGAAACTAAGCTGTGTCACTACTGCTAGTCAAGAACTACTCATTGTCAGTGTGACTGCTGCTCAGTTATTATTCATGATCTGACTGTGGTTTGCCTCAGCTGTGCTAATTCTGTGGCTGAGTCTTACCTGCCAAGACAGCATCCCTTCTGGCTGTCAGCGGGAGCTGGCTTGCACTCCTGCAGGCAGGCAATGCTGGCCCGTTCTCTTGTGGGGAAAATGGGAGCTCTCTGGAGCAAGCACACAGTAGAATGTGGCCTGTCTAAGCTTCAGGCCATGGTTTTCAGATGGCCATTAAATGGCTTTTAAATGCCCAGTGTCTCACAAGAAAGTCTTCTGCCTTTGTTTCTTGGGAAGTCTAACTGTCTTTTGCCTGCTGTTTGAATTCTTTGTTGCAGACGCCCAAGTTAGCGTGTGCTTTTTTAGTGCTAGTTCAAGAATACTGATATTTATTTCTCGATTTTTTTATGGAATGAGAAATGTCTGTAGGGTAAAATAAATAAAATACTAGAAGGATCTCAAATGGAGGAATACTTTTCTGACTCCATCCTGAATGTGTATCTCTGGCTTGGTGTACAAACCCAGACTTTTGCTCCTTTCTTTTCTCTAGGCTGTCAGCGCTCCATAGGTTTGTCCAATGGGAAAGCCAAGGTGTGCAGCTACAGTGGATGGTATTACTGCAGCACCTGCCATGTGGATGACAACTTCCTTATCCCTGCACGGCTGGTTCATAACTGGGACACTTCCAAATACAAGGTAATCTCCCTGCAGCCTGGAGTGCTAGCAAGTGAACTGAATTGCTGATAGAAACACAACAGCCTGAAGGTCGCAAGCATTGACTGCTAATACTGTTTCCTTTGTCCCTTTTGACAAAATGAGCCACTCTCTCTCAACAAGACATGTTTTCATCAGTTTCCTTGGCCAGATCTAAGGTGCTCTTCCACAGGAGCAGCCATGCTCCTCCTTCTGGGTGGCATCTTTTTCATCATTGCTTATCTGGCTATTCAAGGGGCAGGGAGAGGTAGCACACAACAGCAGCTCTAATTCTTAGAGTTAGTGGAACCTTGAGGAGTACCTGTTTCATGACCACCAGTGACTAAGGATTGGCATAGATTACTGATGGATGCTAAATTGTGGAAATTCCTATAGGACACTGGCTTACCAAATGCAATGCTGGTGAGGCCCAGTGTGTCCTGTCTCACAAGTGCAATGTTTGTGAGGCCCAGTGTGTCCTGTCTCACAAGTGCAATGTTTGTGAGGCCCAGTGTGTCCTGTCTCACAAGTGCAATGTTTGTGAGGCCCAGTGTGTCCTGTCTCACAAGTGCAGTGTTTGTGAGGTCCAGTGTGTCCTGTCTCTTGGCATGAGCATTTTGAGGACACTAGAAGGACATTGCTGCAGCACTTGATTGAACCAAAGAGATGAAAGTAACATAACAAGAAAATTCTACAGTTGTTCACTTGCCACACAAGAGCTTTTCTAAAACTTTTGTAATCTGCTATTTGCTGCTGCCTCGGTGGCTGGTTGCGAGATAGGGACACTGATTACACGCCTCAAAGCATTATACCAGCAAACACAGTAACAGTGTTGTTTTGCCATCTCAAGCAGTATATGCTGAAAGAATAACAAACTCATAAGGAATCCAGACCATGCTAGAGCTTCAGACCTAGCAGCCACTGTTAGGAGAGGCTGTTTGATGTTTTGTGTCTGCAAATATTATTATTATGTGCTATTTGAAAAGGGAAAAAATAACCAGTAAATGCCCTATTAGAGAAAGAGCAGGTCTCTTGAAGAAAATTTGTCAGATGGGGAGATTATTAACAGGTAGCCAGAGCCTGCTATCAGGAAAATTACAGTCTTGCTCTGTGAAATGCAAGATTCTTCAAAGTTGCAAAGCTCCAAGATGTGGAGACAAAAAGCCCTCCTATGCCTAGAAGGTAGGAATATTTAAAAGTTCATTTTTTTGGATCTTTTACCAAGGACTAAACTTGCTACCACATGGTATAAGCAGACCTGATATGGGGCTAGTGGATAGTAAGGCAAAGACCTCATATCAAGCTGTCAGTAATACTGACAGGAAAATTAACTGGGTTTTTTTCTAAACCTGCAGCATAAAAACTGTGCTCTAGTCCGTTTCCTGTGGTATAGGCAGCTGAGGCACAAAAAGAAGCAGGACTTTAAAGCTTAAGCATTCATTGAAAACTTAATCTAGTGTCATCTCACTGTAACAGTGAGAAATTTTGTTTTGCAGTTTTTGTAGACAGAACAGGTGTGAGGTGCCTTGGAAACACAAGCAAATTCTGTGCAGCTGCTTTACCTGTCTTTTTGTGAAAGTGCTCAGAGAGCTGAATTTAAGAAAGTAACGCAATCCCTCAGGTAGGAAAAAACATCATCACCCCCAACTAATAGAGCAGGAACTAGGGCAGGGAGGGAAGGTGAAGATAAGCACTCTGCCCTGCCCCTTGTAGGTAGCACAGCTCTGCCTGAAAGTGGAGCTTCTGCAGAAGGGGACGTGCTCCTGGCTGTACTTCTGGCTGCACACCCCAAAGAGGTCCTGCAGGAAATAAACACATACCACATTTGATGGTCAGGACTGAGAGGATTCAGGACTGAGCGCTCCAGAATTCAAAAGCTTCTTTGTTTTACACAGTCTGAAATGTGTCTGTAAGTCCACCAAATTGGAAGCAAAATTGAATGGAGAGTTTGCAAATCTGCATTCCTTTCCACTGCCACCTATTCCCCACCTCCTCAGTTGTTTCTGGGGTCTGTCCTGTCTCTGGTAAAGCAAGCACCAAAAAGTACTGTAGGGCATGATCTTTTACAGTGTAACTGGGCATGTTTCTCTTTTTATGTTACATGAGCTCAGCATCTGAGCAGCAGCTGTAAAATAAGCTGTGGCATCAATTAAGTTTGGAAATGGAGAGATTCTTGTCTGCATTTGGCAAGATGGGTCATGAAAATCAGAAACAATGAACCTCTCTAGAGCTGTCTCTTCCCATACCCAGGATCCTGAAAAACAACAATGCACTTAACATCTGGTAGCACATAGGTAGGAAAAGAGAAATCTTCTTGGCTGCAATAGGAGGTCTTTGAAAGGACTTGGCAGTTAGACATATTTCTTCTGTCAAACCAAAGCTGCAGCTCAGTCTCCAGGTTTGCTTTTTCCCCCCAGTCTCTTACTGTTTTCGTATTTGTGTTTTTCATGTGTTTATGTGAAGACAAAAGAAAAGAGGCAGTTTTGTGAACACTCTTTCTTTCTTTTGCTTAGGCCAAGTGTTTTCCCTGTTTGCATGCAAAGCCCACTAAATGTTGCAGTTTGTTTCAGGTGGCTTTCAGCCTGCACAAAGTGCCAAACACAGTAGGAAATGAACTCCCTGTACCAGAAGGTTTCAGGAGAAGCTGACTTATG
Source organism: Onychostruthus taczanowskii (assembly GCF_017590055.1). NCBI lineage: Eukaryota > Metazoa > Chordata > Aves > Passeriformes > Passeridae > Onychostruthus > Onychostruthus taczanowskii. Next base: position 10,438,978 of record NW_024499240.1, on the reverse strand, counting down.
GTAAATTGAATTTTGACTGTTAGTTTGCAGGCTTTAGAAAGGTCTGGAAATGTTAGCATCCATCCTTTTATGACATTTAAAGCTGAAACCCTGTTGCACTTTGCATCTTCTCACTCCTTCTGGCTGATTTAATAGGATTGTTTTACTGCCCAGTAAAACTGAGGGACTGTGTGTATGCTAGGATATATACTAAAGTATTGAATTACTGTGGATGCCCAACCCTTCCTGTTTCGAGACTGTGTTTCAGCCTCTTGTAGCACTGCTGTGTTGGGCAATATGAGTTAATGTTTTACAAGATGTGTGTTCCTGTGTCAGCCATGCTGAGTGGACTGACACCTGTCAGCCAGTGATGCTGGGCAAAGCTACTTTTCCTGCAATCAGCACTCCATGGTTGCATTGTATTGGCAAGGAGAGGGAAGGGTTTGCTTTGCCCTTCTCTTCTTAAGGGCTGCATTCAGACCAAACAGCACCAGTGCTGCACAGTAGTGCTTGGTCACCATAGTGCATGCATATGGCAGGGTCACTCAGGGGACCTCAGCTGTGGCTTCTCTTTGTTTCTGTGCTCCTGATGCCTCAGGAGAGATGCCCAATGTGGGGTACAGGTGTGAGAGCGGTATTTGGACAGGAACCACCCTCCAGTTCCTAAGACAGCAGGGCAGGTGGATGAGGAGCCCATCAGCTCAGCAGAGGCTTAAAGCAAAGAGATGGACAAAGAGCTGAGCACCTGGTCCTCCTGGTGGGAGGAGCTAGTCACTGTGCCAAGCATTCACACACCTCCTTGGGAATCATGGAATAAGTGCTTTAATTTGCTCATTGGTGGGAGAGGACTAATAATTACTATAGGTACAGAAGCTGCCAAGGGATTGCTGAGATATTGCAGTCATTGGCTAATGATTGTAAAAACAGGTTGTTTAACTGCAGTTTTTTACTGCACTGTAGTAAGTATAATAAAATATCAGTGTTGCTAGTGTTAAAAAACTTGACAAATTTGGAGTTTATAGAATTTTGTTCTGCAAAATCTGAGGTGCTTGTGTTGCAATGTTAGCTCTGATTACACTCAGATGGCACAGTTCTTTGTACATGCAGGATATTAAAAAAAAAAAAAAACAAAAAAACAAAGAAAAATTAAGTTAGTGGAGTGTTTAAATAGGTGGGATATTTAATATAGCTTCAGGGCCTGGGAAAGCTGTAGAGTTATGGTCTGCTGTATTTAAAATTGCACATCTTGTTATCTGTGTAGTTACTGGTGGAAGGCTGGCCTTGGCATATTTCTTAGATTTGTATTAAATTAAATGTTGTGAAAAGGTTACATCTGCAGCTAGCTTCCCCTGTCAGTAGCTAGTTGCTTGTGCTGGTTTTGGAAGTGGTGCTATTTATAAGGCTATTTATTGTTCTTACATTCAGCACCAGGAGGGAAATAACTTCCTAAATCTCAAGAGGCTGTGGCGTGTGTGCCCTTTCTACTTTTGTTAGCCTAACTCATCCCTCCCTTGTCTCAGTGTAAACATTGACTTAGAGGTCCAGGAGGACTAATTGAATTGTGGAACCAGTATGATTTCTGTAGCAGAGTTTCAGGTGATTTACAGCTCATTTCTTGTAATCCCATCTTCTCTTTTCCAGCTGTGATAAAATGCAGAAATCAGGAATGAGAGTGAATTTGGCCTTTTCACTTAAGGACCAAGAGTCCCATTCATTTATCAAGATTACAGTAGCTTTTTGCAGGAGATAAAACAGGGCACTATTATGAAAAATGTGTGAAAAACTTCTTGCAGATAGAACTTTGGGAGTAATACTAATAAGAGTCACTTTTATTTATCTGTATTTTAAAAAGCACAACAACCTGCCAAAAAGAAAACAGTGAACAAACATAAAAATATTAGCAGAGAAGAAACTGGTTATTCAGATTTTAGACTTTAAAAAAATCTAGTAAGCTTATATTACTGTGCAGCAAAACCATATGTGACTGCAGATATCACTGTACGTCGGGTAAGTAGCTGTCTCATACATTCAGTTTTGAAGGGCTTGATGAAGTTTGACTTGGCTATAAGCAGAGAGAGTTGGATCTCTCTAAATTCTGTCTCCATTTTTAATTGTTAACAGACAAAGTTTTCAGATGCATAGAATAGCTGACATATCACAATGGGGGAGATCTGCTTAAAAAGAGTTTGGAGAAATGCCTAACTAAACTGCTTTATTTTTTAGGTATCGAAGCAAGCCAAAGAGTTCCTGGAATATGTTTATGAAGAGCCATTAATTGATATCCAGCAGGAAAATCCCATGTTGTACAATCATGTTGAACCTCTGGCAACTGTTGTCCGCCTGAGACAGCAGCTGAAATCCCTGCGAGCCTACTTGTTCAGCTGCAGGGCAGCAGTGGCTGAAGATCTGCGTAGAAGGTAAGAACCACAGCCAGCCTGCTGCACAAGGATGGAGTGTCCTTGGTGTGCTGCCTCTCCTGCTGCCTGTTTTGTTTTCTCTCACACTCTGGTTCTGAAGGCATTACCCATTTAGAAAGATGCTGCGCTGTATCTAACTTCCCTGGAAAGCTGGGTTATCCTCTGCTGAAGAAAATTATGTTTTAGGGTCTGAATATCTGAAGTTGTTGTTGACAGCTATTAGCCCTGGTTCATCACATGCTGTGGTGAGCATCTTTTACTCCTCCTCAGGCTTTCTGGCTGTATGTGAGTATTTTCAGTCAGACCTGCTACCTTGTGCCCCCAGCCATGGCATCGCAGTGAGGTAGCCACTGCTGGGACCTTTGAAACACCTCACAGTGTGGCAAAGCATGAGGGAGGGCAGAGCCAACCACCTTTGCAGCACTTCTGCTCTCCTCTGTGGTATGAGCTCAGCCAAAGGCAGAGGCCACTGTAGTTCCCTGGCACGAGACCCAGCTTATGATTTATGCTGGTCTCTTGCTCAGCCAGTGTCCATGACATAGCTGCACCGAATGTTTTGTTTATTGGCAAACACATGATCACAGCACAGCAAAAGGTGTTTCATACTGAGTTTGCTGTGGTGAAAATAGGAGTTTTATAAAAGGTGAACTTCATTTTAGAAGTGCTGTATCTTAGTCCATTCAGCTGCTGCTGCATTTTTCTAACAAGTTAAAAATGAACCATTTTCTTAAAACAGTCAAGCCACTGTTGTAATCTTAAAAAGGCCAAGTAGTTTTTGGTGTGGATCTCCAAAAGAGATGGGGAGATGTCTCTGCCTGTGCCATACTGTGAAGTGAGTGGCTCTGGGGACATGCAGCTGACCTGATGGATCTGTAAGCATTTGTATACCCCAGTTTTTAAGACAAGATTTCAAGCAGGAAAGCCACTGCTTTGAAATTGTGAGCTGCCAAAGGGCAAGGAAGCAGGTGACATCAGTGACTGTATTTTGAATGTGGTGTTCTAGGGACCTGAATTCTTTGAAAGGGAGAGGAGACTGCATTGGTGTCTTCATCCCAGGTAAGGAGAGCTGGGCTGCAATAACCTATGTCATTGCTTTGATGAACTACTTAGAACAAGTAGGAGAAGGATACAATAACAGGTTTATGGAGAGCATTGCACTGTGGGTTAATATGTGTTTGTATGTTACTACTCAATTCCTATTATTTGCTAGGGCAGCTTACAGCATTTTAAAAACTAGGATGGCTTTCTTTTATTCCAGAGGATGGTATTTTCTTGCAGAGCTGGCTTTCTATGCCATCCTCTTCAATAAAACTAAAAGGAAGATAAGATTCTTGAGGGTTGTTCAGAAAAAGTAGAAGAAAGGAAATTATGCTTTATGATTAGTATTGAAAAAAGTAATTCTTTTAGTAAAATAGAAGGAGGCAAGGAACTCAATGGGCTTGGGTAAGACTGTAAAAGAAGAGAGTTCAATGGAGGCCTAACATAACAGTCAATTGACTGGAGATAAAAAAGGGATGAGCGAAAGGCAGGAAAAGGAGTTTCAAATAAGGAAGAAATCTCAGGAAATTGAGTTAATTAAGAAATCAGGACAAAAGAGGAACAATCCAAAATTGGGAGTTGACAATTGCTAAGGAAATAGAAGACAGAATGGACAAAATGTATGACAGAAATGTGAGTGTGCTCTTTTCTTGGAGCAGACAGGAGAGAGAAGACATCTCTGTGTCAAAAGGAAACAGCTAGAAGGAAAAACTGGGAAACAGTGCTCCTGATGCTCCTTTTCCTACCATCTCCAATTAAAGCTGTGTGATGAAGAGAAGGGCCCCAGCCCAAGAAAGGCTTGGTTTTGTACTGGGGAAGCATCTCCAGTTCGATAGGACTTGCTACAAGTGTAAAAGCCCCCGAAGGAATGTACACTACACACCTTAGAGTCTGGCTCCCTCTTGGTTTGTGAAGTCTCCATTGAGGTGATTTTGGTGCTCAGTTGTTCTCCAGATGTCACCTAAGAGGTGTGTGGAGATGAGAAGGAAGTTCTTTTCCCATAAGGATTTATTCCTTGCACAAAATGCTCCCAATGACTTTGCTGCCTTCATCTAGTATCCCAGTGTGCAGATGTTCACTACCAATGTGATGACTTTATAGAGCACAGATGAAAAGTAAACAAAGAAAAGATGTGATTTTAAATTTTCCTTTGGCTCATCCCAGGAGCAAGTTGCAAGAAAAGGAGGAGTTTAAACAATATGGTGAGACAGCATTCCTAAATTTAGTACTGTTTCCTAATTAAAAGTGAAAGATGGAGAGAGAGAATCCAGTTATCTGTTCTCCTCTGAAAACATTCTTTTTCTGCTTAGTCTTCACCTTAGTATGTGAATAACTATTAATCACAAGAGAGTGAACACAGCATCTTGAAGACCTGTCAGACCCATATAAACAGACTGAAACAAACTGTTAATATTGCTGTCTACGGAGAACTAAAAACAGACTGATTAATTGTATTGGCACCTTGCTGCCTCTGGGACACTGATAGAGCCTGCCTTATTAGGGAAAAGCAGATCACTCTGAGGTTTCTTTTATTAATACTATTTGCATTATCATCTACTTTAAATCTATACCTTGCTCTTCAACCCAGATCACAAAATGAAGATGGCAATGAAGTTGGAAACTCTTGGTGTCCTCTGTGAAGACAAAACTGTTTACAATGCTTACAGTCACTTTTTCTGAAGGATTCCAGATGGCTATAAACCAGGTTAGCTCAGGATCTAGTTAGCTTAAATGTGGAAATGTTGTTTATAATGTTTGGTGTGCCTAGATAGGTACTTTGAGAACTTTGAAACTTGGCATCTAGCAGGGAACTCAGGACTGAAACCACATTGTGAACCTTGAAGATGCAAGTGACAAAGTAGAACAAAAGGAAGAAGAAAAGGAAGGAAGGAAAAGACAGAAGAACTCCTTAAAGTAGCTAGAAGGCTCACAGTAAAAATGGTCATTGTCAGTTATAGTGATTTATTCTCACCTATTGCTCTACTGGATTCTACACTTTGATATTTGCAGGGGGAAAAAAATAAGGAACGTGGACTTGACTGGGCGGTGAAATAAGGCCCTCCACCAGCACGTATGAGCAGGGTTCCTCTGATATTAGCCAGATGAGATTCCCAACCTGTTGCTGAGCTCCCTGTTTTACAAGGGATGTTGTTATGCCTAGTTAGCTGTAACTGTCACCTCAGTATTGCAACACATCATTTGCCTCAAACGTCTTTACTGAACAAGTTCTCACTTGTTTTTGTTGCCTTGCTTATGTGGATACTGTTCAGGCAGAGGCATACAGGGCTGAAACCTAGAGCCAGCACAGAATTAGTACAAGTGGAACTGTAGAGATCCCACCACCACCTGCAGATGGTGTATGAATGGCCCAGAGAAACCAAGATGGAGTCAATAAAATGGGTGGCTGGGAAGGAAACAGAATCTCTGAGTCCATTAAATAATTAGGGTATTCTATGAGACTGTGCTGTGTGATGCAGGTTCTGTTCTGGGTTTGCATTGTTCTTGTCATGATTGAAGATTCTTCAAGTCAAGGAACTGGCAGAATGATTTTAGGGGTAGTTTTCAGATGCCTGCATATCTACTGTAGGGTAGGGTAACCTAGGCCAACCTTGGAGCTCCATCTGGGGAGCCCTCTGGGCTCTGCTCTCTCAGCTGTACATCAAAACTTGCAGTTCAGGTGCTGCTAGCCCAGATACTTTAGACAGATGGCAGTGACACAAGGTAAGTGTTTTGCAGCAGATTCCCCTGTGGATTAGTGCTTGTTGTAGTGCCCTGGTTCTGTAAGTAAATCTGAATGGTGGTGAGAAACTGTATGGAAAAACTTCCCTCTTGTTACTCATCTTGGTCTGGTACCATTTGTCTGTTCAGCTCCAGAACAGCAATACATCAGTTTTACCCCAGCAAAACTCCAGTGCTAGATGCATCACTTAGCAGGCTCTAGTTTGGTCTTCCTGTGTAGCAGCAGGAGGTTAAAGGTACACCTCCAGTTCTGCCGACCCGTGGTCTTGGCTGAGCCTGCTGGTCTGTCAGCACGAGGTGGAACAAGCCCAGATGCAGTTATGCTGAACAATAGAGTCCTGTCACTTCCTACAGGGAGGCCTTAGACATAACACTTCTGACACAGGAATAGATTACTTTCAAAATATTTGTGTGGCAGTTGGGGAATCTGTCTAAACACATCACAGGAATACTGATTGATCTAATGCAATCATTATACCTCCAAATACCTCCTGTATGTGAAGCTGGGGCTATGTCATCTTTCAGACCAGGGACAACAGAAGGTCATTAAGTCATCTCCAGACTGTCAAAGGAGACTCTCCATTTTCTTTGCAATGTTTAGACCATTTGGGCAGTGGAAAATTCCAAAGCAGGATCCTGAAAGCAGTAAACTGCAAAAAGAAAGTTTGAGCAGGGAAGAAACAGAAGGATGTGGTTTCGGGGCTCTGAGATAATGGCAACACCAACAGAAGAAGAAAATTTGTTGCATGGGTGGTTGGAAAGAGGGTGAGAGAGAAAATCATTCAAAGAGGATATCTACATATTCTTACAGGAACCAGTGTTAAGAACAAACAACAACCCAAAGTGAGGAAAGGTGAGAAAATAAATGCAGAGAAGTATGCACAAGCCATTTGTTTATTTAGATCCTGCATGCCTGTAGTCATTGCAGTAGCTGAAATAAAATTGCCTGTTGATGGAGCTCATACAAACAGACTACCTTCACCTCTTCGCTTCAGCTCCTCTCTTTTGGAAGAGGTAACCCTGCATGCAGGATCTTGCAAATTGGTATTTTAAAAACTGTTTGGCTAAAACTGAGGGGATGGTGTTAAGGTGGAATTTGAGCTTTCATTTCAACTAGAGGTAACAAACAGCTGAAGCCTTGAGATGTGTGCCAGAGCAGCCAGGGTGGAGGCAGTGCTGCTGTCGGTTCGTGTCAAGGGAAGGTCAAAAGCACAAGCTAATGCTCTATCATGGGAAGCATTCAGCTGAGGAACCTGCCAGAGCTTTCCATGGTAAGTCTTCCAGAAGACAGGTGGGTCTTTCAGTTCACGTTAGTGTTTTATGGTCTAGGGGGCACACCTGTATCTCCTTGTCAAAGAGATCAGTGATATTACATCACTTTCACGTTGGTAATTTCCATTCGCCTTTTGAGACCAGGTTGCTTTCAAAAAAACAATGATTTAAAAGCAAGTTCCTGTTAGATGTGGACACCATGTTAAATATTATTTGTGCCATTTTTGTCCCTGTATTTTTATATCAGAACTTCCAGCAGCAAAGTGCAAAGGTTCAAGAGTACCTGACAAAAGCAAAGACCAATTCCTTATTCTTAATTTCAGGTTAATTGGGGGCTCTAAATTATTTTGATTTCAAAATGAAACTCTGTCTCTAATTCTCTGTTCTGCTTTTAGTCACAGTGCTACTTGATTCATGAGTCGTAGTTCTTGTCTTTCACAATGTTACCATTACCTTGCTCAAGGAACCACAAAGGAGAGGGAGTTGGTGTACTGCATTTTAGTAGGAAGTTTGTAAACTGGTTCAGGGTTGCTGATGGATGATAAGAGTAACAGTTTTAACATAGGGGTGCTCGTGGGAAATTTCATAACAACATAAAATAATACCTGGATATGCTTGCTAATAAATCTAGCACTTAGTGTGGGCTGAAGATATGTGGGAGTGACTGTTCCCAGAACATAACCAGAAGTGTTCATACCTCATGAATGTGAAATGATTCACAAACACTTTTTTACATAAGCTCATAGAACTAGGGGGAAAAAAAAAAGAATCTGGTATAATGCCATAAAAACTAAATGAATAAGTAATGTTTTGGTTTGGTTTAAATTCATTCATTTATTTTTACCTTTTGACTTTAAAATCACTAAGTTCCCAAAGCCTTGTCTTTCTGAGTAACTTTTGTTGGCTGGAAAGTTTGGCTTTTTCTCTCCCAGCAAACTTCCAGGAGCTAAGATTTCCAAGGAAATACAAAATCAAAAGCCTGAAGAAAGCTATTGGAATTAGCAACACTAGAAAAAGTCCTGCCTTTTCCCCTCTCCTCTGATGCCGTTCTCTACCTCAAATTGACAATGTCCTTATCAAATAAATTGCAAGAGAAAATCCAGCAAGAAATGTTGTTTACCTTGCCATGTATATTTGGGATAACTAGCAACTCACTGATACCCCTCTGTACTTTTAGAACCAAATAGTAAGTCTGAAAAGTGGGAGCTTCTCTCAGATCGGGCTGCACACAGGTCCTGCCTGCCCGCTCCACATGTGGCTGCAGCTGGTGCATGGCTGCAGGGTCAGGACCAAAGAGGGCTCTTGCCCCTTGTTCAGGGCCAAAAACCCACGGGAACAGAGGTAATCAGCACGTGCTGGACTTCAGCTGCTGTACTTGGCAGTGCAGTGCAGTAGCTCCAAAGGTGTGAGTTGCAGTGCTGGGGTATGAACTGTGCTGGATGAGGAAGCGGACTTGGTACCCTGGTGCTGTGCCAGCTGTGGGTGTGTCAGCTTCCTGCAGAGGGGTGGAGAGGAGGCTGAATGCAGTGTTGTGCTGGACCGGGTCATCTGCGTCCCCTGTGAGTCACAGCTCAGTCCTACAGTTCTCAGCCTGGTCAAACCAGACACTCCTGGCTGGCACATGAAACCCAGGTGCCACCTTCCCTCCCTTCCCCCTCTCGTCCTAGGTTTTAAGAGGCTGTTTGGTATAAAGAAGACTTGGTTGTGCCCACCTGCCACCTAACTTGATTTCTTTTGATTGCACTGTAAAAAGAAGAGTTCCCCCTGCTTATCACGTTTGTACTTTGGTTATAGTGTCAGGCATAGGCAGATTAATTGGTTGTAGCTTTAGCAGAGCTGTCAGGGTATTTAACCCATTGAAGAAAAATTACCTAGGCTGGTGATAAACAGGCTTTAAATGCAGAGCAATTACTTAGTGCTAACAAAGCACCATGGCTACACACTTTATCCAAATGCAAAAAGCAAACTCTTATCAGTGGTTCTGTTTGCAGGAGGACACTAAAAGATAACCTTTGTTTGTGCAAATACTTACCTGATAAGATCATCCTAGAAGGAACAGATGAAATTTCTGTCTTGCCTGTAGGTTATACCAGATACAAAGTATCAAGCAAAAAAAGAATAATAACCAGAAACTGAGAATGCTCACTTCTTTCTTTTAGTTGGATCAAAAGTCCTAGATGATGTGTTTTTCTGCTTGCATTGATTGTGTTTATATCTAGTACAAAACAATAAAGCAATTTAGAGACCTTTAACCAATAGGACTTTGGATTTCATTGTTCACAGTAACTGGCAAAGCTAGAGGCTGGTTAGCATTGAACTTGGTTTGTTCATTGCAGGTTAAACCCTGACTGGTAGCCAGGGTTTACAGCACAGCAGTCCTGTGACTCATCAGTGGTGAAACTGGTCCGGGAGTTTCCAAGCTGGGAAAGCTTAGGAGGTTCTTTTAGTGGGACGTACCCTTGATACCATTTGGCTCTCAAGGGTCACAGGTCACATTCTGAAGCTGCAGAGGTTTGAGTTTTTATTGTGATGAGTCTTAACGTCTTGTGTTTGACTCTGTCTGGTTCACTCCAGTTTCTTTTCTGTGTTAAGATTTGACTGAAAGGCCACTGTTTATTGAATGCTCTTAATTGACCAATTAAAAAAAAATCTAGTTAGTTGTACCACATCAATCAAAAGATTTACAAAACGGACATTTTATTTTGCTTTCAAATGACTTATCAGATATTTCCCCTTTAGTGTTTATAAAAGACCTTTATATTAAGGGAAAAGTAATATTCAGGCACAAAATATTTTTGTATCAAGGCCTTTTATTAATCTAAGCATGCTCAAAGCTCCTGATGCAACCTTGTGCAGAAACTAAACACATATTTTCTACTGAAGTGTTCCTAAGTGTCATTATCTTAGCCTGCTCTGGGTCTCTGTGAGATTTTTGGACATGAATGTGATTTTAGGTTGATCTGGGTGCCTTGTAGTACTTGGTCTGGATGCTAATGCCGTGGTGTGGTGTTTGTGTGAGTCCCATGTTGCCTGCTGTTCTCTACTGGCTTTGGTTTCCTTTGAACAATTTCACTTGTAGGTGACAGAGGGACAGAGATAGTATAGACACTACTTTCCTGCTGGCTACATGGGAGGAGGCATCCGTGTTGGGAGGCAAGAGGCTCTGAATTAGTCCTGTGTGCCTCCTACTGAAAAGGACTTTATATCAGCCATGACCTCATTAGGCTCAGAGAACCTGTGCAGGCAAGCAGTTGGAAACTGGCCATCAGTCATTTTCTTGCTCACTGGAGGACTGCGTCTGTGTGGATTTCCTGCCCCAACTGATTTGCTTGTGTTTTATGAGTTCTTTCGAAAACGTGTTTGGGTTTGGTATTTTGGTGCCTGTTATACTCTTGTTCCCCACCCACTAGAGGCTGACAAAAACTGGCAATGAACAGATGCATTTCTGGGAGGTGGTTTCACCAGTTACATTCAGGTAGCTGTTGAGCTTTGGGTTTTTCTTTCCAAACAGGACTAATAGAAATTTTCTGGAGAAGAACTTAATTGCAGACATGCAGCACAGCAAGACCTGTTTTTGAAGCAGTTGCTCAGCTCACCACAGGTGTGGTGAAAGCACTTCATTTATATGAGTGGGGGCTGAGCTGCCTCCTTCTAGGCACTTTCATGGTTTCACAGCCATGGGAATGTATGGTTTCCATCTTTGGTGGTGTGAGCAAATGTTGAAGGAGTGTTTTGCACCTCACATTTACTGGGAATCATGCAGGGACTGGCCTGGTCACTTCATAACTTCTGTAAATGTGTTGTATTTGTGAGCTTTGGCTGCCCAGCTGCTCATCTGTGGCCTACCACAGAGAACCAATTTTAATTGTTCAAGTCAATAGAAGGACTGCGCATCTGAAGCTGGACCTGACTTACTTACTGAGGGGGTTTTTATGCCTCAGTGTCTGTTTCTGTAGCAAAGGAAATAATCACTCCTCTCACTTGTCTGCTGAGTATATGTGTGGGTGTGGGGGTGTGTGTGTGTATATATATATATATATGTGTATATATGTGTTTTGCATAAAACTGGGAGGGCAGTGCCTGCTTTTTTTCCTGGAAGTAGATTTGGAAGGGAGGAGGTGCGTTGGATACCAGCTCTGCAGAGCTGTTGCTGCAAATTAGCATGTTTTAAGAAAGAGGACAGGTATAGGGATAAGATTTGTCACCAGGGCCTGTGCTGGCTGAGACTCGCCTGACAAAGGAATTTGGTTGATCATGAGTTTGCTTTTCACCTGCACAGTTTTTACTAGGAGTTAGAACTTGCAGGATATAAGGAAATAAAATGCCATCCTTGAAGGCAGGGGAGTGTGATATTAGTCATCAATACTAGTCATTTACAGTTTTTGCATTACGGGCTATTCAGGCTATTTCCTGAAAAAGAAATGTTTTATTAGCGAATTGTTTCCTTAGCAGTGCTGTAAGGGCATCAGCAGATAATGCAGTTTCTGGCAAAGCTGTTTAGTGCCTGCCTGTATGAGCAGGGGAGAATGATGAGTAAATTTTAATGAAATAAATTCTGTCTGAGCTGAAAAAATACTAATGCTTCAAAATGCTGTTCAGAGTTGACTCCTTATCTTTTAACAAGTCTGCTAAGTGCAAATGAGCAATTCCAGTCTCATATGTTGTCTGATGTCTGGATTTTGACTGTTTTCCTGTGGTCTTTGACATTGTGCCAAATGTATTCTGAAGGTGTGATGCAGTAGAGCCACTGCAACACAGTCCCCTGAAAAAGCAGCAATAGTATAACCTACAGAGCTGAGAGGGAAAAATGGAAATGCCCTTGTGAGATTGCAGCTGAGAATTGGGTGGGTAGAGTGGATATGCTTGGTGAGTGAGAAGGAGCAATGGCACAGTCCAGCTCCAGAAGAGTGCCATAAGGGTGGTCTGCAGTTGTCAGTGCCGTGGTTGCAAAACTCTTCTGCTCCTACCCCAATAAATCTTAAATTTTTTTCAAAAGTACAAAGAATTATGAATTATGTGTACTGCCCACCTTAGCAGCAGTGGGAGGTCCTAGTCCCTTCAGTACATACAGCTTTGAAAACTATCAGTATTAAGGCTGTTGTTTAAGACAGCTAATGGAATACCAGAAACAGAGGTATTTTCATTATTTATTAGAATCCGTGTTCTATGGAGAGATTGCATTTGGTAGTCTTTTTCTCTTGATATGTAGTTATGTTGTTGCAGCTTCTAAAATCTCTTCTTTGAGCTACTGTGTGCTTTCTCAACAGTCTCATATCAAGATATCATGTGAGTTCATATCGGCCTTTCACTGTCTTGGGGTATTTTTGAACATATGCAGTGGTCTCTCTGTTCACTGCCATTCAGTTCTACCATTACAAACCAGTCTTTGCCAGAGCTATGTTCATGTATTTAGTAATATGAAGAGTCTCATTTCTGTATTGCCTTAAAACAATGTGATGGAGATTTAGGAACCGGATTTACAATTTCTACTCTGAAAGAGAACATATAGTGGGAAATAGTTTCACTTCTTAGGATACTTGGTTGCTTTTTTTTTTGCAAAAGTAATCTCCCCTCCCCAGGAGACCTGAGTGTGGTGGTCTATTTGTTCTGTGTGGATGGAAAGGAAAGCTGGTCAGATTGTTGTTTCTCTGTGTGTGGACACAAAGATAGATGTTCTTTTTATGTTCCTGACATCTTTATAGCAGATACATACATTTTCATAAATGTTTTTAGTTAATATCCACTTAACATTCCAATGTCCTTTTTTCTCTGTGATTTTATATTAACCCAGTTTTTCATTTGACTGCCAATCAGTCTAATTAGGGCATCTCTTCTCTGTTCAGTTTTCTGTAATTTAGCTTTACTTATCAGGTCTGTCAGTACACAAGCAATGGTCTTGCCTGAAACATTGGCTTATGTAAGGTAAATACTGCTTTCTTAAGTGAGTCATTATAGAGTCTATACCAATACATATATTTCTGTATGGAAAGGGGAATTGATATCAGTCAGCTTGATGTTGGAAGAACAGTATCTGCATGGCCTTTTTCCACAGTATAGTTATTTCAGTTACAAAACCATAAATCATATGTGAAACTAAGTGTTACAGCTTTGTAGCAGACCAGGAATCTTGTCTGAGACCATAAGAAATACTTCTGATGTGTTGTTTACATTATTTATTTTTATTGTTGCATTAATTGTTTAAAGAATCATTGCTTGTGGTCAGAAAGAGCTTTCAGTGGCTGTTAATGTCTCAGTATATGACCTGACAACATGAGAGTGACACTGGCACAGAAATTATTTTTCTTGTGGGACTATGGTGCCCATGCAGAAAACTGTGAGTTCATATCATAAAATAGCTGGTGCTTAGAGGGTGATATAATTCTAGTTTCTTTCTCTCTAACATCACTGTCCTGCCGTTATTTTGGTGGGGAGAGGAAGCTTAGGAGTTTCCCAATCAAAAAGGTGTGACACATACACATTTGTCTCTTTTCAGGATCTTTCCCAGAGAGTATCTTCTTCAACAAATCCATCTTTATTCTCTGGCAGACCTTCAGCAGGTGAGTGTCTTTGCTTTATTCTACCTGTTACACATGGAGCCTGTTCTCATCTTCAGACCTAATTACACATTTCCCTTGTAGCTGTTCATAGCATAAATACCTGCACTTCCAAGTTGTGTCTGTGGTTTGTAGTTTAGTATAAAAAAGGGTTAACAGTGGTGTTGATTAGGGATGAAAGCCTAGAGCATCAGTGTTCAAATAGGGATAGAAAGAGACTGTGAAAGAAAACTGTAGAGAGAACTTTGCTAGGACAAATTTTTTGTCTGCTCAATAAATTCTCATCAGTCTCAGCCCATAGGTGACAAGTGGTATTTCTTTCTTGGCTTGAAAGAGTATTTGTTCAGGAATTTAGAAGTTTATAAAGTCCCTAATTCAACATGATTATTTACAAATGTGCTGAGCATTGCCATGAGGAGGAGAGAGGAAAGGAGCCTAACCCCCACCCCCCTTCCCCCGTAACCTCAGCCAGCCTTCTACTCAGAGCTGAGCCATGCAGTGTTACCATGACAGATGTGACCATGGAAGAGGTCATGGGCCAGCAGAATTTGTCTTTGCATTGTTACTGATTCAGCTAAACAAGGACCTTGAAGTACATTTACCTAAACAGCAGAATTTTATTATGTAACAGATTAAACAAGAAGAATTTGGAAAAAAGAGCTGAAAAGGGGAAAATAGGGAATCTAAGGTGAATGTGCTGCAGTGCTCAGATGCACAGTGGAGGAAGCAATGAGGTGAGGTGTGCTGGCTGACCTGGGCACCTTTGTGTTCACACTAATGCTGTTGCCAGTGGTGTGTAAAACAGTATTTTAAGCTTCTTTCACCTGCTTCCCTTCTCTAGTGGTGCCTTTTCTGCAGGATAAGAGTAGCATAGTCAGTTCTGGATGTTCAGTTGACACATAAAGTTGAGGTAGTTCAGATGCCCCTCAGAGCTGGAGACTACAGAACAACAGGAAACGTGGCTTTTGTTGGCTGGTAAAATCACAGGGTAGAAATGATTCCGTATATAAAATAAAAAGGCCAGTTGCCTGAGGTCTGAAACTGTTTCCACATCTTTTCAGCATGTTCTGCTATCTCATCTTTAATAATCAAGCCATGAAAAAGCGAGCTACTTAACTCCAGAGCTGCAGTCTCCCTGGTGGGCCTGTCTATTAGCCCCCAGTGCTTTGTAAGCTGCTTAATCAGTTCCTAACATTGGTAGTAGATATTTTAGAAGCAAGCAGCAGCTTATCAAGCACCCTGGGGGAGAGAAGGAGGGTATTAGTCATAATTCATGCATTGATTTAGCACTTGCCTATAACATGTTTCTTTGTGTTTGTGTTTGCAAGACACCTTCTCTTCCCCTGAGGCGCCCAGTCCCAAACTTATCATATTTAGAGGCAATATAATTTGATTACCATTTCTGCTGGGGTGGGTTAAATTACATTTCCCTTTTAATCTAGCTGTATCCTTGTTGTGAGCATGGAGAGGGTTTTCCACATTTCAGAGGCTCCAAGTTTGAAATCGGATTGCCTGTTTTTGTCGAAGTGGATCCAGAGTAGAAAAGAGAGGAGGGCCCCATTGAGAGAATGAATCCAATGGTCAGATAAATTCTAATACCCTTCACAGCCCCTCCCTCCTGTCTGCTTTGCCCTTACTGCTGCCTTCTCTCAGTTGCTCATCATTTTCCATTGACCTGCAGTTTGGGTAGTTTTAATCCTGAAAGTTTTCCTCCTTTTGATTCCTCTGCTGCCTATTTCCTCATATCCATGGACTGCTTTTGCACTGTTTCCTGCTGTCATGTAGATTGCATGTGTTTGGGGAATTAACTAAAAGGTTTATTAAAGATTAATGGAAAGATAAGGCATAGTGAGTGAATTAGAAAAGCAGAGAGGGGTAATCTGCAGATATAAGCAACCTTTACCCTGGTTAGTCCCAGTTCAATTCTGATTTGTTTCCTGGCCAAGTTCCTTTTAAAGATCCTAGAAAACATGGTTGTTTCCTACCTAGCAGCTGAGTTTCAAAAATGGGGTTTGAGGGTCTGTTGTTAGTTCAAAAAGGTTGAAATGCCTGTTTGCCAGTAGGTGAAGCAGCTTATAATACTATTCTGAAATAAAATCCAATATAAATCTCTTTCCAAGCTTAACAGGGCCTAGATATTATGAGTCTAGGAGAGTATATACTTGGGCTATCTGGTGGTCTGGGGATGGTTGTCACTTGGATCCATTTGGATAGGGCTCTAGTGGGGAAGACTTTACTGTGAGGTTAAAAGCAGAGTAAAAAAAAAAAATTGGAAAAAAGTGGCCTTAATATTTGAAATTTCCCCAATTCTGGTGATGCAGTGGTTTTTGCTAGTACTTGTGTTGTTAACAAATGCTTGTAGGGCAAATGTGAGTAACCAAAGAGACAGCAAGTGACAGTCTTTATTTGTGTGTACACACAAATGCATACATGGACTCTAGAAGGTTTTGCTGAAGCCCAAGGCCCCAGGGGCTACATTAAAGTTTACAGCAGTCTATCTGTGGGCATTCCTGTGGGGTAGATGTTCTTAGAATCCTGGTGTCAGCAGATGAGATAACTGATGAGGTGTGTTCAGATTGAATAGGCACAAATACCAAGTGTGATTTAACAGGCACAAACACCACAGCTTGCCTGTTCTGCCTCACTGGCTGCACGTGTTCGTCTTTGTAACCTCGTGTCATCTGCCCTGCATCACCCATACCCCTCTGCATCTCTGTTAGGCAGTTTATCCAGAGTTATTCCAGTCAATTAAAGCTTTCAAGAGGGAGATCTCCACTTGGTAGGAAGCAGGTATTCACTCTTGAATTTGCTGGTCTTAGCAGACATAGTATACTGGAAAAATGGATTAGCCTTATAGACCATGATGTGCTGTTACAGTCCAGGATGTTTTCATCCTAAACCTGTCAGAGATGTGAGCTCTCTTCTCTGCGGACATTACTGCTACTTTTGTGCATGTATGGACAAAGTTCATGCAACAGTAGTTAAAAAGTGTCCATTTAGATTTTACAGATGTGATTATGGGGCTGCTTTTATTGAAACTGAATTTTTACACTGTTAACTTCGGTCCAAACCAACATTTGACTCAGACAAGAGTCTTGTATTTCTTACGAAAAGTAATTCTGGCTCCTTACACTACATAACATGTTGATGGGAGCTGTTGAAGTAAAAGACTAGAAGGCACTATTGTGCTGATTTCCAAATTCAGATGGTTCATCCATAGAGAGTTAAGTAATGTCTT
The DNA here is from genome assembly GCF_017590055.1 of Onychostruthus taczanowskii. Taxonomy (NCBI): domain Eukaryota; kingdom Metazoa; phylum Chordata; class Aves; order Passeriformes; family Passeridae; genus Onychostruthus; species Onychostruthus taczanowskii. The sequence continues at coordinate 10,421,741 of NW_024499240.1, read as the reverse complement.
GCCTCTTTTTTATGTTAAGTAGCAAGATACACGAGTGTACAAAAATTATTGTAGTGATGCACAGGAAGTTCCACCTGAACATGAGGAAGAGTTTGACTGTGCAGTCACCATGCATGGGAACCTGTTGCCCAGAGGTTCCCTTTCTGGAGATATTCAGGAACTACCTGGACACAGTTCTGTGCCACATGCTGTGGGATAACTCTGCTTGAGCAGGGAGGTTGGTCCAGATGACCCACTGTGGGCCCTTTCAGCCTTATACATTCTGTGATTCTGTGATGGTGTTTACTGTAGAAACTGTCTTAATTATTGCAATTATTTCATCCTGGTTATACCAATCTAAAACATACAGTAAAATGGAAAAGATCCACATAAGGGCAAAAATTACTAGATGTCAAGGATGGAAATTGTGAGCAAGATGGCTGATTTTAAAAGATGATAATTTGAAGACTTGTTTATACAGGAATACTCAGGGAAAAATAATGAAGTGACAAAATATGGGAATTTAAAAAGATGAGTTGAATTACTTTAAATCACTGTGTAAATACTGTTATTGAAAATATGAGTGGCTTTCATTTGGTTTATCTACATTTACTTTGGAAACAAAGTGACATAAATTGCATTAAGGCCATTTTCATTCTGAATGTGTATGTCCATACAGGGATTTAATGTTGTATAATTTATCCATTTTAACATTGTAGATAAACTAATCTGTTGAAATTTAGTTAAAACATTATTGACTTCAGATCAACTTTCCTGACTACCTGTAGATGAACCTACAAATAATGTGAAGAACAGTGCAGAGAAAGGATGAACAGGAGAGCCCTGTTCTCACAATAATATGGCACAGATCACACAGTGAGTATGAGGGACGCATAAAAATCCTTAATGGAAATGCTTCTTTGCAAAACACAGTGAGTATGAGATGCTTAATGCCACAATAGTGTCACTGAGGCCAGAAATGTATCATCTTTGAGAGGATTAAGTATCCATAATGAGAATATCCACAGTTACAGTACATAAAATAAAGGGATTATAAGATTTCAGACTAGGCATACTATACTGAAGGGATTAGGAAGATGTCTCCCCTACTGACAGACAGATCAATGATTTAATCTTCCTCTGACGTTTGGAACTCTGATTACACACAGCACTGATTACAGCTCCTGTGAGCATTTTGGGCTTGCTGGACTGTTGGTCTCACTGCAGCATTCCTCACTGGCAAATCTTCATGTTTCTGCTCAAGCTTTTCTGCATATAAGGCTCCCTAACAAGAGTATGGGAAATAAAAATGAGCTTCAATGAAACAAAAGTTCTACCTGATTTGAGTCTAATACATTGTTAGATTAGGATTAGAAAATCTTAGAACAGCAAAGAAATCATTAGCTCTCCTTCACTCCTCCAGGTTTTTAACCCACATTGTACTTTCATTGCACCTCCCAGACAGAAGTGAAGAAGTAGATCAGATGTGCTCTTTTTGCTATTTTTCATATGCAAAGCTTTAGGTTGATTTAGACAAATTGTTTAATCAGTCCCAACAATAGCAAAGAATGCAAGATGCGGACTTCTTTTGCCATTTACTTGCTGTTTTTTTCAGAAGTAAGACTTCTTTTCTGATAACTCAGTCCTCATAGCATTGCTGATAGATGCTTAGTATAGATTTGTAACATACAGCCTGACAAATTCCAAGCCCATCAGTGGTGGTATCCCTGCCCAGCAGTTCCTTTTTACTGATACAGTAAAAGGATGGGATGTAGCATCTAACCCACATAGAGCCTGTGCATATGGCTGTATTGATTGAAAAAAATGGGATTTGGCTAACATATTTTGGGCTTGCTGTAGTTTTAGAAGTATTACTAAATTAGGTGCTTGACAAACACCCTCCTGCTCTTAGTGTATGTAGCTGAGCCTGTGAAATCATGAGTGCAAACTCAGTTATATCAATGAGAGAGTCTGTTGTTGTCATTTGTGTCATTCAGTGATTCAGTATAAGCTGTATCACCTTAAACTTCTGTTTACCAAAGAGGTTTATCAATGTAGCTGTACCAGCAAATTCTTTTAATTTTAGGCAAGCCCTTTTTCTGCTTAAGGGGCAGAAAATGAGAAGGCGAATTAGGTTTTGGGCAGGCCTGGCTATGCTGAGATGACTGAAGATTTGTCTGTCACAGTTCTCTGTGGGAACTGTCTGTGCTCAACAAGGGCAGCAAAATGCCAGACACATCATCTGTGCCATAGTAGCCGCAGCTCAGAGTTCAGCACTGTTGGGAGCACATTGATTCACAGCTCCAGCCTCCCAGGCAAGGGTGGACACAGCATGTGTGACAGAGGTGTAAGTCCTGCAGTGTGTTACTGCAGTGTAATACTGCCAGATAGTTCTCTACATGAACCATGTAAGGATGCATCTTAGACCACAATGGCATAATGTTAGTAGCTGTCTTTATGACCTGTGCCTGCTTGACAGTGTTCTAAACTAAGTATATTAGCAGAGGAATATGAAAATAGTCCTAGGATGGGAAAAACACACAATATCTGTCTTCATAAGTATTAAAATATCTGATAGCAAAGCAGCAGTTAAACAGCTTGTCTACTTTCCAGTGGCTGTGGCTCCTTTATCACTGAATCAGAGTGGGTGAGGTTGAGAGCACCACAGTGTGTCATCTGGTCCAACCTCCCTGCTCAAGCAGGGTCATCCTGAAGCACCTGGCACATCATTTATTTTTGTCACTCCCTGGAGGTTGCCAGCACTGAGCTGCCTTTCAGCAGAACAGGAAGCTTCAGGTTAGCTGATATTCCCGGTGTGTGTGTGTAATTCTCAAAGTGCTGACAGCTCTGGTTACAATTAGTGGTAATGGCAGTGATCTTCCTGGCTGTTCCCTTTTACCTCAGCTCTGCTGGGAAAGGGAGCTGCTGTCATTCAGAGTGGCTTTCAGGCAGAGAGCATGGCAGAGCCAGCCAGGCTAGGGGACGAAAAGCTGGCTAGGAGCCTTTTTGCAGTGGCTGTCAGGAAGACAAGTTCATCTGAATTAGGTATTGCAGGCAAAGTCTAGAGATCTAGCAAGATTGTTAGTAGATGTTTTTAATAGTAGGACTGCTTTCAGCACTGCATGGAACCAGAATTTTTAACAGGGTTTATTAAATACTTGTAGTCCTTTTCCTTGTGAATATGTCATCTAGGCCAATTGGGATAAGTGTGGCTTTTTAGAATGAAATTCTGTTTAAAATGGCCCAGTAGTTGTGCCAGGGATTCACAGGAGCTTTTGAGTTGAGATCTCCAGAGATATTTAACTTATTTTCAGCCTGTAGAAGCAGCAGCACTAATATAAGTTACTCCTTTTCTGCTGCCTTGTGCTAAACAGGTTTCTTCTGTTATTTTCTGCTGTGCAGAATGAAAAGCCCAGTACTGGAGATGCAGGTTAGCAGTGTGAAAGATTGGACTCTGAACTCATTGCTCTACTTCACTTAAAATGATGATTTGGGAGAGCCAGCTGGGTGTTGCTTCAGGACTAACATCCTGAAAAATCAGATTTCCCAATAAATAAAATACTATTTCAGGGCTACCTGCTTGGATGAGAGAAGAACTTTTTTTAAATTTTTATTTTAAATATACTTTGTACTCACTGAGGTTTTTTTCAGAGTAGCCCTAGCCTTTTTCTTGGTATGTTGCTTTCTTGTTCTAAAATCCTTCAGAGGACTCCTCCTTAAAATGCCCAGATTCAGTCCTATGCAAGGCAGGAAAGTTTCTAATTTTGTGCTATCACTCATGAAATAACATCTTGCTCAGTGGGCATGGAGAGTCAGTTAATATCTCTGCATGCATTTGCTTGCTTAATCTTAAAAAAAAGTGTATATATACTCTCTGCCTGAATGCATATTTGCTTCTGTATGTTTTTAAGCCTAAGTAATGTGCTTTCTGTTTTCTACCAGCCAAATTCCTGGTACTCTTTCAACATTGTTTGATTAAAACAGCCTTTAACCTTTGCTTGAATACCTTTTTCTTAAAACAACCTATAATTCATCCCTGCAACAAGATCAACTGCAGCTTGGGGTGTGACAAAATTGACATGTAAAGCTTGAGGGAAGGAGAAAGGAGGACAGATGATTGGAACACAGTGAGTGTGTGTCGTGTTGCAGAGCTGGCAGGGGAGCTGGCACAGGTGATTTCCAGTCATGTTGTTTATGCTGAGACAATTCCATCTCCTCTTCACTTGTGTCAGCTTGCATCCAGAGACCTGCTGAAATCTCGGGCATTTCTTCCTTTCAGTGAGAAGAGTGGGGGAGGGCTTGAAGGAACCTTGTCATCCTCTCTCTCCTGCTATAAATTGACTTGAACTGTCACCAGTTTGTTTTTCCTCTCCCCCAGCCAATGTAAAACTCCATCTTCACCTTGCCCCCTGCCTATGTGTGCTTTTCAGAGATTAGCAGTGTTTGTTCTTGACCTTGTATTCCTTCCTCTTCCCAGTGCCTGTTTTAGTTAGGGGCTAGTTTGTGGAGTATCTCTCTAACAGCAAATCAAACATATTTAGGGGTTTACTCCAGAAGGACTGTGAACAGCAAATGGCTTTGCCTTCAGTGCAGACTGCCTGATGCAAACAAGTCAAAGGGGGCTTCTGATTTCTGTTTATTCAAATCTCACTCCTTTAGTTTGTTCTGCTTTAGTTTGATTTATTTGGCAGTTGGTTTTGTGAGGTTCTTTTTGTTCTTTGCAGTGTTTATTGCAGGGTTTCCTTTCGGGCTGCTCTCTGCCCTGTGTGGGTGATGAGTTAGTGCAGCACAATGCATGCTGGTGTCAGCACTGGGTGAACGGAGTCCCTGGCTCACCTGCTCCTGCCCACCCTGCTGCCACCTGTACCACAGGCTGAACAGGCTTTTGGGACAGCAAGGGACCTGTGGAGGATGTAAAGGGAAGAGGAGGGAGAGGGTGGGGTGGTATCACTCTTGCTGTTGGGAGCTGGGATTGTGGCCCGTAGCATGTCTGTCACAACTGAAGTTACTGCTGTATTCTTCTTTAATTTGTTGTATAGCAGTGCACAGTGACTGATTGTAGCGTGCATGCACACAAATAGTAAGAGATCATTCTTCCCTTAAATCACCTGTAATTTAAATAAACAAGACAGGCAGTCTGAAAGAGGTGACTGAGAGTCAAAATGGAGCAAGGAAAACCAGCTAAGTAGTATATTGGACAAAAGATCTGATATCTGTCCCTCTGCAACTTTTACCTCATGATCATCCTTCCTCCTTCCATTTCCTTTTCCTCTGAACTAAAGATTAATTGTGCATTGAAATTATAACAAGAATTTGTGATGTTAAGAATCTGGCCAACGGAAGAGAAAAAATCCTCAAGGAAATTAGCAGTCCACAAGCATTGTCTGTTCCCTAGATATAAATGACTGGGAACTTCCCAGCCAGGGAATGTTTTCCCTTTATTTTCTCTGCAACTTGCATTATCCTTAGCTAAGCATATTGTAGCATGCTTGTTTCCAAGTCTGTGTTTTTATCACAGAAGTCCTGAACCCACTGAAATCTTCGTGGGGCAGAGCTTGCATTTACCATTTCGGCTTTAATGGCCAACTTGCATGTTTAATGAATGCAGAAAATACCTGCTTGTTATCCAGTAAACAAATAGGGAAAGGCAATCATTGTATTTTTCCTGCACCCCAGTCCACTTTTGCTTGTCCTGGTTTGTGACAAAGATTACCTGTGACAGACAAGAGAATTTGTCAGAAAATGGTTTCTGAAATAGATGTTGCAATGTAAGGATAGGAGGTAGAGTGTAAAGTAAAGATCCTGACCACAGCAAAAGATCTGAGGCAGGCATTAGGAACAACTTTCCAGTTGTTCTGAGTACTTGACAGTTGTGGTATCTCTCTGGTGAGAAGTTTCTAAGCAAGTCTGACAGACATTTTGGTTGTGCTGGAGGGAGAGGAACAAACTGGATGTTTCTAAAGGTGTTTTTTCTAGACCTGTTTTCTTGTATCACTGGTAGCTCCTTTAAAAGCATGTTTCTCATCTGTCCTGGAGGTGAAGAAAGGTTATTGAATGTTTAGTCCTCCTCCACAAAGCTTCCACTGGTAGAATTTGAAGGGTAGTGAGCATCCAAGTGATGCATTGAAGACAGTCTCTTCAGGACATTTTATTGCCCTTTCATTCAGTCCAGGAAGCATATTCTCTGTGGTGCTTTAACATCCAGGCAAAGTTGGAGCTTACCTCTGAATTTGTTAGGAAAAGGCATTATTCAGACTAGCTGTTTCTGGAGAGGTAGAAAGAAAACAACCAATGAGGGCAGAAACCTTTTCTGTAGAGGATGGTGGAAAGCTGTCCACAATTGTTGTCTGCTCCTTCAGGTAGCTGCCTTCTGCCAGACATGCCTGTGACATTATTCCTCTGAATTAAAGTACTTTCTATCTCTTCAATTTACGTAATTGGGGATCATGAATGAGTTTCATGTCCACCACCCCTTCTATTTTCTCAGTGCCTCTTGGCTTTTCGTGTCTCTTCTGCATTACGTCAGTGCCTCCTGGCAAATTCTGTCTATGTCTGTCTCTCAGATAGAGCCAAGTGTGTGTCTGGCCTTGAGAAATAATCATAAATTTTGTTCTGTCAGGAGGAGAGGCCAGGACAATCCAGTTTAGATTTGAACCAGTAGTTCAAGGTGTTTTAGGGATTTCATATCACTTAACCCATACCCTCCAGGCATCACTTGTGTCTGACATGTAGATCAGACTGGAGGAATAAGAGGGACATATTGCTCAGTGCTCCAAAAGGAGGTTATGAACAAACCTGTGTCTTTAAAGAAAGTGGCTTCTAATAAATGTTATCTGCAGAGAAATACACCAGTCCCTGCATAAGTAGTTAATGTTACTGCTTCAGTGTTGGCTCATAAAACAACTTTATCATCTCTATGACGATAATGATTAACAAGCTGATTTACAAGGGTGGGGTCACAAAGCCATTTGGCAAATTTAGCTTGTCTCACAGTGGCAGGAATACAGAACCTGAGTTTTACAGTATTTTTACCACTTTACCTGGAGTACTTAACCTTGGTGGCCAGGCTCTTAGGCAGAGCAGTAGCAGCAGGTTCTCCTTTATGGGGATAATAACCAGAGTTTCCTCTAGTGCTTCTGATACCTGAGGAAATTGCAGGTCTCAATCTAAAGATTCAGGAGCGCTGGGGACATTTCATGAGTTCCCATATCAGTGTTTATTCCCTGATCACTTCGCCACAGTGAACTGACAGTGTTTACAGGCACACTGTTACATGATGCCTCTGGTTGATTGCCCCTTCTGCTAGAGCTAGCAGAATATCTACCCAAAGATGTGTGTAGATTTATCTTCCTACTCTTAAATTCTGGATAGCTTCTGTTAAAATATCCTTCATCTATTGATTCTCCATTATCTTGGATCTTAATAAGGGATTTTTTGTTTAGACTGTGTCAGATTTTTTCTTTTATTGTCATATGGTAGGAATTACTCAGAGTGGCAAATTTAAAAACTTTAAAAGTATTTTAATCCAGAAACACTTTGTGTGGTTGTAATATATCGTGATACTGTTGAGAATCTAGACTTCTTAACCTTTGCAGTTTCTCACATTGAGCAAAAGAGTGGATCTGAAGGCTCAGCAAGCTGTATTCCCTTTACTGTCTCTTCTGACAATCCTAATGTGGGTGATCAAAGGTATTTATGACCTCCATTCTATGTAAGCATCTACTGCACTTTTGGAAGTGGATACAAATGCACAGACAGGGTAGGGGTTTTGATGACTCTCACTCAAATTCACAACATAGACTCTTGCAGGGATGGAGGTCTTACTCAGTACCTTTTGCTTCTTATCTAGCAATGCTGACAGGAGCCCTGCCCTCAAAACAAACACTCACTGACCTCAGAAATGTCTGAAAACTGTACTGTTTTTCTTTCCTGTCCAGAAAGTTCATCATATCTGATAGACTTCAGTGCTGATTTATGTGGCCATGATGCAAAGTTTGGGTATTTCTGTGGCCCTGATCTGCTAGGTGGGTGGAAGGCTATTGCAGGTGTTACTTGAAGTGCTGGTGGATTACAGCTAACTCATTTGTCCTTCTGTTTTTACACATCTCTCCCTAGTTCCTGCTAAAGTTGTTGGGATATTACATCTGTGGAAATGACACAGCCTGAATTAGGAGGGGTGTTGCATGCTTGCCTTGTCTAATCACTATTTGATTGCTTGTCAACTTAGTCCCAGCCAGAGGTTTCTATTAATGTCTTTTGTAATTTGAACAACTCTCAGGAACTGGAACAAACTCTAGTTTTGTAATAGGGTTTTTTCATGCCTAGTTTTTGGTATTGCTCTATTTCCCAAACAGAAAGTTATTACAAGTCATGAGTTTAGGTTACCATCTCTGGGTTAAAACTCTCAGCAGACTTGAGAAGTTCTGCCACTGTTCCCTTGGCCACTTTTCTAGTTTGGTTTTTAATATGAAAGCATATATTGCAACACCATGTTCACGACATTGCTCTCCCATGGAACTGGTTTGTGCAATCCTCCTTCATCCTGGTAAGTAGGTTCTCATACAAGGAGTTTTTGTTGACTGAACAGGGAAGACAAAGTGACTTGACTTCTCTGCTGTGTGTGATGGGGGCTGGGGGTTTGTGCTGCATGGAGGCACAGCAGGGTCTGGGCCGTGGGACCTTCAGAGCTGGACTTCTGCCAGCACTGTGCTCAGCCCAGGGAACCAGGATGAGAGATGGAGTCAGGACAAATCTGGAACTCAGCATGTGCCAGAGATGAGGGAGTGCCTTCCCTGCAGCGCAGGGCAGTGCTGTGGCTCAGAAATGTGTTGTAAAGGTCAGACGCAGGGACTCTGGTCACAGGCCCCTGGGCAACACCTGCTGCTCCTGAAACCTGTCTGTGAGCAATAGCCCTGTTCTGCACACAGTGGGCCACTCTGGCTTGGTGGATTGCTCTGGTCTATGGCCTTTGCAGGTATTGTTTGCTGGGAACACCTGGCTGTCCATTTGTTTGTGAAAACATCACCTTGATAGAGCAAGTGAACTATGAGGAATTTCCAGTCTTTGAATGAAGGATCAGGAAGCCTCTGGGGCTGAGCAGCCCTCCTGACAAATAGTTAAATTTGGACTGATCATGCATTGCCCTCATAATCATATTAATGTGATGTATCCAAAGGGACTTCAGCTTGTAGCACAGCCACTGCTGCCTTTTATCTTGTGTCTTGCTGGTGAATCAGGAAACACATAGCCCAGTGCATGTGTCCTGCCTTCCCACTGCACAAAGACTCTCACAGCCTTTGCCAGCGCTGGCTTGTTTGACAGTCCTTGTGTTTTCCCCTCACCTCACTTATCCTGTGCAATTGTTTCTTCAGAATTATACTGCTCCCCAGCTGAACACAAAGATATTCCAAGAAGAAAGTTTTATTTACCTTTATTCATAACATTGACGTGTATGAGAAGCCTCTGTTTCATAAATCATTTAAAATAATTGTGCCAGCACCCTTTCAGCATGTGTTCAGATACTTGTACCCCTTTGTTTCTTCCATTGTTGCAGACAAGTCTCTGCCTTCCCCTCTTGTTCTTCAGAACAGCTTGATCTTTCCCAGGCTGGGTTCAGGAGGCTGGGCAGTGGGGCAGGTAGCTGCTCCTGCTGGATTTCCTGGTTTCTCCTTTCTTCCTGGCAGCTCTTGCATCTGAAGCCAAACTCTGGCCAGAGGGATAGTCTGCAGTGTGGGCAGGGAACCTGTATGGGAGGCTCCTCCAAAACACAGCTTGTCCCATTTCAGGTGGAAGATATGTGGCAGTTACTGTAAAAAGCAGTGTTTGCTTTGCTGGTTTAAATTGTAAGTGCTTTGAGGGCAGGGCCTGGCTTTTATGTATGTACATGTGGGTGTGTATTTTTATACAATCCCTAATGTGACACACACAGGAGCTGCTGTGTGCAAAGCCATGGCTTTCTGTCTTGTGGAAGCTTAGAGAAATGTTTTTCCTGATCCAGAGAGACGAACAGTGATTCTGATCTGAACACTGGGGCTATTCAGAGACACAGCTTGCTTTGGACTTCTGAACACAACTGTTTTCCTTCTGTTGTCACCAAGTAGTGTACCCCAGTGTATTCCAGGTACAGCAGTGATAAGCATGGCCCTGTGTCCGCAGTGATGTTGGGATGGATTCCTTGACCAGTTAAGGAAGAAGAAGCTGCATTGTACCCTCTGTCATTTGCTGACTGGGATGCCATCATTAACCACCTCTCACCCATAGTTTTGACCAATTAAAAAATTGCTTCCTCTGCAGAGAGTTTGGATTAGAAACATACCTTGCTCTTTATGTGTGCTGTAAGTAGAAGACAACCTGAACACAGCAAAATTTTAATGTCAGCTTGATGTTTTTTTTCTTTTTAAGAGACAGGCATATATTTTTAATCCTTTGCCAGGTGTATGCTGAGGCATCCCCTATGTTGAAGAGATTAGTCAAGGGTGAAAATTTTGGTTTCTGTTCCTTTGGCATACTCTTAATTTAGTTTTATGCTAAATTGCAACACTTGTGAAATGTGATGTACTTTTCTGCAGCTTGTAGTGTGTGATTTCAGAGTTTCACTGTTTCATAAACTTATTTTGTAAACTGAAATGTTCTCAGGAAAGGTTCGGGTCAAAGCTTAGGAGTGGCTCCAGCAGTGAGAACAGACGGGTGCTGGATTAGACTGCATGGGGGCTGTGAAGTCTTCATCACTGAAAGGCTTGAGGAACAGATACAGCTGTAAAGAGTGATGTAAATATCAGTGGCTCTGCCAAGACAGCCTCTTGAGGTCTTTCTTTTCCTCCCATAATTTCCATGATATCTGGATAATGCATTATATTTGACTATCACACTTCTATTCTTTAATCACTTATGTTTCCTTGAAACTCAAAATCAGATTCTAGCAACTGGGAACATCCTGGAACTCTTCCATCATAGTTCTGGGATGTCTAAACTGACTGACTCTGGACCTTTGGCAGTTTTAAACTGTTTTAAAACAGGAGAAGTTTTAAAACCTTTGGTGATACGTTCTGTGCTCCTTTTCCCAAGCTATAAAGCACTCACTGTGAAACTGTTACCACAAAACAGTGAGTAGACAGCAAGTAGACTTGGGACAGCAAATAGGAATCTTCCTCTCTGCTTGCCTAGCATAAATGGAGATGAGGATTTTATACTTATTAGCTACAAACAGGAATGAGATAAGGCTGCAAGGAAAAATCAGCCTGTGTATAGCCTTGAGGTCTCTGATGAAACAAAATAACACAAAATTTGCAGATGCTAAAACCAGTGATAACATCGATTTGATGCTGCATTTTGTCTTCCTCCTGTAATACAGTAAAATGGCCTGTAATTCACATTGCAAAATTGGCATGCATGGCTCTTTGAAGATATCATCTTCCTTGTATGTCTGCAGTGGCCAGAATAACAAGCCCCCCTCTACAGTGCTACAACAAGCCATATAAATAAATAAAAAAAGAGGGACAAATAACATCATCTCCTCAGGGCAGCTGCCCACTCGATGTGTCTTGCTTAGGTTGTGAACTCTTCAGCACAGGAAAGTTTTTGTTCCTTGTAGTTTTAAATTCACCCCCAGTGCTTAGGAAGGTAATAGATTATGATAATTGTGTTTATTACATTATATAAAGTGTTACTTCTATTCTGATATTTAACTTTTAAATCGTTGCTGACAGTGACGTTAGTTCAGATTCAGAGAGTTTGTTTGCACTGTGTCTTTAGCCTGACATTTTAAGCTGAGCAGTTGTGGCCTGAGGTGACTGCTATAGCATGTCAGAGCATGAAAATGCTCTGGAAAATTTTTATGCATTGTGGTTTATTTATTATCTTTCTATGTGTATTTCATCTATTAGTGCCTCAGTGGGTTTTTGGAGGGTGACTGTAGCCTTGTCACTAGCTGACTGGTTTCACTGTTTCTTTCTTTCTGTTTATTGAATGTTGTCAACTTCCATGTCTCCCCTCTGTAACTGTGGAGTCTGCAAGCAAAATATTTCTTCCTTCAAAATGAAAAACAAACCCTAGCCTAGGGGAGCTAAATTAGCTTCTGACCATCTGTTAGAAGGTTAGCAGTATCACTACCTTGAACTGTGGCTTCATTTTCATTTTTTCATGCAGCAGCTTCTCTGCATTGTTTATATTGTGGTTGAAGGGGATCTTCCTATACCAGGATGCAATAGGAACGTCATTTTTCCTCTGACATGAGCAGATGTCCTATCTGCAGTAGTAGCAATAACATTGCTGCTTCCTGTTGTTGCAGGTGTTGTTAGCAGGCTGGAGCTGAAGGCAAAGAAGGGGCACATTTCAGCCTGTGCCATTCGCTGCCATCAACACCAGCACTCCCCATGCACCTCCTTTTCCAGTTGTATTTGTTAGTAGTGGCTTTCTTGGCTAGTGGGCAGGAAGTTGCCCTGGAACACAAATTTATTTCCTTACTACCTGGGCTTTGCTTCTCTGTTGTTCTTTGTGTTGATATCTCTGTTTTCTCTAGATTTGGTTCCACCTAACCCAAATTACTAGTGGTGTGTTACCATATTTAGGGAAGGAGCGCCTGAACTGAATGTGACACTCATTTAAGTGTAAAACTCCCCACTCTTGGGTTCCAGGGCACAGCCCCGTGCAACTCTTCAGTCAGCAATTACTGCATTCTTTATCCTTTTTACGAGAGGTTGTTATCAAATCCCATGATACATTTCTATCACTAATCTGGCAAGCTGCCATTCAGACCACAGGAAGCCCAGAAGAGAAGAATATACACTTAGGGCCTTATTCCATCTTCATTCTTCCCTTCAGCAGCAGAATTCCTTAAAGTCTCTAAAAGTTTGATCTGAATGGAAAGTATTTTGCCTGAATAGCACCCCTTATTGAGACATTGTCTGCAAGTCACAAATTTAGATGAGTGTTGTGGTTTAAGGTTTGGTCATTTTTTCCACACCAACATGAGGAGTGCTAATCACTTCTCATGGTCTAGCAGAATTCTCTGGGACTTCTTGATTTGAGAGCTGGACACTAAAGGGGAAAAAAAAAACCCAACAAGCTTCTCTTTAAGACTTTACCTAAGAAGTTATTTATTTTGGCAAGGAGCAGAACATTATATTTGAATGGTTCTCAGTGAGAAACACAGTCCTACTAAAGGACTAAAGCCAGGACTCTATTCACAAAATGTGTGCAAAACCTTGTGCTTTGAAGGAAAAGAAACAACCAAAACAGTGATATGTGCGTAAAAAAGTAAGAAGTGAAAATTGTAAGGCAGTATTCATAGCTGTCAGAGATAATGTGGAAGCCTTAGACTTATTTCCTGTTTACTTCTTTGTGCCTTATTGTATGAATGCATATTCATACAATATTTTGTTATTGCCATGTAGAGATTTACAAATAGATAGTAGTTTTCATGTTTAGATCATTGCTGTTTCAATGACAACTATTTCATGGAGCTATAATTATTGGGAAGTAACTTTCCTCTTGTTTTAACCAACAGCATGTACCTACATTTCTGTAGTAATAAGTATTGTCTGTCTTTCAGGTCATTCTGGTTATTTCTGTGGGGTTTCATTCAGTATTGAATTCTCATTCCAGGTCATTGAAGGAAAGCTGGCTCCTTTCCTGGGGAAGGTGATCAAATTTGCCACCTCTCATGTGTACAGCTGCAGCCTTTGTAGCCAAAAGGGTTTCATCTGTGAGATTTGCAACAATGGAGAAATCCTTTACCCCTTTGAGGACATTTCTACAAGCAGGTACTCCAATGTGGTAATGTCAGTCATACATTTGTTTTGAGTGTTAAAGCCTGGAGGATTATCAGCCTCGTGACCTTTTATTTAAATAATTAGGGACTAGAGTCCACTAATGCACATTTCTGGGTAGCTACAGTAGATCACTGCTCCAGGGAGGCCACCATGGACAAATGTGGGAACAAAGGAGAAGTGCTACTTCCCAAGATTCTGTAAGTCTCAGAACAGCTGTTCAGAAAGGGAAGAGCTCACAGTATCATCACACTGTGTGATTTATCCAAAGCTCTTCTGAGTTTGCAAAGTGTCCTGAAAAGCCAAATTACTTTTCTGGAGTGTTCACAGACATCTTTCTGTTCTCTGGTATCACTGGGCCCATAATGTACAGGGATTATCCCTTATAAAACAATAACCATCCATTCTGAAGTGTCTTCCCCATGAAATGTTATGGCTAGTTCTCTGCTCTGTCTGCTTGTTCCTCTGTGCCTGTGTATGCAAGATTTTTAGGTTATTTTCAATGATATTGCTATTCTCAGGTGGCAGCAAAGTAAGTGTATGTGAGTCCTAAACTAAACAAAAAACCCCTTTATTTTTGATCATGTAGAGTACTTGATGCCAGGTCAGGGACAGGAGTCACATGGGAATCCTAGAAGCAAAATGCAGGAAACCAAAGCAGACTTGGCAACACAGCAGTGTTACTACTCTTTTTCAGTAGTGTCTTGGATTTTGAATAAAGGAGATATACTTTCTTCCACCCTTAACAGAAAGACAGTACATCTGACAGCACAGCATTCATCCACAGATAAGGTTTTTTTTTTTTGGCTGTTTCAAATACAGTTGTTATAATTTGTTCTCCAAAGTGTTCATTTGAAAGGGCTAAAAAACAAGGACCCACGTTTGGAAACAATCAGGAGCAGCCTATTAAAAGGGTTTGTTAAGAATCTCGTTCCCTTGTATGCACAAAGATGTTAAATTACAAGTAACCAAGGACTACTCTTAAGGGATTTTCAGTCTGATCTGAGTTTCAAAGGTTGTTTGCACATTGTTTTTCCAGAGTCTTATTCTAAAAAATATATTGACAAAGCAGTGGATAAAAGCCAAACAAGGTATGTGGCTGAGTTTATAAACAGTTTTTGAGAAAGAATGCATCTAGGTGCATGGTGAGATAGGCTGTGTTAAAAGACAGACTAAGATGGCATAAAACATAAGATGTCTGTGGAGACTGCATAATAGGTGATTGAAGATATTCCCAAAAGATTAATAAGAGTTGTGAAAGAACATTTGGGAATACAAGTTTACATTAAAATTTTATTTGTCTGGGGGATTTTTGGTCACAAAAGCATTATTGGCTGTATATTGTTTCTATGCCCTTCAGCTGAGATCAGACATACCTTGCAATTACAGAGTTCAAAACCCTCTGGAATCAAATAGAATTTGTCAGCAATTCAAGCCAACAGAAGCTGCTCTAGCTCCTGTGTTTATGTGAGTTGGAAGCCAGAAAGGACTTGTGTTCATGTTCACAAATGTGAAGTTATGGTTGATGTCATGCCAAAGACAGCAGTCTTTGTTAATGGTTTTAATTAAAACACAATCAGCATGAAAGGTTCTCCAATATTTATCTTTCTTATTTCATCATTCTGCTTACTCCTTTTGTATTCCTTATAACTAAACCTTGTTTTTATCCCCAGCATTTTCTGTTTCCCTTCCTAGTTAGTTTTCTCGTTACTACACATGCACCTATGTGGAACTCACCAGATTATTTCAGTTCCATATTTTTGCTCTGGAGGCAAGTTATGCCTATGGAGGAGCTTTTACAGTAAAGCTACTGTGCAGCTCCATCAGCTCCAAAGCAGCGAGGGAGAAGGCCAGGTGGAGGAATTTTGTGTTTGTTTCCATCTCTTGAAGATGAGAGAGATTTCTGAACTAGGTGTACTGACCACTAAAAGACAAGGTAAGGTGAGGAGGCCAGTTAGAAATAGAGGGATGTACAGAGTAACCTGTAGCAAATGGAATGGCAAGTCATAAAAGGTCTATGTGAAGACTTGCAATTATACCTGAAAATTCTGATAATGTGTTCAGAATTTTTCATTGTCAGTTGTCATACAGAGCTCTGAGTAAAACAGCTCAGATTTGTGATTTAGTTGTACTATTCTGAGTCCACAGTGTACAGAGATAATTGACTACAACTCCCTTTTCTCCATCCTTGTTTTCTGGAATTGCTATGTACAGCACAGTATTCATATTTTGTTCACAATAGTGGACTGCCAGGTACCCTGGCTGATGCTGGTGAGTTGAGGAGGAAAGAGCTGCTGAACTCTGAAGACCACGTTTTTCTTTTTGCATTTTGAATGTTTGTTCACTTTTGAGCTATTAACTCTACCAGCAAGCTGGGCTGTTAGGTTAGAAATATTCAAAAGCGGGTGCATGACATCTTTTGCAAACTTCAGTTCTTTACTGCATGTTTGAAAAGTGAAGCCTGCTTTTGTGCATGTGTGTATGTATATATGTATGTCTATGTTGAGCTGGTGTTTGGATTTTTGGCTACCTCCCTGACCTTTTTTGCTCTTTGGAGAGGAGAGTGACAGCTGTCAGAGTGGCCTTTACAATTCCAAGGTGGTTCTCAGTTGGCTGTTAACTTTCCATCCTCATGGTCTCTTAGGTCAGCTTTGAGGTGAAGAGATTTTTTCTCTCCAAAATATTCTCAGCAGTTTCTGGCACAGTGTTCAGTAGGAATTTATGAAGGATGGGTATTCTTTAGATAGATACAGCTGAGAGAAAAAGAGGGCCCCTCTTGAGGGCTGGAGTTTCTCTTTGGTCTGGTTATTTGCTTGAGAGTCATTTTTGTCAGTCCTTGGGCAAACAGAGTGAATACCTGGGTTATGCACTCCTCAGGGTTTGAATACACATATATTACATACCCTTCTCTCACTAATCAGTGTGACACATTCCTTTGTTGGCAAACGGTTCCAAAACAAACACAATCAGTTCACTTAATTAGCGGGTCTGTGGGCTGTGCTTGGCAGGCTCTTTACATCCTGCTCAACAATGCAGCACAACAGTTTGCTGCCTTGAATGTAAGGGTGGGCTCACAAAGTCATAAGCTTTCTAATGATACATCCTTTCTCTGGCTGTTCTTGGGAGGTGGCCATTCTGCACAGATCTTAATGAAAGCTGTGATTCAGTAGTTAAACAGTTTCTTAAAAATTGTCCCATCCTTTTGATGCCTCTTCCAGTCAGTTTGATTCTTCTGTCCCTTATTTCTCTCTTTTCTCTCTCACCCATATTTATATAATACTTAATCAAAGTTCTTTCAAAATTTCACAATTTCACCTTGTTTTTGAAGGCCTTTAAATTATGAGAACTATTTAAAGCCTCTTGAATTAATTGCACATTTCACAGACCAAATTTGCAGCTAATGTAAACTCTGAGAGCTCTGCTTTTGCTGGAGTTCTGGCAACTTAAACAAACTGAAATACTGTTGTATTTCTTGGGCTAAATTTGCCCCGGGCGTAAATTTAGTGAGTAAACATATAAAATTATCATATTATATCACTTATGTTATATTTACAGGTGTTGTGCAATGACTTCAAATATCCTTGACTGTAAATTGGCTTGTTAGAGCTATCCTTATCCATTAGCAAGCAGGCACTTCCCCTCAAGTTGCTGATTTTGCTTGTTCTTCACTAATGTGGGGAAGAGGTTTTGTTTCTTTCTCCTAAAATTAAAAAAAGACCCAACAACCAAACAACGGAAGTGAAGTCTGGGTAGTGATGCTGTTGTCTGTAGTAGTGGCTGTATTTGTTTTATAACTTAGAACAATTTTTAACAATTTTCAAATCTTAAGGAATACTGAGAAAATTACCTTTGGAATGAGAATAGAATTTGTTAAAACATGCTTTCTGTCCCATCAGATAATTAAGCAATCATGGTTATGATTAAGATTATGTTACCCATTTAATAAAGTTTTGGTCATGCCTGTCATCGTCCTAATGATTACTTTCACAGGCAATTAAATTTGTTGTGTTTTGCTGGTAAAGTTACTTGCTTGTTAAGAACAATTTAATCCATTCCTTTCCTTTTATG
This sequence comes from Onychostruthus taczanowskii, assembly GCF_017590055.1. Classification (NCBI taxonomy): domain Eukaryota; kingdom Metazoa; phylum Chordata; class Aves; order Passeriformes; family Passeridae; genus Onychostruthus; species Onychostruthus taczanowskii. The sequence continues at coordinate 10,403,928 of NW_024499240.1, read as the reverse complement.
TGCTGACTGTAGATGTATGTGAACCATGGAGAGTTGGTCTTTTGTGTTCATATTCATTTATCAAGGCTAAACTGTTTTCACTTTAAGTTAATTTGTTCTGCTGATCAGTTAAGACATGTAGACCTTTTAAGATGCAAACCAGAAGCCCCAAGTTTAAAATAGACGTGCCACAGAACAGGCTTGACTGTATCAACCAGCTTGGATGCCTCCATAATCTTTGGCCACCATCCTGATAAGACCTGTGAATGTACTTTGCACATAGTGACAAGGCCTACTAAAGGCTCTGGGGCTGTGCAAACTTACAGCTTACTGTGTTATGGATGCTGTGTCACTGGAAAAATGTAACTTTGAGCATTTGGGAGAATGTTGAAAATAGATGTTAGGTGGAGGGACTGAAATATGCAGTACATAGTATTTGCAGGAAATACCTTGGCACAAGTCAAAGGCATCACTCAAAGTACATCATTTTCTCTCTTGCTTTCATTGGTTTGTCTTTTGCTAGAAAGCCTTCCCCAGGCTCACCTGAGTTGTGCCAGTAGTTTAGTACCTAATTTTTGAAAGAGTTTAGCTTATCAGACGCTGATAGCTAGTTCAAAGCACTCTGAAGTGATCTGCTCAGCAGTTCTTCGAGGAAATGTAGACACTGAAGTAGATGTTAAGTTCTCTTGGTAATCTAATTTCACCTGAATATGTCAGAACTGATCAAAATCTTCTGGCCCAGATTGTCTTATTTTTGTTTGTGCAGGGTAGCACAGTAATATTATCTGGAAGATGTAAACAGAAAACAATAAAGTATACCAGCTTTTTCATCAAGTATTGTCTTTTGCAACTGAATTAGCTTTAGAGGTTGGTTTTACTTGCCTCATGTCACAGTGGTTTTTAACTAGAATGTTCAATCAATGTCATATTAGTGCCAACTTCCTTCCATTTGTTTACCATGTGGGCATCCCTCCCTAGGCAGGCTACTTGCATTGGTTCCTAGGCAACTGGAATAATATTGCTGCACGTGTGTGTCAGGCATTGATTGCCTTTGGGGCTTTTTTTGTATTGTAAGTGAACACAGGCCAGTCCTTTTTCCTTTTCTTTGTGTTCTGCTAAAGGCTCAGGGTTTGAAGGGCCTGTCTATGATATTCACAGCTGAGCAATTCCGAAATGCCTGCAGACAGGCACATGTGTGTAGTGTGGGATGGTAATCATGCTGGAATCCCCAGCCAGGGCTTACTTCAGCCAGTGTGGTTTGCTCTTTGGGGCTTTTTAATAGCCAAGTTACAGGTGGTTTTGTGTTTTGGGTGCCTGGTGAATGTTTAGCATCATCTAAGGAAAACATAATGAATAACCCCATTTAATCCTGCTTTTACTCTTCATGGCAGGAACGAAGAAACTGAAGAGTTTATGCATGAAGGGTTCAGCCCTAAATCAAATCCTTGCTGAAATTCCTTTCAAGGGATTACTCACTTGATCAAAGGTGTGCAAGGTCTGTCACAAAGAAAGCAAGTTTTTAAAATGAAAAAATGAAAGCTAATATATAAAATTACAAAGAAAGGGTGGTGGGTGAATATGGCACTGCAATGAGACAGGGGAGCTCTTTGCCCTTCTCAGCTCTGCTAGGAGATCGTGGCTGACCTTGAGCAAGCCAGTTCACTTCTCACTTGTTGTGAGGTGGGAATGGTGCTGTATCTGTACAGCCAGGCCCTGTGCATGGCACTGAAGGTATCCTAATAAACCTTGGTGGTTCCAGCAGCTTCATCCCACCTTTATATCAGTCACATCGGTAAGTCTGTCAACCAGTATGGTTCCTATGAGACAAAAACCTGGCTTTCAGATGACATCCTGGGCCACCTGTTGTTCATCTCTGCTTCATTTTTGTCTGTTTAAGGTGAAAGGACTTCGGGGCCTCTTCGTGCTGTGCCCTCCACTTCAGGCACCTAATGGTGGCACTTAATGGTGGTGCAGTACAGGGGATAAATATGAGCATAATCAATTGGTTATGCAGCATCTAGAATTACTTGAGCTATAGTCCTGGGAAAAATAGATGGGAAGCATGAAAAGAACACGCCAGAATTTGCCATTGACTAAATATTGATATTTTTCAAATGCCCAGACTTAATGGGAGATACTAACTTTGTCATTTCCTCAGCATACAAGGAATGATTATATGCTTTTAATGTAGAAAGCCTTTTCTTTTGTCACTAGTGATGATAATAATAAGAGCATTGTAATGACTTTCTGGCTGTGGAGAGCTTTGCCCTTTCTCTTACACTTTCCAGTGCAATAGAAATTAATTAGAGAACTGAATTATTCTCTGCATTTTTTTATTCCATACAAGTAAAAAATCCTTAAAACATAAAACACCCCCTGAAGTCTCAACAGAAATTGAGTTAGGTCAGGAAAGAGGAAAAAAAAACCAAAAAACACCAAAATAGAGAGGAAGCTATTTCAGCTGCCTTCTTAGAAGACTGCAAGTCTGTGTGAAAACAACATGCAGTGTTCAGTAAGTCTTCAAATACTGTTTGAAAAATAGCAAGATGCTATTAATGTGCAGTGTCACAATATCATTCATTAAAGAAGGAAACATGAAAGGCCTGAATGGCTATGGGCTCATCAGCTTATTATCAGTGGTGAATAGCATTCTCACAAAGGATGTAGGGACTTTTTGGCCTCTAGACAAAGAATAAGTCAGGATTCAGAAATAGCACCTGAACTGTGAATTACCTGTGACAACAACAAGGGTTAAGGGAAAGATAAGTAGGTGTAGTGAACTATTAAGTGAGCCTTTCATAGGCTACAAAATATATTTTATTTCTCCAGAGAAATAAAATCATTTTAATATACTGAGGCTTGAAAACAACAAAAGACCCTATGAAATTCACATGTGGAGATAAAATTAGATCTCAGAATTAACTAGGAAGCAATCTGTTTGTAATATTCTGAAAAGGAATACAATGTTGGAGGATTTGGTATCACTGTAATGCAGTGAGGTTAGAAATGGTCAACCAATTGGCATTCCAGGGCCAGTTAGGATTGACTGTATTTGATATGAGGAAAAGCAGAGCTGTGTAGGTAGCTAGGGGTAGTATAGCTCCACCACTTTAACAGGAATGACTTGCCAGCTGCACAAAGGCAGGGCAAGATCAGCATTGCCCTCCTGCCCTGGTGACTTTGGCAGTGAAGGCTGAAATGGGTGTCCTCTCTACTTGTTCCTGTGCAGCTTTGTTCTCCAGCTCAGAGCACCCTTCCTCTAGGCTGCTGCTTTGTTGTCATTTGGACCCCTTGGTTGGGCCCAATCTTCACCAGAGAAGGCAGAAAATAGGTCTTCAGATCAGCGGTCAGAGGGCACCACAATAGACCCAGGATGGCAGCAGTGGTGCCACTGCAGGGACTGTGAGATCAGGGCTGGCTGTTTGCTCTGCCTCTGCTTAGTGCCTGACAGTGTGGGGTCCTGGGCACAGCTTCAGCTACTGCACCAGCTCTAATGAGTAACAGTTCAGACAGTTTTTCTCTGTTTTGATTTTAAGCAATGGGAAAAAAGTTTGTTAATCTTTTCCACTGACCTTATTTCTGAAAAATTAATTCATATTAATTTGAACACCATCAATCTTTGTTTGCTCTGCTGATGGCCTTTGACTTGAGAGACCAGGTGTGCTGGCTCCTCTCTCATCCTGCTCAATCCATTTCAGCAGTAATTTCTGATACGTTCTGTCATTTCCATGCATGCTGTAGAGAAATATTAGGCTAGCATAGGGGGTGGTAATGTGAGAGCACAAAATTACTCTCCTCATCAATCATTACCCTCCAGCAACTTCCAGGGCACTGTAAACTGCTGACTAACAAGGGAGAATTAGCTTGATAAAATCACCATTAGTGTCAGTTCAGAGTGGTGTAAAGTTTTAAAGACACTGCTGTCTTCTGTCTCTTCTTTGCCCATTAGTGTGTCTGTTTGTGGAGATCCCAACCCAGCAAAGCACGTAAGCACACTTAATGGAAGGCAGATCAGTAATCCCAAAGAAATCAGTGGGATATGAGTCCTCAGCATGCATGTGTGTGCTTCAGTGGATAAGGGCAATAACACACTTTCTGAGCACAGAAATTGTAAATATCTCTGCATGTGCCAGTTTCTTGATGCAAAACCAGATTTAGACTGTAGCTGGACTGAGAAATGCAACAGTCAAGTTTTACTGCAAGAGAGCACAGAAGCCAGTAGATATATCACTTTATGCTAGGTAGAAATGTGCCTCCTTAAATCTCTGCACAGCCTTCTTAAAGCTCTGCAGTTATTACAATTTACACCATGTTTGGACCCATGTATAAAACTTCAAGTGCAGCCAGACCAGGAACAGTTTTTTTAAAAGTTAGAGGTGAGATGCAGCCAATATAGCTAACAGGTTGTGTTAGCTTATGGACTTCTCTCAGTATTGTCAGACCACATGCCTTATGGCTTCTCACTTTTTGGGGGTTTCTTTCTTCACGTTTTTAATTTTTCTTCACAGTCTTGAAGACAAGAACGTTATTTCTATGAAAAATAGGTTCAAAGCACACCAACAAAAACCCCACTAAAGTTATAACAATGGGCACTTGGATTCTTACGTAGTCATTTGACTACAATAGCTACAAGAAAGGAAAAAAAAGTGCAAGGCTTTTCAAGATGTGCTACAGAATCACCAAGGGTGACCAACACCCATTGTTTGTGTATCAGGATTACTCTAAAGTTTCATGTTTTGTTGATATTATTATTTGATTATCCAACTTAAATCTAAGACTTTTTACCTCTGACAGTCCTCCTTTTACTTTTTCCTTTGGTTACAAAGCTGTAGTGACAACTCATCACTACAGACAGATATTTGCATTGAAAGGCTGAGAATGTCCAACTGTTGAGTTGTAGCCCACTCATGATGACCAGATATTTCATTGCTCAACATCCATCTGCATCTGGGGCTTGATCTGCTGTGACATTAGGTTCATTGCCTCACAATGCCCCAAAAGTAAACCAGTCATCTTGTTTGAGCAGTTGATTTGTTTGAAGTCCAAATGTCACATTTGAGAACAGAATATCACAGCTTTGACTGCCAGAAGCATAGCTCAGTGTATTGATCAATTGATCAACATAGATCTGTTGTGTTCATCTAGTCTAGTCTTCCAGAGGACACAGCACAGACAACATCACTTGCCTCTGTTTCATTTTTACTTTCAAAATTACAGTTCTGCTGTTGAAGTGGACAGTTCTTTACTCTTTCCAGAACAGCTGACCACTGGAGCTTCAATGAGAAATATGTCATATCATGGCTGTTGCAAATCACAGAATCTGTTTCTGCAAATGCTGAAATATACTTTATTGGGAAATAATATAGTCACACCTCATTTACAAACAAAGAAAGACTTGTCTTTCATAAAACAAAGTTGGTGGCTTTTCAGTGATATACCTGAATACTAGTTACTAAGAAGATAAGTATTAATCCTTCTAAAAACTTGTCTGTGAAGCAGAAGTGCTGGGACAGATTCTCAGCAACTGCAAAATGAATGCACATCAATTTATTTTAGTACTCCCGAGTAGCTTTACACCGGCAGAGGTGTGGCCATACCAGTGTCCTTTACAACGCCACTCTAATGAAGCATAATGTTCTTTGAGCTCCAAGAACAATGTCAAGGAATAACTACTGCCCACAGCCCACGTGAAGCCCGTTGCATGCTCTGGTCCTGTGTTGTGACTCAATTTTGACACTCATTTGTGTTTGCAGGTGTGAAAGCTGTGGTGCTGTCTTCCACTCTGAGTGCAAAGTGAAGGCTGTACCATGCCCCAGGTGTGTGCGTAAAGAATTGCAGAAGAAGCAGAAATCCTTCTGGAGGCAACTGAATATGGACGAGAACTTCGAAGAGTCTTGCAACATGTTTGAATTGTCATATCAGAACACATGAGGTCCTTAAGGCAGTGGCCAGCCTGAAGAGAATCCCTCTCCCAGCTGTCAGCTCAAGCAAATTCTCTGCTTAGACAGGCAGAAATTGTTTTGAAAAATACCTGACCTTCTTAATCTGTGAAATAAGAGCGCCAAAGTGGCCATAAAGCCTTGTTGGCTTTGAAATACCAATGGCTAAACTGCATTGAAGTCCAGCCTTTAGCTCTCATATAAAATGTGGTTTATGAGAAATGCTTTAGGATTAGCTAATTAAGTACCCAATTTTCTTTTCCACCTCTGGAGAACACTTTATCTCAAGGTAGAAAATATTTGCTGCCATGACTGCATTATTTTTTATGTTGTTCACTTAGAGTTGGTGAATCGTTTACTTATTTATGTGTATTATTTATTTATTAGTAGCCTTGGCAGGGGTTCTGGTGAGGTGTTTGACAGAACCCAATAGAGCAGGAATTATTTTAAATCCACTGTCTTCTTCTGATATGGACATGTGGTTCCATTTCCTCGTGTTTTCAGAGAACTATCTTAAAGGATCAGTGCATTCACATTTTAAAGGATCTCCCATTAAACCTTATTCAGGGTGCTTGCAAACATGAGACACAGAATAATTCCTTCAGATATGTTTATATATTTATAACCACCCCAGTGAACTACTCCATATTCAAATAACCATGGGACTTACTACTCTTTTTGTTCAGGCTGGAAATATCAGTTAAGCTCTGTCACTGAAGTCCTTTGAGATTTGTGCTGGTTACTCTTGATTTATGGGAGGCGATGTCCTTGTCTGTAGTAACATGATGTTGGTTCTTCTCCTTCCAGTCTGAAACTTTAGGGCATTTTAAGTGTTCACATTGGTTTTCTTTTTCTTTCCTGAAGTTTACTTCAAATGTTTTTCTAATCTGAGCCTGTTAAATTGATAGTCAGGAAAGTGGTCTTGCCCATTTTAGTTAGCAAATACCTCCAAAATTGTGAAACACTACTTTGCTGTTTTCATATGCAACTTGTGTCCTGCATTCTCTCTGACCTCTGAGGCGTTTATAGTTCTGTAATGACTTCCATGGTGGACAGTGAAGTTCCTCGAGGCATGATTCTGCTTCACACACCTGGAACACAGGGAAGTATAAAACACAGTGAATTATTTTGTAAAGGGAAGTCCATGATGAATTTAACTTGGGAGGTGTGTGTCATTACTGGCAGTATGTTTAATTCATGGCGAGTTCACTTCCAATGAGCAGTTAGATTGTCTTCCCCCCATTTCACATTCCTGACTCTTTTCCACACGCTGCAGTGATCTATTACATACCTATGAAAGCATTCATATACACACACACACACACATCTATATATAGAAAGTAAATATGGTTTCAGAAGAATAATGCCAGTTGCATGTGTATTTTTCCTTTCCTCTCACATAGGTTTGTGAAAATATGGAATACTGATTTTTGCTTCCTATATAATCTACAGACTGTTGTATTCAAGACAGAAAACAGTTTTGATTGTTGAAGCATCTCACTAATTGCTGAAGTATTTTAAATGAAAGAACAGGGTACGTCATGCTTACATTAAAAGGTAAAATGCTACAATGAGTTACCTTGTACTAGAATATAAGTGGTTACCTTTTCCAGCCTCCAGTCAAAGCAAAAAGTAGCTTTTTCAAATTTGAGTGCAACTACTATATATATATATATAAACATGTTTATATCTCTATACATTAGACAACCAGTGCCTTTCTTTTGCAGAAATCCTTCTTTCATTGGGATTCTTTAGAAGGAAGTGAGGGTTTTTCCATGTGCTTGGCAAAGTGCTGTAGGGATTCCCATACTTAGTAAAGCTGGTGAATCATGCACCTTTGTCACTAAAATGAATAATTCCCATACACAATGGTGTCTCTGTCTCAGCTCACTGTTCCTCATGTGAAATGAGTTGCTTTTGGCTATCACCCTTAAAGGTATAATGTTCCTTGCAAATCCATTCCCATGCAAAGAATTCCCTGTGTGTTCAGAAATGCAAACACTGGGGAAGTATTGTGGAATTAGTCAGGCAAACAGGAACTGCACTGGTACTGGCTGAATAAACAGAACGCTCCCATGTTTTTCAGCTTGTGTCACTACAATTACTGCTGTGGCAAAGCCAGTAGCTCTGAAGCTGTCAGCATCTGGCAGGTACTATTTTGAATTATCTGTAGACATAATGTTAGGTCATTAAAGAAAAAATGGTGATGTTTTTTGATCATCGTGCTCTGGTATTCATAATACCTCCCAGTGCTTGTTCATGTCCAGCTCAGTTTGGAGAAGGCTGCTTAAGTGCACTGTCAAAAACCATGTGGAGTCAAGGAATCAAGGTTCAGACATTGCAAAATATTACTTTGACAGATGTCCTATCTCCAAAGTACCAGTCATGTGGGTGGTTAGATATTGGAATTGAATGCTAGAATAACAACATAGACAGCACTGGAGTTGCTCTGGGTTTGTACAGGTACTACAGAACAGTTTCTTTGCTAACAGAGATTTAAAGGATAAAAAAGTATAATGTTGGCAAAACTGCTGAAATTAGTAATGGGTCTGAAACCACTACCATTACAAATGACATAGAGCAAGAGCATGTTATGATATTCTGTCAGTGCCCAGAGCTTTATGTAAAAGGATACTGTACAATACAGATCATGCTATTTGTTTTAAAATCCAGTGTTGCTGTAAACCAGCTAGTTCCTAAAAGGAGTAGACATTCATTTCTACTTTGGAAAAGTGATACAGCTTCACAGTAGCTCTAGGAGCAGGCTGTAATGTGAAAGATGATGTCCTCTCAGGGATGCCTAGCTCCTATCCAAAACCAGTTACTCTTTATGAATGGGTAAGATAAGTATTCTGTCACCAATTTTTGTAAGCATAAAGAAAGGCTTAGTCCTGCCCTCAGTTGGTTTTCTTGCAGGAGCCATCTGCAAGCAGAAGCCTCAGCCTGGGGTTCTGCAGGTGGTTTGGGTTTCAGACAGCGCTGTACCCTCACATAGTTGTCTCTGCTGTATGACCAGTGCTCTGTGCTGGTCCCCACTGCTACTGTCTGCCCATTCTGCAGCCCACAGCCTGCATGTGGCTCTGCTCTGCAGATTTCTGGATGAGCATCAGCTGGGGAAGTTCCTGGGGGCTTTGCAGGTTGCACGACTCTGCCTGCACCCTCTCCCCACCCCAGGTGAAATTATGCATTAGTACTTCAGTCTTGTCCTACGCACGCATGAAATAAATTTGAATGATGCCATTTCATTGTGAATCAAGAATAAAATATGCTGTTTGTCTTCTTCAAAGAGAAGATGTTTTCATAACTGACTAAGAAGGAATTGATCTGTAATCCAGTTACTGCTTTTGCTTTGTACAGAACTTGTTGTCAGTGTAAAAATAGGATGCTTAACTGCAGTGGACCATGGCTTCACTCTCTACAGGTACTTACACTTGTTAGTCTGATATTATTTTAATCTAGGACACTATTGAGACCCTTATTCAAGTTTCTTTTCCTCTTTCCTTTAATGGGAAGATGGGCCTACTTAGGGGATGCAAACTGCAGCTCTTTTTGTATTATCAATCTATAAAAAGATAAATTTGTATTTCTTGTGTAGGAATCCTCCTACTGCTTTTCTTGGTTTTTGTCTGTCTTATGTGGTGGAAAATGATGTGTTCCTGATGTGACGAAATATCTTGGCTGGCACATGCCAATATGAGCTCACTGCTGGGATCCATAGGAATTTTTAGGTATGAGGGAAGGTACTCTTTTGAGAGGAATTTAAGTTTTTTGTAGTACTGCACAGGCTCTGATGGCCCTGTTAGGAATGAATCATCAGGGTATCTCTAGAGCTCCTCCTGTCAAGGCTTCTCTTATTATTAGGATAGTGTGTGTATTATAATAGATTGATAATAATGTCTTGAAAGATTTTTTAAATGAGCAGAGAATGTCTGTTTACAATGAAATGGGGAAGCTGCCCAGTTGAGTTTTGCTTTTTCCTTGCAGATCAGAAGCCACTGAGTTTCCTGAGCTTCCCAAAGGTCACTGCCTGGATTGCAGCTGACTGTTGATCTGTATAAAAAAAAGTAATTTAATAATCATCATAATCTTCTATTTTTTTTTTCCTGCCACTGAGTTGCAAGCCAGTCTCCCATCTCTCTCCACTGTCTCTGTCCCTCTCCTTACTCACAGTACTGAGCCTACAGCCAGGCTTGGAGCTTCATAGGTCGTGTTGCTTTTGAACCAGTTGAGTCCAGTCATTCTCTCCTTTGTAATTTGCCTTCCAATTTTCCCTTCCCAGTAGGAGTGCCTTACAGTACAGTATATTAGTGTCTCTCTTCCTGTTTTGGATTTCCTGATTGCATCTGCTGTTGTATTAACTTGTAGACTTAAACTGAAACGCTTCTGTGGCTGGGCCTGCTCTTTTGCAGGAGCAGCTGAGTAAATCATTTTGCTTGTTCTGCTCTCATGAAGTTAGCTCTACAGGCTTCATATACCAGCTCTGGAGACACCAAGCTGTGTGGGAACTCCTCATTTTTGCTCATTTTGGTGCCTTAAATTTTGAGAAGTGAATGATTTTTTTAGAAATGCTCTGCCATGATGCAGTGTGTTTGGCATTGGAGCTTAAAATCCTTGCTTGTGACAGTTTCCATCGTGCTAGGAACGGTAACCATAAAATTTGTTTACTGTCTATGCTTTGTGAGGCCATTGTGAGAGAGGATAGCATGGAGATGGTGTTGGTTCTTATTAAGTGTATTTTTGAGACTTGCTGGGCTGCTTAGCCTGAGATGCAGTTGTGCAAGACCTTCAGAAGCCGTGCATATATAATAATGTCAGGTACAGAGAAGTAAAACAGGGTCAGGTCACATGCAGTTTTGCTCCTCCTGGAACCCCTGGCCGGTCCACACAATGCGGCCATGGACTCCCATACCAAGCCCCCTGCTCGCTTGCACAGCTGGGTCCAGTGCTGTGGGAGTGAAGGTGTTCCTCAAAGCTCAATTTTAATGCAGCCTGGCTCCCTGAAGCCTGACCCATTAACGGTTTGGTCAGCCTCACCGTAGAGGGTTAACCCACTGAAATTTTAGCAGTATTTGCTAATGTATGTGGCATGTGTGAGCCTGGGGCACAAGCCCATACTACCTGTGATTTTGTAAGTCCACATTTGACACCAGTAGCAGGAATCCCCTTAACAGCAGCGGTGCTGTTACTGCATTTTGGCAGTACAGTGAGGAGACAGCATGGATAACAATGTGCAAAGTCCTTCTTTACTTGAAAACCCTGGTGTGACCGTGATGGCTTGAGTCATATGTTAAAATGCCAATTTCACCCAAATTCCTTAGGGTGACCATTAATCCAAATTGCAAATGTGCCACTTGTGGTCAGCATCAGAGATATCTAGATGTGGAGAGCTATCAACTGTCTAGGACCAATGTGTGTTAGACTTTGTGCACAAGTGGCTCAATTATTTATTTATTCCTGTCTAATCCACATGTTAAACCATTATGAATCCTTGAATACACAGCATTGTTTTGGTGGAAAAAGGATTTCTTTCAGTTTGCTTATGCACTTGTCCACCAAGTTGATTTTGCTTAAACTAAACTGGGCTTTCAGTTCTGATTTTTAATTAATACCTGTGATACCAAGTTACCTTACATGAGTCCCTGCTATACTTGAGGTAAGCAAAAGTAAATTCCTGAGCAAAATGTGTGTTTCATAGGTATTAAGTGATAAAGGCAGCTTCCAAATCAACTTTAGTTCAGTCAATGCAGTTAAAAGCCAGGGAAAGCCTGGTGTGAGCAGCAGAGCACAGCGGCTGATGTGGTCCCTGGGCTTTCCTTCCTGCCAGAGCACCAGCTCACCTGCACCACTTACATGAATTTTAGCATTGCTGGCAGTGCACCCTGAGTTTTTTTGAATACCCTTATGTGTGTATGCTACTGTGTTAACTTATTTGCAACATTGTAATATGTGTTTCATTGTTTGCATTGTTGGTTTGGTTTTTTACTTTTGACAAGGATATTTTTTTAAATTATCTGCAACTACTGGGCAATAGTCTTAATTTATTATTGATGTGTAATGATGTTATAATTTAAATCCATTGAGTTGAATTGCTTGTTGACACTTGAGCAGGGTTTATTTGGGTTCACTTGTGACTGCATCGGAGCACCAGTCCCTCCTGTATAAAGGCAACTCTCAATAAACACTAAAAAATGTTACTCGTCCATTTGAATTTGCCTTCTGGTGGATACTGTACCATGGGTAGGGCAAGCTCTGAAAGAGTGATAGTTTCCTTAGAAATGCCTCTCTGCTGGTTAAAGTCTTCTGAAACTAAGAAAATATGATAGTTCCTGTTCCCAGATCTTAGCCACGAGGGCCTCTGGAAGTACCGCTGATGTCTGCATCAGGCTCTGGGGGTTTGGATTCCCAGTTAAATCTTGCGTTTTTGGAAAGCCACAAATTCCTAGATTTTTGATGGTGCTGACCCCTCCACAAGCTCCCAGGGGAGCTTACTGTGGCTTTGAGGCGCAGAAAACAGAGCTCTTGGAAACAGAGCTCCTGGGAAGCTTGCAGCAGCCAGCTGTTTACTGTATGGCTGCCACGTGTCCTCTGCCAGGAGGGTCCAAGGTCAGGGCCTTGAATTCTAAGTAAGGGAGGCATCTCCCAGGTGGACTTAGGGGCTGGAAGGGCAGGATTTTGCCCATGTTATGAGGGTTCTTATACCTATGGATGTAGGAGCAGGTAAGATTCTTGTTCTTCTTGGTTGTTTCTTCCAGTGCACCAGCTAAGGAGTTTCTGCAGCTCCTTGAGTCTGGATTCGATGACTAAAGATTGCAGCACAGAGCTGTTGTGGAGCTCATGGGCCTAAAACCCCTGCCTGAGACTCCCCTGAGCATTCCACACCCAGCCCTGTGCTCTGGTAGCTTTCAAAGAGAAGGATATATCCCCTCCTTCACTATCTTCCTGCTCCTCCTCAGAAAGACCAGAAGTCCATCAGGAATGTCAATCCTCTCTCTTGCAGGAACCTTTGGAATTCATCCCTGTGATGAAACCAGCTACAAGCAATGAGTTAATGTTTGACCAGGACCACACAAGCTGCACAAGGAAACAATGTGCAAGACCTTCTCTTCCTCCTTATTTGCTTTACAAGGTGAGTAAATTCTGTTATGACATCTCCTTTCCCTTTCACTGCCACCTCCCCTCCTCACTTCACCCTGTAAGAGGTGGTGTGAAAAAGCATCCACACAGAGCAGAGACCACGGGGTCTGTGGAGGCCTGGGAAGAGCATGCCAGTCCAAGCTCTAGCTCTTCTTTTAAAGTCAGGATAATTCATTTTAAGAGAGCTACCCTTCTAGCTCTCAGACCAAAATGAAGAATATTTGGGTTAATATGTGAAGTTGACTGGTTTTCTGAAAGATTGGAGCTAGCAACCTCCTCCTTTCCTTAGGGACTGAGGGGGTCCTTCTGGCTGTGAGGCTCACCATACCTTTTCAGTGAAAGCATGCTGAGGGCAAATGAAAATACTCTGGGAGTCTGTGTACATAGCTCTGGACTGTCTTGTTCTTGTTTAACTAAATACTCTCCAAAATAGTGGTCCCATTTAAAGGCCTGAGTATTACCACTATGAGAAGGTGGTGAAAAGCATCTCAGATAATCAAGTGTTACAATTAAAACCAGACAAAGTCTCCAAGGCAAGCAGGAGTAAATTCCATCCATTTTAAGCATAGACAAATATAAAACCTGGCATTGAAGCTGCAAACATGCTTTAAAAAAGACAGTCCATTGTTTATAGTGAGTTTCAATTTTCTATTGTTTAGTTTCAAGGTATTAGCATTCATTTAGATATTAAAAAAGAAGGTGTGAAAAGCAAGACAAGTCACATAAGAGCTTGTGTTAAAAGACTGAACTTTAATTTACTTGAACATTCTCAGGTGTTTATCACGTAGGTACAATATGAAGCATTAGAGGTAAATAAGAAGGAATTATTATTAAAGTTATTAAAAATAAGAAGGTGCAAATTACTGAATCAGTGTAAGAAAGTAATAGATGTAATCAGCATGGATGGAGCAGTTCAGTCTAAAGTGCTTTCCTAACATTTAAGATTATAAATTAATCTCATTTCTGACACTGCAGGCAAATATCTGAAGTGCAGCAACAAAGTAATGAAACAGGAGGAGTGTGCAGTTTTGGGCACCACAATACAAGTAAGAGGTTAGGCTATATTAGAGGAGGGCAGCAAAGATGGTGAAGGGCCTTGAGGAGAAGCCATATGAGGAGCAGCTGAGGTCTTTTGGTCTGTTCAGCCTGGAGAAGAGGACACTGAGGGGAGACCTCACTGTAGTTACAGCTTCCTTGTGAAGGGAAGAGGAGGGGCAGGCACTGATCTCTGTGGTGGCCAGCAACAGGACCTGAGGAAATGGCCTAAAATTGTGTCAGGGGGGATTTAGGTTGGATATTAGGGAAAGGGTGGTTGGGCCCTGGAATGGGCTCCCCAAGGAAGTGGTCACAGCTCTAAGCCTGGCAGAATTCAAGAAGTCTTTGGACAATGCTCTCAGGCACAGGTGTGACTCTTGGGGATGGTGCTGGGCAGGGCCAGGAGTTCAAGTCCCTAGTCCTTGTGTGGTCCCTTCCAGATCAGCTATTCTGTGCTCCGTTGTCTCTCCCTCAGTTTGTGTCTTCCCCTGCAATGATTTCTGAGAGCCAGGGTACAAATGCCCACAAAAGCAAGGCTAGGGTGGAAAACAAATGCCAGCACCATCCTGTCATCAGACATTGTCACGCAATGGTTTGTGACATTGGTGGATATTTTCTTGTGTACATATTGCAAAATGTCCTGTTCTGCCTTGGACTCTGCACTTCTGAAGGACACTTGTTTTGGATTTGACAGACAGCATGTTTGATCCTTTAAGCAGATCCAAGATCTGCTGGCTCCAATGAAAACTGCTGTTTGTCAAAGAACCAGAGTTGGGCTCTCAGTATTTAGAGGCAGGAACTGTAGCAGTGTATAAAATTGGCAGGTTCATTGTGAAATACAAGTGCATCTAGCACAGAGTTAACCCTGGGTGATAATAGGTAAAAGAGGGCAAAAGTATAATAAAATACAGGTCTCTGCTGTAGGTATTTACACAGTATCAGCATTGTTAGCTGTGCTTAGAGATTTATGTCAAGTGTTAACTGCACTGTCATAAAACAATAAAGTACTTCTGTGAAGGGCTTAGGGCAAAGGGGAGGCAGAGAAGTCTCACTATATAAGGCCCTCCTCCTGCATCTGTGGTAATCCATGGGAATGTTTCCATAGTTGTCAGCAGGAGTTGTGTGGAGGCCTGCTAGAGGAGTGCAAGCAGAAGCACATTTACTATGTTTAGAGCAGGTAACTAATGATTTTGTCTAGGGGAGGATGTTGCCACCACCAAATTCTAGGAGCTAACACAGCTGATAAATCTACCTTGCAGTAAGTGGAGAGATTAGGGTTCCTCCTGGCAGCAGGGATGTCCTTCAGTGTTTCATAGAAATGCTGAACCATAAAATCTGAGAGATTACAATAAGAGAACTACTGTGCTCCATGTGGCCGTGGGGTGAAAAGAACAAGAGTCCAGTGTCCCTACACAGTGTACCCTGCACTCTGGCTGTTGCAACTCTGCTACTCACACTGGGCTCACAGTAGGCTTCCCCTCAGCATTTTGGCTGCAGGACCAGACTTCTCATCTGAGTTTAGTGTTTACATGTAGTGGACCAAACTGAAACGCCAGTTCCAATCACTCAGAGCACCAGGGAGTTTAGGTCCAGGCATGGTGCCTGCCTGTCCATGGGTCTGTAGCTCCAGTGTGTCCTCTCTGCTTGTTGTGTCTGCCCTTCATGAGTTATGGCAAGATTGCTTCTCTAAGCCATGTCAATACATGGGACTTACTAGAAATGTATTGCTCTTCCACTAGAGGTGCTTCCTATGGAGTTGTTCCCTGTTTAGATGCCACTGTATGGGACAGTGTTTTCTTGCTTCTTTCCAGATGCAGGAAGTAATTCTTTATCAAAACATCTGGTGAAGTCTCCCCCACCGCAGCAGTCCCACAGCTGTCCTGAGATGGGCAGGAGAATTACCTGCTTCCTGACCCTGCTGTGGACAATGCTTCTCAAAAGTCAGTCAGCTTCAAATAAGAGAAACATCTTTGCCCAGAAGCTATTTCAGAGCCCTTCATAAACTTGAGTATTGCTGCCAGCCTTGCTTTCTCTGTCAGGAACCACAGTGTTCCACACCTGCTGGTCTTCACTGTTCTCTGAGGGAGTTGATAGGAGCTGTTTGGAAAACAGATGGGTGGGTGTTGAGCACTTCAGCATCTGACCCCATGTTTCTCAACTGTCTGAATTAATTTTGAGCCAACGCAACTGGATGAGCCTTACATACTTCTTTCTCAAAAGCACTGGCCATGCCATTTCCTGTCTCATATTTTATCTTAAAAGCTAATGAGTAGAGCTGAAATCTGTCCCTCACTTGTCAGCTACATCAGCTTTAAAACTCCAGGCCTAACTTCATACTGGGACAGCTTTCAAAAATCATGGGCTCATATTTCAGTGTGAGACTGAGTTAGTCCCTCCTGAGTCCTGGGTGGTGTCGCAGTGGCAATGAGCATCTTCAGTCCCATGGCACCTGTTGTCCCTTTCATCCCTCCAGCCCTCAGCTTCGCCGGTGCTGGAGATGTGGCCCAGATTCATTCCCCTACTCCCAACAGCACCACAGGCTTCTACTCCACAGGACCAGCACCTACCCCAGCAGAGTGCTGTAGGACACCCTGTCCTTGCATCCCACTGTCTGCTGCAAAATACAGATATGTTAAGCTCAGTTTAGAAAGAGGTGAGCAGTCTCCCGTGTGTACCCAGGACAGACTGCCGCAGCACCAGCATCTTGGCTGTGTGTGTGTGACCTTTTCCCATGAATATCTCAGTGGTGTCATCACACTAGTTCTTCAGCCTCTGGCATGGTGAGACAGCCTGGGAGATTGTGACGACCCTTTCAGATTGCACATCTCTCGCTCTGCATAGCCACGCGTTACAATTTTTCGCCTTACACTTCCACGTAGGAATGCGGGGGGGGCCTTGGAGCAAGCTGCCTGGGACGGGCACGGACGTGCCCGCGGGGGGACGCGGAGCAGAGCGCGTTTCTCGCTCCTCACACTTTTCTTTTTTTGTGACCCGCCTCAGTGATTGGAAAGGACCCATGTCCCGTGTTCCACCCCACCCCCCCGCGGCCCCCTCTTCTTCCCCAGCCGCACAATTGTCGCCGCCAATTAGTGCATTGTTAGGGCACACAATGGCGCCGTGGCCGCTGGAATGGGCCGCTTTTGTGCGTCTCCAGTCGGCTGTAGGGGCAGTCAAGATTCATTTAGGGCCTTACACAACATGGACAGAAAATACTATCAGAAAAGCAAAAGGGGGAAAGAAAAAGGGAGAGGTAGCGAGGAGGGGCGGGGGCAGCCCGCTATTCAGGGGTTAGCCCAGCCGCATGAAAGGCCCAAGAAGCAGTGCCACATTGAAGACGCCCCTTGGAACACAAAAAAGAACCGGGGCTTAATAGTAATTAGTGGGCAAACTGCAAAGCGCACCGTGGCTCTCCAGTGAATTGTTCCTGCACTTACTGCCATAGCTGCCCCTTCCCCCTTCCCTCCGGTCCGCCTGGGAGGGGGCAGCTCGGGGGTGGGAACTGGCAGCCCTCCTTTACCCACCGGCTCTGGGGAGGCCTCGCCAAGCTCTTCTTTGTGGCAGGTAAATTGGATTTCATCCTCTACAGCTCAGAGCCGGTTACAGGAGGTACTTTACAGCCAGGGCAGGGGGGTGGTTTCAGAGTCAGCACCGTGCCCGTGTCAAGGACCTTTAAACAGCCCTGTCCCTTCCTGCAGCTGCCACGACACACCTTGAGGCTCGGCTGTTTGCCTGTGGCCTGTCCCCCTTTCCCCAGCAGAGACTTGGAGGCCACTGCTGTTGTTTTGTTGCTGTTGTTTCTCCCCTCTGTTCATAAAGTAATCACCTGCACGGGGTTTTATGATCTATTTAGGGCAAGGCCTGATAACACCTCAGTCAGCTTAGTAAAGGTGAGGAATCTGCTCAGGCTGAAGACCAAACCTGGCCCATCCTTTTAAAAGTCTGCACAGTGCAAACAGCACTTGCCTCCACCTCTCCCCTCAGATCTCTCATATCTCTGCCAGCTCTCAGTCACACTGAGGCCTTCATCAGTACATACAGAAATTCTTAAAGAACATTTTGGCCCAGCACACCTTGGGATTGTCTTAAACAGCTGCATTAGGGTGCAGCTGAATGTGTTTAATCCCTACTACTGTAGAGATTAGGTTGCTGCTGTTATCAGTCTCAGCTCATCTCCTGAACTTCTTGTACTAGGTTTGGTCAGGAGCCTATGTGTCCATCCAGTTAGCTGTGTCTTGGTAATAGGCCAGGTTAAAAGAGCCACAAGGCAGGTTTGACCCTACATAAATAAATGTGGTTAAGTATTGAGGAGAAATTCAGGGCATCTTAGCCCTGATGAAAAGTACACAGAGGCACAAAATTAAGAATCATTCCTTTTATGTTGTCAGGGAATCTAAATATAATCTGTGGAAGAAATATGTGGGGTCTGATGGTTAGTTTATTGGCTCTTCTTAGCTAATGGATGTATGTTTCAGCTGTCCTTGAATACAGGGCTGCTGGTGCTCATCTCAAGCACAACCACATACAGTCCCACAAGTTTAAACTGGGCTCTTGCAGATTAATCTCAGTGTGGTTGGACCAGACACCAACTGACCAAATTTAGTAGTCTCAGCTGGAAATTTTCCAAACTGCAGTGTGTGAGATACACACACACACAGTTCTGGATCACCATCTCAGTGCTGGTAGAGATTGAAAATTCCTCCCTGTTTGCTCTGGTAGTTACAACACTCTCCTGTCTCCTAGATATCCAAGTAAGCCTAGGAAATACAGATGTTGCTCCAGTACCAGTCTTTTTCCATGACCTGGAAGCCACAGCCGCTCTGTGTGTCTATACAAAATAGGTCTGGTTGTATTAGAACAGTGAAAATAAGATTTACAACCAAGACTTTTTGTCTGTCTGGAATCCCATCAAGGGTTTCGTATGAGGCTGTGGGTAGCACAGCGGGCATCAAGGGCTCAGCTGGTGTTGCTGGGATGGCTCCTGCAGTACAAACACAATCAGGGAGCTCACTGTCTCACAGATAGAGCTGGTTGAAGGCAGTGTCTCACAACACAGAACGTGTCTGTCTCTCACCAGCCACAGTACATCCTCTCTCTGCTAATTAGCAACATCCTTGGCAAAGTCTCAGCTGAAAGGATTACACTGTCTTCTCACCTTGCTCTATCCCTTCCTCTCTGAAAAAGGAATGTTTGGTCCTGTCAGGATGCAGCTGGCTGGCCCAGGTAAGGAATCTGCCTTGTTTTCCTCCAGACTGCTCATCTACCAGATGGATTTTATCTTCAGGACTCTAAGCCTGGCCCTGACTGAAGGGAGGTGCAGCCTTGCCTCCCTGCAGCAGAGAGCAGAGGTTCTCAGTCTCGTGTGCTCAAGGGGAACAGCATCTGCAGCAGGAGCCAGAATGGTATTTTTCCAGCTTAGCACCGTGGAGTTGATTTCACAGCTCTCTCTGGCCATACAGACAAACCACAAACATCTTGTGTCTGCAAAAACAAGGAGAATTACCTTTCCTTTCTCCTGTTTTTTGTGTTTCCTGTCTGCTCAGCTCAAGAGCAGTTTGAACTGCAGGCACAGGTGGAAGCTTGCGCAGGAATTTCTGTGAGTGCACCCAGTAGAATTCTGTCTGCCTCGTGATGGTGTAATGGCTGAGGGTCTGGCACTGCCAGCCTGAAGGAGACATGGAGGAGAGCTTAGCTTCTCCTTTGTCACAAATAGTGAGACAGTTAATTCACCAGCATAAGGGAAATACATATCCAGCATGAATTCTCCTGCAGTCAGACAGACTTCTCTGAGCTAAAAGCTGAACCAAGCTACTTCAGTATTTTCATGCCATAAGGAAGGTGCTGACCTACACGAGCCCCATCTTTGCAGCAATTGTGCTTCCCTTTGTGTCAGCTTGTTGCTTTTACAAAATTAGTTTGATTGTATCAGTTTGATAAAAAAAAAGGCCTGTAAGAGGACTACACAACCTTGTCATCAATATTTTTGACAACTCTATGCTAACAATTATGGAATATTTTGGAGCACTTTCTTGCCTCACCAGGACATATCCCAAGCTGGATAACATAATTGCATGCTCAGTGTTGCTGTACGTGGCAGTGAGGTGCAGGATTTAGAGAATGGATTCCTGCTTTTGCCCAGAAAATCTCTTGGTTTGCTCCAATTCTGTTAACATTAGTCCCTGCCCTTATGGCCACAGAGAGCTGGAAAATCAACCATTCAGCCTTGAGCTGGAAAAAGACCATTCTGGCTCCTGCTGCAGACTCTGCTCCCTGTTTCCTTTCCACTACAGCATGTAAAGGTCACTTGCATGTGTTAATTCTTCACATCTGACTAATACCTGAACGGGAAGGTTGCTAGCAACATCCTTTCCAAAATCACTTTGACCTGTGTATTATATTATGTCATGAATGACTTACAGAAGGAAGTAATCAAAATGTGTATAGTTCTAGCTAGTGCTAATTGCCTTTTCATCTGTTTCTGGCTCTTTTTATTGTGTCCAATAAATGTTGATTATGCAGGGATTTAAATCTGTATTTCAACATAGTTTCCTTCATGTGATTGAATGACATGACTTAATAAATCTTAGTTCTAATATTCTTCTAGCTCTGTGTCAAGCACTTCAAGGATGTCAAAAGCAGATAGAGGAAATCTGAAGCGCCTGATCTTAGCAAGAATGCCTAAAAGGTCAGGTGGAAGACATTGTTTCAGGAGGTCTCTGGCTTTGACACTTTCTGGTTTGTAGAAACACAAAATGTTTGTGAATGTTCTCCCTCTAGGGTAATGTACGCAAGTACACATACAGGATAACGCTTTCAAATGCTTAATTTTTAATTGCTTTTTATCTTAAGTGAGCAATATGGCATGTTGTAAAGGAGTCCAGTTTCTGGAAATAACTATCTCTAAATGTTGCCTCAAGAGCATCCAGAATCACTGCATCTGGAAGGTCTTGATCACAACATCTTGAGATGTTAGTGGAGAAATGCAGTCAAACTGGCTTATATGTTTGAGATCTATTTTAAGTAAACTCTGTATTTTCAGGAAAAGACAGACTGAACTAGAACTATTCTGAATACAGACTGGAGTTGCTATAACAGCAACAGTTGTTATCATATGTTTTGCACCAATTCATAGAATTTTAAGGCCAGGAGAGACCACCCATAACTGCAGATGTTCATACTGAGAGCAGTTTCTTTGTAAAGTGTCAGTTCGGCAGAGACAGAAAATTTCTTGGAAACTTATCTGGTTTCACTGACCAACTTTCTCTGACAATCAGGCAGGACCTAAGAATCAAATGCTCACCAGGCAGATTCCTGCCTGAAGTCTGCCCAGTTTGCCAGCAAGATCCATCACCATCACTCCAGGATTTCCATGTCCCCCACTCCAGCTCCTCCCCCATCCTTTGCTGCTAAAGCTTTCCTGGGTAGGGGGCTTCTAGGAATTCTCCATGTTTTGAGAGGAAACCTTCTAGCTTTTCCTGGTGCTGCAGGATTGCTCAGAAATATGGGCAGCTTGCCCTGTTTGGAACAAACTGGTGTGTTTTACATTGTTTTTTTAATGTTGGAATTTTCCACAAAACAGAAATCATAAGTTATAGCCAGCTTCAGTCTAGGCTGCCTGACTGCTCTCCAGAGGATTGGCCATTACAAACTTGCATCCTAACTCTGAAATACTTGCCACAATTTTTTCAGACAAAAACCTGTCCCTCTTTTTGCTGGAATAAAAAAACTACTTAGTACTTCTGTCTCTGCAGCTGTAACAGATAATATGTCAATTTTGGTGTAAAACAAGCAGATAGAAATAAGTCTCCAAAGGCTGTGATCTGAAGCAGGGCAGGCAAAGCATTTTGCCAAAGAAGAACTGTTTTGAGCAGTTTCACCCTGAAGGTCTCACACAGCAAAGTAGAGGGCAGGAAAAAGGCAGAAGGGGAAAGAACTACTTTTGAGATAGTGCTGATCAAAACAGCATTGGTTTGAAGACAAGTCAAGCAGTAATTAGTCTATATTGTTACTGTTTCATAGAGGTGCTTGATGGCTCCCATGTATGAGCTGGGGGTTTGTTTTACTCTGTGGTCAGTCAGAGCTGGTTAAGCCAGTGCTGATCTTTGCTGGGCTGCAAAGCTGGGCTCCTTCAGGACTGCTGAGGGACCTAGCCAGGAGTTTGGCTTCTCACAGCTGCATGGGTCTTCAGAAACCAACACTTGAGTTCTTGCATGCTGGCCCCCAGGAGGTTACAGGGAAGTGGTGATGGTCCTACCTCATGTGCTTGTAGAGGGTTAGATGTGCTGTGATGCAAACCACAGTTTCATGGCTCATAAGGTCACTTTTGCTGGACTTTCAGGGTAGACAAGGCAAAACTCATGTGGTTCATGAGAAATGCTCTGCTCTCTAAGTTAGGAAGAGGCCTGAGGTGCTCAGACCACTAGAGTGGCAAGCACTGGCCCCTTGGTTCAGAAAAAAAATCTCAGATTCCATGCTTCAAGGCTGCTCATTTTGCAGCTTTCCTGGGAGCTCCGTTCACTTACAGCTATAGGCATACAAATATATGTGCCATACAATAATCCGGCTTGGAAATCCCACTGGAGCAAAGTATTTAACTGAAAAATATTTGGAGTAACTTCTTTGCAATGTATAGAGCAACAAGAGTTTAAGGAACGATCTCACTGTATTTAAACAGTCATTACTGCTTTCTGGGTAAATAACACATGTTTTTAAAATGGTCTCTACACACAATAGACGCTAACACAATAAATCCTAATTGCTCTGAAGGACCCATTAGGCTGTATCAGGTCAATACATGGCGGAGCTTTTTTTGAAAGTCACTCACCCTGTTGTTACATAAGCCACAAATTGAAAGTCCATAAATAAGTATTTGCCAAATGAAGAGTGAGGGCTTTGCCAGGGCCATACTAATTTATCATGTCAACTTCACTATGAGACTGTTTTCTTTTGAGAGAAAAAGACAAAAAAAAAAAAAAAAAAGCATAATGTGCTGTGTTTAGAAAACTACATATCTGAAAAGTTTCAGACATTTCAGGCTGCACTATACCCCCCAAGAAAATTAGATGTAAGGAACTTCACTGTTTCCTGTTTATCTCAGCGTTGTGAGTCACAGCAAGGAGATTTGAAGATCAGACATGGCTGTAGCATGGCAGAGGCCCATCCTCATCACCACCAACCTTCCTGCAGCTCTGGGCCAGGGCCCTGATCCTGCCTCTCCATGCTGTGGATAGTGGCACCTCAGGACAGGAACATCCTTTCAGTATTCCAACAGTGGCTCATGGGAAGGTTCCCACTACCTGGGGAGGCCAAAGAAAGCTTATTACACTATTTTATGTGCACTTATATGTATAAGTATAGTTAATTAATAAGTGATGAGTTTGGCAAGATTAGTTTTATGTGCAGCCACTCTTCCTGATTTTACTTTCGTCTTACTTACCTGAACTTCTGGTGGCATTTTTCAAACTGCAGCACTTGTGTTAGCTAGGTGTTGCTAAAGTCTGTGTCACTGTTTGAAATTAAGTTTTGGATTAATTCATTCAGAAGTTTTCAAGTTCCATGTAACTTTTTGGATATGGCTACAGTTTGGTATAGTTTTGTTTTCCTGCAATATGCTAAGGTGTGTAATTGCACAGGTGTATATAAAACCAAATTGTATTGATGTAAGCTAGGATTTTAAAGGGAATTTCAGCAATGCATGGTGAAAAGCATTCAAGTGATTTAAATCTGAATTCCTGTCCCCAGGCCACAGCCTTTAATTCATCCGGGCACATGAGATATGTTCACCCCCGCTGCTGTTACACTTCAGTAGGATTTGGGTGCCAGGGTCCTTCTGCAAATGCTGGCAGTGATTCTCACTCTGCTCTGCCTGTTTGCAAAGGGCCAAGAGTCCCTCTGTCTCCCTGCCTGTCAGGTCCCTCCTGCCTGCAGTGCAGCAAGAACCTTGGTCTCATTTAGGAGCTCCAGGTGCTGTTACACGAGGTCAGTCTTGGTGCTGGGGTTTGCAGCACAGGCAGCCTGGAGCTGCAGCTCTCAGGTGGGAAGGCAAACACTTGCCACAGTTGGAAGCAGAAGCACACCTGCCTTGGTGCAGCATGCAGCCATGTCCTCAGTGTGGGGCAAACACTGATATCCTTTTGTACCAGTATACAGTGGTCTGCTGTGCTGGTGCTGCCAAAAGTGATGTCTGTTCCTGTACTCGTGACGGGCAGTAAGGCACAGTCTTGTGCTGCTGCAAACCACCTTATGGTCCCCAGCACCCCCTCACTCAAGCAGTTTGTTATCAGAGGTCACTGCTAATTTGAGCAATGCCTGAGCCAGCACAGCCTCCAGCTGGGGTGACTGGCAGGCTGCCCACCAGCACCGGGAGACTGGAGTCACCTGTTCTGGGCCCCCACTGCTCCCTTCCTGGGAGCTGGAGACCTGTCAGCAGTGCAGACAAAACCACGATTTGCTGCTTCAAGCAAGAAGGGTCGAGGACCAAGGGGTGTGCTGATCCTGTGACAAGAGGGGCAGGAGGTTCCTGCCCTGCTTTGGTGCCGGCAAAGCCAAGAGCGAGATCAGTGCTCTCTGGCTTTGTCCCTGCCCAAAGCCTGGGCTGAAAAGCTCTTTGCAAAAGTCTGCTGAGTCCTCTAACAAGGGCAAGGGCAATAGCCAGTCTTTACAAAGGAAACTCAGTCCTTTTCTAAAGTCTTTTAAAAGTCATGGTATCCTTCACAAAAGCAATTTGTCCAGGTAAACAGTGTACACTGACAATCAGCAATGAAAGAACCAAATGCAGAAATATTTACCACCCTTTTACTTTCTGCTCCTACCAGGAACCACTGCATCCCAGCTGAAAATGCCTCAGTGGGTGGAAGGTATGTCTGTGAGGACACTATTGCCAGTCCATGCCTGAATCCTCTGGGCTGCAGCCAGGAACAGGGGTTGGATGTACTCCCAAGCAGACCAGTCTAGCACGGTGGAGCTTCGTGGACACTTCTGCACATGGATAAAAGGTAAAGCAATTTTTAATAATTTAAGAGTTTTTTAGCTACAAAAGCATTTTCTTAGGGCCAGGAAACACTTCCTTTTTTGTCTGTAGTGTTTGACACGGTAAATTTTGTGCAGACGCATCTTCTGTTACTAATAATGCTGGATGCATTAGCACTGTACTCTCACACTGTACTGAAGAGATGAGTAACAAACCTATCAACTGCACTTGCACATACCCCATATTTAATCCTGCTCTGGTTGTTCTGCTACATATTCATAAAAACCAAAAAGGAAACAGAAGCACAGAGCAAGCCAACAGATGTCTACCTGGCTCTTAATTGGATTTTATGTGTCCCCAGTGTAGCAAATACAGCATTATTTACAGCCAGGCTCTAAGAATTAGATACATCTGGAGGAGTGGCAAAACCTGAACCAGGCTGCAAGAGTTGATAGATTAACTGAAATGAAGAGCTGCACCATTTTCCCTTTCTTATCTTCTCCCTTCCCACTTATGTACCCATTCCCCATTGTATGTCAAATCAAACGAAGATGTTGCCCAAGAGAATGCTTATAAAAACGAAAAATGCCAACAAAAAAAGACAGTTTCTGCTCTTATGGAGCTTCATCAGCATTTTCTAATTGTACAGCAATGATGATAATAAAAAGGCTGCCCTCTTCTCTCAGCTATAATTTGGATAATCAACTGACAGCCATAATGAAACTGTCTGTGATTGCTTTCTGCTGGGCTGCTAGTTCACAGAAGTCATTGTTGAGGAGAATTAAAAGTTATGACTCCTGCTACAAGGATATGCCACTGTCTTCCAAAGGAACATGTGACTTATAATTTTCTTCTGTATAGCTCTATTACAGAAAAAACTTACAGTGTAAAGCAAAGAGGTATAGGGATGTGAGATTTCTTTTTTTTTCCTTTTTTTAAAAAAAATGTTAATCATCAAAGTTGACAGTGCCGAGTAATATGCATGCCTAGTCTGGGTGGATGTGGATTTCAGAGGTGATTGTCAGGTCTCTCGCCTTAAAATGACTGATGACTGGTCATCAGCAGTCAGTGCTCTGCCTGTGGGTACAGCAGCCACTGGCCTCGGAGCAATAAGCAAGTCAGGTTTTACTTCTGGGAGGAAGGCAGGAGCTAAGTCATGCTTTGAGTATTTCCTTTGTGAGCTTTGGGTGCAGTTAGGGGTATTTTGGGTGCTGGTGTTCCCCAGCACCAGGCCTTGAATGCAAGGTGTCTGTATCTGATGTGCTGTAGGTATGTCTTGACTAGTAGATGCAGGGCTGGATGCAACTACTCCGGTCTAAAATGCCCTTCCATCCACATCTACTGAGGTGGAGTGAGTAGCTCCTGTGCAAGGACTTAGGAGCAGCCTTCTACCTTGGCCAGAATAAGGCTCTGCCATAGCAGCTGCAGTCTGGACCCCCGAATGTGGCTTCCGAAGCAGGTCTGTTGCCCTGTGTGCCCTGAACATGCCGTGGACTTCAGGGCTTTCAGGGAAGCGCTTGAAAATCAGGCTGGCATTTTCGGTGTTTATGAATGCATGGACTGGAGGATTGGAATTGCCGGCAACTGAGCGTGACCACCTCGGTGGCTCTGGCAAGAGCCCGCGGTCCCAGGGCGCTGGGCAGAGCCCTGTGCCCCGGCACGGTCTCGTCGTTGGTTCGCGCAGCGCTGCAGCGCAGGCCACTCGCCCGGGCGGGAAGAAAAGCGCTGGCGGCGCGGATGGCGACAGGAATCCGGGCCAGGAATGTGGTAGCGCCTGCATTCGGGCAGGGGCGGTTTTCCTTCCCGCCGAGGCTCAGCGTTCCAGGAGTCGGGAGCGCTGCCCCACGGGGCAGCTCGGGCACGGGCAGCGCCGGTAGATGCTACAGTGCCCCTTGTACCCGGGCTGATGTGCCATGGCCGAAGCAGGGCAAAGCAGTCGGAACCCCTTCACGTCTCCCCTTCCCCTACCCAGGGTTTCCCCCGTTCGTCCCAGTCCCGTTACGGCGGGCGAGGCCCCGGCCCCCTCCCGCGAAGAGGGGCTGAAGGGCCCGAGGAGGAAGGGGAGAAGCGGCAGCAGCGCCGCGGGCACCGCCTGCCCTCCTCCTCCAGCCGCTTGGCTCTTCGCGCCGAGCGAGGGAAGCCGGGCCGGGCCGTGGCGGCGCTGGGAGGGCGGAGGGTCCCGGGTCTCGGGAGGGGCCCGGCGGGCAGGAGGGGAAGGCGATGCACAGATGCGGAGCAGTCAGTGGTTTGGCAGCATCGTCATCTTCTCACTTCGCCGCCTGCCCCCGGGGCCGCCGCGGGACTCCGAGCGCCGGCGGAGGGGACCCAGCGGGACGCCTGCAGCAGCGGGCCCGGGGCAGCGCGGCGTTCCGCCGGGGATCCCGTTCTCGCTCCCGGCGGGGCCCCGCTCCCGGCGCGGAGGCGGCAGGTGCCCGGGACATGCGGCGGCGGTAGGACGCGCGGCGGCGATGGGCGGCCGGGGGCTGCCGGTGCCGCTGCTGCTGGGGCTGCCGCTGCTGCTGGGGCTGCCGGCGGCGGGGCGCGCCGCCTCCAAGGCGCCGGTGTGCCAGGAGATCACGGTGCCGATGTGCAAGGGCATCGGCTACAACCTCACCTACATGCCCAACCAGTTCAACCACGACACGCAGGACGAGGCTGGGCTGGAGGTGCACCAGTTCTGGCCGCTGGTGGAGATCCAGTGCTCCCCGGACCTGCGCTTTTTCCTCTGCAGCATGTACACCCCCATCTGCCTGTCCGACTACTCGAAGCCGCTGCCCCCCTGCCGCTCCGTCTGCGAGCGGGCCAAGGCCGGCTGCTCGCCCATCATGCAGCAGTACGGCTTTGCCTGGCCCGAGAGGATGAGCTGTGACAGCCTGCCGGTGCTGGGGGACACCGAGGTGCTTTGCATGGGATACAACCACACGGAAGCCACCACCCTGCCGCCTTTCTTCGGGAAGCCCACGCGCCCTGCCAAGGACATGGCCAAAAACCTGACGCCACTCGATGGGCAGCGCCTCTCAGGGCTGGACTGTGGTCAGACCTGCAAGTGCAAGGCACCCCTGATCCCCATCTCCAAGGAGTCCCATCCGCTGTACAACCGCATCAGGACTGGGAAGGTACTCAACTGTGCCATCCCCTGCTACCAGCCCTACTTTACCCAGGATGAGAAGACCTTCGCTACCTTCTGGATCGGCCTCTGGTCCATCCTCTGCTTCCTCTCCACCTCAACAACTGTGGCCACCTTCCTCATTGACATGGAGCGCTTCAAGTACCCTGAGCGCCCCATCATCTTCCTCTCTGCCTGCTACCTCTTCGTCTCCTTGGGCTACATCGTGCGGCTGGTGGCAGGGCATGCCAATGTGGCTTGCAACCCGGAGCACCACCACATCCATTACGAGACCACAGGCCCTGCTCTCTGCACCGTGGTTTTCCTTCTCCTCTACTTCTTCGGCATGGCCAGCTCCATCTGGTGGGTCATCCTGTCCCTCACCTGGTTCCTGGCAGCTGGCATGAAGTGGGGCAATGAGGCCATTGCCAGCTATTCGCAGTACTTCCACCTGGCTGCCTGGCTCATCCCCAGTGCCAAATCCATTGCTGTACTGGCACTGAGCTCTGTGGACGGTGACCCAGTGGCTGGGGTTTGCTATGTGGGCAACCAGAGCCTGGAGAATCTGCGGGGCTTTGTGCTGGCTCCACTAGTGGTTTATCTCTTCACCGGCAGCCTCTTCCTGCTGGCTGGCTTCATCTCGCTCTTTCGCATCCGCAGCGTGATCAAGCAGGGCGGCACCAAAACTGACAAGCTGGAGAAGCTGATGATCCGCATCGGCATCTTCACCGTGCTTTACACCGTGCCTGCCACCATTGTCATCGCCTGCTACATCTACGAGCAGCACAACCGGGAGGCCTGGGAGCAGGCGCAGAACTGCTCCTGCCCGGGGGACGCTCACCGCCCCAAGCCTGACTATGCTGTCTTCATGCTCAAGTACTTCATGTGCCTTGTGGTGGGGATCACCTCTGGCGTTTGGATCTGGTCTGGCAAGACACTCGAGTCCTGGAGGCGCTTCAGCACCCGCTGCTGCCGGGCCAGGAAGCCCGTGGGCGCCTCTGTGTACGGTGAGGCCAGCCCAGCACTGGTGGGCAGGACGGTGCTGCCCAGTATGGCCTCCTACCACAAGCAGGTCCCACTGTCCCATGTGTGACCAGAGGGAGCCTCGGTGACCCCAGCCACAGCGAGGAGAGGGTTGAGAAGACCCTGGGCCACAGAAGACGGGGGTGACAGCTGGGCCACCCCTGGCATCTTCAGTCCCAACGTGGTGGTGCTGCCTGGGACCACGGGCACAGAGCATCTGCAGTGCCAGGCAGGGCAGGAAGAGGTGCTGCCAACTATGTGGAGGCAGAGGGACAGGGTGGTCTGGAGCCTGGCACTGCCATGTATGCCCCATTTGGGGTCCCACATCCTGGTTGGGGTCCTGGGATGCTGTTGCCTGTGGGCCAGTCAGGTGGCCGTCGGTCCTCAAGCACTGATTTGTGTCCCACAATGAGCCTCTGGGCAGGTCTTGCTGGTTCCAGGGTGAAAGGCAGAGCTGTAGCAGGCAGGGCAGATGGTGGCCCCCAACCTCAGGTGGGGGCTGGCACTGCCACTGAGCCCCTCATTAAAGCCCAGAGAGTGGGTCGGGGAGAGCTAGCAGGAGGTGCTGCTTCCCTGGGTGCCCTGGGCAGAGCAGACTGCCCTCAGTGCCCCCAGAGCCCCCAGGCACACCACATATTGAGGAGGAGAAGCCTGGGGGCCCTGGTGTGAGGCAGCCGCTGTCCCTGCTCAGGCAGCAGCACACTGAGCAGGAGGGGAGGAGCTGTGCAGGCCGGGGGCTTCATGGGTGGTGGCAGTGCAGGAGGAAGGGGCCGTGGAGAGCATGTGCCGCAGGGACAGGGTCCCAGCTGTCTGCAGGGCAGGCAGGGACCAGGTGACTCCCTGCGGTCCCTTCTGCCCTGGGCAAGCACATCTGGCTCCCTTCAGTCAGGAGCTCAGACCGGGCAGGAGCTGCCTGGGTGGGCTCAGCTGGGTGTCACCGGCTCCCTGCTCTGCTATGGAGCCACTCAGCCCGGGGGGCTGCACAAGGGGCCGTGCGGGCGGTGAGGCTGCCAGCCCAGCACGGGTTTGGCTCCGGACCGAGAGCGGGGCTCTCCTGTGCCCTGGGAAGGGCTCGCGCCCCTCGCCTCTGCATTGGGTGAGTTCCTCGGTCCCCCTGTCCCTTGTGGGTTACCTGGGGTGAGTGAGGCAGGCCCTGTGTCCTGCCCGGCAGCTGTGACATGTGGCACAGCAGCTGAGCGTGGCACAACCAGCCCTAAAAGGGTGATTTCACACCTGCAGTGAGCAGTGACTGCACGGGGGTGTCCCAGCCAGGTGGCAGGCTGTCTCTCCGGAGCAGCAGCCGGGTTTTCCAGTCAATCGGCTTCAATACTTGTTGCTGCTTTTCTCAAAGCTCTGCCTCAGCTAGAGAGAGTACCAGGTTTGAGAGGGAGCAGTTAATTTAGGAAAACTTAGCTGAGCACTCATATGTCTTTTCCTCCAACTTCCCAAGCCTTTTTCACTTCCCTGGATCAGACAGCAGCTGAGCACTGACAAAACCATTGCCTGGCATTAAGCAGTGGTGACAGCTGGGTTTCAGTAAGTAGAATAATGGTGGGGGGGCCCTGTTGTCAAAGTCACTAAATGCAGCCAGAGCAAGGGGCTCCAGCTGTGGCACGGAATGAGGCTGGCTGCCTCTGGCCACTTGTGAAAGCACCTGGGTTTTAATTTTTTTTTCCACCTGCCCTAAGCAGGTGATGTATGTAACTACCCAGCCATTACTAGAGTCCTTTTTGCCCTCCTTCAAGCGTGGCACTGTGACCCAGCTGCTCAAGCACTGGAGAACAACTGCTGGCTTTGCTCCTGCAGGACTGCAAGGATCTGAAATTGTTCTTAACACCTTTGGACCACTTCAGTTAAAAAGGTTTCCACCTCATTTTAAAACCAAAACATGGGAAGTGAGGGAATTCTGAAGGTCATCACCGGATAAAGGTACCGCATGGGTGTCTCTGGGGAGTCCTGGATAGAGGAGACAGAGATGCAAGGATGGAGGGCTCACCAGGGACTGTTCAGCTGTACCCATCTGCACTCTTGCAATAGGGCTCACCCCCTCCAGCATGTTGGAGTGCTTTATTGTGGACAGAATTGCACCATATTGTGTTACACACTGTAAATAGTTGTATTATAGCCTAATTTGTACATAAAGAAGCCGTAGTGACCTTTGATACAGGTTAGGGACAGGTGCCTCAGCAGTGAGGCAGGTCAGGCGCAGAGACACCGTGGGTAGTCTCGTGCTGTAATCCAGGGCATTAAATTATTCCAACCTCCTCCAGTCCACACCTTGCTGGACTCCTCTCTCCCTATAGTGCCTTTTGTAGATACAGCTAAACACACATCATGCAATACAATGAACAAAACCATGTCACAGGTGGTATTTTGCTGTTTTTGTTTTTTCCAAAGTGCAACTGACTGTGTAAAGAAATGCAAGACTAGCTACAAACCGTTGCCTATTGAAAAATGCAAGAGCATTTTCAGCTTTGATGTAATGGTAGGGTAATACAATCAACTCGTGTTTGAGCCTGGCTTCTCAGCAACAAGTGGCAGGAGGGGGGAAGGAGCCGTTGCCGTGTGCCCTGTCTGCTGTAGCCAATTTACATGTTGGGTTTTGCCTCTTCCGTTACCGATGCTGTTCAATGTTGCTTAAATAACTGTACTATATTATGTGAAAAGCTGAAGAAATTTTATTCAAAGAGAAGTATCAAGATTAGTTATTTATGAGGATAAAAAATAGTGTGTGTTGTTTTCTTCTGCTTCTGTTAGAGTGTTTATTACCTGAAAAGCTTACCTGTGGGGGGAGGGGGAGGCGTGTGCTGGAGGGCCAAGCAGGACTCTTATCGCTGGGGATCGTGGGGAACTGGTGAGGCAACTGCACTTGCGTGGCACAGGAATAGCATGTTCCGTGTGCACGAGCCCCACGCAGCGCTGGCCCTGGCACGGAGGATGCCACACATCCGTGCCCTCAGTGCCAGGCTCTGCCCTGGGCTGGGTTCTGTGCTCGGGGGCGGCCGCGCTGGCTGTGCCCGTGACCGCGCTGACAGCGACTTCCCTGACGGGCCAAGGTCACGCCTCGCTGCTAAAAGAGGGTTAACTATCAACTTTTATTGGCGTTCTGGTTTGCACAGTACATGTCCCTTGCCCTGTGCTGAGATCAGGCCCTGAGGAGCTGCCCTTTGATACTGCTACGGCCAAGCAGATGACAGCTCCTAGCCAAGCAGGATGCTGCACGCCGGCCCGTTTGGGTGGCCGTGTTTCCATCTGCCAGGAGCACTTGGGGAGGGACAGCAAGGGGTTAAGGCTGGCTCCGTGGTGACTAATGGTGCAGGACTCTGCTATCTAGTTAGGTGTGTAGGCACACACCAGGTCCCAGCAGATAGGATCTCTTACCTGGAAGCAGCATTCCAGCACCCAGTGATAAACCTGACAGTCCCAGGGCCTGACTCACCTGATTCTGCAGGGATCTGCCCCCCATGCTCAAGTACAGGCAAAGCACACCATTTGGGCTGATCCTATCGCTTGAAGGGCAGCAGTTTTGGGGTGTGGAAGGGACATGAACCGTTTCAGCATCAGGTTCTTCTCAGGGAGCTGTGGACACTCACTGCCGGCTCTGGGAAGTAACCCAAGCACCTCGCTGGCAGCCTTGTCATTCTTGCCTGCCAGGAAGCTGTTGTGTCCTCAGCTCCTCGGTAAACAGGAGCTTGGCAGCACTGCCATGCACCGCCTACCTCAAGCCACCGTTTCTGAGCAAGGGAAGGGTCTCTCCTGCAGGCAGTGTGTGAATCACCTGCAGGACTGTGTCCCCGTGAGCACACAGGTGATCCCACACAGCTGGCCTAATGCTTGTGCTCCTGTGCTCTCCAGGTTCCACTTGGTCAACTTAAGTCACCCTCGAGGCAGTCACTGGCTTCCCTAGGGCTGAATAGTGCAAATGCAGCACAAGTTCAGGCTGGGTGGCATGGGGAATGGCAGTGTCTGATGGCATGGGGACCATGTGGCTCTTCAAATAGGTTTTAATATTGATCAAAAGCCAAAGTGGATATTTCACCTAGAAAATGCCTTGTCTGTGAAGGCAGCCTGAGACTTGCCTAATGCTAAGACAAACAGGCCCATGCTCTGCCATTTAAGTGCTCTTTTGCCAGTCCATTGGGGGGTGGGTGTTAGTAAGGGCACTACAGTCACTTTGGCAGCACCCTGTAATTCACTCTATGCTGACAAACAACTTATTTGGTGCAAGGACAGTTTTCCCAGGTAATAATATGGAATATCAGGTGTGTCATAGTCCTGCACTATGGTGCTGTGGGAAATCCCAGGACAGGATGGGGGCTGCAGCCTGCCCAGTGCTGCGCTGTGAACAGAGCAGCTCACCCTGCCCTGAGCACTCCTGCCAACCTCCTGTGCAAGCTCTTGCCTCAATGGCTCTTCTGTCCAATTCTGCTTGCTCAGGGTATGCTTGACACTTATACTCTTATCCAGGAGCAGTGGTCTTGACATTTATTCCATCCCTCAAGTGCCTGTCCTCTTAACTGCCAAACCCAAACTGAAGTAGTTCTCATAAAATTCCCTTGGAAACAAAATACACAGTCCCTGTACACAAAGGGAAGGGGTAGGGTTGTAGCCCACTAACACCTCCATGCCCTCCTGCCCGTGCTGACTGCTAACACACCCTGCTCCTGCTGGTCTGGCTGGTGCTCACATCACTCTTGCTGGGCAATAACATAGCTATTGTCTCTGCAAACAGCATTTACTGCCAGATGGGGAGTGTTACCCTGGAACTGAAAGCAGGCAGAGGTCACCTCAACATAGATTAAATATTATTCAGCTATTGGATTAAGAAAAACAAGGTACACTGATCCCATAGCCAGTTGCTCTCCCCTGGGAGCAGAGATTGGTAACAGTCTCTGTAATTTCAGTATTCTTATCATGATTGTAATTTTTCTTTTGCCTCCTTGAGAAAAGTGTTGCCAGCATGTAGAGTAGTGCAAATTGGAGGGTATTTCCCCTTCACAGTTCATTGTCCAGCAGAACCACCTCTATGCAATTCCTTCTGAAACACTGCCCAGCACTTCAAAAGGGAGTTGTATGGTTTACTTTTTATTGTTTAGCTAAGAAATACACTAACTTTGTTTTCCAGAATCTAACTCTTTTAGGGGTACAAGAATGGTAAACAGAATTGCTATTTTTTTTCCTCAAGAAGCTGAGCTGGAGTTCAGGCCTGCTTAGTATCTGCTGAACAGATCAAAATCCCATTGACAGTGTGCTTTGGGCTACAGCAAAACTAAAGCCAGGTAATATTCAAATCAAAATTAGGTTCATAGTAGCTGCGTCCTGCAGGATGTATTGCAGAAGCAAGCTTGAGATGTCATTCACCTGCCATCCAGATCATCAGGAAGAGTCTCCATCTCATCTGGCAAAAAAGGGAAGCGAGTGGCCCCAGTCTCTGCTGAGCAGCTCACAGTGAGTGGCTGCTTTTGGAGCAGCCCCACAGCAGAGAGCACCAGACTGATTCCACACAGCTGAAGGCACCTGGCCGTGCTGAGGGAAGCAAAGCTCCTTAGCAATTAGGTCACAAGTCAATCCAGGAGCTGGTCACTTGTAGCTTCCAATTGAGTGCTCCTCAAGGGAGGACTTAAAAACCATCAAATCGCCTCCAGAGAGACTGGCCCTACTTAAAGCCCATTGAAGTGCAAAGAAACTGTCAGTGAGTGGTTTTAGTTGAGCAGCCCAAGGCAAGTTCTAAATCCAAAGAGCATGTGGGAAGATCTGGGCAGCCATGCAGGGCTGCACCCTTCCCAGGAGTCTGCTGCCTCCTCGCAGACACTGCCAGCCCATGGGGACCAAATGAAGGTGACAGGCTGGTGTGGGGAATGGAGAGGCCTTAACACACACCACTGCGGTTTCTCTCTCTTTTTTTTCCCCTCCTTTTTTGAGGGGCAGTGGAATCCAACAGCTGTACAGAACACACCCTTCACCTTTAACTTTAATTAAAATAGAGTTTATTAGCTTTTCTTTTAATACAAACATGAGAAAGGAAAACCACCTGAAGATGTAGTGTTATTTTCAGTATTGAATTGTGATCAATACCTGAAGTGCCAAGTCCCGTGGGTTTGGGAGCCAGGAGCTGGCACATTTGCATACTGCAAAAGGCTGTATGCATCCTCTGAACAGCTGAGTGCAGCCACACTGCTGGTGGCACTCACACAGCCCCACTCCCAAAGGCAGATGGACTTGTTGTTCAGTGTAAGTTTCTGGGCCTTGGCCGTAAGAGGAAGTGCACAAAACCCGTGTCATTTGGAAGGAGATTGCTCCTAGGACATTGCCTAGAACCTATCTGGATCCAAGAAAGGAAGATACTACAAAGACTTGTAACAGGAAGAGTCTACAATAATACTTATCCTGTTTAGAGTTCAGTTTCAGAGCTTGAAAGTAAGCTCTGTTCTAAAGTCTCAGAAAGAGCAAACCCCAAGCCTCTAGAGCAGTTGCACAAGATAAAATTCACTTTGGGAAAAAAAAAAAGGTTTATAGAAAGCTTTTTGATAATTCTCAGTTGAACACAATATTTTTCCATCTACCTTGATAGATAGTCCAGGATTCTCAAACTCATTATTGTCTCATTATGAATGTAACTTCCTCCCAGGAAACTGAAACCCAAGGAGAGCCAGATGGATGCACAATATCAGCTTTAGGAACTCACTGTATATAGCACAAGAGATCTGCAGTAGAACTCAGAGAAGCAGTGCTGCACACACGCCATTCACCACTGGATTGCTACACTGTTTGGGATGGTGATGATGTTTCCAGACCAACTTTTTCATTCAATGCCTCAGAAAAATACACAGATTACATCTCTTCCAGAGCAATATAAGTATTAGAAAATGAGAGAAGCACCATAATTCACAAGAAATGCAGCATGGACCCTATACATTTTAACAATACATAAAACCCTATCTCTGCCCCCAGTCAAAACATTCAAAGTCTTTTGACAATCTTTACTGGAGTGAAGTTGTGGGTGCAGAGATGGAATTCCTTCCTGCTGGGCAGCTTCTTGGTATGAACACATCACCAATAATAGCAGCTTTTAGTAGCCAAACCAGGGAAAAGCCATCAACACGTGTCTATGCTACTGTTTTCAGCTCCAGAGTGGCTTTATACTTTAAGAGTCCCATGTGTTGTTTTTGTTAACACTGCATTGACCTGAAATAGAAATGCAGTGAAGACTCTGGATGACAGGGGAGAGGAGGGAAGAACATTGTAACTATAGTCATGTGGTTAGTGTTTAAATTCTAAAATTTAAAACTACTTATTATTAAAAACCTCAAGAGTTCACAGCTATAGGCCTACATAGTAAGCAAACGTCTGTGGGGGAGAGAAGGAGATAAGTTTGTTTTTGCACCTCTGGATACATTAGAAGGAGGAGAGAGTTGGTTTGACAAAGGTCTTGTCTTTTGCACCAAGTGTGTTCCTCAAGCCCTGGGCTCCCTTGGCTGGCTGACTCTGGCTTGCCCTTGCTGGAAGACACCATCACCGCTGGCTGCGTGCAGGGAGTGGCGCATTCCTCCGGCTCCTGTGCATGCTGGTTCCTGGTGCTGCACCTTGCTCTCTCCTCAGGAGAGGATGGCATTGGAACGGCGGATACCAACTAAGTTATCAGCACTGAAAGATCGTCTCATAGCAGCTTTTGACAAGTCTTTGTATTTGTCTTCACACAGCCGGGAGATTGCCTGGACACCACAGACAGACACAAAATGGAAAGCCTGCATTAGGAAAGTTTGACCGCTCCAAGGGAGGTTTTACAAGTGCAATTCCAACAGCACAGGTGCTCTGCAGCAGTGACACTTCTGGCTTTTATCCCGAATGACAATAAATAAGGACTACTCTGGAGGGAAAATAGTAATGGGGTCTGTCCCCAAGTAAACACGAGCCATCAGAAGGGTAGACCAAAAGCAGATGAGTGGTTTCCACATGCAAGTATCTTCTTTATTTTACTAGTCTCACTATCTAATGAAAAACTTGGATCCATTGCAGACTTAAGTTTGTGTAAGTTACGTTGAAAATCACCCCAGTAGCTGGGTCTGGTGCACGCAGCAGCACAAAAATTTTATTTTAACAGTTCAGAAACACACATAGGTATTTCTCTGAGAGAAAAGGTTTCTGTGCTCCCTCGGGCATTGTACCCTTGGCCACTCAGGGCAAGCAAGCCAAGGAAATGAATTTCTATTAGGGTGTCTGTTTTGCCTTTACCTTCTCTACACCCTCACTCCCAACATATTCTTTCTTACCAGGATCACCCCCATGATCTGAGATGGGAGGGCAGCCATGGTACTTTATTATAGCAATTAAATATTAGCACGTGTAGACAATCTGGTGTTAAATTGCTTTTTCATCCATTTATTGGCTTGCCTTTGCCCTGCTTATCTAGCTATTCTAGTAACAAGCCTAATTATTTAAATTCTAATAACACAATTGTCAAAAAAAATACTGTGTCTCCTCCCCTGCAAGGCCTGTTTCTGATTGGAGCCTTCAGGCATTATCAATGCAAATTAATAAGGATACCTGTAATAAAAAAGTCAAACTGAATTTCAGCCCTGAACATTTACTTCCATTAATAATTTACCACCTATCACCAGATGAACTTTCAGAGTCCTGTGATCAGCCACAAGCCTACACCTTCCCTTTAAGGCAGCACCCATTCAGCACAGCCCAGTGTTCTGCAAGTTCAAAAGGTGAACAGCACTCTGAGCATGAATAAAGTTCTAAGTGTATTTTAAAATAATTATTTACATTTATTTCTGCCGACCTTCTGGAGGCATGCATTTGGCTCAAGAGTGGCATTCTTTGAGACACTGGCGGCATGAGCTCCTGGTGCAAGACCAGACAGACTCTCCATCCTGCTTTAATGCTAGCACATCAATCACACAGCAACCTGTGTTGACATATATTTAGCCCCAGTTGCCCATATGGTGTAAATCAGTTTTCAGTTTCTGGAATTCACTAATTCATTGCTTTATACAGGCTCCTATCAGCTGCTTATATGCTTCTAACGAAAAAGTAGAATTAAAAATTTTAGCAAATAGTCTAAATATTTATCACATTTTAGAATTAAACCCCAAAATGTCCAATATACATGCATTAGTAAGTGCATGATAGCAAATTACATAGTGGTCTGAAAATTACTCTGGTTTTAAATACCAAGCCCCCAAATACTAAGAAAGAAGAAACAAAACAGGCTCACAATCTGTAAATCATCCACTTATGCCCTGGCACTGAGCAGTTCAGTAAACAATTTCCTGTGGACTATGAACTGCCCTACAACCACATTTACAATTAGTGACAGTGTTAGCTTAAAGTGCAAGTAACAAGGGTGAGACAAAGCAGAAGAGCTGCATTGCTTAACTTTAAATAGAGGAATTCATAGGCATATCATACTTCTCATTCCAAAGGACGAGGAGGGATCCCACTTACTCCTGAAGTTCAGGCACTTATGGGACAAAACAAAATCCCTGGCCCCTGGCAGAATTATTGGGGGTGGACAATGGAACAATATAAGCCAAGAATCTGCAGCACACCCCTCTCTGAAAGGGACTGTGGTATCAGTGTGTACAGGGCCTGTGGTAATGCTTTTGTTGAAAGGTCAACAGAACAACATGCAGAGTCATCAATTAAACCTGGACAGATGAAAGGTTGCATTGATCCAACAAGAAATTTCCCTGGAACCCAGGTAATTTGTATATTTTCAAAATGTCTTACGTATCTCCAGCAACTTGACTCTGTGGAAGTTAAAGCTTTTCAAAATGAGCCTTCGCGCCAAGAAGGCTGCGGGGCCTCCCCACGAGGGCAGCCTCTGGGGGACAGTAACCTGTGCTTACACTCCTCTGGGCATTCTGAAGGGCTCCCAACAAGGGGCTATTCCAAAAGTTTATCTTAAAGCAACGTTTCTCTGTAAAGGTGGGAAGCCACAACTTATTTCTGCAGCTGCCCCCAGACAAATTGTTTCTTAAACCATGAGAGCAGTAAGAGCGCTCCCGCTAAATCTAAAAGCGGCTGTGCAGTGGGATGCAGTGGGAAACCTTCAGCTGGTAGTATTTAGAAGGGTCTGAGTGTGACTGTCTCTAGGTGCTTGGAATACAGACTGTGACCAAGCAAGGAAAGACAATCCATTACATATGACACTAATCCTTTCAATCTTAAGTAGCCTAGCTGAACTACGGTTCCCAAAATAACATCCATTTTATTTTGCTATCTGCCAGACTTTTGTAATCTCTTCCAAAACCCTTCCTTTCCTCAGAATTCTAGCTTAGCCTATGCATGGTTTTAGAAGTGCTAACTGTATTTATAAAAGGGTTAAATTACCCTGTAATACGCTAATCTAAAAGCTTTTTAGTTTTTCTAACTGCCACTTAACATGATTAGCAACAGATGCTCTTACTACTCATACAAGAGAGAGGAGTCCCCTGCTCACCCACTCTCAGACCATTTACCTCCAGCTTCTGTGCTCTCTCTTTACTGAGAGGCTCCAGCAGAAAGCTCAGGTTATTGTCATCTGCTAGGGAGCGAAGATCAAAGTAGTATTTGGCGTAAACACTGGCAGGAACATTGATATTAAACTGCAGTAGCTCCAAGAAGTGTCTTTCCATCTCGTTCCTAGGAGGCATAAGGGACAGGAGACAAAGGAAAAAAAAGATTGTTTTAGCTGGCTGAAAACACTGAAGAGACCTCAAGCTTGTTTTAAACCCAGCAACTTTGAAACAGGTCACCGAGAGCTCTGCATTATTAGTTTCGAGAGACAGGTCATTCCCTGGTGCTCAAAACAAGGTGCAGCTTTTGAGGCCGGGCACCTCCGGCTCGGCTCGGAAGGCAGTGCCCTGTCGCGCACTCGCTCGGCTGAGCGGGGAGGGTCATTCTTCGGAGTTCCATTAGTGCAGCTGTACAATTCATGCGCCATTCTCACTCTCATACGGCCCCACACTATAGTGATCAGATGAAAGGAATGATGTATGCTGTTTATTAGCTCTGAAGAACTTGCAGGCATTTTCACCAGGCTGATAACAGGAAGGGGGTTTATTGAAGCAGAGGCGGACTAACAAAAGGAGTAGGCAGATCACCACGGCAACAAATGGATCTATGAAGAGCTGCTGCTATTATCTCACAGAAAAAAGCCTCTTGAAGCAACATGGATTCATCTCCAATAAATAAATAAATAAGCAGCATTAGGTGGGAGAAGGAATTTTCTCCTCAATAGCATTAGGCAGGATAACAAAGTACTATGTCAAAGGGCACTGTCCAGTTTTTACTCTTGTCTGTTTTCACTGGGCAAAATACTCGGAGGAAAGTGTGGAGAGTGCCATGACATGAAAAAAACTGCTTCAGCTACTGTAATGTGGTCAGCTAAAGCAGAGATGTTCTACAGAGGAAAACCAATGTTTTACAAATTAACCTAAAAAGAAACCGGTGGTACTCAAACCCAGCAATTCAGTTCAACAACAACTCAACAACAGCCCCTGCAGGTAGCAAATCTGTTCCAACAGAATTTAGCAGCTGTACAGGCCAACTGCAAATACACCAGAGGATGAGTTGCACAAAGTCAGTGCCAAGGTTGTTACTGCTTTTTTGGGAGCTTTTAAAATGGATGCTTTACTGATCAGTGCAGGGGCAAATAAATCAAGGAATCATCTGTGTTGTCCTGTATTGGGTGGTGGATCTCAATATGAATAGCAGCTTTGTGTTTCTTCCTAGCATAGCAGACTTGAGTATCATTGAACCTAGTGCCAAAATTAATTTCCTGTTCATTTGGTCATAAGCTATAGAAATGTAAATCAGATAATGTTTTGATGATCAGCTGATCAGAGCTTGATTTACCCTGTGAGTAAATGCTCTTCACTGCCCCTTTTGTATTCACTAGGCTAATACATTTTAATTCTGTAAAAATTCAATTCTTCATTGGATTAACAAGTCTATTAACAGTGGTTTAAAACCTGGGAAAGGATAATGCCCATGTTTTTTCTGTGCCTTATTTACAAATACATGTAGCCTAAAGAATGAACAGCATGTGTCCCCTTACAAACAATCATGGCAAGATTAGCAGCTGTACTGTTAATTTTTCAGCAATTATGGATTCGGTCTCATCAAAGCTAGCAAGTTCTGACAAAGGATGACTTCCAAATGTCAACTGAATTTCCTTTGATTTTTCTTTCCCATTAGAAATAAGTAAAACAAACAAAAAAACTATCCCCCAAAACCCGAAAGAAAAATGTCTTTCATTGTAAAATCCCACCTTTGCCTTGGGCAAACAGAAAAGGGCTTGTGATAGAAAAATTAAGATAAACACTTCAGCTATGTTGAGTAGGATGAGGCAAAGGCAAATGATCACATGTGGCTGTTGCCAGGCCTGGATCTTGTATCCCTTCAGAACCTGAGAGCCCCCAGCTCCTAAAAAATCCCAAAGCTGTTGGGGGCACTGCCAGCACAACTCCGAGCAGCAAGGGGAGAGTTTGGTGGGGAGGAGGTGCTTCACAAGGGCTGCCTGGCAAGAGATATGCAAACTGGTGAACTAAATCAGATCTAAAACCTTCTGCCAGTTCCAGAGTGGTGCAGCCCCTGTGCTTGGCTTGCAGTGGGTCAACAAGAGCATCTGTCAGGTTAGTGAGGTCATTCTAGATACAGAGAGCCA
Organism: Onychostruthus taczanowskii; assembly: GCF_017590055.1. Lineage (NCBI taxonomy): Eukaryota > Metazoa > Chordata > Aves > Passeriformes > Passeridae > Onychostruthus > Onychostruthus taczanowskii. Next base: position 10,362,088 of record NW_024499240.1, on the reverse strand, counting down.
AGAGGAGAGTTCAGAGGAGCCCATAAACCAAACCTGCCACCAGTTCCTGTAGATGGGCTGTTCCTGCACAAGGATGGCCCACCCAGGTAGTGACACCTGGTAGAGTCCTGCCAAGCTGTCTTTAGCTGCAGAGCTGCTGGGATTTTGGGTGGATTTTTTGGCAGCATCACCAGCCATCTCCAACATCAGAATGCAACTGCGACTAAAATCCTTTGCCAATTATTTTCTCTCACTAACTCTTGTATTTGGAATACTCATTATCAAATGACTGGTTTAAAAATACTGCAACTGCTAAAACTCACAGTAACTATGTACCAACCATGAATTGTAAGTAGGCTTGTAAACTTAAAACAACTTTGCCAAGTATTTGAAGCAGTTTTCCAAGGTCTCTATAATGGTGATGTTATCCAGCCAAGGAGTGGTGAAGTCTGCCCAGCTGCAGAGCCTGGGATGAACATCCTGTGCCACTGTAAGGAAGGGGATAGTACAGTGTCTGCCCATACCTAAATTCAAAGGTCTAAATAATCTCAAATGAGATGGGATTACAAAAATCCCATCCTCAAATTGGAGGGGGAAAAAAAGCCTAAATTCCATCTATTTTCCTTACCACCATTACTGCTTTGAAAATGCAAGTACTGACAATTTCAAGAGACCCAGCATTGGCAATAGAGCATTAATATCCTGCTTGTTAAAGATATTTTCTGTGCTATCAATTTGATTCGTCCCAAATAGGGCTAGAAGAAGAGACATCAAAAAGAGCAAGATGTACACTCCAGCACTTCTGGCTTTGCTGACCCCACTTCAGCCATCTCAGAGTTACTTGCAGCAATGCTTAAAGCATGTTCCTCAGATAGATGAGTGCTCGGGGCCAGGCTAAGTGGAGATGTACATTGTATAAAATCACTAATTGTGCTTTCCTGAAAGAAGGGCTGGCAGTGTCCTGCATTTTGAGACAAAGAACTCCCAGGCAAGGGGTATGTATAAAACAAGTGACAGTGGTTGCTGTCTGAGATGTGAATTAATTTGAATAATAAAAATTATTTTGGTGCAGAAAACTCCCTCATTTTTAGAAATACAGTCCCCTACCTAAAAGGAAGAAAACTAGATATTCCTCTTCCTAAAGAGTCTCAAATGAATAATTACTTACTGTATTTGAAACATTAGTTTGGGCTGAATCCAGGGAAGAAAGCTTGGGGCAAGAACACTGCCCCATGACACAGGCAGCCTCCCAGTGCTGTGTGCAGAGCTCTGCCAGCTCAGTCTGCTCCTGTGCTAGAAGTGGCTGCCACTGCACAGCCCTGGACACATGCTCAGGGCAAGCACTGTGATTAACTCACATACAAAGCATCTCATGAAAGCAAGGCTAGAAAGCCTGGTGTTTCAAGCTGGACTTGTATAATTTCTACCTGTGATAGGAGAACAAGCTAGCAAACAGAATTAAAACAAAAATAATGACATTTTAAAGCTCTGAGATAGAACTTTGTGGGAAGGAATTTAACAGAAAACCTAATGGGCCAACTACAGTTCACATAAACACACCTCCAGCCCAGAGTATGAGCCTGGAGCCATGAGGAAGAATATCTTCCCATACTGCAGAATCTGCCTTAAAGCTGAGTGCAGCAAGAAAAGACAGCAGATTCAAAATTTCTGGAAAACTGAAATGGACATCTAAGTCAAAAATACATCTAAGGAACAGCCTTACAAAACAAGCAGTAATAAGACTGAGGACTTTGTTTTCAGCACTGTAAGCACATCAAAGAACCTACCCAGAGAGGATAAACTGCAGCAGTGGCTGTGAGTAACACAGGCAACCACAGCTACCCATAGAAACACCTGCTGGCCAGCAGCAGCACTAGAGTTCAGACTTGAGATGTTTAGGCCTTAACTGGATACACAAGCACACATGAAAGTCCCAGGTTATGGTTTACCTTGCAATTCTGCAAATTCTAAAACAGAAAAGGCAGGGGACAAATTTAGTTCACTTTTTTTTTCCTTCTAAAAAACCTTCTGATAAGACTATAAATTGGGCAGTTTAGTTCCATGGCTCATCACTGAGATTAAGAACTAACTTCGAAGTCACTCACGCAAGTCATTAAAATTATTAATGGAGACTTGTCTCAATGTAGGGTAATTATCCACAGTTTCTTCAGGTAGAAAAGAGAATGAGGCCAGACACTAAATATACACCTTATATATATATATATATATATCATAGCAACAGAGAGATTTTTTTCAGCATGATCACGTGCTATTTGAAAAACCATAAATAAACAACAACAAAAAAATCACATACAACAAAACCCCAAAAACCCCACCACTGTAGACTACCCAAACCTTGCAACTTACATGTCCTCAACAGTAATGTCCTTCAGTATTTGGCAATAATCCACATTCCACACAGCTTGATCATCCCAGACTTTAGAAGCCAGCAGAATAGCTCCAAGGACTATCCTCTTCCAGTTACTAGGGCATATGTCAATCTCTGCATAGGTTAAAAGCCTTTCCAAATAAACCTATACAAAGAAGAAGGGAAAATAACCAAACAACAAAACCCCACAATGATATGTGTGTAATTAAGACCTGGAGCAGAGCTGAGCAGCAAACATGCCAGTCCAATAGGATTATTTATTACTGTTAAGTGTGTCAACAAAGTATCAGTGATTATTATTTACACTTAAGAATCAAAATTTTCAGGAGCTACAGGTTCCATTTTTTATTTTCTCCCAAGAGCTGGAGCACCAGGGTACACAATAGGTAGTGAGGTGAGAGTTCTGAGCAACGAGCACTGCTCCTTCAGGAGACACTGCCACAGCTCTGTCACCCAGCCACAAGCACCGGCAGGTTCTCATTAGGGCCCACCTGGACAGCAGATCCCATCACATTAGCCTTTCATCCTGGTTAAGGTTCAGCACTTGTAGCTTAACAGGAAGTGCTAAAACCTGCATTTGATCTCTAGTGATGGGACAAAGATGTGTTAATCGCTGTCTTTCCACAGTGAAAGGCCTTTAGTGCTATTTCTGTCTCACTCTCTATAGAACAGACTTCAATCCCTTCATTTCCATCACCCACTGCTTAGGCAGTGAGACATGCCCAAGTCCAAAAGTGTGCCATGGTCTTTTCCTCCCATGAGACCTCAAACCAACTCCAGGATGTTGAATCTCTCTCTTCCTTGAAAGTTCTCTACTATTCACACTCCTATAATGATCCATGTAATAAGAAATATGCACTTTCAAATTTGAATAGAAATTGTTTTTAATTTTATATTCCCTCATCCAAATCCAAATTTCTAATGTATCTTCAAATAAATTAGTGGGTAAGGGAAACTTGACCTATTAAGGTCTAAGGGAAGGATTAATCTTTGTCACTGAGTTCTCTCCATGCTTTCTTCCCATCCTTGGCTTGTAGCCTTCAAATAGCCCAAAGGTGTTCCTATAATAACAGGGCCATCTAGCGGTAAAATTCACTTTAAAAAGTAACTCCATTTTTTGTAAACACTTCCCATAGTTTGCCCTGGGTTACCTGTCATCTTGTTCTGTCAAAATTGTTTGCCTGTCTTTGAAAAATCAAAACCTCCAACTACTTTCAGAGTTTCAACAGCTTGTAAATGTTCAGCTTTTTTAATTACTCATTTTCTTATTAAAGAGAGTCCTTCAAGCTAAGTTTGCTTAATTGCTATACTGTCTTTTTGGTGACAGTTCTGTTCTTTCACACTGTTTTTCAGAAAGAAGCCACAATGAAGACTGAAGTTTAGTGTGCAACAAAGTGCAGTTTGACAAACAGTCTGAAGTAGCAATTATACACGCTGTGATATTTAAATTTCCTTTCATATACATAATATGCACACACACACAAATACATATATGTAAATAAAAAATCATTGTCATTGATAAATTTTTTAATCCATCATGCTTGCTGAAATCAAACAAAGAACTGTAATGAGATTATGATCTTAATATTTTTCTTAAATTCTAAGCACCTCCATCTTACCTGGGGAAAAAAGTTATAGCCTCTTCAGCTTGATTGAAAAAAAAAGTTTGGTAGAAAAGTGGCAATGATTGAAGGAGATAATAATGAGAAAGATCCTCTCCTAGAGTTCCTATAGGATTGACTCTTGGTCTCTTGAGACAGTTGTGGTTAATATGAACTCAAAACTAACACCCTCCCTTGCACGTAGCTGAAATAAAAAATGTCTTTGTGCATGATCTAAGCACACCCCACTGTTTACAGCATCCCACTGTTCTGCTCTTCTCAAGCTTCTCCAGCGAGTTATGTATAATGAAACAAACAAGGTTTTATTGGGCAAGTAATTAAGCATTACATATTTATATACAGAAAAGGGAATTGCCCTTTTTTTAATCACTTCTGTGACTGCTTAGAAATCTATAATGAACTCACTTGTACTGTGCCTTCATTAATAGGGTTTCATGAGATACTCTTAACTATTTAAATGCCAGTTCAGCCCAGATCTCTTAACGAGGAGAGGGAAAGTGCTCCAAAGGCTGGAGCTGCCCTTACCAGTGTGACTATTGCACATTCGGCTGTCAGCTGCGCTGCGCTGAAGAGCGTCCGCACAAACCGGTAGATGTGCTTGTGGTCAGGGTCGTGCTTGTAGTAGTCATCTGGGACTTCCTCCCGCTGAAACAAAGTTCTTGGAATTACTGAAAAGCTGTCTACTTAACACTGACTCTAAAGCACAGGTTGTTTCTTCTCACTGAGGTGTATACACCCATTTCCTGTCACAGAGGCAGAACAGAATTACACCCTGAAAGAAGCAGCCTTGCAATGCTGCAAACATTCCGAACAAAACACAGTAGCTTTAGCTGGTATCTCTCTTCTGAACACTTGTTTGATCTGTAGGGCCAACAGGAAAGAGCATGAACCACTATCATCACTGCTAGGTGCTAACTACTGTCCATGGAACATTCTTCAGACTGAAAGAGACGTAAAAAAAAAAGCTTCTCCCTGCAAGAAAATCACAGGTATATACACACCAGAGAAACAATGGCTCTTCAAAAGCCAAAATAAACAGACTTCATGAGATTCCTCTTCCAGCTGAGGAAGTGCTGAAGAACACATGGCAATAATTCTGTCACAGGTAGAACTAGAAGGTAATTTACACTGTCTTCATAGGACTCATTCTTGAGGGACTCCAGAAAGACAACAAAGCTAATGAACTGTAAGACTTAACTGTGACACTAAACACAGTGCTAAACTGTTTCTAAACACAGGGGAGAAGAAAAGCTCAGAAATAAACAGTCTGCAAAAGCAATCCTAAAGTAAGTGTTTGATACGTTCTGATATTTAGCACTTTTTCTGGAGGGATGAAACTTCAAGAGCTCCAACTCTGCACACTGGTTCTGCAAGACTGAACAGATTTCTGTCTACAGTCCAAGTCAGACCTACAGCATGGTCAGGACAGCAGCTGAGAACAGCGTACCTGCTTGATACGAGCCTAGTAGTTGTAAGGTAAGCAAAGCAGCGTTTTCCTGTGGTTTTGTAGTTTAAAATAGCCAGGGAGCATTGTCAAGTAAAATGCAGAGGTAAGTTAACTTAGTACTGCCCACACAGCCTTCTAATACACCACTAACCAACAGAGGTTACTCTGCAAGGGGGACATGCAGCATCAGGAACAGCATGAGCTCATTCCTGTGCTACACATGGTACAAAAGCACATCTGGAAGTACATTTTTGCTGAATGGATGTGCTGAGGTAACCCAAAATGGTATTGTATTCCTCATCTGTCTGTGCCCAAAACCTGTCACTGTCTCTAGGACCCTGCTGTGGGAAGCTGGGGATGGGTGGGTGCTTTTAAACTTGGCTCTGAAGGCAGCTGGGCCCTGCTGCTGTGTGGTCTTGGCTTTCCCGGCTTCTTGGTCTTGCCTTGAGCACAAGATTTGCCCATTTTGGGTTCTCTTTTTGGTGTTTTTTTTCCCTGGTCTCAGAGAGACTGCTGTTAGTGGCTTTCTCATCTTGGGAAGGGTATTTCTGGCATTTTGGGGCTCTCCTTGGTCCCCCAGGATGTGAGATTCAGCAGTTTGGTATTTAGCAGCTATTTACTGTTAGATTTTGCCTGTTGCTGTTTTGTTTGTCAGTAAACTGGCTTTTTTCACTTACATCTACTTGTGTTCATTCCTTATTGGTGGAAAGGGATTGGTTGAACCTATATAAGGAGGCAACTTATTCCAGAATGTTCTCCTTTTAAATTGTCTTAAATCAAGACACTGGAGGTGAGAAAGGAAGCACCAAGACTGTATTTGTGACTAAATCCATGATGCCGGTACCTGGGTCCCATCAGGGCCAACAGAGCCGGGTTTGGACTCCTTGTGACCGCATCTTTAGAAGACAAGGTGTTCAGAGATTTCTTCCTGCTGATTAACCTTTCTGAAGGAACAGTAGGTACCCAGGCAAAACACCACTGCTATAGAAACGAAGAAGCCATGTGTGCCTTTCCCTCAGAAGTGTGAAATCAGCCCTAACTCTGTTTCTGTCTGTATGCTGCAGTGAGATAGAAGAGACCTTTACGTGTTCCCCAGAGGACACAATGATTTTCTTCTCATTAAACAGGAGGGAGGCTGCATGAAAGGATCAAAGGATGCCAGGTTGTTACATAAAGAAATTGTCTGATGGAGTTCATCTTACATAAATAATTTTGAATGGGAAACAACAGATTCAGGCATTTAAAATTGTGGAAGAGGTTTTACAGCAACTTCTCTGAGCAAGAGAGAAGTTTGATAAGAGGATCCATGTTTATCCCTGGAAGAATTTCCTACCAAGGTTGTTGACACAGAAACCAAGAAAGAGAGAAGGATAAGTAAGAGAAACCTGCAACTTTCTATTCCAATAAGCACTTTGTCTCTTCTGACCAATGAGTGAAGTGTAAACTTAGGAGTTTTTAAAGAATATATAAAAAGCATGCATGCTAGAATAAAAAAGGATTTGAAGCCTTTGGAAAATGGAGTGTTGCTTTGCATTGAGACCATCTCAGCCACAACATAAAATAGTTTTGGCCTGCCCTTTTTGCTCCTAAGTGCTACAATCCATACAAGAAATCTTGAATATAGCTCTTGTCCTAAATTTTTGGTTTTTTTTAATTGAGAAAAAAGTTGTATTTATTTATATTGCACTGCACAATTCCTAGCACAATTGGTCATATTTAGGGATGAAACTTTAGCAAACTTAAAATATTAACTTGTTTATTAAAATCTGTTTATTACCAACTGAGATCCACGGAACGGGTTATACTGCATTCAGTCAGGTAGGTCCCAGAGCAAATTCAATTTTTAAAGCTGCTGGATCTTTGCTAAATTGATTTCACATGAAAAACAAAGTAAGTGGTTCTGTAGGACAGGCATTAAGCTAGGAGTGCTCAAACTGGATGTGAAAAGCACACACTCCACTCTTGAGCTTCCCTGTACTATGAGTTTTGCATCTTTAAGGGTGTCTAAAAAGGTGTACCACGCCCAGTCACATTAAAATCACATCCTGAATGCTCCTTGCTGTTACTGCAAGCAGTCTCATGCATATTTGCCTTAAAATGTTGCCTTTCCAGTGTTTTAAAGGCCAAACTCACTGCTGCCTACTCTGTGTGATGCTTCATGTATTATATTCTCCTGTCTGCAGTCATTTAAAAGGTTAGGCACATACCTACTAACCATGTCTTCCTAAAGAAACAGAAAACACTTCTAATAAAGCAGTTATTAAAGAGGGGGAGAAAAGAGACTGGCAAGAAACTTCAGACATGGAATACCAAAGAATTGGGCACATGATTGTTTCTATTTATAGTCAAAGCATAAAAATCAAACATAGTTTGTAACATTTAGACTGGGCTCTATTCCTGATCTAGCTGATCTCAAAAGTCCCTGTTTGTGTTATATATAAAGACACAATTTAAGATCAATTTGATTGTGGCCTTGTGCTAATACATTTTTATGACTTATAAACCAGTATGTTACTGATATACACTCAGAGAACAAAAAATTACTTACTGTGAGAGGGTGAGATTTTTCATCAAAAATATCCAATGATCTGTCAGAATCTCTACAAAACAAAAGTCATTGGTTTAGCAATAAGACTTAATTGGTAATACTGTGCTCTACTAAAAATCATTGTTCATTAAAAAGGATTAAGGATTTTATAGTTCAGCTTTTCCTAGAAAATGGTATGGAGCTACCTTGTATTTTTGCAAAACATTTAATGATGAGTCCTTACTACTAAATATTTAAGATGCTAAACAATGAATAGCTTTCCATGTTCTTGTATTATGCCTACTGAAGTTCTCCCCAAAATGTGAAACTAGGTGAAACTCATCAACAGCATTACCTCAAAAGGTCAGCTGTAATTCAGAAGCATATGCTGGAACTAGCTGTAATGGCAAGAGTGACTTGTACATGGACAGAGTGTTCCTTCACCCTTCAAAACTAATCCATACCCCTGTACTCAGGAAAAGTTGAACAAAGTCCAAAGGCTGATTTGTGGTGAGTTAAGCATGTTTTCCTCCCGCTCTGTTTTGGAGTTGTATGTGCCATTGGATGGGTGCATTACTGACCCTTCCACAGCTGCTCAAGAGGGGTACAAAGAGAAAACACATACAGCATACAGTGCCAGATTTTCAGCTCTTTTAAGTTTCACCAGCTGTCACTGAAGTGACCAAGACCACATCTGACTCTATGATCTTGAGAGTTTTTTTTCTAGTCTTAGTGATTCTATGATTTTATATCCCTAGTTCCAAAAGAAAGTCATTATATTTCAGCAAAGGAAGAGTTCACTCACCTGTTCTTTATATGGTAGAATATTGCTAATGTTACACTAAAAAAAAAAAAGAAAATAAAAAAAAGATTTAACAAAGCATTTTCCATGCACACTATTCCATTGCAAAAGCTGTCATTCAGTGGAATGTTACAAATCCATTTTGCAGTGACCTCCTCTCCCATCCCCAAGCACTACACATCTCATTTCTGATGTCTAACTGTCTGAACAGAATCTGGCCAAATCAGATCTGCCTGCCAAACTACTTTTACATTCATTGCACAGATATTTGTGCAACAAAATAAGTGTTAAGTGACATTTTCAACATATACCTTCATTTCCTGATTAGGTGATATTTAGTGAAAATGTAGACTAATTCCCAACTGAAATGTAAGTTCTTGCTGTTACATATCCCATCGCAGAGATTCTGCAGATGTTTTAACCCTGTCTAGTTGCCTAATTTAGGAACTGTCTAAGAAAGAGAATAATAAAGATGGCACTATACCAGCATAATCCAAGAAGTGGACAAGAACAGTTTTTAGTCTCTGCTAAGTGAGGCAACAGGTTTCATACATTAACATTCGTCTACTGTGGCAAATTATTCATGGTGCTAACAGGATAACTGACATCATGGGAACCTATCACGAGAAGTTCTGATCTGCTGTCAGCTGTACAAAATGTGCACTGTCACTTCAAATGGGCACAAGCATTATTTTTTTAGGCTATTGTTTTTTTTTTCTCTAGAAAAGGAGAAGTGACATGCTGCATACCTTTGTGTGAAACCAAATTTTAAAGTAACAAATCAATGCAGACATTTCCAAACTCTACTACACTATTAAATCAGTAAAGCCTTCTGGGCCTCAATCTACTTGATAAAACTCTCTTCTCAATTCTCAGCTGGTATCATGTAAGTGCAAATAATTGACTTTCTGGTACCCAGAAAAATAGTTCCAGCAGCCATTTACATTGGAGAACATAAGTATCACCTACCTAAAATAACAAGTACGTGAAGAAAAGGCAGAAAGGCCAGAACTAAACCCTAAGTCAGCAACATGCTGGTTTTCCACAACTAGAGGGCAGACTAATATCACTGGAAAGTATCAAACACAGCCCTACAAGTTTTCCTGCAACTCCACACAAAATCCATTTCCAATTTTCCCAGGTCAAGAATTTCTTGATTTGGCTTTCAGTGTGACCTAAACTCCCCTCTCAACACATACTTTCAAGCCCACAGTGCTGACACACCTCTGCACTGCCTCGAGTGCAGGATGAGAACGACTTTGCAAGAGAGTCCACGAGCTCTGTGAGGGAAACAAGAGCTCCCTCCAGCAGTCAATTACCCAGAGCTCTACACCCCTTCCATGACCAACCTGCAGAAGCAGTGCTGTGCTTCTCCCATTCAAGAGTGCAGTTGGCCTCGGGACAGACAAGACGCCCAGAAAATCCCAAATAACCCTTACAATGCCACCCTTACAAGCCCTCGTTGGTGACAAGGGTCCTTACCACTTTATTGTGCTTCTAAGGTTAGGCTGACTGACGGTGCTGTCATCTATAAATATTGTTGAGCATGAGCTGTATTTTTTCGTAAGCTGCCCAGGAGAAACCTTGGGGGAGAAAAAAAAGAAAAAAAAAAGAAAAAAGAACTGAAATACATTCAAGAACATTGTTTAGCACGCTGAATACTGGCTTTACACCTCCAGTGGTTGCTGCTGCAGCGTAAGCTATCCTGCAGCCATCTAGTTCCTTTGTGTAAGATAAATTTATAAACCATCCCTTGTAATACACAACATGATTTTAGCTAACTAACAGTAGAAATAGCTGAGCCAAAGCATCAAGTCCTGATTTTCTCAGTTCTCTCCTATTCCATTCTTGTCAGTTTGTGTCCCAGTCTGCTCTCTGTGATGTACTCTATTAGATTTCCCTGTGACTCCATAATCACCTTCTCCCTTCTTTTACACCCTACACCTTTACAGTTTCTGGTTATCCAGTTTAACATTTGGGGGTTTGTCATGTCTTTCAAAAGAAAGAAACCTTTTCCTGACATGGCTCACTTCACACATGTCCTGTTTAGCATCTGGAATCTGGAAGCAGAGTACTGCTATTACCCTTACTTTTACTATTACTATTTAGAGCTACCAATATGCTCCATCATCCATCCTAACTCTGTCCATTCTGTACTGTAAGAAACCTTCCAATATAACCCTACCCAGGCTTCCCTGAGCACATTCAGAGAATGCCTTGCACTAGAGATAGGACATCGGAATTGAGGGAGGAATTTCAATCAAACAATTCAAGATTCATTAGTTTTCACCAGAATTTTTTAAATGCCTTGTCTAAAACTTTGAAGTCTACAATATGAAAATGCTGACACCCTTCAAAACTAACTTCCATTCTTACTTTTACTAGACAATGATTTTTTTTTTATCCACCTATTAATGACATTGCATCTTTTTTGGTTTGGCTGGTTTTTTTTGGTAAGTGAAGTGTCCAAACTAACTAATATTTGTGGAAGAAGCTCAGAGCATATTTTCAGATTTTAAAACTAATGGAGTATCACTTGGTTATCATACTGATGTTATTTGTTCCTTATTCTCTTTTCACACTGGATACACTTTTTAAAATAAGCCCTGTAGCAAGACTCAATCAGCAAGCCATTTAAGACCTGCCATCTTGGCTGAGAAATTAATGCAGTTTTATTTTTTGTTTCAAAAAATACAGACAGGTTGGCTTATATTTTCTTTCTTACTGTTCTGAAATATTTAAAACTGACAACAACAAAAAAAATTTATTCTTTTGACATCAGCCATTCTATGCTTTGTGATATTGGATATTATTGCTTAGAGACAGGCAAAGTTAATTCAGTTTTACCCTTCCAAGGAAGACTTGGAACATGTGTAAGACTATGTACCTAGAACTACTACAGTTGTTTCCTTGAATTTTTGTCCCAATATCCTAATATTATTTACATAAAATCCAGTTTACTTACATGATTTATATGGTTACTCTTCCTCTTCTCTCGCACTAGAAAAAAGGAAAAATAATGTGAACTGAAAGGTTTCCCAATTTACATTCAATAAAGTAATTCTATTAACCTAGTTTTCTAAAGTATGGGAGTATTAAAAGTTTCAAATTTTATTTTAGGTGTCTGGGAAAGTAGTTTGAGGAAAAAATACCATGTTTTATCAAAAGTTTTATCTAGTAAGACATACTCCTGTCTACCCACATGTACATTTAGCAACCACTACTTCCCATCACACTAAGGGGAAAAACATCTCAGCTTTGAAAAGATGCTGTGTATCAAAAAACCAGGATGATTTCAGATAGTTCAAACAGACAATGTCCAACATCCAACAGCAAACAGAAGCAAAACCAGCAAAACCACCCTGAGCCTGCCAAAGGCACACAAGGAGTAAGTGAGGTGCCCAGCATTATTTAGGTGTTCTCTCTGCTCCTGTTAGCAGAAGGCAAAAGGGAATTTCACTATACAGAGGATGCTGGCACAAGCTGTGCACCTATTTATCATGTAACTGCAGCCATGCCATTTGCTCATTTTAAACTGTGTTAGTCTTTCAAAAGAGACTGCAAGGTTAAACTTCCAGCTGTGACAGCAGCAACACAACAGTGTGCTAGGGAGAGCTGCACACATGCACAGAGTATTCAAATGGGACAGCATGGACAGACACCTCTCCAAAGTTCTAACCTCACATCATTACCACTCCTTAGCAGCACACATTCTCTTACATTTTTAGAAAAATTGACAATTGGAAAAGAGTATCCACATTCTTTTAGTCTTTCTTCATAAATCAAAACTCATAACCCTGATAACATCTCACTGAGAGAGAATTTATAGATTATTAATTCTGCTAATTCTATGGAAGGTCAACTAAAGAAGAACAAGGGAAATTAGAAAATAAATTATTCTGCCTGACTTCTCCATTAAAATTGATTAATTTAATACAAACTTCAGAGAATAGTTTAACAGTTACTAGCTCACCTAGAGGACCCTTTTTCTACGTGAACACAAGTCTACACAATTCAATACATTTGAAGAAATCCAAATGACATTTAGAAGCAATACCACCCCCACCAAGGCGGTTCATAGTTTGAGCATTTCTGCAGCAAGGCTGGAAGGCTGCACAGTGACTGCTCATGAGCCCTGTCAGTGTGTGAGCTGCACCTTCAGCACTGCTCGTCTCAGAGCTGTCTCAAATGAGCAGGCCAGGCCCTCTGGCTGTTTGAAGACTGACCTCAGAGGCCCCAAAACAAGAGGTCTTTACACTTCCTTGGTATCATCTCTTGTGGAGAAGCGGGCTAGTGCTTGTTCCCGCTGCTCACAGATTATCTGAGCACTGCAAAGTTGATAAAACTGACAATTCTACCACTTGCCACAAGAATGAATAGCAGGACAGCAACTGACAGACCTGTCAAAATAATTCTTTTCTGTGGCAAAGCTGTGCCAAGTTAAAAGACACACTGCAGCTTTCCATCAGCACATGCAACCACAAGTGCATCACTTTCTTAGCAAAACAGTTCTTCAAACAAGAACCAACTATAAAAGAAACAGAAGCATTTTAAAAAGATTATCTTAAACTTTTTTTTAGTTGCAACTTCAAAATGTCCTACTGTCAGAATTTGACAACAGAATTTTTATATGTGCATTACAGAAATGCCTCCACTTTTCAATAGCCTTTTGGAATGCACAAGCTATAGCAATTGTTTCAAAATTGAGTTATGAGGTAAATACAGGATCTGCAAAGAAACTGAGAATCCAAATACATCTATATAATTAAAACCAGGACTGGAGAATATTTATCCTCTGAAACTATTCAAATAATTTAAAACAACACATTCAAAAGCAACTGGTATAGACTAATGGCTTAGGCTTATTATTTATTACAGAAAACTTAGGGTTTTTTCAACTACATTTTTTTTACTTTAAAACAATTTTTCAAACAGTCCTTGGTCATTAAAAAACCCAACATTGCTTGAAACTTGAATTACACTAATGAAGAGAGCCTTTCTCCTTCAGACTACTCTAGGATCTGCACTCTGAAATCTGATACTTAAGCCTTTAAAGATCAAGTGATTTTAAGTGTTAAGTAAAATGGTCTACAAACACGTTTCTGTGTAAAAACCTAAATTACTAATCCCTATGCTTTGAAAGAACTGAAGCACTGTTCTTGAGCTGTTACTTTTGGTTACTTTTCCCATTTTTTTCTGTTTTTTTGTTAAACTGGAAAAAAACCGTAGCTTACCATCTGTTTGTGACTTGCTCAGGAAAATTGTGCTTGCTCTGGGATGATCAGATGGATTAGATTCCAAGGCTAAATCTGAAATAGGAAGGACAAAAAAAGGAGATACCTTTAATAAAAGATGATAACTGCAACAATTCCCACCCATCCTCAAAGTGCTCAAGCACAGTGAAGGAAACAAGATCAAACTCACACAGAATGGGTTGTCTCTCTGAAACAGAACTGTACTTTTGCCAAAATGAATAAAAATTTTATATTTTTCCCTCTGAGAAAAAAAACCAACCAAAACCGGACAGATAAACCCATTTATCTTCAAAAGTCAGTCTGTGTCCCTGCATGTTAGGGGAGCTGGCTGTGGGGCAGGTGCTCAGAAGTGAGCAGAAAGCTAGAACTTTACCAAGAGAATAATTTAAAAAAAACATACCAAACTAACTAACAAAAAATTATCACTGCTGATCTTTCTGTCTACGCTTTATGTACCAAATACAGCAGGAAACAACCTCTGTGGTCTTACAAAAGAACCTAATAAGTAACATTTATGGTGCTGATAAATATTAAAACATGAAGCTTACACTCTTGAGTTCTTCTGGAATTTCAAATAAAACCATGTAAAGCTAAAATAGAGTTATTGAATAACCAAATGACTGCTTTAGTCCTTCGCCACAACAGAGCAGTGATGGCTTTAGAAGAGGATATATTCCTGCCTTAGATTAAGATGGAAGTGATCACAAAAGTTTGTTGATGAAATTGTGACCATCATGATGAAATTCTGAGCTGCCTTAGCTTTGACAGAAGAAACAGCTGCTCCAAGGAAGTCGTGCTACAGACACAGTGAGTTATGTGAACACATGAACAGAATACTGTAGCACTGTGACCCTCTAAGTCCTGGAAAGAGCAATTCTGCATCCATTTACAGTTGTCACTGTCATGCCATGCCAGCCATACAAGCACACACACTCGTACACGAGCACTTGCACTCTGAAGTGTTCAACGTGGGCCACCAACACAGCTGACACACCCCTAAAAAGAAAAGCCATCTAAGAATTGTCATCACCTTTTAATTAAAAAAAAAAAAACAACATAATCTTTATGCACCAAACCAACAGAACTCTGCCAAACCACAAGCTGCCTGGGTGCTGCGGCTTTAACTGTGTGAATGTTTGTGCTACTGCACCTCCCCACAACAGCCCCAGCCCCATGCACCAGCAAGGGAACGTCACTGCCAAAGTGCATGACAGCCCAAAACTCCTCATTCCAGATTCCCACTGGAGCACAACACTGCTGTCCAGAGCTCCATGTTTGCCAAGTACTGGGCTTTACAACCCTGCTGATCTTAGTCCAGCCCTGTTGCTCTGGCACTGGTCCAGGATGTGGACCACTGTAATTTTGAATCTCTACTGTTTAAGTAGCCAACATCTGTTTAGGAACACCAAGACTGTTCAAAAGGCAATTCCCCCCTCCTGTCAAAAAGCCAGAGTCAGCCATGAAAGCTGACCATCTTGTTAAGTTTTAAAAAGTTAATTTACAAAACCAGTATTTCCATTGTCACCTTACTGTACTCATTCACAGCACACAGTGAACAGATATCTGAATTTATTCATGCAGTAAAATGTAAGAAGTCCTGGCTTAGATGCCCTAGAGTGGAATTTACCTCAAGTACTTCTGATACACAGTTGATTCTCTGAAAAAAACAAAAAACCCCAGCATGCAATAGCATGCCATACTGCCACAATTTAAGTACCACTTGTAGCATCTTAACAGAATAGTATAACTTGCTTAAAACTTGTCCACAAGTCTGACAAGTTTCTAACACTGATTTAACAAAATCACGTTTAAGAGACATTATACAGCTTCTAATGCTAGCACTGCATTAACAAACTCAACACGAACAGTGTTCAGAAGTGGAAGTATTTTGCCAGCCTGTAAGTATCTGAAGTATCATCAACAGGCCAAACAAGACTGTAATGTGCAGACTTAAAATACAGATTGTTATCAGCAAGTTATGATGCAAACAGAGCAAATGATTCAGAACTTATTTACAGCTCAGCAGCAACTTTTAGAATAACTGGGAAAGTCAGGTTAGAACGGACCTCAGAGGTCTCCAGTTCAACCTCTTGCTGAAAACAGAGTCAGCTTTTGGTAGAACATGAGGCTGCTCAAGGCTTTACTGAGCTGAGCCTTGAAAACTTCCAATGAGGATCCATAGAGCCTAGATCACCTTTCCCATTTGGGGGATTAATGCCTACAGGGCTGTGAGACTCACTGTGGAATCGTAGGGAAGAACTTGTAGGACTGGATAAATCTTGGGCCATATTTAGGGAAAGGCAGCAAGGAAAACTGGGGAGGAAAAAGCACAGGAAAACTGAAGGAAAAGGGCACTGAAGTGAGTAACTCCTAACACAGGACTCCATGTTTCTCCTTGCTGAATTTCATAGGGCCCAGTGCTGTCCAGGTCCCTCTGAATAAGCAGCCTCTAGCACATTGACTGCTGGCTGTCATCTGCAATTTGGGCATCCTCCATCACCTCCTCCAGGTCACTGATAGATGGACAGATGCTTTTTTTCCCCAGGGAAGAGACAACACAGGATAACACCCATCCTCCCTCACCTCATAAAAAAAAAATACACTACTATCTTGACTTCCCTATGGTTTTGATTTACTTTGAAACCATGTGACTTGTTAATGCTCACTTACATTGTTTCTGCCTCTCCCTGTGCTCTGCCAGTCCCTATATCCATGCCTCTTACATGTTAGAAATCAGGTCTAGGACTAAAAGCACAAGAATAACCAACTTTCATCCCAGACAAAAAGTGTGTGCAATGTCTTCTTGTAATTCCAGGCAAGAAGATCCACAGCACTGCAGCGTGCACTGAGTGACACAAAATTGACAAGGCCACATGAGTCAACCCCTGAGCCAAGCAGACCCACACATTTAAGGAGAGGAACAGAACGGAAAGGATCATAGACTTCACTGGCTCCAGTTCCGTACTGGCTCTGCCAGACACTTTCTGCTGGATGAAACCAGGTGTATCAGCACCCACAGCACAGATTATACAACCAGAGTTACTAATACTAAGATACTAATAGTCCAAGACACATCACACGGCTCCCAGTAAGCAATCCCACCAGAAATGATCAGCACACTGCAGCTGGGTTTGGTATTCCAGGGTAACATGGCCTGAGCACACACAGTGTACCTGCTTTGGCCTAGCAAGAGTCTGCAAAGAAAGATGCATTTCACAGACCACCTCCCTGTAGCTTTCCCCTTAGAAGCTGCCAGAGAACTTTAACCATCCTGTCTGTGCCATTTTCCCTGGACAATGCTTTTTTTTCTAAGCAATGGAAAAAGCAGTTATGTGATTTACTCGTCCTAAACTGCCAATGTTGTTCATGAAATACCAAAAGGCAACAGCAATACAGCTGAAGGAAACATAAGGCAAGAGGCAGATAAGGGCATGAGCAGAGGTAAAATTTAATGGGAAACAGCAAAAGAAAAGGCAGAGGAAGAGATAAATCTGTCTGCAAACAATCTGACTCACAACCAAGCATAACTCCTAATACTTCATCCTGGTAGCACTCCATAGTCCAAAGCCAAGATAGTAAGGGTAAGTCTTGAGCAGGAGCTGCATCACAAGTTGTATGACAGAAAACTCAAGCTTCACAGTAAGCTAATATGTGAAAAAGAAAGCATGTATGCCACAGGATAAACAGGAATAATAGGAATTAAAACATGCAGAAACAAGAATGAGAGAAATGAGAGGAACAACAGGATGATATAAAAAGCAAGAAAACAGCTCCAGAACACTTTTGTTCTAGAGGCTATTAACTCAATAGAAATCAAAACACTTTCTATCAGACCCTCACACTTAAGTGATAAAGAGGTGAGAAGGGAAGATTCCCACCAGAAATCAGGTCTATGAGAGCAGGAAAATAATGGTGCTACACAAGGGCCCTTCACCAGTCTGAGAACAGCATGTTAGAAACAACCTTCCCCCGTATTTCTCTGCATCTCTCAGAGCCATTTACTCATGTGTACTACCAAGCTTGTCAGATCAACCCTGCCTCCAGGTGGAGCAGAGAGAAGCCTGAACTTGCTTCCCTGCGCCACCGTTGCCCCTTAGAGGAATCCCTTGCAGCTCACCTGCACTCAGACAATCTCAGCCACCTCGGCTGCTGCTGTGCACACACAGACCCCCACAGGGCAGATCACATCAACTTTAAAGGCAATCCTCTGCCCTAGCTCAGGATCTTGCATCCTTTCCACAACACAAAATCCACATGACGACTTTACTTTTATCCATGTCATGTAAGAATGTGTGTAGGTTTTAGGAATTTATTACGCTAGCTACTTATCTATGGTTTACACACCTCCACGGGTGACTTCTAATTATTACAAACACATTTTACACATTGCATCGTGCTACATGTATTATCCTGTGAATAAAGCTGACAGTCAAAGATGAGACTAAGTAGCAGCCCTTTGACAATTTCACTACTTCAGAACAAACTATTGCATTTCCTTCAACAGTTTTAGCCCCATCCTTTGCTCTGCTGGACAGCACTAACATTTTGTTACAGCACACATTTAAAGCATTAAACAATACAATAATCTCTTTGCTGTAAACTGTGTTTTGTCACTTGCTCAATGACTTACTAGCTGTGACTAATGCTTGAGTTCCCTTATATTTCATTACCTTATGCTATAAAGATGCAAGCCACTTAACCCTGCCAATAAAGATGTAAAGACTGTAACAAATTAGATAAGCAAATCTGCCAATCCATTTCAAAAGTCTGTTATTCCTAACAATAATTTCATATTAAATTATTTCTCCTTCAAATTATGTTACTCTAATTCTTTTTCCAAAACGTTTTAGGAAAGTTACAACTCTGGTTTCTGTATTTAACCTGCTTTATTTGTCCCAGCCACTCCAAATGCACCAGAGAGCCTGGCACGCATAGGCTGCTTTCTATTTGCAACCCTCCTTGTTGAAAGACTGTTAAAAGATTATTTCTAAATATTGTGAATTTACACAATAGACACAGAGAGACATTTTAAAGCTATTTAATAGCTGCCAGTTAATTTTTATGGCACTACTACAGAAACAGTAATATCATTACCAATACCCAGCACATATCTGGGTACACACTGATGTTTTCGAAGGATGCAGAAATCACTTCAATACACAACGAGCTCTCTTAATTAGAAAGGAATTATTTGCTCTTTTACACCACACTCCAGAGCTGGGCTGGAGAAACTGACACAGGAAACATTTCAAATTTACTATTAAAATCAGAAGACTTTAAAAAGCAGAAGTACAGATATTTATTAAATACTGGAGACTACCGAGGATTTAAGTAATTTGTTAATTTCTGTGGATTAAAAAAAAAATCAATACCATATTAATATGTTTTCTTTCATTTCTCAAAGTGCAGGAGTATCCACACTACTCTGCAGAGCCTCCACAGGACATCCCAACATGATCCTATTGGACCCCATTCACAGCCCCCGTTGGGGAAACACGCCCAAGATCTGTTCAGCACAACACAACACAACACAACACCCACCCTCCCTTTCTGGGACCAAACAGAGCCCAGAAGGCTTCCACACGTTTCCTGATGGACCTGCCAGGGTTATAAGCACTTCTGCAGATTTTAGCTAAGACAGGGTATCAGGAGTGCCCCAAATTCCACAGCAAAAGCAGGACAAGTTAAAACAGTGGTAAACAAGATGCCCCTAAGATTTTATCTCTGAACTAGAAGGAAGACAGTAGCTCACAAGCTAGATCGCAGAAGTAACTAATGTTTTGTTAGGGATGTGTTCCTGTACTGCATTTAATTTAGGGCCATTTAAAGGACAAGAAGAAAGAATTAGTTCTATGCTGTCACTCTTTATTCCCCACACTGACCTTCACACATAACACAACTCACTATCATCAGAGGTTAAACTCAAAGTCCATAGCTCTAATTTTCTAACTGATAAGCCAAAACAAAAAAACAAACACACACACACCTCCCCCAAAATGAAACAAAACAAAAAACCCAAACCAAAACAAAAAATACCCCACCAAAACAAAAAAAAAAAAAATTTGGTATACATTAAAGAGTAACCAAATTTTAGAATCTTAGATCCATGCTGACAACAGCAGGTGTAAGGAAAGCCTTCCCATAACACTCCTCACACGTTCTCTGCCTCGCTTCCAAGCCATGGTTCAGAAAGCAGAACAGGTGAGTACCACAAATTCCAGTCTCAGGTTGTGTCTGCAGGTGACCAAAGCAAGACACACTGCAGTGTTTGCTGGTGTCACATGCCACCTGATGGACTGGCACGTGGGACATTTTTTACCTCTTCCAACTGCTCATATTTGCAAACTTCAAATGAAGGTCTGCAGGTGACCAAAGCAAGACACACTGCAGTGTTTGCTGGTGTCACATGCCACCTGATGGACTGGCACGTGGGACATTTTTTACCTCTTCCAATTGCTCACATTTGCGAACTTCAAATGAAACCTGGACCTTACCTGCAGTTTGTTCTGTAGAAGAAAAATAACTATCCATGTAACAAAACATGTCCAAGAGCTTTACAGAAAAACTTGTTTTAGTCTTTGAAATATATTGGCATTCAGCAGTTTATTATCTGAGCCTGACTGACATATTTCCTAACAAGCCAGTGTTAGTTTTCACACTGGAAGGAAACTAACAATGTTTGATTACTGCAATGATTCGAGACCCTTTCAGAACTCCAAACAGAAGCAAAGCTGTGCTATACACACACAGCTCATCAAACATTGTAAAATGCTACCTGGCTGACAGGGGGATTTTTGTGTAAGCTGTCAAGGTAATCCTGATATTCACATCTCCTGCAAGGAAGACCTTCAATTTTATTCATCTGGCTTTACTACAGATTTAAATAAATAGCAACCAAGTTTTTTTAAGTCAGTACCATCCTCACTTATCTCTTGAAATCAAAACATTCAGAGTTTTCTTCTGAAAACATTATTTTTCTAGTGAATGAAATAAAAGTGCACATTCAAACTCTAAATGTAATGAACAAAAACATCAGATAGGTTTAAAAATCTGAACATAAACTTGCTGGCAAGGATCTACAGATGCAAGGTCTGGGTTCTCTAATGTTTGGTAGAATTTTCCCTCCTGCCTCCCACAGTAACTTCTTCCTTCCCCCTGTATGTGGAAGAAACATGGCTAGAAATATTAATTTAATGTGCAATATGAATCTGGGAGGAGTAGCGTTTTGTGTTTTGTTGGCTGTGCAAGAGTTCATTCCCCTGTTAGTCAGCTTTTTGGTATGACCTCACCACAACGATCACACTTGAGAGAACACAGAATTTCTGTTGTTCTACAACATCTGCCCTGCAGGTAGGAAGGAAAACAGCAAATCTAAAGAAAGCCAGCAGAGGATAAGGATGCTAGAGGTAAGTCACACAGAATCAGTTTAAAAAAAAAAAAAAAAGTTCAGATTAAAATGAATTTAGTTTCCTTAGTTCTCTAAGTCTCATCAAACCTCTCTGATTACATATTTCCTTTCAAAACCTGTTATGCTGAAAGCATGCAGAAACACACCAGAAACTCTAATCAGTCTCCTTCCACATGAGCTTCATGTACATATGTTCTATACCAACTACTCTTAAAAACCTAAGGTTTACTTGCTTGCTGCAAAAGTCTCCAAGACTTACTGAAGAGAAAAAAAGGATAGAGGGTTCTTTAGTTGCCAGCAGCACCCAAGGATAAAAACAGAAATACAAATATTATACTGCAGCGATTAATTATTTTATTTTAAATTCCCAGTTCTATAGGTAAATTTCACTGCTGTTCCTGGACAACTTTGTGATTCAGTGACTTCCACTACAGATTGTTTCTAGAGGCCATGGCACCAAGCTTCTTAAGGTAACAACATGGAAGCTGTTTCAGGTTTACAGAAAGTACAATACTTCATATTTGTCAAGATCACAGGCTATCTACAACTGCTACAAATACCTCTGTAATGAATGTCTGGTCAGTTTTTGGAAAGGGATATTGACAGTTATGGGAACCAAGAGTGAGCCTAAGTTAGGCAAAAAAACTCAGTGACGACAAGGAAAAAAGGAAAGGGAATACTAAGAAAAGGCACCAGAGCATCATTTGGTTTTTAGCTCTGGTTTCATGTTTGTCCAAATAGACAAGAGGTATTTGTCAACCTATGCAGCTACAGATCTTCAAATAGAGAGGCACAAAAATCAATACAAGATGGTTAAGCCTTCCCTGTGATGAAACTGTGGCATCAAAAAAGCTGATTCTTTGCACAAAGTGTTTTAACTTAACTAACATTTTAACTAGGATTAAAAAAAAAAAAAACAAACAAACCTGACAACAAACAAACCACAACCTCAAAAAACCCCAAAAACCCCAAAAAAAACCAAAACAAAAAAAAATCCCACAGGAAAAAACCTCCACCCACATGCCTGAAATAAGATGAAATTATGTAAGAGAAACAAATGAACAGTATTTAGACCTTCTGCAAGGAGGTTTATAGACAAGCTGATACAGACAACCAGATCAGAGACAATCAATATATCCAAATATCTGTTCATCTTCAACACTGTTTAATAACTTCAGTGACAACCTGAAACTTTCAAGAGTTACTCTAGGCACTAGCCAGGTAAACTTCACTCACTACATCCCTATGAACTCTCCTCTTTAAAGTCCTCTTGCATTTGCTTTCCCATCTAACCTGTGTGTGATGATCACATCCCAATCAGCTCCTCTCCTGATCCCATTTGCTGTTCCCTCTTATCCCTGACTGTCTTTTCCCTTGTCATTCCCCACCCCCCAGTTATTCAGGTGAGGGTACCAGGTCACTTTGTCCCACCACTTCAGTAGGCAACACTCTTCCCCTTGGTTCAAGGGAATCAGGCACACCTCTGCTCAAACTCAGTGAACAGCAGCAGTGCAGAGAGATGATCTCACGTACGAGTGAGAAACATCTGCCAAGTGAGGTCTTGTTCTAGTTTTATCCAAGGATCAAACAATTTTTGAAGAAGTAGATCTAAACTTAAACATAGGGATCTAGCAAGAAAGTGTCAGTCATAAGAAGTTCTTCCCCCAAATAAGCAGGAAAAAAATCTCAGGGAAAAAAAAAAAAAAAAAGGAAGCCCAAAATAAAGATTAGCAGACACTCATTTGGGGGGGAAAAACCCAAACAACCAAACAAACCCAAACAACCAAACACCAAACCAATCACCACAGCCCACTAAACGGCACACTAAGATCAAAGAGCTACCATGACTAAAACTAGACAGGAAAGCCTTTTTGGTCAATGCAAACTGTGTTGAACTGTTGATTTAAAGAACACTTAATGCTCAGCTGAAAAGTCAACTAGCAGCTTTAGATTCATGGCAGACATTGATATCTAATACTAGCAGAAGGCATGAACCTATTTGGAAGAAACTTCTGTTTTCAAAGTTATGTTTACTCCCTGTTTACTTAATCCAACTTGCTTTAGCATATCAAACCACAAATACAGGCCTCGTCTGGAGAAAGAATGCACCAAACAGGTTATGGCTCAGGATCTTGAGAGCCATAAAATACAAGGTCATGCTTTAAATTCTCTTAGTAGAGGATCTGACAAATCTTTCCTGTTTGAATTAACCTTTGCTGAAACATGAGACTTTCAGTTTTACTGTGTGTTTTACCTCCATTCCACATACCACTGCTTTTTTGTCATACTACATCATAATTTGTCCGTTTTAAGAAAGTGAGAATTTTCTTGTTTCCTTCTGATCTGATACAGGCAATCTAAGCAGTGCTGACTGGAAAGTAGTGCCTATTAAGAAGAGTGCTGGAGAAGCTACAGAATAATCCTCACTTAAGAGCACAGACCTGCGAGGAACGCATTCCACTGGCTATGGAAGAGCAACACAGCGCTATGAAACAACACAAAACAAAAAGTCCAAAGCTCTGTAACTTCTGCATTCCTGATACAATCAAAACATTCAATTTCAGCAAAACAAGTGCAAAAGTACTTAAGACAGACTTTAGAACAACAAACAACGTAGAGGTAGAAATTTAAGGAATGAAGCATCTCCATCCCCTTCGGATGCTAGCTTTCTGATATATTTAGCTGTTTTCTTAGAAACTCCTAGAACTGAGCAGCATGGAACAAAAATAGCCAAAATGATCTTGACTTTTTTCCTTGCAGCTTTCTCCCTGCCAAAGGATTCAAGAAAAGGACAGTCAGTAGGTTCTCAGCCTCCCATTACAGACTAAGTTTGCATCTTAGCTAGCCTATAATATTACACAATAATCAATTACAGAAATACGTTTTATCCCCCAAATGAAACAAATACTTTCTAGTAGTCAAGAGCACAGAAACACGCAGGCTGTCTGCATGGTTTGGGTATGTGACAGCTTTTACATCCTAGAGTTTAAGAGGAATAGGCATAGCTATCTGGTCTATTACAGATTTATTCTTTCATAGGAGGTATTAAATTAAACAGATAGCTATCTCACATCTAACTACTTCATAAAGCCTGTATCATGACACTGGATTTCAAACTGCACAAATAGTGCTTTACATTTTGAACTTAACTGCTTCGATTTTATCCAGGGACTGCTTTGCAACATTCAAAAATCACTGCAAGAAGTTTTACTTCTAAGATTGATCCTGAATTTTATTTTAATAAAGGTATCAAATTTTGGTACTTTCTGCACCCCTAAAGAGTTGTATCAATCAGAAAACTTCAAATATCATCATCGCTTGCAGCAGATCAACTTTGGAGGGCAACAGTGAACCACATACCACTGTAAAAGTGATTTTAAAAATCATCTTAAACATATACCACTTATGCAGTTCTAGTTTTAGGATTATCTCCTGCCTCAAGACTCAAGTTTCTATATCCACAAAAGTAAAATTTGTGATAGACAGCTAGTATCTTATTCTTGGACTATACGCTCTTATTCAGGCTTGCAAATAAAAAAAAAAAAATTAATACTTCTCTACTTCAAGGCCAGTCCTGAAACATGGATGAATTCACAATTAAATCTGTTACTTAGCACAGCTGACATGATCACATACTAAAGATTCAAACAAATACAACCCTTATTCCCGAGGAGATTTGTTCAGCTTAGGCATTTTTGCTTGGCTTATTAGAATCTCTTCAGAGAGTTTAGCTCCTCCTCCCCTAATGGGTTGAGAGAGTTCTGTAATAATCTTCCTGCAAAAATAAAGGTTTATTTCTCCTAGGCCGCAAACATAATTTCTACTACTGCACAGCTGTCTCAGAGGAGCTCCAAGGGGCTGAATGTTCCATCTCATTTCTGGAACAGCTGCACCATATGGTGCTGTGCAGAACTCTGCAAGTTGAGTAATTCCATTTCTGAAGGTCTCCTCACACTCTTCTGCAACGAGTCGGACAGCAAAAATTTTTTTAAGTTCAAGAAGAGTATGGAAAACACTGATTATTGTTACTGTATGCACCGTACATCAAAGACGTTCTGCAAGTTGAGTAATTCCATTTCTGAAGGTCTCCTCACACTCTTCTGCAACGAGTCGGACAGCAAAAATTTTTTTTAAGTTCAAGAAGAGTATGGATAACACTGATTATTGCTACTGTACGCACCGTACATCAAAGACGTCAGCCAGACTATCTTTTTCCAAGCGAATACATTTCCCATAGGTGTGGTTATAATTGCGAAGAGGAGCAGCAAGACGTTTGTTAATGAAACCAAGTTGTGAATGCCATGAGGTGCCGCAGCCCGGCAGCGGGGGGGCCCGGCAGGCAGGGGCACCCCGAGGCTGGCACCTGGCTCGGCAGCCCCGCAGCACAGCCCTCCCGCAGGGGACAAGCCTGGCACAGCGGGTCTGCCGGCACCAGGGCTCCGGGCGTAACTGCGAGGAATCCGAGCGGCACACACGTACTTTCCCATGAGCCCGAGGAAAGCAAATCGGGAACACCGAGAGCTACGCGACGAGGAACGCCGGTGTCATGAGTCCACAGTTACAGCCCTGCACAGCCAGAGGATAAATTACTCACGTCCAGCCAGGGTGATGTCATATGCACACAATCTTTGTAATTCTTAATTCCCTTACTCCCCACACACCCTCTTCCTTCCTCCTGTTCAACAGAGACTGGAAATGCAGCAGCTTTTGCGATCTGCCCGAACACTACGAGCGAGTCACGACTCCACAGTTAGGGAGAAAGGAGCAGCCAGACTTCACCGCCTCAGCCAGGAGCACCCGGGGGCTCCGCCACGTTCTCCTCTTGTTCCCCGACCCCCTCTCCGGGATCCGGGCAGGGCCGGGCGCTGCCCGGCAGGGGAGGCGCTCCTGGCCCGGGCGGGGACTCGCCGGGCGGCCCCGGCTTGTCCCGCGGGCGGAGGTCCCGGCCCGAAGCCGGACCCGCCGGGGCTGTGCCGTGACAGCCGCGGGGAACTTTGCCTGGGGCGCGCTGCCCCCGCCGCCGGACAAAGGGGCCGCGCCTCGGGCCGCCGGTGCCCCCCGGGTGCCCACCGGGCGGAGCGGGGGCACCGAGGGCACAGGGATGCGGTGCCCGGCGCTCCCCGCCCGCCCGCCGCTCACCATCCGGGAACTCCCGGTCGCTGATGTGCTGGAGGTGGGGGCCGCCGCCGCCGCCGGGATCCGAGTCCCCCGACTCGGCCTCCGCCGACCCCGAGACGCCGCCGCCGCCGACGCCGCCGCCCGCTGCCGCCGCCTGGTACGCGTCCGCCCAGCGATCGGGCCCCGGCGCTGCCCCGCCGCCGCCGCCGCGAGCCCGGCTGAGCTTGGGGCTGGCGTCCGGGGATACGCAGCAGGTGACGGTGTTGCCCATGGAGCTCGGCGCTCCCCCGCCGGGCCCCGGCTGCGCGGCTCCGGGCTGGGCCGGGGGAGGGGAGGCGGGCGCAGGGCGGGTCGGAGCGCGG